>NC_090828.1:114845476-115463282 GCF_028021215.1 Eschrichtius robustus
TGAACTTATTTACACAACAGAAATGGAATCATGGATATAGAAAACAAACTTATGGTTACCAGGGGATAAGTGGGGAAGGGATAAATTGGGAGATTAGGACTGACTTATACACACTACTCTATATAAAATAGATAAGTATTGATAAAGACCTGCTTTGTAGCACAGGGAACTCTACTCAATGGTCTGTACTGGCGTATACGGAAAAAGAATCTTATAAAAAAAAACAAGGGTTTTGGGATTATATAATAAATATAAATGTGCAAACCTTTAACATGAAAGGAAAAATCAGTTAACTCTGTGGTCCCTGTTATGGTGTAAATGTTTTGTACCTCTAATTTTAAAATTTTGAAACCCAGCTCCCATGTGGATGGTATTAGGAGGTGGGGCTTTTGGGAGGTGATTAGGTCATGAGGCCAGAGACCTCAAACATGAGATTAGTGACCTAATAAATGTAGCACACAAAAGATCTTATGCCCATTCCATGATTTCATTGCCGAGCGAGAAGACCCAGATTATGAACCAGAAATTGGTCCCTCGCCAGACACTAAGTCAGCTGGCAACTTGTTCTTTTTTTAAAAAATTAATTAGATAATTAATTAATTAATTTTTTGGCTGTGTTGGGTCTTTGGTGCAGTGCGCGGGCTTCTCACTGAGTGGCTTCTCTTGTTGCGGAGCACGGGCTCTAGGCGTGCAGGTTTCAGTAGTTGTGGCTCACGGGCTCAGTAGTTGTGGCCTGTGGACTCTAGAGCACAGGCTCAGTATTTGTGGTGCACGGGCTTAGTTGTTCCATGGCATGTGGGATCTTCCTGGACCAGGGCTCGAACCCTTGTCCCCTTTATTGGTAGGCAGATTCTTAACCACTGCACCTCCAGGGAAGCCCCTGGTTACTTGTTCTTGAACTTTTCAGCCTCAGCAATTATGAGAAAACAAAAATATTATGTTGTTTATAAAATACCACGTCTCTCGTATTTTGTTTTAGCAGTCAAAGAGCTGGCTGAGGAGAAATATCTGTGAGCTTGAAGACATATGAGGAGAAACCTTTAAATCTCAAAAGAAAAGAGAAAATGGGCAGGAAAGAAATCAACAGACCAGAGTAATCAATAATTGTGGAGCAATGAAAAATGCTGTGACCTATACATAATGGGTATAGCAGGAGGAGAATAAAGATAATAAAGAACAGAAAATATTTTTTTTAAAAATGACTGCGAATCTCCCCAAATGAATGTCTGACACTAAATCCACAACATCCAAACTTAGAAGAACATATGAATAGTAAAGAAAACTGACCAATATGTCTCAGGAACATCAATGCAAAAATCCTCAACAAAATATTACCAAATCGAATCCAACAATATTTTGAGAGAACTTTATATCATGAATGAGAGGAAATAATCCCAGGTATGAAAGGCTGGTTCAACATTCTAGAATCAAATAATTATATCCATCATATCAACACCTTAAAGACAATCATTAGCATATCAATAGATTCAGAAGACCTTTGAAAAAATCTAACACCCATTCTTCATAAAAACTCTCAGTTAAAGAAATAGACTGGAGCTTTCTCAAGTTGATAACAAACATTTACAGGAAACTTTTATCTTACATCATGATTAATGGTCAAAAACATAAAGCTTTTCCACTAAGTTCAGGTAAAAGCAAGGATGTCCCCTTTCATGACTCCTTTTCCATATTTTACTCCCAGTCCTTGCTAATGCAATAAGGCACGAAACTAAATAAAACAAATACAGATTGGGTAGAAAAAAATGAAAGCAACCTAAATAGAATGTGGACCAATATACTTTATGGACACCTCATCAAAGAAAATAGACACTATGCATATAAGTATACAGAAGAATAATCCGGATTACATGCTGCCATGAAAAAGCAAATTAAAAATACAATTACATACCACTATGTAACACTTAGAATGGCTAAAATGTGAACAATGACAAGAACAAATTCTGTAGGAGATGTGGAACAATAGGAAATGTCATTTGTTATTGGTGGAAATGAAAAATAATACAGCTAATTTGGTAGTCTGATTGACACTTGCTATAATACTGAACACTCCCTTACTGTACAATCCGGCAAGTGTTCTCATGGATATTTACTGAAAGTAGTTTAAAACATACTTCCAGAGGAAAACCTGCATATGGATATTTATAGCACCTAATTCAATATTGCCAAAATGTGAATGAAACTAAGGTGTCCTCCAATAGGTGAATGAAATTATATAGTATTAATATATTCTGGGAATGGGATAATATTGAGCACTAAAAATGTAAGCTATCAAGCCATATAAAGAGATGGGAATTCTTTTTTTTCTTTTGAAATATAGGTGATTTTCTTTATTTTGAAATTTAAATTTTATTGGAGTATAGTTGATTTACAATGTTGTGTTCATTTCAGCTGCACAGCAAGTGATTCAGTTACACATATGCATATACTCATTCTTTTTCAGATTCTTTTCTGATAAAGGTATTCCCAGAATACTGAGTAGAGCTCCCTGTGCTATACAGTAGGTCCTTGTTGCTTATCTGTTATATATAGTAGTATTCGTATGTTTACCCCAAGTTCCTGATTTATCCCTACCCCCCACCTTTCCCCTTTGGTAACCATAAGTTTGTTTTCCAAGTCTGTGAGTCTGCCTCTGTTTTGTAAGTTAGTTCATTTGTATCAATTTTTAGCTTCCACCTAGAAGTGATATGATACAACATTTGTCTTACTCTGTCTGACTTACTTCACTTAGTACAATCATCTCTTGGTTCATCCATGTTACTGCAATTGGCATTATTTTCTTCTATTTTATGGCTGAGTCATATTCCATTATATATATGTATCACATATTCTTTACCTATATTCATATGTTGATGGGCATTTTGGTTGCTTCCATGTCTTCGCTATTGTAAAGAGTGTTGCAGTGAACATTGGGGAACATGTGTCTTTTCGATTTATGCTTTCCTCCAGATATGTGTACAGGAGTGAACTTGCTGGATCCTCTGGTAGCTCTATTTTATTTTATTTCATTTCATTTCAATTTCAAGTTTTTTGGAGTATAGTTGATTTACAATGTTGTGTTACTTTCTGCTGCACAGCACAGTGAAGCAGTTATACATATATCCAATCCTTTTTGGATTCCCTTCCCATACAGGTTATTACAGAGTATTGAGTAGAGTTTCCTGTGCTATACAGTAAGCCCTTATTTGTTATCTCTTTTATATATAGTGGTGTGTATATGTCAATCCCAATTTCCAATTTATCCCTCACACCTCCCCTTACTCTGGTAACCTCCATTCTTTGCTCCATAGTGTCTGTTACCAATTGGCATTGCCACCGATAGCATAGAATTGGTGGCACAGTGGTTAAGAATCTGCCTGCCAGTTCAGGGGACACAGGTTCGAGCCCTGGTCCGGGAAGATCTCACATGCCACAGAACAAGTAAGCCCGCGCACCACAACTACTCAGTCTGCGCTCTAGAGCCCACGAGCCACAACTACTGAAGCCTGTGTGCCTAGAGCTTGTGCTGCACAACAAGAGAAGCCACCACAAAGAGAAGCCTTCGTACCACAACGATGAGTAGCCCCCGCTTGCTGCAACTATAGGAAAGCCGCACGCAGCAACGAAGACCCAACGCAGATTAAAAAAAAAATAAGTAGTAGTTTCTCTTTTTTCCACACCCTCTGAAGCATTTCTTGTTTCTAGACATTGTGATGATGGCTATTCTGAGTGGTTCCAGGTGATACTTCTTTGTACATCTGATTTGCATTTGTCTAACATAAAGCAATGGTGAGTATCTTCATAGGTGCTTTTTTTTTTGGAACAGTGTCAGTAAAATTTAGCCCTTGAAAAAGGGTTATTGAAAGGTTGCCTTGTTTTCAAGTCTATTTCGATTACTTACCCCAAGACATTTTTTGAGGGCCGTTGTCATTTACAGCTCCCCAGGCATTGTGAATATGAAGTGCATATAAGGTCCAGTTTTAGAATTGTTGTTATGGGAAACAGAAGGCGGCAGGATTTCTACTGTCCCTCTCTGGTTACTGACACAACCTTAGATGTAGGGCAAGTCCTATTCTTGGGTTTTAAATTAGAGTGGAATGTGCCTGACCAAACATGTAAGGGCTTCTGTCCCATTCCTTCTTCCCCCTTACCCTTCATCCCCCGAACAAGTATAAACCCCTGCAACATCACCTGTTGAGGGTGCTGTCTTGTAGAGTGGGATGACCCTTATGAAGGAGTCGGGAGGTCGGAACCCAACCACCAGGATATGTTGAGAGCGGGTGATTTTCCAAATGTCATCCAGCCCAGAGAGTCCACCATCCTTAGGGTGTCAGAGGGTTGGTTTAGTAGTATGAGGGCACACTTAGATCTGGAGATAGTGATCCCATGCAGAGGGGACCAGGTACTACATGTTCAAGGGGGGTGAATTAGCTGGCATATCCTCCCGAAGTACTCAGGCCCACAACAGTCCAGCCTTGGGACCAAATTGTGTCTGTGTCCAGGGATGTGACACTAGTACGTTCACTGCGACTAAACAAATTTAGTGATCTTTTTTCTTTTCTTTAATTTAATTTTAAATTTATAATGGAGTATATAGTTGATTTATCATGTTGTGTTCATTTTTGACATACACCAACATGATTCATTTATACAGAGATAACTATATATTCTTTTTAGAATTATTTTCCCATTGAGGTTACTAAAGAGTGTTGAGAAGAGTTCCAAGTGCTCTACAGCAGGTCCATGTTGATTACAAGTTTTCTCTCTGTAAATATGTATATACTAACTCCAACCTCATGATTTATGCCTCCAACACACCTTTCCAGTTTGGTAACCATAAGTTTGTGTTCTAAGTCTGGGACTCTGTTTCTGTGTTGTAAGATAGTACCTTTCTATCAATTTTTAGATTCCACTGATAAATAATATCATATGATATTTTTCATTGTCTGATTTATGACACTTAGTATGAATGTATGTAGGTCCTTCTGAGTGGCCCTAAATGGCCTTATTTCATTCATTTCATGGCTGAGTAATATTCCATTGTACATATCTACCATAATTTCTTTATCCATTTTTCCTTCCAAGGATTTTTAGGTAGCTTCCGAGTAGAGGCTCCTGTAAACAGGGCTGCATAAATTTTAGAGTACCTGGGTCCTGTCAATTTACGTTTTTTCCAAGATACAGGCCCAGGAGTGGAAGCGCCATATGCGCTGAAGCTCTGGTTTTTAGATTTTTAAGGAATCACCACCCACTTCTCCAGAGTGGCTGTTAGCAATTTACATTCCCACCATCAGCTTGTCAGGGTTCCCTTTTCTCCACGCCCTGTCCTGCATTTCAGGTTTTACAGTTTGTGAGGTTGGTCATTCTGACTTGTGCGAAGTGATACCTCTTTGTAGTATTAATTTACATTGCCCGCCTGATTTGTTGGCCAAAAATGGAGTAAGGGTTTTTCCTGAATATATTAAGGAATAACGCATACGGCCTTTTTGGCAAACTGCGTCATTGGCGATGTTCAGCAGCTTTGCATGTGCTTTAACGACGAGTGCAAACTACCTCTTGAAATCCCTTTCCTGCAATTCTGCCTTGCTTACAAGGCCTTTACGAATACTTGGCTCAAGAAATGACTCCATTAGAGGTGTCATTACAACCCTGCATGTTTGTGAATTGCAGTGCCCCTGAGCACCGGTTTTCAACTTGTTTAGGGAAGCAGACACAAAGGGGCAGGATTTCTACAGACCCATTCCAGTTACTGGGGCACCTGAAGGATAGGGAAATTCTTCTTCCAGGTAGGAAACTAGAGTGGCATATGCCTGTCCAAACATCTAAGGCTTGTGTCTCATTCCATCCCTCCATTCCCCTTCTTCACCGGAAAATTCCAAGCCGTGCAAAACCGGCTGAGTGTGCTGCCTTCCCATAGTGGGGAGACTCTAAGGAAAGGAGCTGGGGAACCCGAATACCAGGAGACGTGGAGATGAGGTGACTTTTCCAAACTCTTCCCGATCAGATGGTGTACCATCCTCTGGATGTGCCATGCATGTTTTAGCTGTAGGAAGGGTCCCCTGCACCTGGAGATATGGGACCCATCAAATGGGGGCCAGGCAGTATTACTCTAAAAGTGCTGCATTTGCTGTCCCATCCTCACGAAGCCTCTCAGACCAACGAGTGTAGAGCCTTAGGTCCCATCCAGCTCTGTGTCTAGATGTGGTCAGTCCAGGTTGCATCACAGCCCTTGAACAAATTTTGTAAGAATTTCTCTCTCTCTCACTGTCTTTATTTTATTCTTGTTATTTAATTTTATAATGAGGTATAGCTGATTTTCAATACTGTGTTTCTTCCTGCTCTACATCTATCCACTTGATTCACTTAAAGAGACACATCAATAAATTATTTTACAGATTCTTACCAGTCTTTTTTTTTTTAATTAATTAATTTATTTATTTATTTTTGGCTGTGTTGGGTCTTCGTTTCTGTGCGAGGGCTTTCTCTAGTTGCGGCGAGCGGGAGCCACTCTTCATCGCGGTGCGCGGGCCTCTCACTATCGCGGCCTCTCTTGTGGAGCACAGGCTCCAGACGCGCAGGCTCAGTAATTGTGGCTCACGGGCCCAGTTGCTCCGCGGCATGTGAGATCTTCCCAGACCAGGGCTCGAACCCGTGTCCCCTGCATTGGCAGGCAGATTCTCAACCACTGCGCCACCAGGGAAGCCCCTTACCAGTCTTATATATCCTTTTCCGGTGACAACACTGTGCTGAGTCCAGCTCTTTGAGCTATAGAGTAGGTCCTGTCGAATACCTATTTTGTTTATGGAACCGTATCTGTGCTAATTTCAACCTCCTGGTTTATGCATCACCCCACCCCACCCTTTCTCCTTTAGCAGCCATAAGTGTGTTTTCTAAATGTGTGACTCCGTTTCTGTTTTGTAATTGCGTTCATGTGTAGACATTTTTAGATACTATCTATAAGTGATACCTTATGATAAGTCTCTTTTTATGTCTGACTTATGTCACTTAGAATGATCGTACCTCAGTCTCCACGAGTTGCTGCCACTGGCCTTATTTCATTGATTTAATTGCTGAGTAATATTCCATTGTACATAAGTACCACATCTTCTTTATCCATTTTTTCCTTCCAAGGACATGTAAGTTGTACCCAAATCGAGGCATTTCTAAACAGAGCAGCCCTAAACTTTGGGGTGCTTGTGTCCTGTCGATTTTTTGGTTTTCCCAAGACATACGCCCATGAGGGGAAGTGCTGTATGCTCTGTGGCTCTGTTTTTTAGATGTTTTAGGATACAGCATACACTTCTCAAGAGTGGCCGGTGGCAATTTACATCCCGCCGATCAGCGTAACAAGGCTCCCTTTTCTCCATGGCCTGTCTTGCATTTCTGCTTTTTACACTTTTTCAGGATGGGCCTTTTGACCAATGCGAAACGAGACATTTTTGTATTGCTGATTTGCATTGCCCGCTTGTTTAGTTGGGCAAAAATGGCGTCTGCGTTTTTTCCAGAATATATTCAGGAAAAAAAGCAGACGCCCTTTTCGGCCAACTGCATCATTGTCGAAGTTCTGCGGATTTTAATGTGCTTTCAAGGCGAGTCCAATCTACCTGTGAAAAACTGTTTCCTGTAATTCTGTCTTGCTTTGAAATCGTCTTCGTTGCCTTACCTCAATAAATGTTTAGATGTGAGTTACCATTTTTAACTCTGCAGTTTTGTGAATGCCGTGCTCCTGAGCTCCATTTTCCAAATCGCTTTTTTGGGAGCTGGCCGCAAATACACAGGATTGCTTAAGGCCCTATTCTGGTTCCGGGGAGCAGGCTGAGCCTGTGGTTAATTCTTCTAACTGATGGGAAATTAGAGTGACATGTGCATGTCCCAACATCTAGAGCTAGTCTCTCATTGGTTCCCCCTCTTCCCGTTCATTCTCCAGACAAATTGCAAACAGTTTGAAACAGGAGGCTAAAGGTGCTGATTCTCCAAGGGGGAGATTGTTCGTAGAGTGGCTGGAATGGCGAACCTGAGGACCAGGAGGTGAGAAATGAGGTGCATATTAGAAACCTTTCCCGATCACACGGTGTACCATTCCCTGGGTTTCCCATGCATGTTTTCACTGTAGGAAGATGCCTTTGAACCTAGAGATGTGGGACCCATGGAATGCGTACCACGCAGTATTACTTTAAAGGGTCTGCATTTGCTCACCCTACCTTAAGAATACTCTCAGCCCCAAGAGTGTGCAACCTTATGTGTCATCCAGCTGTGGGTCTAGATGTGGTCAATCCAGATTGCATCACAGCCCCTAAATGAACTTTGTAAAATTTCTCTCTCTTTCACTGTGTATGTTGTTGTTTTTATTTGTAATTTAATTTTATAATGGGGTTTAGCTAATTTTCACTGCTGTGTTTATGCCACTTTACACCCATTTGATTCACTTAGAGATATCAATACATAGGTTTTAAGATTCTTACTAGTCAGATATATTCTTGTGCGGTGAATAGGGGGTGTTCAGTCCAGTTCACTGAGCAAGGAGTAGGTCTTGTCTGTTACATATTTGCTTTATGGAACGGTATCTGTGCTAATTTCAAACCCTTGTTTTATGCCTCACCCCACCTCACCTTTCCCGTTAAGCAGCCATAGTGTGTTTTCTAAATGTGTGACTCTGTTCTGTTTTGTAATTCCGGTCATGTGTAGCGATTTTTCCATTCCCTCGATAAGTGATATCTTATGATAAGTGTCTTTTTCTGTGTGACTTTTTCCCTTAGAAACATAATTCCTAAATCCACTCATCATGCTTCTACTATCCTTATGACATTGATTTCATGTCTGAGTGATATTCCATTGTACATAAGTACCACAACTGCTTTATCCATTTTTCTCTTACCTGGGATATTTAAGGTGTACTGAAGTGGAGGTTCTTGTAAACAGAGCAGCTCTAAACTTTGGGTTCCTGTATCTCGTTGATTTCTAGTTTTCCCATTTCTTTCGCCCATGAGTGGAAGTGCCCTATGCTCTCTAGCTGTGTTTTTTAGATGTTTTAGGAAACACCATACACTTCTCCAGAGTGGCCGTTGGCAATTTACATTCCGCCCATCAGCCTAACAAGGCTCCTTTTTATCCCTGGCCTGTCCTGCATTTTTGGCTTTTACACTATTTTAGGATGGCCCTAATGACCGATGGGAAGTGAGACTTCTCTGCAGTGCTGATTTGCATTTACGTCTTGCTTGGTTGGCCAAAAAGGGCATGTGCGTTTTTTCCTGAATATATTCAGAAAAAATGCATACGCCCTTTTTGGCCAAGTGCATCAATGTCGACGTTTTGCCGCTTTTCATGTGCTTTAAAGGCGATTCGTATCTACATCCTGAAATCTATTTCCTGCAATTCTGCCTTGCTTTCAAATCCTCTTCGTTGCCTTCCCTCAATATATTTTTGGAAGAGAGTTATCATTTATAACTCTGCAGGTTTGTGAATTTCAGTGAACCTGAGCTCCATTTTTCAACTGGCTTTTTTGGGAGCAGGCCGCAAAACCGCAGGATTGCTTCAGGCCCTATTCTGGTTCCGTGCGGCAGGCTGAGCCTGTGTTTAATTCTTCTTCCTGACGGGAAATTAGAGTGACTTGTGCCTGTCCCAACACCTAGAGCTAGTCGCTCATGGGTTCCCCCTCTTCCCGTTCATCGTCAGGACAAATTGCAACCGGTAAGAAACAGGAGGTTAAAGGTGCTGAATCTCCAAATGGGGAGATTGTTAGTAAAGTGGCTGGAATTACGAACCCGAGCGCCAGGAGATGAGAAATGAGGTGCGTTTTAGAAACCTTTCCTGATCACCCGCGTTTACCATTCTCTGGGTTTCCCATGCATGTTTTCGCTGTAAGATGTTTCCCTTTAACCTGGAGATTTGGGACACATGGAATTGGTACCACGCAGTACTAATTTAAAGGGTCTTCGTTTGCTCACACAATCTCACCAAACCTCTCAGCCCCAAGAGCGTCCAGCCTTATGTCTCATCCAGCTGTGGGTCTAGATATGGTCAATCCAGGTTGCTTCAAAGCCCCTGAACGAACTCTGTAAGGATTTCTCTCTCTTTCAATGTCTTTGTTGTTTTTTATTTTTGAAATTTATTTTTATTATGGGGTTTAGCTGCTTTTCACTGCTGTGTTTATGCCGTTTTACACCCACTTGATTCACTTACAGAGAGATATCAATACATAGCTGTTAAGATTCTTACTAGTCAGATATAATTTTGTCCGTTGAATAGGGGGTGTGGAGTTCAGTTCACTGAGCAAGGAGTAGGGCTTCTGTGTTACATATTTCGTTTATGGAACGGTATCCTTGCTAATTGCAAACCCTTGTTTTACGCCTCGCCACACCTCACCTTTTCCGTTAAGCAGCCATAGTGAGTTTTCTAAATGTGTGACTGTGTTCTGTTTTGTAATTCAGGTCATGGGTAGCGATTTTTACATTCTCTTTGCAAGTGATATCTTATGATAAGTGTATTTTTCTCTGTGACTTATTTCACTTAGAAACATGGTACGTAAATCCACTCAGCATGCTGCTACTAGCCTTATGACATTGCTTTCATGGCTGAGTGATATTCCATTGTACATAAGTACCACAACTTCTTTATCCATTTTTCTCTTTCCTGGCATATTTAAGGTGTACCGAAGTGGCCAAAGTGGAAAGTGTGCCTTTCCAAAAATCTAGGGCTTGTCTCTCATTGTTTCTCCTCCTTCCCCTTCATCCTCTGGACAAATTCCAAACTCTGTGCAATAGGATGTTGAAGGTGCTGACATCCTCAAGTGTGGAGAGTGTTAGGAAAGGGGCTGGAGGGGTGAACCCGACAACCAGGAGATTAGGAGATGAGGTGACTTTTCCAAAATTTTCCTGAACCAACCGTGTACCATCTTCTGGGTGTCACAGGCATTTTTTAGCTGTATGAAAGGTCCCATGTATGTAAGGAGAACACCAGGGATTTTTCCAAATCAGTGTCTCCCCGAACCCCAATCTGGGGAATTTTTAAGCTACTGGTACATGTATGTTCATTAAGGGACTTGGGCCATAGGCAGAGTCCGAACTTTAGATGATTGAAGTCTTCAGGGTCAGAAACGGTCACCATCGGCCTCCTTTAGGTTCCATTTTATCTGTAGTTGATAGATGATGTTGATATAGATATCTATTATTCAAATTATTTCCTCTTAGGGGTTATTACAAAATATTGAGTATAGTTCCCTGTGCTATACAGTAGTTCCTTGTTGATGATATATTTTATACATAGCAGTGTGTATATATTAATCTGAAAGTGTTAATTTATCCCTCCTCCCACCTTTCCCCTTTGGTAATAAAAAAAATATAAGATTTTATACTTCTCAGAAATCTAGGAGCTGAAAGAGAGGTATCATTTTCAATGGAAAATCATTCAAAACAAGATTGAAACTTCAGCCAAGATTATTACATGTCCATCCTTGGAAAGAAATCACTGCATTTCTCTAATGTTGACCTGACAAATAAGACAAACCCTTCCACTGAACTTGCTTATAATAAAGTGATGGAAATATCAAATGGAAGTGTTAGAAACATCTTATTTTACACGAGCCTTATACACTGCTCTATGTTAATTACAGTTTGGCACACACATATGTTTACTGAAGTTACAGTGTTCTCAAATTCTGTTACTGATCCTGCAGAGTGGGCCCCAACAAGGGTCCCCCTGCCCAGTGTCATTGGAGCCAACAGATCGAGACTGACCTTGGTTCAGAAGCGAAGGAAAACTTTATATTTTGATCAGAGAATGGAGAGGTGGGAGCGTGCGCTCCCCCACGGGCTGTGGGCCAGGCTGCTGTGTAGGGATCCCGTCAGAGTCAGCGGGAGGGACGGGGCGGAGCTCTTGAGGGCCGGGTTGGCTGGAGCTCAGGCTCTGTGTTGCGGAGTCTGCTCTGCATGGGGCCCCGCGAGCTGAGGTGTCGGCCCAGACATTTTGCACTAGGAAATTGGCTCTGAAGTGCCCGGTGTGGGACCTCTGCCTGTGGAAACCTAGGAGCAAGTGAAATTAGACAAAGCACAAAGGAAAAAATGGTCAGACTTTATTTTATTGCCCAGATTCTATTTTTATCTCCCAGGAAATTTTAATGGGCTTTGCCGGTGACAAACCCCTCCTCTGCCTCTTGTTCCATTCCACATTCTTGGGGCGCTGAGGGTGCAGACACCTCTTCTGTAAATGCTTCGTGCTGAGTTAGGTGTCCTCATACCTGGGGGGAGGGGCAGGACTTCTCCCCAGCAGCCTCCAGGTGAGGTTGATTGTCCCCAGGCCTCCTCCCTCACTGCTTGTCCGCCTGAGCACCAGCATTGGAAGTTTTATAGATTCTAATGACCTTTAAGAGTCCAGGAAAGAGATGCACAGGGATGCTGGGGGGGCCGGTTTTACCCTGTTCCACATTGGTTCGGCCCCCTTAGGCTGACGGTTTCTGCCAGCCTAGATGCTCTGACCAGTAGTCTGCGCTTTCTTCAGTTGGGCCACTGAATTAACGTACAAACAGCACCAGGTGTCAGAGCCCTGCTTGCTCAACTCCCAGACAGTCCAGGGCCGGTAGTGATCCAGGACCATGATGGCCACTCAGTCAACGGCCTTTTGAAGTAACCAGGAGTACAGCCGGTCTCATTGGCTGCCGTCACCGTGGTGTCTGTAGGCTTTTCTATGGTGGCAGCCTTATTTACGGGTCCCCTGCCAAGTTTATTAGCTCCGCTCTGGGTTCAGTAAGTCCTGCAAGCAATAGTCTGCTCTTTTGGGGCACACACTTGTGGTTTTCTGAGAGAAGCTCCAGGTCAAGTGATGGTCACACGAGTCGTCATGGGGGCCTGTTGCCCCAGGTTGTCTCTCTGGAGGTTGGAGTTGGAGGGCCTCCTCACTCGAGGTCATTGTGCCCACGGAGCGATCCCTGCAACTTCAGGGCATGGTGGGTGGTTAGAATCACCAAGTGGCGTCCTTTTCCCTTAGGAGGGAGCTGGCTTGTGGGCTGCTCATTTCCAGGTTTTTAGATACCCCCAGTATCCTGGTCGGATGGGGTGGCTGGCCAATGCCTGGAGGGCATTCTTGCGTTGTTCCATTTCAAGTGGTCCCAGTTTTTGCACTAATACTCCAAGGGCGATTCGCCTTCGACCAGGAATGTAAAGGTCAAAGGGTTTAGCTAAATTAGGGAGGTCCAGGGCAAGGGTCTGAATTGACTGCTCTTTCCATTCTTGAAAGGCCGCTTCTGGATTCTATTCAAAAGGATCATCATCTTTTCCTTTCAGTGTTTCATATAGAGGCCCAGCTATTAGACTGTATTTAGGGATCCAGATGCAGCAAACCCCGGTCTCCCCAGGAACCCCTAAGCTGTCTTCTAGTTTTAGGAAGGGTGAGGCTGCAAATGGCTTCTTCCCTTTCCTGGGATGGGCTTCTCCGATCTTCTGTGAGAATGAAGCCCAGGCAGGTCACCTTAGTCTTTGATATTTGAGCCTTTTTCTTGGACACCTTCTATCTTTTATTGGCTAGGTAGTTCAGAGGCCTCCTTAGTAGGGCTGGCGATCAGGATGTCGTCTGCATATTGAAGGAGGGCTCCCTTCTCCAGAGGTAGATCTTTTAGGGCTTTAGCTAACGTTTCCCCAAAGATGGTGTGGGTATTTTTGAACCCCTGGGGCAGGACGGCCCAGCAGTATTGTTTTTGTTGTATGTTGAGTCCTGCCACTCACAGCCAAAATTTCTTGTGACTCTGGGACTAATGGAATACAGAAGAAGGCATCATTGAAGTCTAATACAGAATAGCATGTCCTGGTGGATGGTAGAATGACCAGCAGGGTGTAGGAATTAGGAACTACTGGATGTATATCCTCTGTGGCTTCACTGACTGTCCTGGCGTCCTTTACCAGGTCCCCAGCAGCCCACAGGGCTCTCGTGGTCAGGCCCCTCCCAGGATATGGAGCTCACCTGTGCAGGTAGCCAGCAGCACATGGGGCTCTCATGGTTAGGCCGCTCCCAGGATATGGAGCTCACCTGGGCAGGTACCCTGGCAGGGCTGGGCACACAGGAACCGTGCACATAGTCCTCATTGCAGAGCACCCCCAGCACACCTGTCGCTCAGAGCTGACACAGAGCACCTCCGTGCAGGGCTTGAACTAACACACAGCAGCTCCGACATGTCTGTGACCCTAGCCTTCACTCTGTGCGGCCTCCCTCCACCTGGTCTTCCAGGGGCTTCCACTGCAGCCGGGGCACCAGGCCTCTGTCTCCACCCACCAACCCTCCTCTCCCTGACTCCTGGGTTCCTCTCATTAGGAGAGGGTCTTCTTGAAGTTGTCTCCCACTCATGGACCAGATAAAATGATTAGAAAACAAGCCAGGGCTGCCGCCCCTTGTCTATCCTGACTCTCGGGACCCTACACCTGTTCCTTGGATCTGGCCGGTGCAGCAAGGCCCATTTTCTGCAACTCTGAGCCCCTGAGGGGCGAGGATTGGCTGACCTGGGCAGCCTGACCCGGACGGCCAGCCCTTCCCAGGTGTGCCTGGGTTGAGGTCAATATAAACACCCCTCCAGGCAGCAAAAGCCTCTGCAACTGTGCCTGACGCCATATTCTCTGCCCCGTCAGCAGTCTTGGGATTGGGCTGGTGGGAGGGAGTAGGGCCCAGGGCTCTATGAGTGGCCCCGTGTGAGTGGGGCTCTGCTGGACTTTCTGCAGGAGTTGCCGGGCTACCCCCTGCTAAAGAAGAGGATGTGTCACCCATACCTGCTGCTGGAATTTCTCCCCTGGCAGAGGTGAGGAAGGAAAAAAGCAGTGGGTGCCGGGACAGAAGGGGTACCTCAGGCAGGGAAATGGAACGCTTCCAGAAGAGCGACCGGGGCCAGGACCATCCTGGCTGGCCTGCAGACACCAAGTCGGCCTGCGTGCTGTCGCTGGTGTGACTCCAAGCCCCTTTCTCTAGGCTTTAAAGTCTTTGCACACATTCAGGTGTTTTACCTGGGAAGGGTGGGAAAAGTTCAGCAGCAGCTGGCCTGGGGCTCAGCTCACGTTTACTCAGAGACGCCTTCTCACGGTCCCCCAGCTTTGCAATGAGGACGTTCCTTGCGGGGGGGCTGCTGGCTGCATGGGAGACGATTCCCCACCTCTGACCAACTTCAGAATTGTTTACCACTGGAGCAAGTGCCCTGATAGGGTTTTCCTCTGTATGGCCAGTGGGTTCTGTTTTTTTTTTCCTTTTTGGTTCAAGGTAGGTTTTATTCCTCTTTTTGTATTTATAGATATAAGCATGGAAAAAATTCATTCATATAAATACGTCTATGGGAAGGACAGAACTTTTTTTCTGTTTTATTTTTTTTAAGATTATTTATTTTTTAATTTTTGAATTTTATTTTATTCATTTTTTTATACAGCAGGGTCTTATTGGTTATCTATTTTATACATACAAGTGTATATATGTCAATCCCAGGCTCGCAATTCATCCCACCACCACCACCCTGCCACTTTCCCCCCTTGGTGTCCATACATTTGTTCTCTACATCTGTGTCTCTATTTATGCCTTGCAAACCGGTTCATCTGTACCATTTTTCTAGGTTCCACATGTATGCGTTAATATACGATATTTGTTTTTCTCTTTCTGACTTACTTCACTCTGTATGACAGTCTCTAGATCTATCCACGTCTCTACAAATGACCCAATTTCATTCCTTTTTATGGCTGAGTAATATTCCATTTTATATATGTACCACATCTTTTCCATTTGTCTATCTATGGGCATTTAGGTTGCTTCCATGACCTGGCTATTGTAAATAGTGCTGCAATGAACATTGTGGTGAATGTGTCTTTTTGAATTATGGTTTTCTCTGGGTATATGCCCAGTAGTGGGATTGCTGGGTCATATGGTAATTCTATTTTTAGTTTTTTAAGGAACCTCCATACTGTTCTCCATAGTGACTGTATCAATTTACATTCTCACAAATAATGTAAGAGGGTTCCCTTTTCTCCACACCCTCTCCAGCATTTGTTGTTTGTAGATTTTCTGATGATGCCCATTCTAACTTGTGTGAGGTGATACCTCATTGTAGTTTTGGTTTATATTCCTCTAATAATTAGTGATGTTGAGCAGCTTTTCATGTGCTTCTTGGCCATCTGTATGTCTTCTTGGGACAAATGTCTATTTACATCATCTGCCCATTTTTGGATTGGGTTGTTTGTTTTTTTTTACTGTTGAGCTGCATGAGCTGTTTATATATATTGGACATTAATCCTTTGTCCATTGATTCATTTGCAAATATTTTCTCCCATTCTGAGGGTTGTCTTTTCGTCTTGTTTGTAGTTTCCTTTGCTTTCCAAAAGCTTTTAGGTTTCATTTGCTCCCATTTGTTTATTTTTGTTTTTTATTCCATTACTCTAGGAGGTGGATCAAAAAAGATCTTGCTGTGATTTACGTCAAAGAGTATTCTTCCTATGTTTTCCTCTAAGAGTTTTATAGTGTCTGGTCTTACATTTCGGTCTCTAATCCATTTTGAGTTTATTTTTTGTGTATGGTGTTTGGGAGTGTTCTAATTTCATTCTTTTACATGTAGCTGTCCATTTTTCCCAGCACCACTTATTGAAGAGACTGTCTTTTCTCCATTGTATATCCTTGCCTCCTTTGTCATAGATTAGTGGACCATAGGTGTGTAGGTTTGTCTCTGGGCTTTCTTTTTTTTTTCTTTTACATCTTTATTGGAGTATAATTGCTTTACAATTGTGTGTTAGTTTCTGCTGTATAAAAAAGTGAATCAGCTATACGTATACATATAACACCATATCTCCTCCCTCTTGCACCTCCCTCTCACTCCCTTTTCCCACCCCTTTAGGTGGTCACAAAGCACCGAGCTGATCTCCCTGTGCTATGTGTCTGTTTCCCAGTAGCTATCAATTTTACATTTGGTAGTGTATATATGTCCATACCACTCTCTCACTTTGTCCCAGCTTACCCTTCCCCCTCCCCGTGTCCTCAAGTCCTTTCTCTACGTCTGTGTCCTTAATCTTTTCCTGCCCCTAGGTTCTTCATAAACTTTTTTTCTTTTAGATTCCATATATATGTGTTAGCATACAGTATTTGTTTTTCTCTTTCTGACTTACTTCACTCTGTAGGACAGACTTTAGGTCCATCCATCTCACTACAAATAACTCAATTTCATTTCTTTTTATGGCTGAGTAATATTCCATTTTATATTGAAGATGTGCAACATCTTTTTTACCCATTCATCAGTTGATGGACACTTAGGTTGCTTCCATGTCCTGGCTATTGCAAATAGAGCTGCAATGAACATTGTGGAACATGACTCTTTTTGAATTATGGTTTTCTCCAGGTATATGCCCAGTAGTGAGATTGCTGTGTCATATGGTAGTTCTATTTTTAGTTTTTTAAGGAACCTCCATACTGTTCTCGATAGTGGCTGTATCAATTTACACTCCCACCAACGGTGCAAGAGGGTTCCCTTTTTTCCCCACCTCTGCAGCATTTATTGTTTGTAGATTTTTTTGATGATGGCCATTCTTACCTGTGTGTGGTGATACCTCATTGTAATTTCGATTTGCATTTCTCTAATGATCAGTGATGTTGAGCATTCTTTCATGTGTTTGTTGGCAATCTGTATATCTTCTTTGGAGAAATGTCTATTTAGGTCTTCTGCGCATGTTTGGATTGGGTTGTTTGGTTTTGTGATATTGAGCTACATGAGCTGCTTTTTGGAGATTAATCCTTTGCCATTTGCTTCATTTGAAAATATTTTCTCCCATTCTGATGGTTGTCTTTTCGTCTTGCTTATGTTTTCCTTTGCAGTGCAAAAGATTTTAAGTTTCATTAGGTCCCCTTTTTTTATTTTTGTTTTTATTTCCATTTATCTAGGAGGTGGGTCAAAGAAGGATCTTGCTGTGATTTATGTCATAGACTGTTCTGCTTATGTTTTCCTCTAAGAGTTTTATAGTGGCTGGTCTTACATTTAGGTCTCTAATCCATTTTGAGTTTATGTTTGTGTATGGTGTTAGGGAGTGTTCTAATTTCATTCTTTTACATGTAGCTGTCCAGTTTTCCCAGCACCACTTACTGAAGACACTGTCTTTTCTCCATTGTATACCCTTTCCTCCTTTGTCATAGATTAGTTAACCATAGGTACGTGGGTTTATCTCTGTGCTTTCTATCCTGTTCTATTGATCTCTATTTCTGTTTTTGTGTCAGTACCATATTATCTTGATTACTGTAGCTTTGTAATATAGTCTGAAGTCTGGAAGTCTGATTCCTCCAGCTCTTTTTTTTTCCCCTCAAGACTGCTTTGGCTATCCGGGGTCTTTTGTGTCTCCCTACAAATTTTAAGATTTTTTTTCTAGTTCTGTAGAAAATGCCAAAGGTATTTTGATAGGGATTGCATTGAATCTGTAGATTGCTTTGGGTAGTATAGTTTTTTTCACAATATTGATTCTTCTAATCCAAGAACATGGTATATGTCTCCATCTGTTTATATCATCTTTGATTTCTTTCATCAGTGTCTTATAGTTTTCTGAGTACAGGGCTTTTAGTTCCTTAGTTAGGTTTATTCCTAGGTATTTTATTCTTTTTGTTGCAGTGGTAGTGGGATTCTTTCCTTAATTTCTCCTTCTGTTCTTTCATTGTTAGTGTATAGGAATGCAAACAATTTCTCTGCATTAATTTTGTATCCTGCAACTTTACCAAATTCATTGATTAACTCCAGTGGTTTTCTGGTGGCATCTTTAGGATTCTCTATCTATGATATGATGTCATCTGCAAACAGTGACAGTTTTACTTCTTCTTTTCCTTTTTGTATTCTTTTTATTTCTTTTTCTTCTCTGATTGCCATGGCTAGGACTTCCAAAGCTATGTTGAATAGTAGTGGTGAGAGTGGACATCCTCGTCTTGTTCCTGATCTTAGAGGAAACGCTTTTAGTTTTTCACCATTGAGAATGCTGTTTGCTGTGGGTTTGTCATATATGGCCTTTATTATGTTGAGGTAGTTTCCCTCTGTGCCCACACTCTGCAGAGTTTTTATCATAAATGGGTGTTGAATTTTCTCAAAATCTTTTCCTGCATCTATTGAGATGATCATATGGTTTTATTCTACAATTTGTTAATATGGTGTATCACATTGATTTGTGTATATTGAAGAATCCTTGCATCCCTGGGATAAACCTCACTTGATCATGGTGTATGATCCTTTTAATGTGTTGTTTGGTTCTGTTTGCTAGTATTTTGTTGAGGATTTTTACATCTATATTCATCAGTGATATTGGTCTATAATTTTCTTTCCTTGTAGTATCTTTGTCTGGTTTTGGTATCAGGGTGATGGTGGTCTCATAGAATGCGTTTGGGAGTGTTCCTTCCCCTGCAATTGTTTTGAAGAATTTGAGAAGGTTGGGTGATAGCTCTTCTGTAAATATTTGATAGAATTCACCTGTGATGCCATCTGGTTCTGGACTTTTGTTTGTTGGAAGATTTTTAATCACAGTTTCAATTTCATTGCTTGTGATAGGTTTGTTCATATTCTCTATTTCTTCCTGATTCAGTCTTGGAAGGTTATCCCTTTCTAAGAATTTGTCCATTTCTTCCAGATTGTCCATTTTATTGGCATAGAGTTGCTTGTAGTAGTCTCTTAGGATGCTTTGTATTCCTGTGGTGTCTGTTGTAACTTCTCCTTTTTCACTTCTAATTTTGTTGATTTGAGTCCTCTCCCTCTCTTTCTTGAGTCTGGCTAAAGGCTTATCATTTTTGTTTATCTTCTCAAAGAACCAGCTTTTAGTTTTATTGATCTTTGCTTTCGTTTTCTTTGTTTCTATTTCATTTATTCCTGCTCTGATCTTTATGATTCCTTTCCTTCTACTAACTTTGGGTTTTGTTCTTCTTTCTCTAGTTCCTCTAGGTGTAAGGTTAGATTGTTTATTTGAGATTTTTCTTGTTTCTTGAGGTAGGCTTGTATTGCTATAAACTTCCCTCTTAGAACTGTTTTTGCTGCATCCCATAGGTTTTGGATCATCGTGTTTTTGTTGTCATTTGTCTCTAGGTAGTTTTTGATTTCCTCTTTTATTTCTTCAGTGATCTCTTGGTTATTTAGTAACGTATTGTTTAGCCTCTATGTGTTTGTGTTTTTTACGGTTTTTTCCCTGTAATTGATTTCTAATCTCATAGCATTGTGGTCGGAACAGCTGCTTGATATGATTTCAGTTTTCTTAAATTTACTGAGGCTTTTTTGCGACCCGAGATGTGATCTATCCTGGAGAATGTTCCGTGTGCAGTTGAGAAGAACGTGTAATCTGCTGTTTTTGGATGGAATGTCCTATAAATATCAATTAACTCTATCTGGTCTATTGTGTCATTTAAAGCTTGTGTTTCTTTATTAATTTTCTGTCTGGATGATCTCCACTGGGGTAAGTGAGCTGTTAAAGTCCCCCGCTATTATTGTGTTACTGTTGATTTCCTCTTTTATAGCTGTTAGCAGTTGCCTTATATATTGAGGTGCTCCTATGTTGGGTACATATATATTTATAATTGTTATATCTTCTTCTTGGATTGATCCCTTGACCATTATGTAGTGTTTTCCCTTGTCTCTTGTAACATTCTTTATTTTAAATTCTATTTTATCTGATATGAGTATTGCTACTCCAGCTTTCTTTTGATTTTCATTTGCATAGAATATATTTTTCCATCGCCTCACTTTCAGTCTGTATGTGTCCCTAGGTCTGAAATGGGTCTCTTGTAGACAGCATATATATGGGTCTTGTTTTTGTATCCATTCAGAGAGCCTGTGTCTTTTGGTTGGAACATTTAGTCCATTCATTTTTAAGGTAATTATCGATACGTATGTTCCTATTACTATTTTCTTAATTGTTACGGGTTTGTCTTGGTGGGTCCTTTTCTTCTCTTGTGTTTCCCACTTAGAGAAGTTCCTTTAGCATTTGGTGTAGAGCTGGTTTCATGGTGCTGAATTCTCTTAGCTTTTGCTTGTCTGTAGGACTTTTGATTTCTCTGTGAAATCTGAATGAGATCCTTGCTGGGTGGAGTACTCTTGGTGGTAGGTTCTTCCCTTTTATCACTTTAAATTTATCATGCCACTCCCATCTGGCTTGTAGATTTTCTGCTGAGAAATCAGCTGTTATGGGAGTTCCCTTGTATGTTATTTGTCATTTTTCCCTTGTTGCTTTCAATAATTTTTCTTTGTCTTTAATATTTGTCAATTTGGTTACTATGTGTCTTGGCATTTTTCTCCTTTGGTTTATCCTGCCTGGGACTCTCTGCACTTCCTGGACTTGGGTGGCTATTTCTTTTCCCATGCTAGGGAAGTTTTTGACTATAATCTCTTCAAATATATTCTTGGGTCCTTTCTCTCTCTTTTCTCCTTCTGGGACCCCTATAATGTGAATGTTGTTGCGTTTAATGTTGTCCCAGAGGACTCTTAGGGTGTCTTCATTTATTTTCATTCTTTTTCTTTATTCTGTTCCATGGCAGTGATTTCCACCTTTCTGTCTTCCAGGTCACTTATCCGTTCTTCTGCGACAGTTATTCTGCTACTGATTCCTTCTAGTGTATTTTTCATTTCAGTTATTATATTATTCACCTCTGTTTGTTTGTTCTTTAATTCTTCTAGGTGTTTGTTCCTTAATTCTTCTAGGTCTTTGTTAAGCATTTCTTGCATCTTCTCGATCTTTGCCTCCATTCTTTTTCCAAGGTCTTGTATCATCTTCACTATCATTATTCAGAATTCTTTTTCTGGGAGGTTCCCTATCTCCACCTCATTTCGGTTTTTTTTCTGGGGTTTTATCTTGTTCCTTGATCTGGTATAAAGTCCTCTGCCTTTTCATTTTGTCTATCTTTCTGTGAATGTGGTTTTCCTTCCACAGGCTTCAGAATTGTAGTTCTTCTTGCTTCTGCTGTCTGCTCTCCAGTGGATAAGTCTATTTTAGAGGCTTGTGCAAGCTTCCTGATGGGAGGGACTGGTGATGGGTAGAGCTGGGTGTTGCTTTGGTGGGCAGAGCTTTAATCCGCTTGTCTGCGCATTAAATAAAACTTTAATAAAAAAGTTTAATCCGCTTGTCTGCTGATGCATGGGGCTGGGTTCCCTCCCTGTTGGTTGTTTGGCCTGAGGCAACCCAGCCCTGGAGGCTACCTTGCTCTTGGTGGGGCTAATGGCGGACTCTGGGAGGGCTCACACCAAGGAGTATTTCCCAGAACTTCTGCCGCCAGTGTCGTTGTCCTCACGGTGAGCCACAGCCACAGCCACCACCTGCCTCTACAGGAGACCCTCTAAAACTAGCAGGTAGTTCTGGTCATTCTCTTACAGGGTCACTGCTCCTTCCCCTGGGTCCTGATGTGCACACTACTTTGTGTGTGCCCTCCAAGAGTGGAGTATCTGACTGGAGTTGAGACTCTGAGACTCTGCGTGGGGTCGCACAGACTCTGGGTCCTGTGAAGCTTCGATGTTTTGTGGTTCTAGAAATCCTATAGGAGACGGTCCACAGCAGGTGAAGCTAATGCTGTCAGTAGAGGTGCTAAAGCCAAAGATCTGCAGTTCCGACTAGAGGTGCCGATGTACATACAGGACAGAATCATCTCGTGTGAATGTAGTTCAGGCATGTTTAAGATGAATGCAGCCATGTTAATGCCTACCATATTCTATCTTGAGCCTCTCCTCAGGGACCCCCTCCTCAGTTCCTGAGGCTCCTGTAAGTCATGTACAGGGGACTGGAGAGTGGGCTCTGTCCAGTCTGAGCCCTGAGTTACACTGTGTGTATCTTAGGATACTTTGTATTTCTGTGGTGTCTGTTGTAACATCATCTCTGTCATTTCAGGTTTATTTGGGCTCTCTCTTTTTTAGAAAAACATACTACTGTTGTCTTTTATTCTTTACAGAAGTTTAATAAGTGTTTGATCTACTATCCTTACTCTATGTATACTTTTTGCAGCGAGATTTTTACTTTGTTTTCTTGTTCCTATCAATAATTAGTGAGACTTCTTTTAAGCTATCTTCAACATTGCTTATAAAGCTGCTTTATTAGTGATGACAGAGCCTTAATGGAAGTCATGTTCTGGTTGTAAATTAGAATACAATGTGCCAGCAAAAAGCCCCTTAAGTTTATGTCTCATTACTTCTTGTTCTTTTTTTAATTTAATTTTTATTTTTTATCAGAGCAAATTTGATTAAAATGTTTTGTTTCTTCTAGGTGTGCAAGATGTGATTCTTTTAAACATATGCATATATCTATTCTTCTTTGGATCATTTTCCCATGTAGGTTATGACACACTGTTGAGTAATCTTCTCTTGGTATTACATAGGTCTTTGGTGATTACATATTTCACATGTGTTTCTATATCTATCTTAACCCCAATATCCTAATGTATCCAATCCTCACACCTTTCCATTTGGTGAACCATAAGCTTATTTAATGAATCTGTGATTGCATTTCTCTGTGGAAATACCTTCATTGGTATCAATTTTTAGCAAAGACCTATAAGTGATATTATAGGATATGTGTCTTTTGCTTTCTGACTCAGTACAATTTGCCTGATTACCTCAAGAATCATACATGGTGCTGCAAATGGCATTGTTTCATTTTTTTCTCTGGCTAATATTCCATCTGTACGCGTACCAGTTCTTCTTTGACCATGCACCTCTTAATGGACTTTTTGGTTGTGTCCATGTCTTGGCTATTGTAATACTGCTGCAATGCACATTTGCTTGCCTGTGTCTTTCCAGTTTTATCTTCTTATGTTATAGGACAAGGAGTGGGCTTGCTGTATCATATGGTAGTTCAGTGTGTACATTTTAAAGGCACCACCATTCAGTTCTCATTAGTGGCTCTTTCCAGGTTACGTCCCTCTTAAAGTTGAGGGTATGCATTTCTCCAAAACACCTTCAATATTTATTGTTTGTAGTTTTCTTGCTGATGGTTATTCTGACAGGTGCGAGCTGATACCTCTTTGTGGTTGAATTTGCATGTGTCCAATAATCTGTTGAAATTGACCTTTAAAGCATGTCGTTTTTATTTATCAAACTGTGATTACAGCTTAGATCTTGGATTTTCATGTGGCTACTAATTCCTTATACTGAGCTTTAGGCATGTCCTGTTTTTTCTTTCCCTATTTTTTATTAAAGAGTGAGTACAACTTCCCTCTTCATATTGACGTGTTGAAAAATTTGTCATGTGTTGAATTTTCTTGCCTATTCCCTACCCCAGGGCATTTTTTGAGGGCAGGTGTCATTTACCGCCCGGCAGGCCTTGTGACTATTAAGCAACCATTAGCACTGGGTTTAAAGCTGCTGTTGTGGGAAACAGCCACGAGGCGGCAGCATTATTACATTCTCAACTCTTGTTACTAGGGCAACAGACTCTTCCTGGAGGTCGAGTTCAGAGGTTGGAAATTAGAGTGGAATGTGCTGGGGTAAGCTCTCAAAAGGTTATGTCTCCTTACTTATGTTTGTGTTTAAAATTTAATTTATATTTCTTACCGGAGTAAATTTGATTAGAGTGTTGTGATTGTCTGACTGTACAGAATCTGCTCAATGATTCATACATATGTCTGTTCATTTTTGGATCCTGTTACAATGTATGTTATTACAGAACGTTGAGTAGACCTCGCTTGGTATTTACTAGTTGTTTTGTCATTATATATTTTATATGTATTGGTGATTATATAATTCATATAGTTTATATGTTATATGTTTATAGACATTTAACATACATTAGTATATGTATGTTAGCCCCATAATCCTAATTTATCCATCCTCCCACCTTTCAATTTGGTTAACCATTAGTTTGTTTTATAAGTCTGTGAGTGTCTTTTTCTGTGGAAATATGTGCATTGGTAGCAATCTTAGGATAACATGTATAAACGATACCGTAGGATATTTGTCATTCCCTTTTGACTTACTTAACCCGATATGATTACTTCTAGGCTCATCTGCACTCCTGAAAACGGCACTGTTCATTTTTTTCCCGAGGCTACTATTGCATTCGGTACGTATACCGCTTGTTCTTTGTCCATTTATCTGTTGATGGACATTTTGTTTGCTTGCCTGTCTTGGCTATTGTAAATATGGCTGCAGTGCATGTTTTCCTGTCTGTGCCTTTCCGATTCTGGTCTTCTTAGGGTATAGGCCCATTAGGGGATCGGCCGCAACATGTGGTAGCTCAGTTTTTACCTTTTAAATGAAGCTCCATTCTGTTCTCATGATTAGCTGTTACCAGTTTACATCCAACCAACAGCATAGTGGCTATGCCTTTCTCAACTAACCCGTCAGCATTCATTGTTTGTAGACTTTTTACGGATGGCATTTTGAATATTGGGTGTCGCAATCTTTTTGTAGTTTGGATTTGCATCCAACCAATAATTCCTGATATTGAGCTTTTATCCATGTTCTTCTTTTTTTAAAATAACAGAGTGAGTAACACTTACCTCTTCAAACTCTTTTCTTGCAAAGTTTTCCGTGTTGTGTAATTTTTTGGCCATTCCCAACCCCAGCATATTTTTTGTGGGCATGAGTCATTTACAGCCCTGCAGTTCTTGTGAATATTAGTGACCATTAGCTGTAGATTGAAAGCTGCTGTTTGAGGAAACGGCCTTAGGGTGGCAGCATTTCTACATTGCCAACTCTGCTTGCTAGGGAAACAGAACCTTGCTGCAAGTTGTGCTTTTTGGTTGCAGATTAGAGTGGAATGTGCCAGGACAAACCCCCGTAAGGTTTAGCCTCCTTAATTCTTGTTTGTGTCTTTAAGTTGTAGTGTTTATCAGAGGAAATTTGATTGAAAAATGTCTTTTGTTCTGGGTGAACGGAATCTTTTTCATTTACACATATACATATATCTATTGATCTTTGGGTCCTTTTCCATGTAGCTTATTACAGAGTGTTGAGTTCACCACACTTGGTATTCCATAGGTCTTTGGGGATGATATATTTTATATATATTAGTATATGTTTGTTAACCCCAATATCCTAATTTATCCAATCCTCACACCTTTTCTTTGGCTTAACCAAAAGTTTGTCTTCTCAATGTGAGATTGTCTTTCTCTGTGGAAATATGTTCATTTTTATGAATTTTCAGATGACATAAGTGTTATCCTAGGACATTTGTCTCTCGCATTCTGACTTACTTCACGTTGTGTTAATATCTCTAGGCTCATCTGTGGTGCTGCCTATGCCATTCTTTTATTTTTTTTCATGACTAATATTCCAATGTGTCCATATACCACTTCTTTGTCCATTCATTTGTTTATGGGCCTTTGTTTTGCTTCCATGTCTTGGCTACTTCAATATTGCTGCAGTGCACATTTGCCTGCCTCTGTCTTTCCAATTCTGGTTGTCTTAGGTTATAGGCCCAAAAGTTGTGCTGCCGCAACATATGGTAGCTCAATTTTTACCCTTTAAACCAGCTCCGTTCAATTTTCGTTAGTGCTGATACCACTTTACATCCCAACAGCAGCTAGAAGGTACACAGTTCTCTAAAACCCCTTCAGCATTTATAGTTTGTAGACTTTTTGCTGATGGTCATTTGACTGGTGTGAGCTGAAACCTTTCTGGAGGTTGGATTTGCATGTGGCTACTAATTCCTTATACTGAGGTTTAGGCATGTCCTGTTTTTTCTATCCCTTTTTTTTCTTAAAGAGTGAGTACAACTACCCTCTTCATATTGACTTCTTGAAAAATTTGTCATGTGTTGAATTTTCTTGCCTATTCCCTACCCCAGGGCATTTTTTGAGGGCAGGTGTCATTTACAGCCCTGCAGGCCTTGTGACTATTAAGCAACCATTAGCACTGGGTTTTTAGCTGCTCTTGTGGGAAGCAGCCAAGAGGCGGCAGCATTATTACGTACTCAACTCTTGTTAGTAGGGCAACAGACTCTTCCTGGAGGTCGTGTTCCAAGGTTGTAAATTAGAGTGGAATGTGCTGGGGCAAGCCCTCAAAAGGTCATGTCTCCTAACTTATGTTTGTTTTTTAAAATTAATTTATATTTCTTACCGGAGTAAATTTGATTAGAGTGTTGTGATTGTCTGGCTGTACAGAATCTGCTCAATGATTCATACATATGTCTGTTCATCTTAAGATCCTGTTACCATGTATGTTATTACAGAAAGTTGAGTAGACCTCCCTTGGTATTTGGTAGGTGTTTTGTTATTATAATTTTTATATGTATTGGTGATTATATAATTCATATAGTTTATATGTTTTATGTTTATAGACATTTAACATATATTAGTATATGTATGTTAGCACCATAATCCTAATTTATCCATCCTCCCACCTTTTAATTTGGTTAACCATTAGTTTGTTTTATAAGTCTGTGAGTGTCTTTTTTTTTGGAAATATGTTCATTGGTAGCAATCTTAGGATAACATGTATAAACGATACCGTAGGATATTTGTCATTCCCTTTTGACTTACTTAACCCAATATGATTACTTCTAGGCTCATCTGCACTCCTGAAAACGGCACTGTTCATTTTTTTCCCGAGGCTACTATTGCATTCGGTACGTATACCGCTTGTTCTTTGTCCATTTATCTGTTGATGGACATTTTGTTTGCTTGCCTGTCTTGGCTATTGTAAATATGGCTGCAGTGCATGATTTTCTGTCTGTGCCTGTCCGATTCTGGTCTTCTTAGGGTATAGGCCCATTAGGGGATCGGCCGCAACATGTGGTAGCTCAGTTTTTACCTTTTAAATGAAGCTCCATTCTGTTCTCATGATTAGCTCTTACCACTTTACATCCAACCAACAGCATAGTGGCTATGCCTTTCTCCACTAACCCGTCAGCATTTATTGTTTGTAGACATTTTACGGATGGCAGTTTGAATACTGGGTGGCGAAATCTTTTTGTAGTTTGGATTTGCATCCAACCAATAATTCCTGATATTGAGCTTTTATCCATGTTCTTCTTTTTTATAAATAACAGAGTGAGTAACACTTACCTCTTCAAACTCTTTTCTTGCAAAGTTTTCCGTGTTGTGTACTTTTTTGGCCATTCCCAACCCCAGCATATTTTTTCAGGGCATGAGTCATTTACAGCCCTGCAGTCCTTGTGAATATTAGTGACCATTAGCTGTAGAATGAAAGCTGCTGTTTGAGGAAACGGCCTTAGGGTGGCAGCATTTCTACGTTGCGAACTCTGCTTGCTAGGGAAACAGAACCTTGCTGCAAGTTGTGCTTTTTGGTTGCAGATTAGAGTGGAATGTGCCAGGACAAACCCCCGTAAAGTTTAGCCTCCTTAATTCTTGTTTGTGTTTTTAAGTTGTAGTGTTTATCAGAGGAAATTTGATTGAAAAATGTCTTTTGTTCTGGGTGAACGGAATCTTGTTCATTTAGATATATACATATATCTATTGATCTTTGGGTCCTTTTCCATGTAGCTTATTACAGAGTGTTGAGTTCACCACACTTGGTATTCCATAGGTCTTTGGGGATGATATATTTTATATATATTAGTATATGTTTGTTAACCCCAATATCCTAATTTATCCATTCCTCACACCTTTTCTTTGGCTTAACCATAAGTTTGTCTTCTCAATGTGAGATTGTCTTTCTCTGTGGAAATATGTTCATTTTTACGAATTTTCAGATGACATAAGTGATATCCTAGGACATTTGTCTCTCGCATTCTGACTTACTTCACATTGTGTGATTATCTCTAGGCTCATCTGTGGTGCTGCCTATGCCATTCTTTTATTTTTTTTCGTGACTAATATTCCAATGTGTCCATATACCACTTCTTCTTTGTCCATTCATTTGTTTATGGACCTTTTTTTTGCTTCCATGTCTTGGCTACTTCAATATTGCTGCAGTGCACATTTGCCTGCCTCTGTCTTTCCAATTCTGGTTGTCTTAGGTTATAGGCCCAAAAGGTGCCCTGCCGCGTCATATGGTGGCTCAATTTTTACCTTTTATAGCAGCTCCGTTCAGTTTTCGTTAGTGCTGATACCACTTTACAAACCACCAGCAACTAGAAGGTACACAGTTCTCTAAAACCCGTTCAGCGTTTATAGTTTTTAGACATTTTGCTGATGGTCATTTGACTGGTGTGAGCTGAAACCTTTCTGGAGGTTGGATTTGCATGTGGCTACTAATTCCTTATACTGAGCTTTAGGCATGTCCTGTTTTTTCTTTTCCTTTTATTTCTTAAAGAGTGAGTACAACTTCCCTGTTCATATTGACTTCTTGAAAAACTTGTCATGTGTTGAATTTTCTTGCCTATTCCCTACCCCAGGGCATTTTTTGAGGGCAGGTGTCATTTACAACCCTGCAGGCCTTGTGACTATTAAGCAACCATTAGCACTGGGTTTAAAGCTGCTGTTGTGGGAAACAGCCACAAGGCGTCAGCATTATTACGTTCTCAACTCTTGGTACTAGGACAACAGAGTCTTCCTGGAGTAAGTGTTGCGAGGTTGTAAATTAGAGTGGAATGTGCTGGGGCAAGCCCTCAGAAGGCTATGTCTCCTTACTTATGTTTGTTTTTTAAATTTAATTTATATTTCTTATCGGAGTAAATTTGATTAGAGTGCTGTGATTTTCTGGCTGTACAGAATCTGCTCAGTGATTCATACATATGTCTGTTCATCTTTGGATCCTGTTACCATGTATGTTATTACAGAATGTTGAGTAGACCTCCCTTGGTGTTTGGTAGGTGTTTTGTCATTATATATTTTATATGTATTGGTGATTATATAATTCATATAGTTTATATGTTATATGTTTATAGACACTTAACATACGTTAGTATATGTATGTTAGCCCCAAAATCCTAATTTATCCATCGTCCCGCCTTTCATTTTGGTTAACCATTTGTTTGTTTTATAAGTCTGTGAGTGTCTTTTTCTGTGGAAATATGTTCGTTGGTAGCAATCTTAGAATAACATGATAAATGATACCATAGGATATTTGTCATTCCCTTTGACTTACTTAACCCAATATGGTTACTTCTAGGCTCATCTGCACTCCTGAAAACGGCACTGTTCATTTTTTTCCCTAGGCTACTATTGCATTCAGTACGTATACCGCTTCTTCTTTGTCCATTTATCTGTTGATGGACATTTTGTTTGCTTGCCTGTCTTGGCTATTGTAAATATGGCTGCAGTGCATGATTTCCTGTCTGTGCCTTTCCGATTCTGGTCTTCTTAGGGTATAGGCCCATTAGGGGATCGGCCGCAACATATGGTAGCTCAGTATTTACCTTTTAAATGCAGATCCATTCTGTTCTCATGATTAGCTGTTACCCGTTTACATCCAACCAACAGATTAGTGGGTATGCCTTTCTCCACTAACCCGTCAGCATTCATTGTTTGTAGACTTTTTACAGATGGCATTTTGAATATTGTGTGGCGAGATCTTTTTGGAGTTTGGATTTGCATCCAACCAATAATTCCTGATATTGAGCTTTTATCCATGTTCTTCTTTTTTTATAAATAACAGAGTGAGTAACACTTACCTCTTCAAACTGTTTTCTTGAAAAGTTTTCCGTGTTGTGAACTCTTTTGGCCATTCCCAACCCCAGGACATTTTTTGAGAGCATGAATCATTTACAGCCCTGCAGTCCTTGTGAATATTAGTGACCATTAGCTGTAGATTGCAAGCTGCTGTATGAGGAAACGGACTTAGGGTGGCAGCATTTCTACGTTGCCAACTCTGCTTGCTAGGGAAACAGAACCTTGCTGCAAGTTGTGCTTTTTGGTTGCAGATTAGAGTGGAATGTGCCAGGACAAACCCCCGTAAGGTTTAACCTCCTTAATTCTTGTTTCTGACTTTAAGTTGTAGTTTTTATGAGAGGAAATTTGATTGAAAAATGTCTTTTGTTCTAGGTGAACAGAATCTAGTTCATTTACACATATACATATATCTATTGATCTTTGGGTCCCTTTCCATGTAGGTTATTACAGAGTGTTGAGTAGACCACTCTTGGTATTCCATAGGTCTTTGGAGATGATATACTTTATATGTACTAGTATATGTTTGTTAGCCCCAATATCCTAATTTCTCCATTCCTCACACATTTTCTTTGGCTTAACCAAAAGTTTGTCTTCTCAATGTGAGATTGTCTTTCTCTGTGGAAATATGTTCATTTTTATGAATTTTCAGATGACATAAGTGTTATCCTAGGACATTTGTCTCTCGCATTCTGACTTACTTCACGTTGTGTGATTATCTCTAGGCTCATCTGTGGTGCTGCCTATGCCATTCTTTTATTTTTTTTTCGTGACTAATATTCCAATGTGTCCATATACCACTTCTTCTTTGTCCATTCATTTGTTTATGGACTTTTTTTTTGCTTTCATGTCTTGGCTACTGCAGTATTGCTGCAGTGCACATTTGCCTGCCTCTGTCATTCCGATTCTGGGGGTCTTAGGTTATAGGCCCAAAAGGTGCCCTGCCGCATCATATGGTAGCTCAATTTATACCCTTTTAAGCAGCTCCGTTCAGTTTTCGTTAGTGCTGATACCACTTTACATACCACCAGCAGCTAGAATGTACACAGTTTTCTAAAACTCCTTCAGCATTTATAGTTTGTAGACTTTTAGCTGATGGTCATTTGACTGGCGTGAGCTGAAACCTTTCTGGAGGTTGGATTTGCATGTGGCTACTAATTCCTTATACTGAGCTTTAGGCATGTCCTGTTTTTTCTTTTCCTTTTATTTCTTAAAGTGTGAGTACAACTTCCCTCTTCATAGACTTCTTGAAAAATTTGTCATGTGTTGAATTTTCTTGCCTATTCCCTACCCCAGGGCATTTTTTGAGGGCAGGTATCATTTACAGCCCTGCATGTCTTGTGACTATTTACCAACCATTAGCACTGGGTTTAAAGCTGCTGTTGTGGGAAAAAGCCACAAGGCGGCAGCATTATTACTTTCTCAACTCTTGTTACTAGGGCAACAGAGTCTTCCCGGAGGTAGTGTTGTGAGGTTGTAAATTAGAGTGGAATGTGCTGGGGTGAGCCCTCAGAAGGCTATGTCTCCTTACTTATGTTTGGTTTTTAAATTTAATTTATATTTCTTATCGGAGTAAATTTGATTAGAGTGTTGTGATTGTCTGGCTGTACACAATCTGCTCAATGATTCATACATATGTCTGTTCATCTTCGGATCCTGTTACCCTGTATGTTATTACAGAATGTTGAGTAGACCTCCCTTGGTATTTGGTAGGTGGTTTGTCATTATATATTTTATATATATTGGTGATTATATAATTCATATAGTTTATATGTTATATGTTTATAGACATTCAACATACATTAGTATATGTATGTTAGCCCTATAATCCTAATTTATCCATCCAACCGCCTTTCATTTTGGTTAACCATTAGTTTGATTTATACGTCTTTGAGTGTCTTTTTCTTTGGAAATCTGTTCATTGGTAGCAATCTTAGGATAACATGTATAAATGATACCATAGGATATTTATCATTCCCTTTTGACATACTTAACCCAATATGATTACTTCTAGGCTCATCTGCACTCCTGAAAATGGCACTGTTCATTTTTTTCCCGAGGCTACTATTCCATTCGGTACGTATACCGCTTCTTCTTTGTCCATTTAACTGTTGATGGACATTTGCTTTTCTTGCCTTACTTGGCTATTGTCAATATGGCTGCAGTGCATGTTTTCCTGTCTGTGCCTTTCCGATTCTGGTCTTCTTAGGGTATACGCCCATTAGGGGATCGGCCGCAACTTATGGTAGCTCAGTGTTTACCTTTTAAATGCAGCTCCATTCTGTTCTCATGATTAGCTGTTACCAGATTACATCTAACCAACAGCATAGTGGGTATGCCTTTCTCCACTAACCCGTCAGCATTCATTGTTTGTAGACTTTTTACGGATGTCATTTTGAATACTGTTTGGCGAAATCTTTTTCGAGTTTGGATTTGCATCCAACCAATAATTCCTGATATTGAGCTTTTATCCATGTTCTTCTTTTTTTTAAATAACAGAGTGAGTAACACTTACCTCTTCAAACTGGTTTCTTGAAAAGTTTTCCGTGTTTTGTACTTTTTTGGCCATTCCCAAGCCCAGGACATTTTTTGAGGGCATGAGTCATTTACAGCCCTGCAGTCCTTGTGAATATTAGTGACCATTAGCAGTAGATTGAAAGCTTCTGTTTGAGGAAACGGCCTTAGGGTGGCAGCATTTCTACGTTGCCAACTCTGCTTCCTATCGAAACAAAACCTTGCTGCAAGTTGTGCTTTTTGGTGGCAGATTAGAGTGGAATGTGGCAGGAGAAAACCCCGTAAGGTTTAGCCTCCTTAATTCTTGTTTGTCACTTTAGGTTGTAGTTTTTATGAGAGGAAATTTGATTGAAAAATGTCTTTTGTTCTGGGTGAACAGCATCTTGTTCATTTACACCTATACATATATCTATTGAACTTTGGGTCATTTTCTATGTAGGTTATTACAGAGTGTTGAGTAGACCACTCTTGGTATTCCATAGGTCTTTGCGGATGATATATTTTATATGTATTAGTATATGTTTGTTAACCTCAATATCCTAATTTATCCATTCCTCACACCTTTTCTTTGGCTTAAACATAAGTTTGTCTTCTCAATGTGAGATTGTCTTTCTCTGTGGAAATATGTTCATTTTTATGAATTTTCAGATGACATAAGTGATATCCTAGGACATTTGTCTCTCGCATTCTGACTTACTTCACATTGTGTGATTATCTCTAGGCTCATCTGTGGTGCTGCCTATGCCATTCTTTTTTTTTTTTCGTGACTAATATTCCAATGTGTCCATATACCACTTCTTCTTTGTCCATTCATTTGTTTATGGGCCTTTGTTTTGCTTCCATGTTTTGGCTACTTCAATATTGCTGCAGTGCACATTTGCCTGCCTCTGTCTGTCCGATTCTGGTGGTCTTAGTATATAGGCCCAAAAGGTGCCCTGCCGCATCATATGGTAGCTGAATTTTTACCTTTTAAAGCAGCTCCATTCAGTTTTCATTAGTGCTGATACCACTTTTTATCCCACCAGCAGCTACAAGGTACACAATTCTCTAAAACCCTTTTATCATTTATAGTTTGTAGAAATTTGCTGATGGTCATTTGGCTCGTGAGAGCTGAAAGCTTTCTGGAGGTTGGATTTGCATGTGACTACTAATTCCTTATACTGAGCTTTAGGCATGTCCTGTTTTTTCTTTTCCTTTTATTTTTTAAAGAGTGAGTACAACTTCCCTCTTCATTTGCTTTCTTGAAAAATTTGTCATGTGTTGAATTTTCTTGCCTATTCCCTACCCCAGGGCATTTTTTGAGGGCAGGTGTCATTTACAGCCCTGCAGGCCTTGTGACTATTAAGCAACCATTAGCACTGGGTTTAAAGCTGCTGTTGTGGGAAACAGCCACAAGGCAGCAGCATTTTTACGTTCTCAACTCTTGTTACTAGGGCAACAGAGTCTTCCTGGAGGTAGTGTTGCGAGGTTGTAAATTAGAGTGGAATGTGCAGGGGCAATCCCTCAGAAGGTTATGTCTTCTGACTTATGTTTGTTTTTTAAATTAAGTTTATATTTCTTATTGGAGTAAATTTGATTAGAGTGTTGTGATTGTCTGGCTGTACAGAATCTACTCAATGATTCATACATATGTCTGTTCATCTTCGGATCCTGTTACCATGTATGTTATTACAGAATGTTGAGTAGACCTCCCTTGGTATTTGGTAGGTGTTTTGTCATTATATATTTTATATGTATTGGTGATTATATAATTCATATAGTTTATATGTTATATGTTTATAGACATTTAACATATATTAGTATATGTATGTTAGCCCCATAATCCTAATTTATCCATCCTCCCACCTTTCATTTTGGTTAACCACTAGTTTGTTTTATAAGTCTGTGAGTGCCTTTCTCTGTGGAAATATGTTCATTTGTGTCAGTTATTAGATAACGCCTATAAGTGATATCAGAGAATATAGGTGTCTTGCTTTCTGACTTACCTCATGTTTTGTGATTATCTCCAGGCTCATTTGTGGTGCCTTAAAGAGCAGTGTTTCACTGTTTCCCACGGCTAATATTCCATTGTGTACATGGACCACTTCTTCTTTATCCATTCACCTGTGGATGGACATTTTGGTTGCTTCAATGTCTTGTCTATTGTGAATAAGGCTGCAGTGCAGCTTTTGCAGCTCAGGTCTTCTCGATTCTGGGCTTCTCAGGTGAGAGGCACAGTGGTGCACCTGCTGAATTGAATGGTACCTCAATTTTTACTTTCAAACGCAGCTCCGTTCTCTTCTCATTATTGGTTGTTAACCAGTAAATATCTCACCAGCAGCTAGAGGGTACACAGTTCTCTAAAACCCCTTCAGCATTTATTGTTTGTAGACTTTTTGCTGATGGTCAGTCTAGTGGTGTGAGTTGAAACCATTTTGTACATTACATTGCATGAGTCTAATACTTCCTGAGTTTGAGATTTTATCCATTTTCCTTTTTTAAAAAAGACGGTGAGTAAAATTTACCACTTCATACTATCTCCTTGAAAAATTTGCCTGTTTTGAATTTTTTAATCCATTCCCCATCTCAGCAGAATTTTGAGGGCAGGTGTCTTCACAGCCCTGAGTCCTTGTGAATGTTCAGTGACCACTAGCTGTGGGTTGAAAGCCGCTCTTGCGGGAAACGGCCACAAGGCGGCAGAATTTCTCCTTTGCCAAATCTGGTCACTAGGGCAACAGAGCCTTAATGGAAGTCGTGTTCTAGGTTGTAAATTACAATGGAATGTGCCAGGAAAAAGCCTTTTAAAGTTATGTCTCATTACTTCTTGTTCGTAGTATTAAGTTTTTTACTTTTTAATCACAGCAAATTTGATTACAATGTTTTCTTTGTTCTAGGTGTGCAAGATGTGGTTCTTTCATACATATAAATATATCAATTCTTCTTTGGATCCTTTTCCCATGTAGGTTATGACACAATGTTCAGTAGTCTTCTCTTGGTATTGCGTACGTCTTTGGTGATTATATATTTCACATGTGTTTTTATATGTCTGTAATCCCCAATATAGTAATGTGTCCAATCCTCACACCTTTCCATTTGGTGAACCATACATTTATGTACTGAATCTGTGATTGCCTTTCTCCGTGGATATCTCTTTGTTGGTATCAATTCGTAGGTAACACCTGTAACTGATACGATAGGATATGTGTCTTTCACTTTCTCACTTACTCCAAGTTGCGTGACTACTTCTAGAGTCATCTATGGTGCTGCAAATGGCATTGTTTCATTTTATCGCCAGCTCATAATCCATCTGTACATGTAGCAGTTCTTCTTTGTCCACCCATCTGTCGGTGGACTTTTTGGTGACTTCCATATCTTGGCTATGGTAGTACTGTGCAATGCAGATGTGCCTGCCTCTTTCTTTCCAATTCTGTCTTCTTAGGTTATAGGTCCAGGAATAAGCCTCTGGATCGTACGGTAGCTCAATGTTTACCTTTTAACGGCACCTCCACTCTGCTCTCATGAGTGGCTCTTTCCAGGTTACATCCCACTTAAAGTTGAGGGTTTGCATTTCTCCACAGCACCTTCAGCATTTATTCTTTGTGGTTTTTTACTGATGGTTATTCTGACTGGTGTGAGCTGATACGTCTTTGTGGCTAAATTTGCATGTGTCTCATGATCCATTAAAACTGAGCTTTAAGGCAGGTCCTTTTCATTTTTCAGGCTGTGAGTACAGCTTAGTTCTTCAAAGTGTTTTCTTAAAGTATGTATGTCATAATTTTAAAATTTTTTTCACCATTACCTCCCTGAAGACATTTTGCGGTGACCATTAGCACAGGCTTCAACCTGCGTTTGCAGGTAACGGCCAGAGGGTGGCAGTCTTTCTACGTTCCCCATGCTGGTACTAGGGCAACAGGCCTTCCGGCCAGTGGTGTTCCTCGGTTATAAATTAGAGTGGAATGTGCCTGAAGAAACCCACAAATGCTGATGTCTCCTTACTTATGTTTGTCTTTTAAATTTACCTTATATTTATTATTGGAGGAATATTACATTGTGTACATGGAAGAGTTCTTCTTGGTGCGTTCCTCTGTTGATGGACATTTTCATTGCTTCCAAATGTTGGCTATGGTCAATATGGCTGGAGTGCAGGATTGCCAGCCTGTGACGTTTTGATTCTCATTTTCTCAGGGGATAGGCCCAGCAGTGGGTATGACTGATTGACGGGTAGCTCAGTGTTTACCTTTTCAAGGCACTTCCATTGTGTTTTCATTAGTGGCTCTTACCACGTCCCCCTTAGGGCCGAGTGTACGCATTCCTCCACAGTCCCTTCAGCATTTATTTTTTGAAACATTTTTGCTGATGGCCATTCTGACTGCTGTGAGCTGATAGGTTTTTGTAATTTGGGTTTGCATGTCTTTAAAGATTCCTAAAATATATCATTTTCCCACACCTTTTTCTTTCCTCTTTAAAGGAAAAGCTGTGAGTACCACATAGCTCTTGAAATTGTCTTCTTGGAAGGTTGCCCACTTTTGAAATTTTTGCTCCATTTTTGATCCCAGGATTTATTTGGAGGGCAGGTGTCATTTACAGAATGGCAAGTTGGTGAATATTTAGTGACCTTTAGCAGTGGGTTGAAAGCTGCTGTTGTGGGAAATGGCCACAAGGAGGCAGCATTTCTCCATTCCCAAATCTGAGTACTAGGGCAGCAGAGCCTTTCTGGAAGTCGTGTTCCTAGGTTGTAAATTAGAATGGAATGTGCCAGGAGAAACCCCCATAAGTTTAGGTCTCATTACTTCTTGTTTTTGTTAATTTTTTTAATCGGGGTAAGGACTAGAATATTGTTTGTCCTAGGGGTACACAATCTGGTTCAATTGTACATTATATATGTCTACTCTACAGATCCTCTTCCCATGTAAAATATTATAGAGTGTTCTGTAGACCTCCCTTGCTATATGGTCGGTCGTTTTGAAATATGTATATAATATGTATTTGGATATGTATAGTAACACTAATCTCATTTATCCATTCCCCCCACCTTTCCTTTTAGATGAGCACAGTTGGTTTTCTAAGTCTGTGAGTGTCTTTCTCTGTGGAAATATGTTCATTTGTGTCAGTGATCAGATAACGCCTCTAAGGGATATCATAGGATATAGGTCTTTTGCTTTCCGACTTACCTCATGTTTTGTGATTATCTCCAGGCTCATCTCTGGTGCCTCAAAGAGCAGTGTTTCATTGTTTTCCATGGCTAATATTCCATTGTGTACATGGACTCCTTCTTCTTTATCCATTCACCTGTTGATGGACATTTTGGTTGCTTCCCATCTTGGCTATTTTGAATAAGGCTGCAGTGCAGCCTTTGCAGCCTGTGTCTTTTCGATCCTGGTCTTCTCAGGTGAGAGGCCCAGTGGTGTGCCTGTTGGATTGAATGGTACCTCAGTTTTCACTTTTCAACGCAGTTCCTTTCGGTACTCCTTACTGGCTGTTAACCACTTTACATCTCACCAGCACCTAGAGGTTACACAGTTCTCTACAACCCCATCAGCATTTATCGTTGGTAGACTTTTTGCTGACGGTCAGTCGACAGGTGTGAGTTGAAACCTTTTGGTTGATTAGATTGCATGAGTCTAATCATTCCTGAGGTTGAGCTTTTACCCATTTTCCTGTTTTTTTGTTTAAAGAGAGTGAGGAATACTTACCTCTGCATACTATCTTCTTGAAACATTCGCCTGTTTTGAATTTTTTTGTCCATTCCCTACCTGAGCACAATTTTTGATGGCAGGTGTCCTTTACAGCCCTGAGTCCTTGTGAATTTCAAGTGACCAGTAGCTGTGGGTTTAAAGCTGCTCTTGCGGGAAACGGCCACAAGGGGGCAGCATATCTCCTTTACCAAATCTGGTCACTAGGGCAACAGAGCCTTAAAGGATGTCGTGTTCTAGGTTGTAAATTACAATGGAATGTGCCGGGAAAAAGCCCTTTAAGTGTATGTGTCATTCCTTCTTGTTTGTATTTTTAACAAAATTTTTATTCTTTATCACAGCAAATTCGATTACAATGGTTTGTTTGGTCTAGGTGTGCAAGATGTGGTTCCTTCACACATATACATATATCTATTCTTCTTTGGAATCTTTTCCCGTGTAGGTTATGACACAATTTTGAGTAGTCTTCTCTTGGTATTCTGTAGGTCTTTGGTGATTATATATTTCACGTGTGTTTGTATATCTCTGTTCACCTCAATATGGTAATGTACCCAATCCTCACACCTTTCCATTTGGTGAACCTTAAGTTTTTGTACTGAATCTGTGATTGCCTTTCTCTGTGGAAGTATCTTCGTTTGTATCAATTTTTAGGTAACACCTCTATGTGGTATGATAGGATATGTGTCTTTCGCTTTCTCACTTACTCCAAGTTGCGTGATTACTTCAAGAGTCATCTATGGTGCTGCAAATGGCATTGCTTCATTTTATCGCTAGCTCATAATCCATCTGTACATGTAGCAGTTCTTCTTTGTCCACCCATCTGTCGGTGGACTTTTTGGTGACTTCCATATCTTGGCTATGGTAATACTGTGCAATGCAGATGTGCCTGCCTCTTTCTTTCCAATTCTGTCTTCTTAGGTTATAGGTCCAGGAATAAGCCTCTGGATCGTACGGTAGCTCAATGTTTACCTTTTAACGGCACCTCCACTCTGCTCTCATGAGTGGCTCTCTCCAGGTTACATCCCACTTAAAGTGGAGGGTTTGCATTTCTCCACAGCACCTTGAGCATTTATTCTTTGTGGTTTTTTACTGATGGTTATTCTGACTGGTGTGCGCTGATACGTCTTTGTGGTTGAATTTGCATGTGTCTCATGATCCATTAAAACTGAGCTTTAAGGCAGGTCCTTTTCATTTTTCAGGCTGTGAGTACAGCTTAGTTCTTCAAAGTGTTTTCTTAAAGTATGTATGTCATAATTTTAAAATTTTTTGGCCATTACCTCCCTGAAGACATTTTGCGGTGACCATTAGCACAGGCTTAAACCTGTGTTTGCAGGTAACGGCCAGAGGGTGGCAGTCTTTCTACGTTCCCCATGCTGGTACTAGGGCAACAGACCTTCCGGCCAGTGGTGTTCCTCGGTTATAAATTAGAGTGGAATGTGCCTGAAGAAACCCACAAATGCTGATGTCTCCTTACTTATGTTTGTCTTTTAAATTTACCTTATATTTATTATTGGAGCAATATTACATTGTGTACATGGAAGAGTTCTTCTTGGTGCGTTCCTCTGTTGATGGACATTTTCATTGCTTCCAAATGTTGGCTATGGTCAATATGGCTGGAGTGCAGGATTGCCAGCCTGTGACGTTTTGATTCTCATTTTCTCAGGGGATAGGCCCAGCAGTGGGTATGACTGATTGACGGGTAGCTCAGTGTTTACCTTTTCAAGGCACTTCCATTGTGTTTTCATTAGTGGCTCTTACCAAGTCCCCCTTAGGGCCGAGTATACGCATTCCTCCACAGTCCCTTCAGCATTTATTTTTTGAAACATTTTTGCTGATGGCCATTCTGACTGCTGTGAGCTGATACGTTTTTGTAATTTGGGTTTGCATGTCTTTAAAGATTCCTAAAATATATCATTTTCCCACACCTTTTTCTTTCCTCTTCTTTAAAGGAAAAGCGGTGAGTACCACATAGCTCTTGAAATTGTCTTCTTGGAAGGTTGCCCACTTTTGAAATTTTTGCTCCATTTTTGATCCCAGGATTTATTTGGAGGGCAGGTGTCATTTACAGAATGGCAAGTTGGTGAATATTTAGTGACCTTTAGCAGTGGGTTGAAAGCTGCTGTTGTGGGAAATGGCCACAAGGAGGCAGCATTTCTCCATTCCCAAATCTGAGTACTAGGGCAGCAGAGCCTTTCTGGAAGTCGTGTTCCTAGGTTGTAAATTAGAATGGAATGTGCCAGGAGAAACCCCCATAAGTTTAGGTCTCATTACTTCTTGTTTTTGTTAATTTTTTTAATCGGGGTAAGGACTAGAATATTGTTTGTCCTAGGGGTACACAATCTGGTTCATTTGTACATTATATATGTCTACTCTACAGATCCTCTTCCCATGTAAAATATTATAGAGTGTTCTGCAGACCTCCCTTGCTATATGGTCGGTCGTTTTGAAATATGTATATAATATGTATTTGGATATGTATAGTAACACTAATCTCATTTATCCATTCCCCCCACCTTTCCTTTTAGATGAGCATAGTTGGTTTTCTAAGTCTGTGAGTGTCTTTCTCTGTGGAAATATGTTCATTTGTGTCAGTGATTAGATAACGCCTCTAAGGGATATCATAGGATATAGGTCTTTTGCTTTCCGACTTACCTCATGTTTTGTGATTATCTCCAGGCTCATCTCTGGTGCCTCAAAGAGCAGTGTTTCATTGTTTTCCATGGCTAATATTCCATTGTGTACATGGACTCTTTCTTCTTTATCCATTCACCTATTGATGGACATTTTGGTTGCTTCCCATCTTGGCTATTTTGAATAAGGCTGCAGTGCAGCATTTGCAGCCTGTGTCTTTTCGATCCTGGTCTTCTCAGGTGAGAGGCCCAGTGGTGTGCCTGCTGGATTGAATGGTACCTCAGTTTTCACTTTTCAACGCAGTTCCTTTCGGTAGTCATTATTGGCTGTTAACCACTTTCCTTCCCACCAGCACCTAGAGGTTACACAGTTCTCTACAACCCCGTCAGCATTTATTGTTGGTAGACTTTTTGCTGACGGTCAGTCGACAGGTGTGAGTTGAAACCTTTTGGTTGATTAGATTGCATGAGTCTAATAATTCCTGAGGTTGAGCTTTTACCCATTTTCCTGTTTTTTTGTTTAAAGAGAGTGAGGAATACTTACCTCTGCATACTATCTTCTTGAAACATTCGCCTGTTTTGAATTTCTTTTGTCCATTCCCCACCTGAGCACAATTTTTGACGGCAGGTGTCCTTTACAGCCCTGAGCCCTTGTGAATTTTAAGTGACCAGTAGCTGTGGGTTTAAAGCTGCTCTTGCGGGAAACGGCCACAAGGGGGCAGCATTTCTCCTTTACCAAATCTGGTCACTAGGGCAACAGAGCCTTAATGGAAGTCGTGTTCTAGGTTGTAAATTACAATGGAATGTGCCGGGAAAAAGCCCTTTAAGTTTATGTGTCATTCCTTCTTGTTTGTATTTTTAACAAAATTTTTATTCTTTATCACAGCAAATTCGATTACAATGGTTTGTTTGGTCTAGGTGTGCAAGACGTGGTTCCTTCACACATATACATATATCTATTCTTCTTTGGAATCTTTTCCCGTGTAGGTTATGACACAATGTTGAGTAGTCTTCTCTTGGTATTCTGTAGGTCTTTGGTGATTATATATTTCACGTGTGTTTGTATATCTCTGTTCACCTCAATATGGTAATGTACCCAATCCTCACACCTTTCCATTTGGTGAACCTTAAGTTTTTGTACTGAATCTGTGATTGCCTTTCTCTGTGGAAGTATCTTCGTTTGTGTCAATTTTTAGGTAACACCTCTATGTGGTATGATAGGATATGTGTCTTTCGTTTTCTCACTTATTCCAAGTTGCGTGATTACTTCTAGAGTCATCTATGGTGCTGCAAATGGCATTGCTTCATTTTATCGCTAGCTCATAATCCATCTGTACATGTAGCAGTTCTTCTTTGTCCACCCATCTGTCGGTGGACTTTTTGGTGACATCCATATCTTGGCTATGGTAATACTGTGCAATGCAGATTTGCCTGCCTCTTTCTTTCCAATTCTGTCTTCTTAGGTTATAGGTCCAGGAATAAGCCTCTGGATCGTACGGTAGCTCAATGTTTACCTTTTAACGGCACCTCCACTCTGCTCTCGTGAGTGGCTCTCTCCAGGTTATATCCCACTTAAAGTGGAGGGTTTGCATTTCTCCACAGCACCTTCAGCATTTATTCTTTGTGGTTTTTTACTGATGGTTATTCTGACTGGTGTGAGCTGATACGTCTTTGTGGCTGAATTTGCATGTGTCTCATGATCCATTAAAACTGAGCTTTAAGGCAGGTCCTTTTCATTTTTCAGGCTGTGAGTACCGCTTAGTTCTTCAAAGTGTTTTCTTAAAGTATGTATGTCATAATTTTAAAATTTTTTGGCCATTACCTCCCTGAAGACATTTTGCGGTGACCATTAGCACAGGCTTAAACCTGCGTTTGCAGGTAACGGCCAGAGGGTGGCAGTCTTTCTACGTTCCCCATGCTGGTACTAGGGCAACAGGCCTTCCGGCCAGTGGTGTTCCTCGGTTATGAATTAGAGTGGAATGTGCCTGAAGAAACCCACAAATGCTGATGTCTCCTTACTTATGTTTGTCTTTTAAATTTACCTTATATTTATTATTGGAGCAATATTACATTGTGTACATGGAACAGTTCTTCTTGGTGCGTTCCTCTGTTGATGGACATTTTCATTGCTTCCAAATGTTGGCTATGGTCAATATGGCTGGAGTGCAGGATTGCCAGCCTGTGACGTTTTGATTCTCATTTTCTCAGGGGATAGGCCCAGCAGTGGGTATGACTGATTGACGGGTAGCTCAGTGTTTACCTTTTCAAGGCACTTCCATTGTGTTTTCATTAGTGGCTCTTACCACGTCCCCCTTAGGGCCGAGTGTACGCATTCCTCCACAGTCCCTTCAGCATTTATTTTTTGAAACATTTTTGCTGATGGCCATTCTGACTGCTGTGAGCTGATAGGTTTTTGTAATTTGGGTTTGCATGTCTTTAAAAATTCCTAAAATATATCATTTTCCCACACCTTTTTCTTTCCTCTTCTTTAAAGGAAAAGCTGTGAGTACCACATAGCTCTTGAAATTGTCTTCTTGGAAGGTTGCCCTCTTTTGAAATTTTTGCTCCATTTTTGATCCCAGGATTTATTTGGAGGGCAGGTGTCATTTACAGAATGGCAAGTTGGTGAATATTTAGTGACCTTTAGCAGTGGGTTGAAAGCTGCTGTTGTGGGAAATGGCCACAAGGAGGCAGCATTTCTCCATTCCCAAATCTGAGTACTAGGGCAGCAGAGCCTTTCTGGAAGTCGTGTTCCTAGGTTGTAAATTAGAATGGAATGTGCCAGGAGAAACCCCCATAAGTTTAGGTCTCATTACTTCTTGTTTTTGTTAATTTTTTTAATCGGGGTAAGGACTAGAATATTGTTTGTCCTAGGGGTACACAATCTGGTTCAATTGTACATTATATATGTCTACTCTACAGATCCTCTTCCCATGTAAAATATTACAGAGTGTTCTGTAGACCTCCCTTGCTATATGGTCGGTCGTTTTGAAATATGTATATAATATGTATTTGGATATGTATAGTAACACTAATCTCATTTATCCATTCCCCTCACCTTTCCTTTTAGATGAGCATAGTTGGTTTTCTAAGTCTGTGAGTGTCTTTCTCTGTGGAAATATGTTCATTTGTGTCAGTGATTAGATAACGCCTCTAAGGGATATCATAGGATATAGGTCTTTTGCTTTCCGACTTACCTCATGTTTTGTGATTATCTCCAGGCTCATCTCTGGTGCCTCAAAGAGCAGTGTTTCATTGTTTTCCATGGCTAATATTCCATTGTGTACATGGACTCCTTCTTCTTTATCCATTCACCTGTTGATGGACATTTTGGCTGCTTCCCATCTTGGCTATTTTGAATAAGGCTGCAGTGCAGCCTTTGCAGCCTGTGTCTTTTCGATCCTGGTCTTCTCAGGTGAGAGGCCCAGTGGTGTGCCTGCTGGATTAAATGGTACCTCAGTTTTCACTTTTCAACGCAGTTCTTTTCGGTAGTCATTATTGGCTGTTAACCACTTTCCATCCCACCAGCACCTAGAGGTTACACAGTTCTCTACAACCCCGTCAGCATTTATTGTTGGTAGACTTTTTGCTGACGGTCAGTCGACAGGTGTGAGTTGAAGCCTTTTGTTTGATTAGATTGCATGAGTCTAATAATTCCTGAGGTTGAGCTTTTACCCATTTTCCTGTTTTTTTGTTTAATGAGAGTGAGGAATACTTACCTCTGCATACTATCTTCTTGAAACATTCGCCTCTTTTGAATTTCTTTTGTCCATTCCCCACCTGAGCACAATTTTTGACGGCAGGTGTCCTTTGCAGCCCTGAGCCCTTGTGAATTTTAAGTGACCAGTAGCTGTGGGTTTAAAGCTGCTCTTGCGGGAAACGGCCACAAGGGGGCAGCATTTCTCCTTTACCAAATCTGGTCACTAGGGCAACAGAGCCTTAATGGAAGTCGTGTTCTAGGTTGTAAAGTACAATGGAATGTGCCGGGAAAAAGCCGTTTAAGTGTATGTGTCATTCCTTCTTGTTTGTATTTTTAACAAAATTTTTATTCTTTATCACAGCAAATTCGATTACAATGGTTTGTTTGGTCTAGGTGTGCAAGATGTGGTTCCTTCACACATATACATATATCTATTCTTCTTTGGAATCTTTTCCCGTGTAGGTTATGACACAATGTTGAGTAGTCTTCTCCTGGTATTCTGTAGGTCTTTGGTGATTATATATTTCACGTGTGTTTGTATATCTCTGTTCACCTCAATATGGTAATGTACCCAATCCTCACACCTTTCCATTTGGTGAACCTTAAGTTTTTGTACTGAATCTGTGATTGCCTTTCTCTGTGGAAGTATCTTCGTTTGTATCAATTTTTAGGTAACACCTCTATGTGGTATGATAGGATATGTGTCTTTCGCTTTCTCACTTACTCCAAGTTGCGTGATTACTTCTAGAGTCATCTATGGTGCTGCAAATGGCATTGTTTCATTTTATCGCTAGCTCATAATCCATCTGTACATGTAGCAGTTCTTCTTTGTCCACCCATCTGTCGGTGGACTTTTTGGTGACTTCCATATCTTGGCTATGGTAATACTGTGCAATGCAGATTTGCCTGCCTCTTTCTTTCCAATTCTGTCTTCTTAGGTTATAGGTCCAGGAATAAGCCTCTGGATCGTACGGTAGCTCAATGTTTACCTTTTAACGGCACCTCCACTCTGCTCTCATGAGTGGCTCTCTCCAGGTTACATCCCACTTAAAGTGGAGGGTTTGCATTTCTCCACAGCACCTTCAGCATTTATTCTTTGTGGTTTTTTACTGATGGTTATTCTGACTGGTGTGAGCTGATACGTCTTTGTGGCTGAATTTGCATGTGTCTCATGATCCATTAAAACTGAGCTTTAAGGCAGGTCCTTTTCATTTTTCAGGCTGTGAGTACCGCTTAGTTCTTCAAAGTGTTTTCTTAAAGTATGTATGTCATAATTTTAAAATTTTTTGGCCATTACCTCCCTGAAGACATTTTGCGGTGACCATTAGCACAGGCTTAAACCTGCGTTTGCAGGTAACGGCCAGAGGGTGGCGGTCTTTCTACGTTCCCCATGCTGGTACTAGGGCAACAGGCCTTCTGGCCAGTGGTGTTCCTCGGTTATAAATTAGAGTGGAATGTGCCTGAAGAAACCCACAAATGCTGATGTCTCCTTACTTATGTTTGTCTTTTAAATTTACCTTATATTTATTATTGGAGCAATATTACATTGTGTACATGGAACAGTTCTTCTTGGTGCGTTCCTCTGTTGATGGACATTTTCATTGCTTCCAAATGTTGGCTATGGTCAATATGGCTGGAGTGCAGGATTGCCAGCCTGTGACATTTTGATTCTCATTTTCTCAGGGGATAGGCCCAGCAGTGGGTATGACTGATTGACGGGTAGCTCAGTGTTTACCTTTTCAAGGCACTTCCATTGTGTTTTCATTAGTGGCTCTTACCACGTCCCCCTTAGGGCCGAGTGTACGCATTCCTCCACAGTCCCTTCAGCATTTATTTTTTGAAACATTTTTGCTGATGGCCATTCTGACTGCTGTGAGCTGATAGGTTTTTGTAATTTGGGTTTGCATGTCTTTAAAAATTCCTAAAATATATCATTTTCCCACACCTTTTTCTTTCCTCTTCTTTAAAGGAAAAGCTGTGAGTACCACATAGCTCTTGAAATTGTCTTCTTGGAAGGTTGCCCTCTTTTGAAATTTTTGCTCCATTTTTGATCCCAGGATTTATTTGGAGGGCAGGTGTCATTTACAGAATGGCAAGTTGGTGAATATTTAGTGACCTTTAGCAGTGGGTTGAAAGCTGCTGTTGTGGGAAATGGCCACAAGGAGGCAGCATTTCTCCATTCCCAAATCTGAGTACTAGGGCAGCAGAGCCTTTCTGGAAGTCGTGTTCCTAGGTTGTAAATTAGAATGGAATGTGCCAGGAGAAACCCCCATAAGTTTAGGTCTCATTACTTCTTGTTTTTGTTAATTTTTTTAATCGGGGTAAGGACTAGAATATTGTTTGTCCTAGGGGTACACAATCTGGTTCATTTGTACATTATATATGTCTACTCTACAGATCCTCTTCCCATGTAAAATATTACAGAGTGTTCTGTAGACCTCGCTTGCTATATGGTCGGTCGTTTTGAAATATGTATATAATATGTATTTGGATATGTATAGTAACACTAATCTCATTTATCCATTCCCCCCACCTTTCCTTTTAGATGAGCATAGTTGGTTTTCTAAGTCTGTGAGTGTCTTTCTCTGTGGAAATATGTTCATTTGTGTCAGTGATTAGATAACGCCTCTAAGGGATATCATAGGATATAGGTCTTTTGCTTTCCGACTTACCTCATGTTTTGTGATTATCTCCAGGCTCATCTCTGGTGCCTCAAAGAACAGTGTTTCATTGTTTTCCATGGCTAATATTCCATTGTGTACATGGACTCCTTCTTCTTTATCCATTCACCTGTTGATGGACATTTTGGTTGCTTCCCATCTTGGCTATTTTGAATAAGGCTGCAGTGCAGCATTTGCAGCCTGTGTCTTTTCGATCCTGGTCTTCTCAGGTGAGAGGCCCAGTGGTGTGCCTGCTGGATTGAATGGTACCTCAGTTTTCACTTTTCAACGCATTTCCTTTCAGTAGTCATTATTGGCTGTTAACCACTTTCCATCCCACCAGCACCTAGAGGTTACACAGTTCTCTGCAACCCCGTCAGCATTTATTGTTGGTAGACTTTTTGCTGACGGTCAGTCGACAGGTGTGAGATGAAACCTTTTGGTTGATTAGATTGCATGAGTCTAATCATTCCTGAGGTTGAGCTTTTACCCATTTTCCTGTTTTTTTGTTTAAAGAGAGTGAGGAATACTTACCTCTGCATACTATCTTCTTGAAACATTCGCCTGTTTTGAATTTCTTTTGTCCATTCCCCACCTGAGCACAATTTTTGACGGCAGGTGTCCTTTACAGCCCTGAGCCCTTGTGAATTTTAAGTGACCAGTAGCTGTGGGTTTAAAGCTGCTCTTGCGGGAAACGGCCACAAGGGGGCAGCATTTCTCCTTTACCAAATCTGGTCACTAGGGCAACAGAGCCTTAATGGAAGTCGTGTTCTAGGTTGTAAATTACAATGGAATGTGCCGGGAAAAAGCCCTTTAAGTTTATGTGTCATTCCTTCTTGTTTGTATTTTTAACAAAATTTTTATTCTTTATCACAGCAAATTCGATTACAATGGTTTGTTTGGTCTAGGTGTGCAAGACGTGGTTCCTTCACACATATACATACATCTATTCTTCTTTGGAATCTTTTCCCGTGTAGGTTATGACACAATGTTGAGTAGTCTTCTCCTGGTATTCTGTAGGTCTTTGGTGATTATATATTTCACGTGTGTTTGTATATCTCTGTTCACCTCAATATGGTAATGTACCCAATCCTCACACCTTTCCATTTGGTGAACCTTAAGTTTTTGTACTGAATCTGTGATTGCCTTTCTCTGTGGAAGTATCTTCGTTTGTATCAATTTTTAGGTAACACCTCTATGTGGTATGATAGGATATGTGTCTTTCGCTTTCTCACTTACTCCAAGTTGCGTGATTACTTCTAGAGTCATCTATGGTGCTGCAAATGGCATTGTTTCATTTTATCGCTAGCTCATAATCCATCTGTACATGTAGCAGTTCTTCTTTGTCCACCCATCTGTCGGTGGACTTTTTGGTGACTTCCATATCTTGGCTATGGTAATACTGTGCAATGCAGATTTGCCTGCCTCTTTCTTTCCAATTCTGTCTTCTTAGGTTATAGGTCCAGGAATAAGCCTCTGGATCGTACGGTAGCTCAATGTTTACCTTTTAACGGCACCTCCACTCTGCTCTCATGAGTGGCTCTCTCCAGGTTACATCCCACTTAAAGTGGAGGGTTTGCATTTCTCCACAGCACCTTCAGCATTTATTCTTTGTGGTTTTTTACTGATGGTTATTCTGACTGGTGTGAGCTGATACGTCTTTGTGGCTGAATTTGCATGTGTCTCATGATCCATTAAAACTGAGCTTTAAGGCAGGTCCTTTTCATTTTTCAGGCTGTGAGTACCGCTTAGTTCTTCAAAGTGTTTTCTTAAAGTATGTATGTCATAATTTTAAAATTTTTTGGCCATTACCTCCCTGAAGACATTTTGCGGTGACCATTAGCACAGGCTTAAACCTGCGTTTGCAGGTAACGGCCAGAGGGTGGCGGTCTTTCTACGTTCCCCATGCTGGTACTAGGGCAACAGGCCTTCTGGCCAGTGGTGTTCCTCGGTTATAAATTAGAGTGGAATGTGCCTGAAGAAACCCACAAATGCTGATGTCTCCTTACTTATGTTTGTCTTTTAAATTTACCTTATATTTATTATTGGAGCAATATTACATTGTGTACATGGAACAGTTCTTCTTGGTGCGTTCCTCTGTTGATGGACATTTTCATTGCTTCCAAATGTTGGCTATGGTCAATATGGCTGGAGTGCAGGATTGCCAGCCTGTGACGTTTTGATTCTCATTTTCTCAGGGGATAGGCCCAGCAGTGGGTATGACTGATTGACGGGTAGCTCAGTGTTTACCTTTTCAAGGCACTTCCATCGTGTTTTCATTAGTGGCTCTTACCACGTCCCCCTTAGGGCCGAGTGTACGCATTCCTCCACAGTCCCTTCAGCATTTATTTTTTGAAACATTTTTGCTGATGGCCATTCTGACTGCTGTGAGCTGATAGGTTTTTGTAATTTGGGTTTGCATGTCTTTAAAAATTCCTAAAATATATCATTTTCCCACACCTTTTTCTTTCCTCTTCTTTAAAGGAAAAGCTGTGAGTACCACATAGCTCTTGAAATTGTCTTCTTGGAAGGTTGCCCTCTTTTGAAATTTTTGCTCCATTTTTGATCCCAGGATTTATTTGGAGGGCAGGTGTCATTTACAGAATGGCAAGTTGGTGAATATTTAGTGACCTTTAGCAGTGGGTTGAAAGCTGCTGTTGTGGGAAATGGCCACAAGGAGGCAGCATTTCTCCATTCCCAAATCTGAGTACTAGGGCAGCAGAGCCTTTCTGGAAGTCGTGTTCCTAGGTTGTAAATTAGAATGGAATGTGCCAGGAGAAACCCCCATAAGTTTAGGTCTCATTACTTCTTGTTTTTGTTAATTTTTTTAATCGGGGTAAGGACTAGAATATTGTTTGTCCTAGGGGTACACAATCTGGTTCATTTGTACATTATATATGTCTACTCTACAGATCCTCTTCCCATGTAAAATATTACAGAGTGTTCTGTAGACCTCCCTTGCTATATGGTCGGTCGTTTTGAAATATGTATATAATATGTATTTGGATATGTATAGTAACACTAATCTCATTTATCCATTCCCCCCACCTTTCCTTTTAGATGAGCATAGTTGGTTTTCTAAGTCTGTGAGTGTCTTTCTCTGTGGAAATATGTTCATTTGTGTCAGTGATTAGATAACGCCTCTAAGGGATATCATAGGATATAGGTCTTTTGCTTTCCGACTTACCTCATGTTTTGTGATTATCTCCAGGCTCATCTCTGGTGCCTCAAAGAGCAGTGTTTCATTGTTTTCCATGGCTAATATTCCATTGTGTACATGGACTCCTTCTTCTTTATCCATTCACCTGTTGATGGACATTTTGGTTGCTTCCCATCTTGGCTATTTTGAATAAGGCTGCAGTGCAGCATTTGCAGCCTGTGTCTTTTCGATCCTGGTCTTCTCAGGTGAGAGGCCCAGTGGTGTGCCTGCTGGATTGAATGGTACCTCAGTTTTCACTTTTCAACGCAGTTCCTTTCGGTAGTCATTATTGGCTGTTAACCACTTTCCATCCCACCAGCACCTAGAGGTTACACAGTTCTCTACAACCCCGTCAGCATTTATTGTTGGTAGACTTTTTGCTGACGGTCAGTCGACAGGTGTGAGATGAAACCTTTTGGTTGATTAGATTGCATGAGTCTAATCATTCCTGAGGTTGAGCTTTTACCCATTTTCCTGTTTTTTTGTTTAAAGAGAGTGAGGAATACTTACCTCTGCATACTATCTTCTTGAAACATTCGCCTGTTTTGAATTTCTTTTGTCCATTCCCCACCTGAGCACAATTTTTGACGGCAGGTGTCCTTTACAGCCCTGAGCCCTTGTGAATTTTAAGTGACCAGTAGCTGTGGGTTTAAAGCTGCTCTTGCGGGAAACGGCCACAAGGGGGCAGCATTTCTCCTTTACCAAATCTGGTCACTAGGGCAACAGAGCCTTAATGGAAGTCGTGTTCTAGGTTGTAAATTACAATGGAATGTGCCGGGAAAAAGCCCTTTAAGTTTATGTGTCATTCCTTCTTGTTTGTATTTTTAACAAAATTTTTATTCTTTATCACAGCAAATTCGATTACAATGGTTTGTTTGGTCTAGGTGTGCAAGACGTGGTTCCTTCACACATATACATACATCTATTCTTCTTTGGAATCTTTTCCCGTGTAGGTTATGACACAATGTTGAGTAGTCTTCTCCTGGTATTCTGTAGGTCTTTGGTGATTATATATTTCACGTGTGTTTGTATATCTCTGTTCACCTCAATATGGTAATGTACCCAATCCTCACACCTTTCCATTTGGTGAACCTTAAGTTTTTGTACTGAATCTGTGATTGCCTTTCTCTGTGGAAGTATCTTCGTTTGTATCAATTTTTAGGTAACACCTCTATGTGGTATGATAGGATATGTGTCTTTCGCTTTCTCACTTACTCCAAGTTGCGTGATTACTTCTAGAGTCATCTATGGTGCTGCAAATGGCATTGTTTCATTTTATCGCTAGCTCATAATCCATCTGTACATGTAGCAGTTCTTCTTTGTCCACCCATCTGTCGGTGGACTTTTTGGTGACTTCCATATCTTGGCTATGGTAATACTGTGCAATGCAGATTTGCCTGCCTCTTTCTTTCCAATTCTGTCTTCTTAGGTTATAGGTCCAGGAATAAGCCTCTGGATCGTACGGTAGCTCAATGTTTACCTTTTAACGGCACCTCCACTCTGCTCTCATGAGTGGCTCTCTCCAGGTTACATCCCACTTAAAGTGGAGGGTTTGCATTTCTCCACAGCACCTTCAGCATTTATTCTTTGTGGTTTTTTACTGATGGTTATTCTGACTGGTGTGAGCTGATACGTCTTTGTGGCTGAATTTGCATGTGTCTCATGATCCATTAAAACTGAGCTTTAAGGCAGGTCCTTTTCATTTTTCAGGCTGTGAGTACCGCTTAGTTCTTCAAAGTGTTTTCTTAAAGTATGTATGTCATAATTTTAAAATTTTTTGGCCATTACCTCCCTGAAGACATTTTGCGGTGACCATTAGCACAGGCTTAAACCTGCGTTTGCAGGTAACGGCCAGAGGGTGGCGGTCTTTCTACGTTCCCCATGCTGGTACTAGGGCAACAGGCCTTCTGGCCAGTGGTGTTCCTCGGTTATAAATTAGAGTGGAATGTGCCTGAAGAAACCCACAAATGCTGATGTCTCCTTACTTATGTTTGTCTTTTAAATTTACCTTATATTTATTATTGGAGCAATATTACATTGTGTACATGGAACAGTTCTTCTTGGTGCGTTCCTCTGTTGATGGACATTTTCATTGCTTCCAAATGTTGGCTATGGTCAATATGGCTGGAGTGCAGGATTGCCAGCCTGTGACGTTTTGATTCTCATTTTCTCAGGGGATAGGCCCAGCAGTGGGTATGACTGATTGACGGGTAGCTCAGTGTTTACCTTTTCAAGGCACTTCCATCGTGTTTTCATTAGTGGCTCTTACCACGTCCCCCTTAGGGCCGAGTGTACGCATTCCTCCACAGTCCCTTCAGCATTTATTTTTTGAAACATTTTTGCTGATGGCCATTCTGACTGCTGTGAGCTGATAGGTTTTTGTAATTTGGGTTTGCATGTCTTTAAAAATTCCTAAAATATATCATTTTCCCACACCTTTTTCTTTCCTCTTCTTTAAAGGAAAAGCTGTGAGTACCACATAGCTCTTGAAATTGTCTTCTTGGAAGGTTGCCCTCTTTTGAAATTTTTGCTCCATTTTTGATCCCAGGATTTATTTGGAGGGCAGGTGTCATTTACAGAATGGCAAGTTGGTGAATATTTAGTGACCTTTAGCAGTGGGTTGAAAGCTGCTGTTGTGGGAAATGGCCACAAGGAGGCAGCATTTCTCCATTCCCAAATCTGAGTACTAGGGCAGCAGAGCCTTTCTGGAAGTCGTGTTCCTAGGTTGTAAATTAGAATGGAATGTGCCAGGAGAAACCCCCATAAGTTTAGGTCTCATTACTTCTTGTTTTTGTTAATTTTTTTAATCGGGGTAAGGACTAGAATATTGTTTGTCCTAGGGGTACACAATCTGGTTCATTTGTACATTATATATGTCTACTCTACAGATCCTCTTCCCATGTAAAATATTACAGAGTGTTCTGTAGACCTCCCTTGCTATATGGTCGGTCGTTTTGAAATATGTATATAATATGTATTTGGATATGTATAGTAACACTAATCTCATTTATCCATTCCCCCCACCTTTCCTTTTAGATGAGCATAGTTGGTTTTCTAAGTCTGTGAGTGTCTTTCTCTGTGGAAATATGTTCATTTGTGTCAGTGATTAGATAACGCCTCTAAGGGATATCATAGGATATAGGTCTTTTGCTTTCCGACTTACCTCATGTTTTGTGATTATCTCCAGGCTCATCTCTGGTGCCTCAAAGAACAGTGTTTCATTGTTTTCCATGGCTAATATTCCATTGTGTACATGGACTCCTTCTTCTTTATCCATTCACCTGTTGATGGACATTTTGGTTGCTTCCCATCTTGGCTATTTTGAATAAGGCTGCAGTGCAGCCTTTGCAGCCTGTGTCTTTTCGATCCTGGTCTTCTCAGGTGAGAGGCCCAGTGGTGTGCCTGCTGGATTGAATGGTACCTCAGTTTTCACTTTTCAACGCATTTCCTTTCAGTAGTCATTATTGGCTGTTAACCACTTTCCATCCCACCAGCACCTAGAGGTTACACAGTTCTCTGCAACCCCGTCAGCATTTATTGTTGGTAGACTTTTTGCTGACGGTCAGTCGACAGGTGTGAGATGAAACCTTTTGGTTGATTAGATTGCATGAGTCTAATCATTCCTGAGGTTGAGCTTTTACCCATTTTCCTGTTTTTTTGTTTAAAGAGAGTGAGGAATACTTACCTCTGCATACTATCTTCTTGAAACATTCGCCTGTTTTGAATTTCTTTTGTCCATTCCCCACCTGAGCACAATTTTTGACGGCAGGTGTCCTTTACAGCCCTGAGCCCTTGTGAATTTTAAGTGACCAGTAGCTGTGGGTTTAAAGCTGCTCTTGCGGGAAACGGCCACAAGGGGGCAGCATTTCTCCTTTACCAAATCTGGTCACTAGGGCAACAGAGCCTTAATGGAAGTCGTGTTCTAGGTTGTAAGTTACAATGGAATGTGCCGGGAAAAAGCCCTTTAAGTTTATGTGTCATTCCTTCTTGTTTGTATTTTTAACAAAATTTTTATTCTTTATCACAGCAAATTCGATTACAATGGTTTGTTTGGTCTAGGTGTGCAAGACGTGGTTCCTTCACACATATACATATATCTATTCTTCTTTGGAATCTTTTCCCGTGTAGGTTATGACACAATGTTGAGTAGTCTTCTCTTGGTATTCTGTAGGTCTTTGGTGATTATATATTTCACGTGTGTTTGTATATCTCTGTTCACCTCAATATGGTAATGTACCCAATCCTCACACCTTTCCATTTGGTGAACCTTAAGTTTTTGTACTGAATCTGTGATTGCCTTTCTCTGTGGAAGTATCTTCGTTTGTATCAATTTTTAGGTAACACCTCTATGTGGTATGATAGGATATGGGTCTTTCGTTTTCTCACTTACTCCAAGTTGCGTGATAACTTCTAGAGTCATCTATGGTGCTGCAAATGGCATTGCTTCATTTTATCGCTAGCTCATAATCCATCTGTACATGTAGCAGTTCTTCTTTGTCCACCCATCTGTCGGTGGACTTTTTGGTGACTTCCATATCTTGGCTATGGTAATACTGTGCAATGCAGATTTGCCTGCCTCTTTCTTTCCAATTCTGTCTTCTTAGGTTATAGGTCCAGGAATAAGCCTCTGGATCGTACGGTAGCTCAATGTTTACCTTTTAACGGCACCTCCACTCTGCTCTCATGAGTGGCTCTCTCCAGGTTACATCCCACTTAAAGTGGAGGGTTTGCATTTCTCCACAGCACCTTCAGCATTTATTCTTTGTGGTTTTTTACTGATGGTTATTCTGACTGGTGTGAGCTGATACGTCTTTGTGGCTGAATTTGCATGTGTCTCATGATCCATTAAAACTGAGCTTTAAGGCAGGTCCTTTTCATTTTTCAGGCTGTGAGTACCGCTTAGTTCTTCAAAGTGTTTTCTTAAAGTATGTATGTCATAATTTTAAAATTTTTTGGCCATTACCTCCCTGAAGACATTTTGCGGTGACCATTAGCACAGGCTTAAACCTGCGTTTGCAGGTAACGGCCAGAGGGTGGCGGTCTTTCTACGTTCCCCATGCTGGTACTAGGGCAACAGGCCTTCTGGCCAGTGGTGTTCCTCGGTTATAAATTAGAGTGGAATGTGCCTGAAGAAACCCACAAATGCTGATGTCTCCTTACTTATGTTTGTCTTTTAAATTTACCTTATATTTATTATTGGAGCAATATTACATTGTGTACATGGAACAGTTCTTCTTGGTGCGTTCCTCTGTTGATGGACATTTTCATTGCTTCCAAATGTTGGCTATGGTCAATATGGCTGGAGTGCAGGATTGCCAGCCTGTGACGTTTTGATTCTCATTTTCTCAGGGGATAGGCCCAGCAGTGGGTATGACTGATTGACGGGTAGCTCAGTGTTTACCTTTTCAAGGCACTTCCATCGTGTTTTCATTAGTGGCTCTTACCACGTCCCCCTTAGGGCCGAGTGTACGCATTCCTCCACAGTCCCTTCAGCATTTATTTTTTGAAACATTTTTGCTGATGGCCATTCTGACTGCTGTGAGCTGATAGGTTTTTGTAATTTGGGTTTGCATGTCTTTAAAAATTCCTAAAATATATCATTTTCCCACACCTTTTTCTTTCCTCTTCTTTAAAGGAAAAGCTGTGAGTACCACATAGCTCTTGAAATTGTCTTCTTGGAAGGTTGCCCTCTTTTGAAATTTTTGCTCCATTTTTGATCCCAGGATTTATTTGGAGGGCAGGTGTCATTTACAGAATGGCAAGTTGGTGAATATTTAGTGACCTTTAGCAGTGGGTTGAAAGCTGCTGTTGTGGGAAATGGCCACAAGGAGGCAGCATTTCTCCATTCCCAAATCTGAGTACTAGGGCAGCAGAGCCTTTCTGGAAGTCGTGTTCCTAGGTTGTAAATTAGAATGGAATGTGCCAGGAGAAACCCCCATAAGTTTAGGTCTCATTACTTCTTGTTTTTGTTATTTTTTTTAATCGGGGTAAGGACTAGAATATTGTTTGTCCTAGGGGTACACAATCTGGTTCATTTGTACATTATATATGTCTACTCTACAGATCCTCTTCCCATGTAAAATATTACAGAGTGTTCTGTAGACCTCCCTAGCTATATGGTCGGTCGTTTTGAAATATGTATATAATATGTATTTGGATATGTATAGTAACACTAATCTCATTTATCCATTCCCCCCACCTTTCCTTTTAGATGAGCATAGTTGGTTTTCTAAGTCTGTGAGTGTCTTTCTCTGTGGAAATATGTTCATTTGTGTCAGTGATTAGATAACGCCTCTAAGGGATATCATAGGATATAGGTCTTTTGCTTTCCGACTTACCTCATGTTTTGTGATTATCTCCAGGCTCATCTCTGGTGCCTCAAAGAGCAGTGTTTCATTGTTTTCCATGGCTAATATTCCATTGTGTACATGGACTCCTTCTTCTTTATCCATTCACCTGTTGATGGACATTTTGGTTGCTTCCCATCTTGGCTATTTTGAATAAGGCTGCAGTGCAGCCTTTGCAGCCTGTGTCTTCTCGATCCTGGTCTTCTCAGGTGAGAGGCCCAGTGGTGTGCCTGCTGGATTGAATGGTACCTCAGTTTTTACTTTTCAACGCAGTTCCTTTCTGTACTCCTTACTGGCTGTTAACCACTTTACATCTCACCAGCACCTATAGGTTACACAGTTCTCTACAACCCCATCAGCATTTATTGTTGGTAGACTTTTTGCTGACGGTCAGTCGACAGGTGTGAGTTGAAACCTTTTGGTTGATTAGATTGCATGAGTCTATAATCATTCCTGAGGTTGAGCTTTTACCCATTTTCCTGTTTTTTTGTTTAAAGAGAGTGAGGAATACTTACCTCTGCATACTATCTTCTTGAAACATTCGCCTGTTTTGAATTTCTTTTGTCCATTCCCCACCTGAGCACAATTTTTGACGGCAGGTGTCCTTTACAGCCCTGAGCCCTTGTGAATTTTAAGTGACCAGTAGCTGTGGGTTTAAAGCTGCTCTTGCGGGAAACGGCCACAAGGGGGCAGCATTTCTCCTTTACCAAATCTGGTCACTAGGGCAACAGAGCCTTAATGGAAGTCGTGTTCTAGGTTGTAAGTTACAATGGAATGTGCCGGGAAAAAGCCCTTTAAGTTTATGTGTCATTCCTTCTTGTTTGTATTTTTAACAAAATTTTTATTCTTTATCACAGCAAATTCGATTACAATGGTTTGTTTGGTCTAGGTGTGCAAGACGTGGTTCCTTCACACATATACATATATCTATTCTTCTTTGGAATCTTTTCCCGTGTAGGTTATGACACAATGTTGAGTAGTCTTCTCTTGGTATTCTGTAGGTCTTTGGTGATTATATATTTCACGTGTGTTTGTATATCTCTGTTCACCTCAATATGGTAATGTACCCAATCCTCACACCTTTCCATTTGGTGAACCTTAAGTTTTTGTACTGAATCTGTGATTGCCTTTCTCTGTGGAAGTATCTTCGTTTGTATCAATTTTTAGGTAACACCTCTATGTGGTATGATAGGATACGGGTCTTTCGTTTTCTCACTTACTCCAAGTTGCGTGATAACTTCTAGAGTCATCTATGGTGCTGCAAATGGCATTGCTTCATTTTATCGCTAGCTCATAATCCATCTGTACATGTAGCAGTTCTTCTTTGTACACCCATCTGTCGGTGGACTTTTTGGTGACTTCCATATCTTGGCTATGGTAATACTGTGCAATGCAGATTTGCCTGCCTCTTTCTTTCCAATTCTGTCTTCTTAGGTTATAGGTCCAGGAATAAGCCTCTGGATCGTACGGTAGCTCAATGTTTACCTTTTAACGGCACCTCCACTCTGCTCTCATGAGTGGCTCTCTCCAGGTTACATCCCACTTAAAGTGCAGGGTTTGCATTTCTCCACAGCACCTTCAGCATTTATTCTTTGTGGTTTTTTACTGATGGTTATTCTGACTGGTGTGAGCTGATACGTCTTTGTGGCTGAATTTGCATGTGTCTCATGATCCATTAAAACTGAGCTTTAAGGCAGGTCCTTTTCATTTTTCAGGCTGTGAGTACCGCTTAGTTCTTCAAAGTGTTTTCTTAAAGTATGTATGTCATAATTTTAAAATTTTTTGGCCATTACCTCCCTGAAGACATTTTGCGGTGACCATTAGCACAGGCTTAAACCTGCGTTTGCAGGTAACGGCCAGAGGGTGGCGGTCTTTCTACGTTCCCCATGCTGGTACTAGGGCAACAGGCCTTCCGGCCAGTGGTGTTCCTCGGTTATAAATTAGAGTGGAATGTGCCTGAAGAAACCCACAAATGCTGATGTCTCCTTACTTATGTTTGTCTTTTAAATTTACCTTATATTTATTATTGGAGCAATATTACATTGTGTACATGGAACAGTTCTTCTTGGTGGGTTCCTCTGTTGATGGACATTTTCATTGCTTCCAAATGTTGGCTATGGTCAATATGGCTGGAGTGCAGGATTGCCAGCCTGTGACGTTTTGATTCTCATTTTCTCAGGGGATAGGCCCAGCAGCGGGTATGACTGATTGACAGGTAGCTCAGTGTTTACCTTTTCAAGGCACTTCCATTGTGTTTTCATTAGTGGCTCTTACCACGTCCCCCTTAGGGCCGAGTGTACGCATTCCTCCACAGTCCCTTCAGCATTTATTTTTTGAAACATTTTTGCTGATGGCCATTCTGACTGCTGTGAGCTGATAGGGTTTTGTAATTTGGGTTTGCATGTCTTTAAAAATTCCTAAAATATATCATTTTCCCACACCTTTTTCTTTCCTCTTCTTTAAAGGAAAAGCTGTGAGTACCACATAGCTCTTGAAATTGTCTTCTTGGAAGGTTGCCCTCTTTTGAAATTTTTGCTCCATTTTTGATCCCAGGATTTATTTGGAGGGCAGGTGTCATTTACAGAATGGCAAGTTGGTGAATATTTAGTGACCTTTAGCAGTGGGTTGAAAGCTGCTGTTGTGGGAAATGGCCACAAGGAGGCAGCATTTCTCCATTCCCAAATCTGAGTACTAGGGCAGCAGAGCCTTTCTAGAAGTCGTGTTCCTAGGTTGTAAATTAGAATGGAATGTGCCAGGAGAAACCCCCATAAGTTTAGGTCTCATTACTTCTTGTTTTTGTTAATTTTTTTAATCGGGGTAAGGACTAGAATATTGTTTGTCCTAGGGGTACACAATCTGGTTCAATTGTACATTATATATGTCTACTCTACAGATCCTCTTCCCATGTAAAATATTACAGAGTGTTCTGTAGACCTCCCTTGCTATATGGTCGGTCGTTTTGAAATATGTATATAATATGTATTTGGATATGTATAGTAACACTAATCTCATTTATCCATTCCCCCCACCTTTCCTTTTAGATGAGCATAGTTGGTTTTCTAAGTCTGTGAGTGTCTTTCTCTGTGGAAATATGTTCATTTGTGTCAGTGATTAGATAACGCCTCTAAGGGATATCATAGGATATAGGTCTTTTGCTTTCCGACTTACCTCATGTTTTGTGATTATCTCCAGGCTCATCTCTGGTGCCTCAAAGAGCAGTGTTTCATTGTTTTCCATGGCTAATATTCCATTGTGTACATGGACTCCTTCTTCTTTATCCATTCACCTGTTGATGGACATTTTGGTTGCTTCCCATCTTGGCTATTTTGAATAAGGCTGCAGTGCAGCCTTTGCAGCCTGTGTCTTTTCGATCCTGGTCTTCTCAGGTGAGAGGCCCAGTGGTGTGCCTGTTGCATTGAGTGGTACCTCAATTTTCACTTTTTAACGCAGTTCCTTTTGGTACTCCTTACTGGCTGTTAACCACTTTACATCTCACCAGCACCTAGAGGTTACACAGTTCTCTACAACCCCGTCAGCATTTATTGTTGGTAGACTTTTTGCTGACGGTCAGTGGACAGGTGTGAGTTGAAACCTTTTGGTTGATTAGATTGCATGAGTCTAATAATTCCTGAGGTTGAGCTTTTACCCATTTTCCTGTTTTTTTGTTTAAAGAGAGTGAGGAATACTTACCTCTGCATACTATCTTCTTGAAACATTCGCCTGTTTTGAATTTCTTTTGTCCATTCCCCACCTGAGCACAATTTTTGACGGCAGGTGTCCTTTACAGCCCTGAGCCCTTGTGAATTTTAAGTGACCAGTAGCTGTGGGTTTAAAGCTGCTCTTGCGGGAAACGGCCACAAGGGGGCAGCATTTCTCCTTTACCAAATCTGGTCACTAGGGCAACAGAGCCTTAATGGAAGTCGTGTTCTAGGTTGTAAGTTACAATGGAATGTGCCGGGAAAAAGCCCTTTAAGTTTATGTGTCATTCCTTCTTGTTTGTATTTTTAACAAAATTTTTATTCTTTATCACAGCAAATTCGATTACAATGGTTTGTTTGGTCTAGGTGTGCAAGACGTGGTTCCTTCACACATATACATATATCTATTCTTCTTTGGAATCTTTTCCCGTGTAGGTTATGACACAATGTTGAGTAGTCTTCTCTTGGTATTCTGTAGGTCTTTGGTGATTATATATTTCACGTGTGTTTGTATATCTCTGTTCACCTCAATATGGTAATGTACCCAATCCTCACACCTTTCCATTTGGTGAACCTTAAGTTTTTGTACTGAATCTGTGATTGCCTTTCTCTGTGGAAGTATCTTCGTTTGTATCAATTTTTAGGTAACACCTCTATGTGGTATGATAGGATATGGGTCTTTCGTTTTCTCACTTACTCCAAGTTGCGTGATAACTTCTAGAGTCATCTATGGTGCTGCAAATGGCATTGCTTCATTTTATCGCTAGCTCATAATCCATCTGTACATGTAGCAGTTCTTCTTTGTACACCCATCTGTCGGTGGACTTTTTGGTGACTTCCATATCTTGGCTATGGTAATACTGTGCAATGCAGATTTGCCTGCCTCTTTCTTTCCAATTCTGTCTTCTTAGGTTATAGGTCCAGGAATAAGCCTCTGGATCGTACGGTAGCTCAATGTTTACCTTTTAACGGCACCTCCACTCTGCTCTCATGAGTGGCTCTCTCCAGGTTACATCCCACTTAAAGTGGAGGGTTTGCATTTCTCCACAGCACCTTCAGCATTTATTCTTTGTGGTTTTTTACTGATGGTTATTCTGACTGGTGTGAGCTGATACGTCTTTGTGGCTGAATTTGCATGTGTCTCATGATCCATTAAAACTGAGCTTTAAGGCAGGTCCTTTTCATTTTTCAGGCTGTGAGTACCGCTTAGTTCTTCAAAGTGTTTTCTTAAAGTATGTATGTCATAATTTTAAAATTTTTTGGCCATTACCTCCCTGAAGACATTTTGCGGTGACCATTAGCACAGGCTTAAACCTGCGTTTGCAGGTAACGGCCAGAGGGTGGCGGTCTTTCTACGTTCCCCATGCTGGTACTAGGGCAACAGGCCTTCTGGCCAGTGGTGTTCCTCGGTTATAAATTAGAGTGGAATGTGCCTGAAGAAACCCACAAATGCTGATGTCTCCTTACTTATGTTTGTCTTTTAAATTTACCTTATATTTATTATTGGAGCAATATTACATTGTGTACATGGAACAGTTCTTCTTGGTGCGTTCCTCTGTTGATGGACATTTTCATTGCTTCCAAATGTTGGCTATGGTCAATATGGCTGGAGTGCAGGATTGCCAGCCTGTGACGTTTTGATTCTCATTTTCTCAGGGGATAGGCCCAGCAGTGGGTATGACTGATTGACGGGTAGCTCAGTGTTTACCTTTTCAAGGCACTTCCATCGTGTTTTCATTAGTGGCTCTTACCACGTCCCCCTTAGGGCCGAGTGTACGCATTCCTCCACAGTCCCTTCAGCATTTATTTTTTGAAACATTTTTGCTGATGGCCATTCTGACTGCTGTGAGCTGATAGGTTTTTGTAATTTGGGTTTGCATGTCTTTAAAAATTCCTAAAATATATCATTTTCCCACACCTTTTTCTTTCCTCTTCTTTAAAGGAAAAGCTGTGAGTACCACATAGCTCTTGAAATTGTCTTCTTGGAAGGTTGCCCTCTTTTGAAATTTTTGCTCCATTTTTGATCCCAGGATTTATTTGGAGGGCAGGTGTCATTTACAGAATGGCAAGTTGGTGAATATTTAGTGACCTTTAGCAGTGGGTTGAAAGCTGCTGTTGTGGGAAATGGCCACAAGGAGGCAGCATTTCTCCATTCCCAAATCTGAGTACTAGGGCAGCAGAGCCTTTCTGGAAGTCGTGTTCCTAGGTTGTAAATTAGAATGGAATGTGCCAGGAGAAACCCCCATAAGTTTAGGTCTCATTACTTCTTGTTTTTGTTATTTTTTTTAATCGGGGTAAGGACTAGAATATTGTTTGTCCTAGGGGTACACAATCTGGTTCATTTGTACATTATATATGTCTACTCTACAGATCCTCTTCCCATGTAAAATATTACAGAGTGTTCTGTAGACCTCCCTAGCTATATGGTCGGTCGTTTTGAAATATGTATATAATATGTATTTGGATATGTATAGTAACACTAATCTCATTTATCCATTCCCCCCACCTTTCCTTTTAGATGAGCATAGTTGGTTTTCTAAGTCTGTGAGTGTCTTTCTCTGTGGAAATATGTTCATTTGTGTCAGTGATTAGATAACGCCTCTAAGGGATATCATAGGATATAGGTCTTTTGCTTTCCGACTTACCTCATGTTTTGTGATTATCTCCAGGCTCATCTCTGGTGCCTCAAAGAGCAGTGTTTCATTGTTTTCCATGGCTAATATTCCATTGTGTACATGGACTCCTTCTTCTTTATCCATTCACCTGTTGATGGACATTTTGGTTGCTTCCCATCTTGGCTATTTTGAATAAGGCTGCAGTGCAGCCTTTGCAGCCTGTGTCTTCTCGATCCTGGTCTTCTCAGGTGAGAGGCCCAGTGGTGTGCCTGCTGGATTGAATGGTACCTCAGTTTTTACTTTTCAACGCAGTTCCTTTCTGTACTCCTTACTGGCTGTTAACCACTTTACATCTCACCAGCACCTATAGGTTACACAGTTCTCTACAACCCCATCAGCATTTATTGTTGGTAGACTTTTTGCTGACGGTCAGTCGACAGGTGTGAGTTGAAACCTTTTGGTTGATTAGATTGCATGAGTCTAATCATTCCTGAGGTTGAGCTTTTACCCATTTTCCTGTTTTTTTGTTTAAAGAGAGTGAGGAATACTTACCTCTGCATACTATCTTCTTGAAACATTCGCCTGTTTTGAATTTCTTTTGTCCATTCCCCACCTGAGCACAATTTTTGACGGCAGGTGTCCTTTACAGCCCTGAGCCCTTGTGAATTTTAAGTGACCAGTAGCTGTGGGTTTAAAGCTGCTCTTGCGGGAAACGGCCACAAGGGGGCAGCATTTCTCCTTTACCAAATCTGGTCACTAGGGCAACAGAGCCTTAATGGAAGTCGTGTTCTAGGTTGTAAGTTACAATGGAATGTGCCGGGAAAAAGCCCTTTAAGTTTATGTGTCATTCCTTCTTGTTTGTATTTTTAACAAAATTTTTATTCTTTATCACAGCAAATTCGATTACAATGGTTTGTTTGGTCTAGGTGTGCAAGACGTGGTTCCTTCACACATATACATATATCTATTCTTCTTTGGAATCTTTTCCCGTGTAGGTTATGACACAATGTTGAGTAGTCTTCTCTTGGTATTCTGTAGGTCTTTGGTGATTATATATTTCACGTGTGTTTGTATATCTCTGTTCACCTCAATATGGTAATGTACCCAATCCTCACACCTTTCCATTTGGTGAACCTTAAGTTTTTGTACTGAATCTGTGATTGCCTTTCTCTGTGGAAGTATCTTCGTTTGTATCAATTTTTAGGTAACACCTCTATGTGGTATGATAGGATACGGGTCTTTCGTTTTCTCACTTACTCCAAGTTGCGTGATAACTTCTAGAGTCATCTATGGTGCTGCAAATGGCATTGCTTCATTTTATCGCTAGCTCATAATCCATCTGTACATGTAGCAGTTCTTCTTTGTACACCCATCTGTCGGTGGACTTTTTGGTGACTTCCATATCTTGGCTATGGTAATACTGTGCAATGCAGATTTGCCTGCCTCTTTCTTTCCAATTCTGTCTTCTTAGGTTATAGGTCCAGGAATAAGCCTCTGGATCGTACGGTAGCTCAATGTTTACCTTTTAACGGCACCTCCACTCTGCTCTCATGAGTGGCTCTCTCCAGGTTACATCCCACTTAAAGTGGAGGGTTTGCATTTCTCCACAGCACCTTCAGCATTTATTCTTTGTGGTTTTTTACTGATGGTTATTCTGACTGGTGTGAGCTGATACGTCTTTGTGGCTGAATTTGCATGTGTCTCATGATCCATTAAAACTGAGCTTTAAGGCAGGTCCTTTTCATTTTTCAGGCTGTGAGTACCGCTTAGTTCTTCAAAGTGTTTTCTTAAAGTATGTATGTCATAATTTTAAAATTTTTTGGCCATTACCTCCCTGAAGACATTTTGCGGTGACCATTAGCACAGGCTTAAACCTGCGTTTGCAGGTAACGGCCAGAGGGTGGCGGTCTTTCTACGTTCCCCATGCTGGTACTAGGGCAACAGGCCTTCCGGCCAGTGGTGTTCCTCGGTTATAAATTAGAGTGGAATGTGCCTGAAGAAACCCACAAATGCTGATGTCTCCTTACTTATGTTTGTCTTTTAAATTTACCTTATATTTATTATTGGAGCAATATTACATTGTGTACATGGAACAGTTCTTCTTGGTGGGTTCCTCTGTTGATGGACATTTTCATTGCTTCCAAATGTTGGCTATGGTCAATATGGCTGGAGTGCAGGATTGCCAGCCTGTGACGTTTTGATTCTCATTTTCTCAGGGGATAGGCCCAGCAGCGGGTATGACTGATTGACAGGTAGCTCAGTGTTTACCTTTTCAAGGCACTTCCATTGTGTTTTCATTAGTGGCTCTTACCACGTCCCCCTTAGGGCCGAGTGTACGCATTCCTCCACAGTCCCTTCAGCATTTATTTTTTGAAACATTTTTGCTGATGGCCATTCTGACTGCTGTGAGCTGATAGGGTTTTGTAATTTGGGTTTGCATGTCTTTAAAAATTCCTAAAATATATCATTTTCCCACACCTTTTTCTTTCCTCTTCTTTAAAGGAAAAGCTGTGAGTACCACATAGCTCTTGAAATTGTCTTCTTGGAAGGTTGCCCTCTTTTGAAATTTTTGCTCCATTTTTGATCCCAGGATTTATTTGGAGGGCAGGTGTCATTTACAGAATGGCAAGTTGGTGAATATTTAGTGACCTTTAGCAGTGGGTTGAAAGCTGCTGTTGTGGGAAATGGCCACAAGGAGGCAGCATTTCTCCATTCCCAAATCTGAGTACTAGGGCAGCAGAGCCTTTCTAGAAGTCGTGTTCCTAGGTTGTAAATTAGAATGGAATGTGCCAGGAGAAACCCCCATAAGTTTAGGTCTCATTACTTCTTGTTTTTGTTAATTTTTTTAATCGGGGTAAGGACTAGAATATTGTTTGTCCTAGGGGTACACAATCTGGTTCAATTGTACATTATATATGTCTACTCTACAGATCCTCTTCCCATGTAAAATATTACAGAGTGTTCTGTAGACCTCCCTTGCTATATGGTCGGTCGTTTTGAAATATGTATATAATATGTATTTGGATATGTATAGTAACACTAATCTCATTTATCCATTCCCCCCACCTTTCCTTTTAGATGAGCATAGTTGGTTTTCTAAGTCTGTGAGTGTCTTTCTCTGTGGAAATATGTTCATTTGTGTCAGTGATTAGATAACGCCTCTAAGGGATATCATAGGATATAGGTCTTTTGCTTTCCGACTTACCTCATGTTTTGTGATTATCTCCAGGCTCATCTCTGGTGCCTCAAAGAGCAGTGTTTCATTGTTTTCCATGGCTAATATTCCATTGTGTACATGGACTCCTTCTTCTTTATCCATTCACCTGTTGATGGACATTTTGGTTGCTTCCCATCTTGGCTATTTTGAATAAGGCTGCAGTGCAGCCTTTGCAGCCTGTGTCTTTTCGATCCTGGTCTTCTCAGGTGAGAGGCCCAGTGGTGTGCCTGTTGCATTGAGTGGTACCTCAATTTTCACTTTTTAACGCAGTTCCTTTTGGTACTCCTTACTGGCTGTTAACCACTTTACATCTCACCAGCACCTAGAGGTTACACAGTTCTCTACAACCCCGTCAGCATTTATTGTTGGTAGACTTTTTGCTGACGGTCAGTGGACAGGTGTGAGTTGAAACCTTTTGGTTGATTAGATTGCATGAGTCTAATAATTCCTGAGGTTGAGCTTTTACCCATTTTCCTGTTTTTTTGTTTAAAGAGAGTGAGGAATACTTACCTCTGCATACTATCTTCTTGAAACATTCGCCTGTTTTGAATTTCTTTTGTCCATTCCCCACCTGAGCACAATTTTTGACGGCAGGTGTCCTTTACAGCCCTGAGCCCTTGTGAATTTTAAGTGACCAGTAGCTGTGGGTTTAAAGCTGCTCTTGCGGGAAACGGCCACAAGGGGGCAGCATTTCTCCTTTACCAAATCTGGTCACTAGGGCAACAGAGCCTTAATGGAAGTCGTGTTCTAGGTTGTAAGTTACAATGGAATGTGCCGGGAAAAAGCCCTTTAAGTTTATGTGTCATTCCTTCTTGTTTGTATTTTTAACAAAATTTTTATTCTTTATCACAGCAAATTCGATTACAATGGTTTGTTTGGTCTAGGTGTGCAAGACGTGGTTCCTTCACACATATACATATATCTATTCTTCTTTGGAATCTTTTCCCGTGTAGGTTATGACACAATGTTGAGTAGTCTTCTCTTGGTATTCTGTAGGTCTTTGGTGATTATATATTTCACGTGTGTTTGTATATCTCTGTTCACCTCAATATGGTAATGTACCCAATCCTCACACCTTTCCATTTGGTGAACCTTAAGTTTTTGTACTGAATCTGTGATTGCCTTTCTCTGTGGAAGTATCTTCGTTTGTATCAATTTTTAGGTAACACCTCTATGTGGTATGATAGGATATGGGTCTTTCGTTTTCTCACTTACTCCAAGTTGCGTGATAACTTCTAGAGTCATCTATGGTGCTGCAAATGGCATTGCTTCATTTTATCGCTAGCTCATAATCCATCTGTACATGTAGCAGTTCTTCTTTGTACACCCATCTGTCGGTGGACTTTTTGGTGACTTCCATATCTTGGCTATGGTAATACTGTGCAATGCAGATTTGCCTGCCTCTTTCTTTCCAATTCTGTCTTCTTAGGTTATAGGTCCAGGAATAAGCCTCTGGATCGTACGGTAGCTCAATGTTTACCTTTTAACGGCACCTCCACTCTGCTCTCATGAGTGGCTCTCTCCAGGTTACATCCCACTTAAAGTGGAGGGTTTGCATTTCTCCACAGCACCTTCAGCATTTATTCTTTGTGGTTTTTTACTGATGGTTATTCTGACTGGTGTGAGCTGATACGTCTTTGTGGCTGAATTTGCATGTGTCTCATGATCCATTAAAACTGAGCTTTAAGGCAGGTCCTTTTCATTTTTCAGGCTGTGAGTACCGCTTAGTTCTTCAAAGTGTTTTCTTAAAGTATGTATGTCATAATTTTAAAATTTTTTGGCCATTACCTCCCTGAAGACATTTTGCGGTGACCATTAGCACAGGCTTAAACCTGCGTTTGCAGGTAACGGCCAGAGGGTGGCGGTCTTTCTACGTTCCCCATGCTGCTACTAGGGCAACAGGCCTTCTGGCCAGTGGTGTTCCTCGGTTATAAATTAGAGTGGAATGTGCCTGAAGAAACCCACAAATGCTGATGTCTCCTTACTTATGTTTGTCTTTTAAATTTACCTTATATTTATTATTGGAGCAATATTACATTGTGTACATGGAACAGTTCTTCTTGGTGCGTTCCTCTGTTGATGGACATTTTCATTGCTTCCAAATGTTGGCTATGGTCAATATGGCTGGAGTGCAGGATTGCCAGCCTGTGACGTTTTGATTCTCATTTTCTCAGGGGATAGGCCCAGCAGTGGGTATGACTGATTGACGGGTAGCTCAGTGTTTACCTTTTCAAGGCACTTCCATCGTGTTTTCATTAGTGGCTCTTACCACGTCCCCCTTAGGGCCGAGTGTACGCATTCCTCCACAGTCCCTTCAGCATTTATTTTTTGAAACATTTTTGCTGATGGCCATTCTGACTGCTGTGAGCTGATAGGTTTTTGTAATTTGGGTTTGCATGTCTTTAAAAATTCCTAAAATATATCATTTTCCCACACCTTTTTCTTTCCTCTTCTTTAAAGGAAAAGCTGTGAGTACCACATAGCTCTTGAAATTGTCTTCTTGGAAGGTTGCCCTCTTTTGAAATTTTTGCTCCATTTTTGATCCCAGGATTTATTTGGAGGGCAGGTGTCATTTACAGAATGGCAAGTTGGTGAATATTTAGTGACCTTTAGCAGTGGGTTGAAAGCTGCTGTTGTGGGAAATGGCCACAAGGAGGCAGCATTTCTCCATTCCCAAATCTGAGTACTAGGGCAGCAGAGCCTTTCTGGAAGTCGTGTTCCTAGGTTGTAAATTAGAATGGAATGTGCCAGGAGAAACCCCCATAAGTTTAGGTCTCATTACTTCTTGTTTTTGTTAATTTTTTTAATCGGGGTAAGGACTAGAATATTGTTTGTCCTAGGGGTACACAATCTGGTTCATTTGTACATTATATATGTCTACTCTACAGATCCTCTTCCCATGTAAAATATTACAGAGTGTTCTGTAGACCTCGCTTGCTATATGGTCGGTCGTTTTGAAATATGTATATAATATGTATTTGGATATGTATAGTAACACTAATCTCATTTATCCATTCCCCCCACCTTTCCTTTTAGATGAGCATAGTTGGTTTTCTAAGTCTGTGAGTGTCTTTCTCTGTGGAAATATGTTCATTTGTGTCAGTGATTAGATAACGCCTCTAAGGGATATCATAGGATATAGGTCTTTTGCTTTCCGACTTACCTCATGTTTTGTGATTATCTCCAGGCTCATCTCTGGTGCCTCAAAGAACAGTGTTTCATTGTTTTCCATGGCTAATATTCCATTGTGTACATGGACTCCTTCTTCTTTATCCATTCACCTGTTGATGGACATTTTGGTTGCTTCCCATCTTGGCTATTTTGAATAAGGCTGCAGTGCAGCATTTGCAGCCTGTGTCTTTTCGATCCTGGTCTTCTCAGGTGAGAGGCCCAGTGGTGTGCCTGCTGGATTGAATGGTACCTCAGTTTTCACTTTTCAACGCATTTCCTTTCAGTAGTCATTATTGGCTGTTAACCACTTTCCATCCCACCAGCACCTAGAGGTTACACAGTTCTCTGCAACCCCGTCAGCATTTATTGTTGGTAGACTTTTTGCTGACGGTCAGTCGACAGGTGTGAGATGAAACCTTTTGGTTGATTAGATTGCATGAGTCTAATCATTCCTGAGGTTGAGCTTTTACCCATTTTCCTGTTTTTTTGTTTAAAGAGAGTGAGGAATACTTACCTCTGCATACTATCTTCTTGAAACATTCGCCTGTTTTGAATTTCTTTTGTCCATTCCCCACCTGAGCACAATTTTTGACGGCAGGTGTCCTTTACAGCCCTGAGCCCTTGTGAATTTTAAGTGACCAGTAGCTGTGGGTTTAAAGCTGCTCTTGCGGGAAACGGCCACAAGGGGGCAGCATTTCTCCTTTACCAAATCTGGTCACTAGGGCAACAGAGCCTTAATGGAAGTCGTGTTCTAGGTTGTAAATTACAATGGAATGTGCCGGGAAAAAGCCCTTTAAGTTTATGTGTCATTCCTTCTTGTTTGTATTTTTAACAAAATTTTTATTCTTTATCACAGCAAATTCGATTACAATGGTTTGTTTGGTCTAGGTGTGCAAGACGTGGTTCCTTCACACATATACATACATCTATTCTTCTTTGGAATCTTTTCCCGTGTAGGTTATGACACAATGTTGAGTAGTCTTCTCCTGGTATTCTGTAGGTCTTTGGTGATTATATATTTCACGTGTGTTTGTATATCTCTGTTCACCTCAATATGGTAATGTACCCAATCCTCACACCTTTCCATTTGGTGAACCTTAAGTTTTTGTACTGAATCTGTGATTGCCTTTCTCTGTGGAAGTATCTTCGTTTGTATCAATTTTTAGGTAACACCTCTATGTGGTATGATAGGATATGTGTCTTTCGCTTTCTCACTTACTCCAAGTTGCGTGATTACTTCTAGAGTCATCTATGGTGCTGCAAATGGCATTGTTTCATTTTATCGCTAGCTCATAATCCATCTGTACATGTAGCAGTTCTTCTTTGTCCACCCATCTGTCGGTGGACTTTTTGGTGACTTCCATATCTTGGCTATGGTAATACTGTGCAATGCAGATTTGCCTGCCTCTTTCTTTCCAATTCTGTCTTCTTAGGTTATAGGTCCAGGAATAAGCCTCTGGATCGTACGGTAGCTCAATGTTTACCTTTTAACGGCACCTCCACTCTGCTCTCATGAGTGGCTCTCTCCAGGTTACATCCCACTTAAAGTGGAGGGTTTGCATTTCTCCACAGCACCTTCAGCATTTATTCTTTGTGGTTTTTTACTGATGGTTATTCTGACTGGTGTGAGCTGATACGTCTTTGTGGCTGAATTTGCATGTGTCTCATGATCCATTAAAACTGAGCTTTAAGGCAGGTCCTTTTCATTTTTCAGGCTGTGAGTACCGCTTAGTTCTTCAAAGTGTTTTCTTAAAGTATGTATGTCATAATTTTAAAATTTTTTGGCCATTACCTCCCTGAAGACATTTTGCGGTGACCATTAGCACAGGCTTAAACCTGCGTTTGCAGGTAACGGCCAGAGGGTGGCGGTCTTTCTACGTTCCCCATGCTGGTACTAGGGCAACAGGCCTTCTGGCCAGTGGTGTTCCTCGGTTATAAATTAGAGTGGAATGTGCCTGAAGAAACCCACAAATGCTGATGTCTCCTTACTTATGTTTGTCTTTTAAATTTACCTTATATTTATTATTGGAGCAATATTACATTGTGTACATGGAACAGTTCTTCTTGGTGCGTTCCTCTGTTGATGGACATTTTCATTGCTTCCAAATGTTGGCTATGGTCAATATGGCTGGAGTGCAGGATTGCCAGCCTGTGACGTTTTGATTCTCATTTTCTCAGGGGATAGGCCCAGCAGTGGGTATGACTGATTGACGGGTAGCTCAGTGTTTACCTTTTCAAGGCACTTCCATCGTGTTTTCATTAGTGGCTCTTACCACGTCCCCCTTAGGGCCGAGTGTACGCATTCCTCCACAGTCCCTTCAGCATTTATTTTTTGAAACATTTTTGCTGATGGCCATTCTGACTGCTGTGAGCTGATAGGTTTTTGTAATTTGGGTTTGCATGTCTTTAAAAATTCCTAAAATATATCATTTTCCCACACCTTTTTCTTTCCTCTTCTTTAAAGGAAAAGCTGTGAGTACCACATAGCTCTTGAAATTGTCTTCTTGGAAGGTTGCCCTCTTTTGAAATTTTTGCTCCATTTTTGATCCCAGGATTTATTTGGAGGGCAGGTGTCATTTACAGAATGGCAAGTTGGTGAATATTTAGTGACCTTTAGCAGTGGGTTGAAAGCTGCTGTTGTGGGAAATGGCCACAAGGAGGCAGCATTTCTCCATTCCCAAATCTGAGTACTAGGGCAGCAGAGCCTTTCTGGAAGTCGTGTTCCTAGGTTGTAAATTAGAATGGAATGTGCCAGGAGAAACCCCCATAAGTTTAGGTCTCATTACTTCTTGTTTTTGTTAATTTTTTTAATCGGGGTAAGGACTAGAATATTGTTTGTCCTAGGGGTACACAATCTGGTTCATTTGTACATTATATATGTCTACTCTACAGATCCTCTTCCCATGTAAAATATTACAGAGTGTTCTGTAGACCTCCCTTGCTATATGGTCGGTCGTTTTGAAATATGTATATAATATGTATTTGGATATGTATAGTAACACTAATCTCATTTATCCATTCCCCCCACCTTTCCTTTTAGATGAGCATAGTTGGTTTTCTAAGTCTGTGAGTGTCTTTCTCTGTGGAAATATGTTCATTTGTGTCAGTGATTAGATAACGCCTCTAAGGGATATCATAGGATATAGGTCTTTTGCTTTCCGACTTACCTCATGTTTTGTGATTATCTCCAGGCTCATCTCTGGTGCCTCAAAGAGCAGTGTTTCATTGTTTTCCATGGCTAATATTCCATTGTGTACATGGACTCCTTCTTCTTTATCCATTCACCTGTTGATGGACATTTTGGTTGCTTCCCATCTTGGCTATTTTGAATAAGGCTGCAGTGCAGCATTTGCAGCCTGTGTCTTTTCGATCCTGGTCTTCTCAGGTGAGAGGCCCAGTGGTGTGCCTGCTGGATTGAATGGTACCTCAGTTTTCACTTTTCAACGCAGTTCCTTTCGGTAGTCATTATTGGCTGTTAACCACTTTCCATCCCATCAGCACCTAGAGGTTACACAGTTCTCTACAACCCCGTCAGCATTTATTGTTGGTAGACTTTTTGCTGACGGTCAGTCGACAGGTGTGAGATGAAACCTTTTGGTTGATTAGATTGCATGAGTCTAATCATTCCTGAGGTTGAGCTTTTACCCATTTTCCTGTTTTTTTGTTTAAAGAGAGTGAGGAATACTTACCTCTGCATACTATCTTCTTGAAACATTCGCCTGTTTTGAATTTCTTTTGTCCATTCCCCACCTGAGCACAATTTTTGACGGCAGGTGTCCTTTACAGCCCTGAGCCCTTGTGAATTTTAAGTGACCAGTAGCTGTGGGTTTAAAGCTGCTCTTGCGGGAAACGGCCACAAGGGGGCAGCATTTCTCCTTTACCAAATCTGGTCACTAGGGCAACAGAGCCTTAATGGAAGTCGTGTTCTAGGTTGTAAATTACAATGGAATGTGCCGGGAAAAAGCCCTTTAAGTTTATGTGTCATTCCTTCTTGTTTGTATTTTTAACAAAATTTTTATTCTTTATCACAGCAAATTCGATTACAATGGTTTGTTTGGTCTAGGTGTGCAAGACGTGGTTCCTTCACACATATACATACATCTATTCTTCTTTGGAATCTTTTCCCGTGTAGGTTATGACACAATGTTGAGTAGTCTTCTCCTGGTATTCTGTAGGTCTTTGGTGATTATATATTTCACGTGTGTTTGTATATCTCTGTTCACCTCAATATGGTAATGTACCCAATCCTCACACCTTTCCATTTGGTGAACCTTAAGTTTTTGTACTGAATCTGTGATTGCCTTTCTCTGTGGAAGTATCTTCGTTTGTATCAATTTTTAGGTAACACCTCTATGTGGTATGATAGGATATGTGTCTTTCGCTTTCTCACTTACTCCAAGTTGCGTGATTACTTCTAGAGTCATCTATGGTGCTGCAAATGGCATTGTTTCATTTTATCGCTAGCTCATAATCCATCTGTACATGTAGCAGTTCTTCTTTGTCCACCCATCTGTCGGTGGACTTTTTGGTGACTTCCATATCTTGGCTATGGTAATACTGTGCAATGCAGATTTGCCTGCCTCTTTCTTTCCAATTCTGTCTTCTTAGGTTATAGGTCCAGGAATAAGCCTCTGGATCGTACGGTAGCTCAATGTTTACCTTTTAACGGCACCTCCACTCTGCTCTCATGAGTGGCTCTCTCCAGGTTACATCCCACTTAAAGTGGAGGGTTTGCATTTCTCCACAGCACCTTCAGCATTTATTCTTTGTGGTTTTTTACTGATGGTTATTCTGACTGGTGTGAGCTGATACGTCTTTGTGGCTGAATTTGCATGTGTCTCATGATCCATTAAAACTGAGCTTTAAGGCAGGTCCTTTTCATTTTTCAGGCTGTGAGTACCGCTTAGTTCTTCAAAGTGTTTTCTTAAAGTATGTATGTCATAATTTTAAAATTTTTTGGCCATTACCTCCCTGAAGACATTTTGCGGTGACCATTAGCACAGGCTTAAACCTGCGTTTGCAGGTAACGGCCAGAGGGTGGCGGTCTTTCTACGTTCCCCATGCTGGTACTAGGGCAACAGGCCTTCTGGCCAGTGGTGTTCCTCGGTTATAAATTAGAGTGGAATGTGCCTGAAGAAACCCACAAATGCTGATGTCTCCTTACTTATGTTTGTCTTTTAAATTTACCTTATATTTATTATTGGAGCAATATTACATTGTGTACATGGAACAGTTCTTCTTGGTGCGTTCCTCTGTTGATGGACATTTTCATTGCTTCCAAATGTTGGCTATGGTCAATATGGCTGGAGTGCAGGATTGCCAGCCTGTGACGTTTTGATTCTCATTTTCTCAGGGGATAGGCCCAGCAGTGGGTATGACTGATTGACGGGTAGCTCAGTGTTTACCTTTTCAAGGCACTTCCATCGTGTTTTCATTAGTGGCTCTTACCACGTCCCCCTTAGGGCCGAGTGTACGCATTCCTCCACAGTCCCTTCAGCATTTATTTTTTGAAACATTTTTGCTGATGGCCATTCTGACTGCTGTGAGCTGATAGGTTTTTGTAATTTGGGTTTGCATGTCTTTAAAAATTCCTAAAATATATCATTTTCCCACACCTTTTTCTTTCCTCTTCTTTAAAGGAAAAGCTGTGAGTACCACATAGCTCTTGAAATTGTCTTCTTGGAAGGTTGCCCTCTTTTGAAATTTTTGCTCCATTTTTGATCCCAGGATTTATTTGGAGGGCAGGTGTCATTTACAGAATGGCAAGTTGGTGAATATTTAGTGACCTTTAGCAGTGGGTTGAAAGCTGCTGTTGTGGGAAATGGCCACAAGGAGGCAGCATTTCTCCATTCCCAAATCTGAGTACTAGGGCAGCAGAGCCTTTCTGGAAGTCGTGTTCCTAGGTTGTAAATTAGAATGGAATGTGCCAGGAGAAACCCCCATAAGTTTAGGTCTCATTACTTCTTGTTTTTGTTAATTTTTTTAATCGGGGTAAGGACTAGAATATTGTTTGTCCTAGGGGTACACAATCTGGTTCATTTGTACATTATATATGTCTACTCTACAGATCCTCTTCCCATGTAAAATATTACAGAGTGTTCTGTAGACCTCCCTTGCTATATGGTCGGTCGTTTTGAAATATGTATATAATATGTATTTGGATATGTATAGTAACACTAATCTCATTTATCCATTCCCCCCACCTTTCCTTTTAGATGAGCATAGTTGGTTTTCTAAGTCTGTGAGTGTCTTTCTCTGTGGAAATATGTTCATTTGTGTCAGTGATTAGATAACGCCTCTAAGGGATATCATAGGATATAGGTCTTTTGCTTTCCGACTTACCTCATGTTTTGTGATTATCTCCAGGCTCATCTCTGGTGCCTCAAAGAACAGTGTTTCATTGTTTTCCATGGCTAATATTCCATTGTGTACATGGACTCCTTCTTCTTTATCCATTCACCTGTTGATGGACATTTTGGTTGCTTCCCATCTTGGCTATTTTGAATAAGGCTGCAGTGCAGCATTTGCAGCCTGTGTCTTTTCGATCCTGGTCTTCTCAGGTGAGAGGCCCAGTGGTGTGCCTGCTGGATTGAATGGTACCTCAGTTTTCACTTTTCAACGCATTTCCTTTCAGTAGTCATTATTGGCTGTTAACCACTTTCCATCCCACCAGCACCTAGAGGTTACACAGTTCTCTGCAACCCCGTCAGCATTTATTGTTGGTAGACTTTTTGCTGACGGTCAGTCGACAGGTGTGAGATGAAACCTTTTGGTTGATTAGATTGCATGAGTCTAATCATTCCTGAGGTTGAGCTTTTACCCATTTTCCTGTTTTTTTGTTTAAAGAGAGTGAGGAATACTTACCTCTGCATACTATCTTCTTGAAACATTCGCCTGTTTTGAATTTCTTTTGTCCATTCCCCACCTGAGCACAATTTTTGACGGCAGGTGTCCTTTACAGCCCTGAGCCCTTGTGAATTTTAAGTGACCAGTAGCTGTGGGTTTAAAGCTGCTCTTGCGGGAAACGGCCACAAGGGGGCAGCATTTCTCCTTTACCAAATCTGGTCACTAGGGCAACAGAGCCTTAATGGAAGTCGTGTTCTAGGTTGTAAATTACAATGGAATGTGCCGGGAAAAAGCCCTTTAAGTTTATGTGTCATTCCTTCTTGTTTGTATTTTTAACAAAATTTTTATTCTTTATCACAGCAAATTCGATTACAATGGTTTGTTTGGTCTAGGTGTGCAAGACGTGGTTCCTTCACACATATACATACATCTATTCTTCTTTGGAATCTTTTCCCGTGTAGGTTATGACACAATGTTGAGTAGTCTTCTCCTGGTATTCTGTAGGTCTTTGGTGATTATATATTTCACGTGTGTTTGTATATCTCTGTTCACCTCAATATGGTAATGTACCCAATCCTCACACCTTTCCATTTGGTGAACCTTAAGTTTTTGTACTGAATCTGTGATTGCCTTTCTCTGTGGAAGTATCTTCGTTTGTATCAATTTTTAGGTAACACCTCTATGTGGTATGATAGGATATGTGTCTTTCGCTTTCTCACTTACTCCAAGTTGCGTGATTACTTCTAGAGTCATCTATGGTGCTGCAAATGGCATTGTTTCATTTTATCGCTAGCTCATAATCCATCTGTACATGTAGCAGTTCTTCTTTGTCCACCCATCTGTCGGTGGACTTTTTGGTGACTTCCATATCTTGGCTATGGTAATACTGTGCAATGCAGATTTGCCTGCCTCTTTCTTTCCAATTCTGTCTTCTTAGGTTATAGGTCCAGGAATAAGCCTCTGGATCGTACGGTAGCTCAATGTTTACCTTTTAACGGCACCTCCACTCTGCTCTCATGAGTGGCTCTCTCCAGGTTACATCCCACTTAAAGTGGAGGGTTTGCATTTCTCCACAGCACCTTCAGCATTTATTCTTTGTGGTTTTTTACTGATGGTTATTCTGACTGGTGTGAGCTGATACGTCTTTGTGGCTGAATTTGCATGTGTCTCATGATCCATTAAAACTGAGCTTTAAGGCAGGTCCTTTTCATTTTTCAGGCTGTGAGTACCGCTTAGTTCTTCAAAGTGTTTTCTTAAAGTATGTATGTCATAATTTTAAAATTTTTTGGCCATTACCTCCCTGAAGACATTTTGCGGTGACCATTAGCACAGGCTTAAACCTGCGTTTGCAGGTAACGGCCAGAGGGTGGCGGTCTTTCTACGTTCCCCATGCTGGTACTAGGGCAACAGGCCTTCTGGCCAGTGGTGTTCCTCGGTTATAAATTAGAGTGGAATGTGCCTGAAGAAACCCACAAATGCTGATGTCTCCTTACTTATGTTTGTCTTTTAAATTTACCTTATATTTATTATTGGAGCAATATTACATTGTGTACATGGAACAGTTCTTCTTGGTGCGTTCCTCTGTTGATGGACATTTTCATTGCTTCCAAATGTTGGCTATGGTCAATATGGCTGGAGTGCAGGATTGCCAGCCTGTGACGTTTTGATTCTCATTTTCTCAGGGGATAGGCCCAGCAGTGGGTATGACTGATTGACGGGTAGCTCAGTGTTTACCTTTTCAAGGCACTTCCATCGTGTTTTCATTAGTGGCTCTTACCACGTCCCCCTTAGGGCCGAGTGTACGCATTCCTCCACAGTCCCTTCAGCATTTATTTTTTGAAACATTTTTGCTGATGGCCATTCTGACTGCTGTGAGCTGATAGGTTTTTGTAATTTGGGTTTGCATGTCTTTAAAAATTCCTAAAATATATCATTTTCCCACACCTTTTTCTTTCCTCTTCTTTAAAGGAAAAGCTGTGAGTACCACATAGCTCTTGAAATTGTCTTCTTGGAAGGTTGCCCTCTTTTGAAATTTTTGCTCCATTTTTGATCCCAGGATTTATTTGGAGGGCAGGTGTCATTTACAGAATGGCAAGTTGGTGAATATTTAGTGACCTTTAGCAGTGGGTTGAAAGCTGCTGTTGTGGGAAATGGCCACAAGGAGGCAGCATTTCTCCATTCCCAAATCTGAGTACTAGGGCAGCAGAGCCTTTCTGGAAGTCGTGTTCCTAGGTTGTAAATTAGAATGGAATGTGCCAGGAGAAACCCCCATAAGTTTAGGTCTCATTACTTCTTGTTTTTGTTAATTTTTTTAATCGGGGTAAGGACTAGAATATTGTTTGTCCTAGGGGTACACAATCTGGTTCATTTGTACATTATATATGTCTACTCTACAGATCCTCTTCCCATGTAAAATATTACAGAGTGTTCTGTAGACCTCCCTTGCTATATGGTCGGTCGTTTTGAAATATGTATATAATATGTATTTGGATATGTATAGTAACACTAATCTCATTTATCCATTCCCCCCACCTTTCCTTTTAGATGAGCATAGTTGGTTTTCTAAGTCTGTGAGTGTCTTTCTCTGTGGAAATATGTTCATTTGTGTCAGTGATTAGATAACGCCTCTAAGGGATATCATAGGATATAGGTCTTTTGCTTTCCGACTTACCTCATGTTTTGTGATTATCTCCAGGCTCATCTCTGGTGCCTCAAAGAACAGTGTTTCATTGTTTTCCATGGCTAATATTCCATTGTGTACATGGACTCCTTCTTCTTTATCCATTCACCTGTTGATGGACATTTTGGTTGCTTCCCATCTTGGCTATTTTGAATAAGGCTGCAGTGCAGCATTTGCAGCCTGTGTCTTTTCGATCCTGGTCTTCTCAGGTGAGAGGCCCAGTGGTGTGCCTGCTGGATTGAATGGTACCTCAGTTTTCACTTTTCAACGCATTTCCTTTCAGTAGTCATTATTGGCTGTTAACCACTTTCCATCCCACCAGCACCTAGAGGTTACACAGTTCTCTGCAACCCCGTCAGCATTTATTGTTGGTAGACTTTTTGCTGACGGTCAGTCGACAGGTGTGAGATGAAACCTTTTGGTTGATTAGATTGCATGAGTCTAATCATTCCTGAGGTTGAGCTTTTACCCATTTTCCTGTTTTTTTGTTTAAAGAGAGTGAGGAATACTTACCTCTGCATACTATCTTCTTGAAACATTCGCCTGTTTTGAATTTCTTTTGTCCATTCCCCACCTGAGCACAATTTTTGACGGCAGGTGTCCTTTACAGCCCTGAGCCCTTGTGAATTTTAAGTGACCAGTAGCTGTGGGTTTAAAGCTGCTCTTGCGGGAAACGGCCACAAGGGGGCAGCATTTCTCCTTTACCAAATCTGGTCACTAGGGCAACAGAGCCTTAATGGAAGTCGTGTTCTAGGTTGTAAGTTACAATGGAATGTGCCGGGAAAAAGCCCTTTAAGTTTATGTGTCATTCCTTCTTGTTTGTATTTTTAACAAAATTTTTATTCTTTATCACAGCAAATTCGATTACAATGGTTTGTTTGGTCTAGGTGTGCAAGACGTGGTTCCTTCACACATATACATATATCTATTCTTCTTTGGAATCTTTTCCCGTGTAGGTTATGACACAATGTTGAGTAGTCTTCTCTTGGTATTCTGTAGGTCTTTGGTGATTATATATTTCACGTGTGTTTGTATATCTCTGTTCACCTCAATATGGTAATGTACCCAATCCTCACACCTTTCCATTTGGTGAACCTTAAGTTTTTGTACTGAATCTGTGATTGCCTTTCTCTGTGGAAGTATCTTCGTTTGTATCAATTTTTAGGTAACACCTCTATGTGGTATGATAGGATATGGGTCTTTCGTTTTCTCACTTACTCCAAGTTGCGTGATAACTTCTAGAGTCATCTATGGTGCTGCAAATGGCATTGCTTCATTTTATCGCTAGCTCATAATCCATCTGTACATGTAGCAGTTCTTCTTTGTACACCCATCTGTCGGTGGACTTTTTGGTGACTTCCATATCTTGGCTATGGTAATACTGTGCAATGCAGATTTGCCTGCCTCTTTCTTTCCAATTCTGTCTTCTTAGGTTATAGGTCCAGGAATAAGCCTCTGGATCGTACGGTAGCTCAATGTTTACCTTTTAACGGCACCTCCACTCTGCTCTCATGAGTGGCTCTCTCCAGGTTACATCCCACTTAAAGTGGAGGGTTTGCATTTCTCCACAGCACCTTCAGCATTTATTCTTTGTGGTTTTTTACTGATGGTTATTCTGACTGGTGTGAGCTGATACGTCTTTGTGGCTGAATTTGCATGTGTCTCATGATCCATTAAAACTGAGCTTTAAGGCAGGTCCTTTTCATTTTTCAGGCTGTGAGTACCGCTTAGTTCTTCAAAGTGTTTTCTTAAAGTATGTATGTCATAATTTTAAAATTTTTTGGCCATTACCTCCCTGAAGACATTTTGCGGTGACCATTAGCACAGGCTTAAACCTGCGTTTGCAGGTAACGGCCAGAGGGTGGCGGTCTTTCTACGTTCCCCATGCTGGTACTAGGGCAACAGGCCTTCTGGCCAGTGGTGTTCCTCGGTTATAAATTAGAGTGGAATGTGCCTGAAGAAACCCACAAATGCTGATGTCTCCTTACTTATGTTTGTCTTTTAAATTTACCTTATATTTATTATTGGAGCAATATTACATTGTGTACATGGAACAGTTCTTCTTGGTGCGTTCCTCTGTTGATGGACATTTTCATTGCTTCCAAATGTTGGCTATGGTCAATATGGCTGGAGTGCAGGATTGCCAGCCTGTGACGTTTTGATTCTCATTTTCTCAGGGGATAGGCCCAGCAGTGGGTATGACTGATTGACGGGTAGCTCAGTGTTTACCTTTTCAAGGCACTTCCATCGTGTTTTCATTAGTGGCTCTTACCACGTCCCCCTTAGGGCCGAGTGTACGCATTCCTCCACAGTCCCTTCAGCATTTATTTTTTGAAACATTTTTGCTGATGGCCATTCTGACTGCTGTGAGCTGATAGGTTTTTGTAATTTGGGTTTGCATGTCTTTAAAAATTCCTAAAATATATCATTTTCCCACACCTTTTTCTTTCCTCTTCTTTAAAGGAAAAGCTGTGAGTACCACATAGCTCTTGAAATTGTCTTCTTGGAAGGTTGCCCTCTTTTGAAATTTTTGCTCCATTTTTGATCCCAGGATTTATTTGGAGGGCAGGTGTCATTTACAGAATGGCAAGTTGGTGAATATTTAGTGACCTTTAGCAGTGGGTTGAAAGCTGCTGTTGTGGGAAATGGCCACAAGGAGGCAGCATTTCTCCATTCCCAAATCTGAGTACTAGGGCAGCAGAGCCTTTCTGGAAGTCGTGTTCCTAGGTTGTAAATTAGAATGGAATGTGCCAGGAGAAACCCCCATAAGTTTAGGTCTCATTACTTCTTGTTTTTGTTAATTTTTTTAATCGGGGTAAGGACTAGAATATTGTTTGTCCTAGGGGTACACAATCTGGTTCATTTGTACATTATATATGTCTACTCTACAGATCCTCTTCCCATGTAAAATATTACAGAGTGTTCTGTAGACCTCCCTAGCTATATGGTCGGTCGTTTTGAAATATGTATATAATATGTATTTGGATATGTATAGTAACACTAATCTCATTTATCCATTCCCCCCACCTTTCCTTTTAGATGAGCATAGTTGGTTTTCTAAGTCTGTGAGTGTCTTTCTCTGTGGAAATATGTTCATTTGTGTCAGTGATTAGATAACGCCTCTAAGGGATATCATAGGATATAGGTCTTTTGCTTTCCGACTTACCTCATGTTTTGTGATTATCTCCAGGCTCATCTCTGGTGCCTCAAAGAACAGTGTTTCATTGTTTTCCATGGCTAATATTCCATTGTGTACATGGACTCCTTCTTCTTTATCCATTCACCTGTTGATGGACATTTTGGTTGCTTCCCATCTTGGCTATTTTGAATAAGGCTGCAGTGCAGCATTTGCAGCCTGTGTCTTTTCGATCCTGGTCTTCTCAGGTGAGAGGCCCAGTGGTGTGCCTGCTGGATTGAATGGTACCTCAGTTTTCACTTTTCAACGCATTTCCTTTCAGTAGTCATTATTGGCTGTTAACCACTTTCCATCCCACCAGCACCTAGAGGTTACACAGTTCTCTGCAACCCCGTCAGCATTTATTGTTGGTAGACTTTTTGCTGACGGTCAGTCGACAGGTGTGAGATGAAACCTTTTGGTTGATTAGATTGCATGAGTCTAATCATTCCTGAGGTTGAGCTTTTACCCATTTTCCTGTTTTTTTGTTTAAAGAGAGTGAGGAATACTTACCTCTGCATACTATCTTCTTGAAACATTCGCCTGTTTTGAATTTCTTTTGTCCATTCCCCACCTGAGCACAATTTTTGACGGCAGGTGTCCTTTACAGCCCTGAGCCCTTGTGAATTTTAAGTGACCAGTAGCTGTGGGTTTAAAGCTGCTCTTGCGGGAAACGGCCACAAGGGGGCAGCATTTCTCCTTTACCAAATCTGGTCACTAGGGCAACAGAGCCTTAATGGAAGTCGTGTTCTAGGTTGTAAGTTACAATGGAATGTGCCGGGAAAAAGCCCTTTAAGTTTATGTGTCATTCCTTCTTGTTTGTATTTTTAACAAAATTTTTATTCTTTATCACAGCAAATTCGATTACAATGGTTTGTTTGGTCTAGGTGTGCAAGACGTGGTTCCTTCACACATATACATATATCTATTCTTCTTTGGAATCTTTTCCCGTGTAGGTTATGACACAATGTTGAGTAGTCTTCTCTTGGTATTCTGTAGGTCTTTGGTGATTATATATTTCACGTGTGTTTGTATATCTCTGTTCACCTCAATATGGTAATGTACCCAATCCTCACACCTTTCCATTTGGTGAACCTTAAGTTTTTGTACTGAATCTGTGATTGCCTTTCTCTGTGGAAGTATCTTCGTTTGTATCAATTTTTAGGTAACACCTCTATGTGGTATGATAGGATATGGGTCTTTCGTTTTCTCACTTACTCCAAGTTGCGTGATAACTTCTAGAGTCATCTATGGTGCTGCAAATGGCATTGCTTCATTTTATCGCTAGCTCATAATCCATCTGTACATGTAGCAGTTCTTCTTTGTACACCCATCTGTCGGTGGACTTTTTGGTGACTTCCATATCTTGGCTATGGTAATACTGTGCAATGCAGATTTGCCTGCCTCTTTCTTTCCAATTCTGTCTTCTTAGGTTATAGGTCCAGGAATAAGCCTCTGGATCGTACGGTAGCTCAATGTTTACCTTTTAACGGCACCTCCACTCTGCTCTCATGAGTGGCTCTCTCCAGGTTACATCCCACTTAAAGTGGAGGGTTTGCATTTCTCCACAGCACCTTCAGCATTTATTCTTTGTGGTTTTTTACTGATGGTTATTCTGACTGGTGTGAGCTGATACGTCTTTGTGGCTGAATTTGCATGTGTCTCATGATCCATTAAAACTGAGCTTTAAGGCAGGTCCTTTTCATTTTTCAGGCTGTGAGTACCGCTTAGTTCTTCAAAGTGTTTTCTTAAAGTATGTATGTCATAATTTTAAAATTTTTTGGCCATTACCTCCCTGAAGACATTTTGCGGTGACCATTAGCACAGGCTTAAACCTGCGTTTGCAGGTAACGGCCAGAGGGTGGCGGTCTTTCTACGTTCCCCATGCTGGTACTAGGGCAACAGGCCTTCTGGCCAGTGGTGTTCCTCGGTTATAAATTAGAGTGGAATGTGCCTGAAGAAACCCACAAATGCTGATGTCTCCTTACTTATGTTTGTCTTTTAAATTTACCTTATATTTATTATTGGAGCAATATTACATTGTGTACATGGAACAGTTCTTCTTGGTGCGTTCCTCTGTTGATGGACATTTTCATTGCTTCCAAATGTTGGCTATGGTCAATATGGCTGGAGTGCAGGATTGCCAGCCTGTGACGTTTTGATTCTCATTTTCTCAGGGGATAGGCCCAGCAGTGGGTATGACTGATTGACGGGTAGCTCAGTGTTTACCTTTTCAAGGCACTTCCATCGTGTTTTCATTAGTGGCTCTTACCACGTCCCCCTTAGGGCCGAGTGTACGCATTCCTCCACAGTCCCTTCAGCATTTATTTTTTGAAACATTTTTGCTGATGGCCATTCTGACTGCTGTGAGCTGATAGGTTTTTGTAATTTGGGTTTGCATGTCTTTAAAAATTCCTAAAATATATCATTTTCCCACACCTTTTTCTTTCCTCTTCTTTAAAGGAAAAGCTGTGAGTACCACATAGCTCTTGAAATTGTCTTCTTGGAAGGTTGCCCTCTTTTGAAATTTTTGCTCCATTTTTGATCCCAGGATTTATTTGGAGGGCAGGTGTCATTTACAGAATGGCAAGTTGGTGAATATTTAGTGACCTTTAGCAGTGGGTTGAAAGCTGCTGTTGTGGGAAATGGCCACAAGGAGGCAGCATTTCTCCATTCCCAAATCTGAGTACTAGGGCAGCAGAGCCTTTCTGGAAGTCGTGTTCCTAGGTTGTAAATTAGAATGGAATGTGCCAGGAGAAACCCCCATAAGTTTAGGTCTCATTACTTCTTGTTTTTGTTATTTTTTTTAATCGGGGTAAGGACTAGAATATTGTTTGTCCTAGGGGTACACAATCTGGTTCATTTGTACATTATATATGTCTACTCTACAGATCCTCTTCCCATGTAAAATATTACAGAGTGTTCTGTAGACCTCCCTAGCTATATGGTCGGTCGTTTTGAAATATGTATATAATATGTATTTGGATATGTATAGTAACACTAATCTCATTTATCCATTCCCCCCACCTTTCCTTTTAGATGAGCATAGTTGGTTTTCTAAGTCTGTGAGTGTCTTTCTCTGTGGAAATATGTTCATTTGTGTCAGTGATTAGATAACGCCTCTAAGGGATATCATAGGATATAGGTCTTTTGCTTTCCGACTTACCTCATGTTTTGTGATTATCTCCAGGCTCATCTCTGGTGCCTCAAAGAGCAGTGTTTCATTGTTTTCCATGGCTAATATTCCATTGTGTACATGGACTCCTTCTTCTTTATCCATTCACCTGTTGATGGACATTTTGGTTGCTTCCCATCTTGGCTATTTTGAATAAGGCTGCAGTGCAGCCTTTGCAGCCTGTGTCTTCTCGATCCTGGTCTTCTCAGGTGAGAGGCCCAGTGGTGTGCCTGCTGGATTGAATGGTACCTCAGTTTTTACTTTTCAACGCAGTTCCTTTCTGTACTCCTTACTGGCTGTTAACCACTTTACATCTCACCAGCACCTATAGGTTACACAGTTCTCTACAACCCCATCAGCATTTATTGTTGGTAGACTTTTTGCTGACGGTCAGTCGACAGGTGTGAGTTGAAACCTTTTGGTTGATTAGATTGCATGAGTCTAATCATTCCTGAGGTTGAGCTTTTACCCATTTTCCTGTTTTTTTGTTTAAAGAGAGTGAGGAATACTTACCTCTGCATACTATCTTCTTGAAACATTCGCCTGTTTTGAATTTCTTTTGTCCATTCCCCACCTGAGCACAATTTTTGACGGCAGGTGTCCTTTACAGCCCTGAGCCCTTGTGAATTTTAAGTGACCAGTAGCTGTGGGTTTAAAGCTGCTCTTGCGGGAAACGGCCACAAGGGGGCAGCATTTCTCCTTTACCAAATCTGGTCACTAGGGCAACAGAGCCTTAATGGAAGTCGTGTTCTAGGTTGTAAGTTACAATGGAATGTGCCGGGAAAAAGCCCTTTAAGTTTATGTGTCATTCCTTCTTGTTTGTATTTTTAACAAAATTTTTATTCTTTATCACAGCAAATTCGATTACAATGGTTTGTTTGGTCTAGGTGTGCAAGACGTGGTTCCTTCACACATATACATATATCTATTCTTCTTTGGAATCTTTTCCCGTGTAGGTTATGACACAATGTTGAGTAGTCTTCTCTTGGTATTCTGTAGGTCTTTGGTGATTATATATTTCACGTGTGTTTGTATATCTCTGTTCACCTCAATATGGTAATGTACCCAATCCTCACACCTTTCCATTTGGTGAACCTTAAGTTTTTGTACTGAATCTGTGATTGCCTTTCTCTGTGGAAGTATCTTCGTTTGTATCAATTTTTAGGTAACACCTCTATGTGGTATGATAGGATACGGGTCTTTCGTTTTCTCACTTACTCCAAGTTGCGTGATAACTTCTAGAGTCATCTATGGTGCTGCAAATGGCATTGCTTCATTTTATCGCTAGCTCATAATCCATCTGTACATGTAGCAGTTCTTCTTTGTACACCCATCTGTCGGTGGACTTTTTGGTGACTTCCATATCTTGGCTATGGTAATACTGTGCAATGCAGATTTGCCTGCCTCTTTCTTTCCAATTCTGTCTTCTTAGGTTATAGGTCCAGGAATAAGCCTCTGGATCGTACGGTAGCTCAATGTTTACCTTTTAACGGCACCTCCACTCTGCTCTCATGAGTGGCTCTCTCCAGGTTACATCCCACTTAAAGTGCAGGGTTTGCATTTCTCCACAGCACCTTCAGCATTTATTCTTTGTGGTTTTTTACTGATGGTTATTCTGACTGGTGTGAGCTGATACGTCTTTGTGGCTGAATTTGCATGTGTCTCATGATCCATTAAAACTGAGCTTTAAGGCAGGTCCTTTTCATTTTTCAGGCTGTGAGTACCGCTTAGTTCTTCAAAGTGTTTTCTTAAAGTATGTATGTCATAATTTTAAAATTTTTTGGCCATTACCTCCCTGAAGACATTTTGCGGTGACCATTAGCACAGGCTTAAACCTGCGTTTGCAGGTAACGGCCAGAGGGTGGCGGTCTTTCTACGTTCCCCATGCTGGTACTAGGGCAACAGGCCTTCCGGCCAGTGGTGTTCCTCGGTTATAAATTAGAGTGGAATGTGCCTGAAGAAACCCACAAATGCTGATGTCTCCTTACTTATGTTTGTCTTTTAAATTTACCTTATATTTATTATTGGAGCAATATTACATTGTGTACATGGAACAGTTCTTCTTGGTGGGTTCCTCTGTTGATGGACATTTTCATTGCTTCCAAATGTTGGCTATGGTCAATATGGCTGGAGTGCAGGATTGCCAGCCTGTGACGTTTTGATTCTCATTTTCTCAGGGGATAGGCCCAGCAGCGGGTATGACTGATTGACAGGTAGCTCAGTGTTTACCTTTTCAAGGCACTTCCATTGTGTTTTCATTAGTGGCTCTTACCACGTCCCCCTTAGGGCCGAGTGTACGCATTCCTCCACAGTCCCTTCAGCATTTATTTTTTGAAACATTTTTGCTGATGGCCATTCTGACTGCTGTGAGCTGATAGGGTTTTGTAATTTGGGTTTGCATGTCTTTAAAAATTCCTAAAATATATCATTTTCCCACACCTTTTTCTTTCCTCTTCTTTAAAGGAAAAGCTGTGAGTACCACATAGCTCTTGAAATTGTCTTCTTGGAAGGTTGCCCTCTTTTGAAATTTTTGCTCCATTTTTGATCCCAGGATTTATTTGGAGGGCAGGTGTCATTTACAGAATGGCAAGTTGGTGAATATTTAGTGACCTTTAGCAGTGGGTTGAAAGCTGCTGTTGTGGGAAATGGCCACAAGGAGGCAGCATTTCTCCATTCCCAAATCTGAGTACTAGGGCAGCAGAGCCTTTCTGGAAGTCGTGTTCCTAGGTTGTAAATTAGAATGGAATGTGCCAGGAGAAACCCCCATAAGTTTAGGTCTCATTACTTCTTGTTTTTGTTAATTTTTTTAATCGGGGTAAGGACTAGAATATTGTTTGTCCTAGGGGTACACAATCTGGTTCATTTGTACATTATATATGTCTACTCTACAGATCCTCTTCCCATGTAAAATATTACAGAGTGTTCTGTAGACCTCGCTTGCTATATGGTCGGTTGTTTTGAAATATGTATATAATATGTATTTGGATATGTATAGTAACACTAATCTCATTTATCCATTCCCCCCACCTTTCCTTTTAGATGAGCATAGTTGGTTTTCTAAGTCTGTGAGTGTCTTTCTCTGTGGAAATATGTTCATTTGTGTCAGTGATTAGATAACGCCTCTAAGGGATATCATAGGATATAGGTCTTTTGCTTTCCGACTTACCTCATGTTTTGTGATTATCTCCAGGCTCATCTCTGGTGCCTCAAAGAACAGTGTTTCATTGTTTTCCATGGCTAATATTCCATTGTGTACATGGACTCCTTCTTCTTTATCCATTCACCTGTTGATGGACATTTTGGTTGCTTCCCATCTTGGCTATTTTGAATAAGGCTGCAGTGCAGCATTTGCAGCCTGTGTCTTTTCGATCCTGGTCTTCTCAGGTGAGAGGCCCAGTGGTGTGCCTGCTGGATTGAATGGTACCTCAGTTTTCACTTTTCAACGCATTTCCTTTCAGTAGTCATTATTGGCTGTTAACCACTTTCCATCCCACCAGCACCTAGAGGTTACACAGTTCTCTGCAACCCCGTCAGCATTTATTGTTGGTAGACTTTTTGCTGACGGTCAGTCGACAGGTGTGAGATGAAACCTTTTGGTTGATTAGATTGCATGAGTCTAATCATTCCTGAGGTTGAGCTTTTACCCATTTTCCTGTTTTTTTGTTTAAAGAGAGTGAGGAATACTTACCTCTGCATACTATCTTCTTGAAACATTCGCCTGTTTTGAATTTCTTTTGTCCATTCCCCACCTGAGCACAATTTTTGACGGCAGGTGTCCTTTACAGCCCTGAGCCCTTGTGAATTTTAAGTGACCAGTAGCTGTGGGTTTAAAGCTGCTCTTGCGGGAAACGGCCACAAGGGGGCAGCATTTCTCCTTTACCAAATCTGGTCACTAGGGCAACAGAGCCTTAATGGAAGTCGTGTTCTAGGTTGTAAGTTACAATGGAATGTGCCGGGAAAAAGCCCTTTAAGTTTATGTGTCATTCCTTCTTGTTTGTATTTTTAACAAAATTTTTATTCTTTATCACAGCAAATTCGATTACAATGGTTTGTTTGGTCTAGGTGTGCAAGACGTGGTTCCTTCACACATATACATACATCTATTCTTCTTTGGAATCTTTTCCCGTGTAGGTTATGACACAATGTTGAGTAGTCTTCTCCTGGTATTCTGTAGGTCTTTGGTGATTATATATTTCACGTGTGTTTGTATATCTCTGTTCACCTCAATATGGTAATGTACCCAATCCTCACACCTTTCCATTTGGTGAACCTTAAGTTTTTGTACTGAATCTGTGATTGCCTTTCTCTGTGGAAGTATCTTCGTTTGTATCAATTTTTAGGTAACACCTCTATGTGGTATGATAGGATATGTGTCTTTCGCTTTCTCACTTACTCCAAGTTGCGTGATTACTTCTAGAGTCATCTATGGTGCTGCAAATGGCATTGTTTCATTTTATCGCTAGCTCATAATCCATCTGTACATGTAGCAGTTCTTCTTTGTCCACCCATCTGTCGGTGGACTTTTTGGTGACTTCCATATCTTGGCTATGGTAATACTGTGCAATGCAGATTTGCCTGCCTCTTTCTTTCCAATTCTGTCTTCTTAGGTTATAGGTCCAGGAATAAGCCTCTGGATCGTACGGTAGCTCAATGTTTACCTTTTAACGGCACCTCCACTCTGCTCTCATGAGTGGCTCTCTCCAGGTTACATCCCACTTAAAGTGGAGGGTTTGCATTTCTCCACAGCACCTTCAGCATTTATTCTTTGTGGTTTTTTACTGATGGTTATTCTGACTGGTGTGAGCTGATACGTCTTTGTGGCTGAATTTGCATGTGTCTCATGATCCATTAAAACTGAGCTTTAAGGCAGGTCCTTTTCATTTTTCAGGCTGTGAGTACCGCTTAGTTCTTCAAAGTGTTTTCTTAAAGTATGTATGTCATAATTTTAAAATTTTTTGGCCATTACCTCCCTGAAGACATTTTGCGGTGACCATTAGCACAGGCTTAAACCTGCGTTTGCAGGTAACGGCCAGAGGGTGGCGGTCTTTCTACGTTCCCCATGCTGGTACTAGGGCAACAGGCCTTCTGGCCAGTGGTGTTCCTCGGTTATAAATTAGAGTGGAATGTGCCTGAAGAAACCCACAAATGCTGATGTCTCCTTACTTATGTTTGTCTTTTAAATTTACCTTATATTTATTATTGGAGCAATATTACATTGTGTACATGGAACAGTTCTTCTTGGTGCGTTCCTCTGTTGATGGACATTTTCATTGCTTCCAAATGTTGGCTATGGTCAATATGGCTGGAGTGCAGGATTGCCAGCCTGTGACGTTTTGATTCTCATTTTCTCAGGGGATAGGCCCAGCAGTGGGTATGACTGATTGACGGGTAGCTCAGTGTTTACCTTTTCAAGGCACTTCCATCGTGTTTTCATTAGTGGCTCTTACCACGTCCCCCTTAGGGCCGAGTGTACGCATTCCTCCACAGTCCCTTCAGCATTTATTTTTTGAAACATTTTTGCTGATGGCCATTCTGACTGCTGTGAGCTGATAGGTTTTTGTAATTTGGGTTTGCATGTCTTTAAAAATTCCTAAAATATATCATTTTCCCACACCTTTTTCTTTCCTCTTCTTTAAAGGAAAAGCTGTGAGTACCACATAGCTCTTGAAATTGTCTTCTTGGAAGGTTGCCCTCTTTTGAAATTTTTGCTCCATTTTTGATCCCAGGATTTATTTGGAGGGCAGGTGTCATTTACAGAATGGCAAGTTGGTGAATATTTAGTGACCTTTAGCAGTGGGTTGAAAGCTGCTGTTGTGGGAAATGGCCACAAGGAGGCAGCATTTCTCCATTCCCAAATCTGAGTACTAGGGCAGCAGAGCCTTTCTGGAAGTCGTGTTCCTAGGTTGTAAATTAGAATGGAATGTGCCAGGAGAAACCCCCATAAGTTTAGGTCTCATTACTTCTTGTTTTTGTTAATTTTTTTAATCGGGGTAAGGACTAGAATATTGTTTGTCCTAGGGGTACACAATCTGGTTCATTTGTACATTATATATGTCTACTCTACAGATCCTCTTCCCATGTAAAATATTACAGAGTGTTCTGTAGACCTCGCTTGCTATATGGTCGGTCGTTTTGAAATATGTATATAATATGTATTTGGATATGTATAGTAACACTAATCTCATTTATCCATTCCCCCCACCTTTCCTTTTAGATGAGCATAGTTGGTTTTCTAAGTCTGTGAGTGTCTTTCTCTGTGGAAATATGTTCATTTGTGTCAGTGATTAGATAACGCCTCTAAGGGATATCATAGGATATAGGTCTTTTGCTTTCCGACTTACCTCATGTTTTGTGATTATCTCCAGGCTCATCTCTGGTGCCTCAAAGAACAGTGTTTCATTGTTTTCCATGGCTAATATTCCATTGTGTACATGGACTCCTTCTTCTTTATCCATTCACCTGTTGATGGACATTTTGGTTGCTTCCCATCTTGGCTATTTTGAATAAGGCTGCAGTGCAGCATTTGCAGCCTGTGTCTTTTCGATCCTGGTCTTCTCAGGTGAGAGGCCCAGTGGTGTGCCTGCTGGATTGAATGGTACCTCAGTTTTCACTTTTCAACGCATTTCCTTTCAGTAGTCATTATTGGCTGTTAACCACTTTCCATCCCACCAGCACCTAGAGGTTACACAGTTCTCTGCAACCCCGTCAGCATTTATTGTTGGTAGACTTTTTGCTGACGGTCAGTCGACAGGTGTGAGATGAAACCTTTTGGTTGATTAGATTGCATGAGTCTAATCATTCCTGAGGTTGAGCTTTTACCCATTTTCCTGTTTTTTTGTTTAAAGAGAGTGAGGAATACTTACCTCTGCATACTATCTTCTTGAAACATTCGCCTGTTTTGAATTTCTTTTGTCCATTCCCCACCTGAGCACAATTTTTGACGGCAGGTGTCCTTTACAGCCCTGAGCCCTTGTGAATTTTAAGTGACCAGTAGCTGTGGGTTTAAAGCTGCTCTTGCGGGAAACGGCCACAAGGGGGCAGCATTTCTCCTTTACCAAATCTGGTCACTAGGGCAACAGAGCCTTAATGGAAGTCGTGTTCTAGGTTGTAAATTACAATGGAATGTGCCGGGAAAAAGCCCTTTAAGTTTATGTGTCATTCCTTCTTGTTTGTATTTTTAACAAAATTTTTATTCTTTATCACAGCAAATTCGATTACAATGGTTTGTTTGGTCTAGGTGTGCAAGACGTGGTTCCTTCACACATATACATACATCTATTCTTCTTTGGAATCTTTTCCCGTGTAGGTTATGACACAATGTTGAGTAGTCTTCTCCTGGTATTCTGTAGGTCTTTGGTGATTATATATTTCACGTGTGTTTGTATATCTCTGTTCACCTCAATATGGTAATGTACCCAATCCTCACACCTTTCCATTTGGTGAACCTTAAGTTTTTGTACTGAATCTGTGATTGCCTTTCTCTGTGGAAGTATCTTCGTTTGTATCAATTTTTAGGTAACACCTCTATGTGGTATGATAGGATATGTGTCTTTCGCTTTCTCACTTACTCCAAGTTGCGTGATTACTTCTAGAGTCATCTATGGTGCTGCAAATGGCATTGTTTCATTTTATCGCTAGCTCATAATCCATCTGTACATGTAGCAGTTCTTCTTTGTCCACCCATCTGTCGGTGGACTTTTTGGTGACTTCCATATCTTGGCTATGGTAATACTGTGCAATGCAGATTTGCCTGCCTCTTTCTTTCCAATTCTGTCTTCTTAGGTTATAGGTCCAGGAATAAGCCTCTGGATCGTACGGTAGCTCAATGTTTACCTTTTAACGGCACCTCCACTCTGCTCTCATGAGTGGCTCTCTCCAGGTTACATCCCACTTAAAGTGGAGGGTTTGCATTTCTCCACAGCACCTTCAGCATTTATTCTTTGTGGTTTTTTACTGATGGTTATTCTGACTGGTGTGAGCTGATACGTCTTTGTGGCTGAATTTGCATGTGTCTCATGATCCATTAAAACTGAGCTTTAAGGCAGGTCCTTTTCATTTTTCAGGCTGTGAGTACCGCTTAGTTCTTCAAAGTGTTTTCTTAAAGTATGTATGTCATAATTTTAAAATTTTTTGGCCATTACCTCCCTGAAGACATTTTGCGGTGACCATTAGCACAGGCTTAAACCTGCGTTTGCAGGTAACGGCCAGAGGGTGGCGGTCTTTCTACGTTCCCCATGCTGGTACTAGGGCAACAGGCCTTCTGGCCAGTGGTGTTCCTCGGTTATAAATTAGAGTGGAATGTGCCTGAAGAAACCCACAAATGCTGATGTCTCCTTACTTATGTTTGTCTTTTAAATTTACCTTATATTTATTATTGGAGCAATATTACATTGTGTACATGGAACAGTTCTTCTTGGTGCGTTCCTCTGTTGATGGACATTTTCATTGCTTCCAAATGTTGGCTATGGTCAATATGGCTGGAGTGCAGGATTGCCAGCCTGTGACGTTTTGATTCTCATTTTCTCAGGGGATAGGCCCAGCAGTGGGTATGACTGATTGACGGGTAGCTCAGTGTTTACCTTTTCAAGGCACTTCCATCGTGTTTTCATTAGTGGCTCTTACCACGTCCCCCTTAGGGCCGAGTGTACGCATTCCTCCACAGTCCCTTCAGCATTTATTTTTTGAAACATTTTTGCTGATGGCCATTCTGACTGCTGTGAGCTGATAGGTTTTTGTAATTTGGGTTTGCATGTCTTTAAAAATTCCTAAAATATATCATTTTCCCACACCTTTTTCTTTCCTCTTCTTTAAAGGAAAAGCTGTGAGTACCACATAGCTCTTGAAATTGTCTTCTTGGAAGGTTGCCCTCTTTTGAAATTTTTGCTCCATTTTTGATCCCAGGATTTATTTGGAGGGCAGGTGTCATTTACAGAATGGCAAGTTGGTGAATATTTAGTGACCTTTAGCAGTGGGTTGAAAGCTGCTGTTGTGGGAAATGGCCACAAGGAGGCAGCATTTCTCCATTCCCAAATCTGAGTACTAGGGCAGCAGAGCCTTTCTGGAAGTCGTGTTCCTAGGTTGTAAATTAGAATGGAATGTGCCAGGAGAAACCCCCATAAGTTTAGGTCTCATTACTTCTTGTTTTTGTTAATTTTTTTAATCGGGGTAAGGACTAGAATATTGTTTGTCCTAGGGGTACACAATCTGGTTCATTTGTACATTATATATGTCTACTCTACAGATCCTCTTCCCATGTAAAATATTACAGAGTGTTCTGTAGACCTCCCTTGCTATATGGTCGGTCGTTTTGAAATATGTATATAATATGTATTTGGATATGTATAGTAACACTAATCTCATTTATCCATTCCCCCCACCTTTCCTTTTAGATGAGCATAGTTGGTTTTCTAAGTCTGTGAGTGTCTTTCTCTGTGGAAATATGTTCATTTGTGTCAGTGATTAGATAACGCCTCTAAGGGATATCATAGGATATAGGTCTTTTGCTTTCCGACTTACCTCATGTTTTGTGATTATCTCCAGGCTCATCTCTGGTGCCTCAAAGAACAGTGTTTCATTGTTTTCCATGGCTAATATTCCATTGTGTACATGGACTCCTTCTTCTTTATCCATTCACCTGTTGATGGACATTTTGGTTGCTTCCCATCTTGGCTATTTTGAATAAGGCTGCAGTGCAGCATTTGCAGCCTGTGTCTTTTCGATCCTGGTCTTCTCAGGTGAGAGGCCCAGTGGTGTGCCTGCTGGATTGAATGGTACCTCAGTTTTCACTTTTCAACGCATTTCCTTTCGGTAGTCATTATTGGCTGTTAACCACTTTCCATCCCACCAGCACCTAGAGGTTACACAGTTCTCTGCAACCCCGTCAGCATTTATTGTTGGTAGACTTTTTGCTGACGGTCAGTCGACAGGTGTGAGATGAAACCTTTTGGTTGATTAGATTGCATGAGTCTAATCATTCCTGAGGTTGAGCTTTTACCCATTTTCCTGTTTTTTTGTTTAAAGAGAGTGAGGAATACTTACCTCTGCATACTATCTTCTTGAAACATTCGCCTGTTTTGAATTTCTTTTGTCCATTCCCCACCTGAGCACAATTTTTGACGGCAGGTGTCCTTTACAGCCCTGAGCCCTTGTGAATTTTAAGTGACCAGTAGCTGTGGGTTTAAAGCTGCTCTTGCGGGAAACGGCCACAAGGGGGCAGCATTTCTCCTTTACCAAATCTGGTCACTAGGGCAACAGAGCCTTAATGGAAGTCGTGTTCTAGGTTGTAAGTTACAATGGAATGTGCCGGGAAAAAGCCCTTTAAGTTTATGTGTCATTCCTTCTTGTTTGTATTTTTAACAAAATTTTTATTCTTTATCACAGCAAATTCGATTACAATGGTTTGTTTGGTCTAGGTGTGCAAGACGTGGTTCCTTCACACATATACATATATCTATTCTTCTTTGGAATCTTTTCCCGTGTAGGTTATGACACAATGTTGAGTAGTCTTCTCTTGGTATTCTGTAGGTCTTTGGTGATTATATATTTCACGTGTGTTTGTATATCTCTGTTCACCTCAATATGGTAATGTACCCAATCCTCACACCTTTCCATTTGGTGAACCTTAAGTTTTTGTACTGAATCTGTGATTGCCTTTCTCTGTGGAAGTATCTTCGTTTGTATCAATTTTTAGGTAACACCTCTATGTGGTATGATAGGATATGGGTCTTTCGTTTTCTCACTTACTCCAAGTTGCGTGATAACTTCTAGAGTCATCTATGGTGCTGCAAATGGCATTGCTTCATTTTATCGCTAGCTCATAATCCATCTGTACATGTAGCAGTTCTTCTCTGTACACCCATCTGTCGGTGGACTTTTTGGTGACTTCCATATCTTGGCTATGGTAATACTGTGCAATGCAGATTTGCCTGCCTCTTTCTTTCCAATTCTGTCTTCTTAGGTTATAGGTCCAGGAATAAGCCTCTGGATCGTACGGTAGCTCAATGTTTACCTTTTAACGGCACCTCCACTCTGCTCTCATGAGTGGCTCTCTCCAGGTTACATCCCACTTAAAGTGGAGGGTTTGCATTTCTCCACAGCACCTTCAGCATTTATTCTTTGTGGTTTTTTACTGATGGTTATTCTGACTGGTGTGAGCTGATACGTCTTTGTGGCTGAATTTGCATGTGTCTCATGATCCATTAAAACTGAGCTTTAAGGCAGGTCCTTTTCATTTTTCAGGCTGTGAGTACCGCTTAGTTCTTCAAAGTGTTTTCTTAAAGTATGTATGTCATAATTTTAAAATTTTTTGGCCATTACCTCCCTGAAGACATTTTGCGGTGACCATTAGCACAGGCTTAAACCTGCGTTTGCAGGTAACGGCCAGAGGGTGGCGGTCTTTCTACGTTCCCCATGCTGGTACTAGGGCAACAGGCCTTCTGGCCAGTGGTGTTCCTCGGTTATAAATTAGAGTGGAATGTGCCTGAAGAAACCCACAAATGCTGATGTCTCCTTACTTATGTTTGTCTTTTAAATTTACCTTATATTTATTATTGGAGCAATATTACATTGTGTACATGGAACAGTTCTTCTTGGTGCGTTCCTCTGTTGATGGACATTTTCATTGCTTCCAAATGTTGGCTATGGTCAATATGGCTGGAGTGCAGGATTGCCAGCCTGTGACGTTTTGATTCTCATTTTCTCAGGGGATAGGCCCAGCAGTGGGTATGACTGATTGACGGGTAGCTCAGTGTTTACCTTTTCAAGGCACTTCCATCGTGTTTTCATTAGTGGCTCTTACCACGTCCCCCTTAGGGCCGAGTGTACGCATTCCTCCACAGTCCCTTCAGCATTTATTTTTTGAAACATTTTTGCTGATGGCCATTCTGACTGCTGTGAGCTGATAGGTTTTTGTAATTTGGGTTTGCATGTCTTTAAAAATTCCTAAAATATATCATTTTCCCACACCTTTTTCTTTCCTCTTCTTTAAAGGAAAAGCTGTGAGTACCACATAGCTCTTGAAATTGTCTTCTTGGAAGGTTGCCCTCTTTTGAAATTTTTGCTCCATTTTTGATCCCAGGATTTATTTGGAGGGCAGGTGTCATTTACAGAATGGCAAGTTGGTGAATATTTAGTGACCTTTAGCAGTGGGTTGAAAGCTGCTGTTGTGGGAAATGGCCACAAGGAGGCAGCATTTCTCCATTCCCAAATCTGAGTACTAGGGCAGCAGAGCCTTTCTGGAAGTCGTGTTCCTAGGTTGTAAATTAGAATGGAATGTGCCAGGAGAAACCCCCATAAGTTTAGGTCTCATTACTTCTTGTTTTTGTTATTTTTTTTAATCGGGGTAAGGACTAGAATATTGTTTGTCCTAGGGGTACACAATCTGGTTCATTTGTACATTATATATGTCTACTCTACAGATCCTCTTCCCATGTAAAATATTACAGAGTGTTCTGTAGACCTCCCTAGCTATATGGTCGGTCGTTTTGAAATATGTATATAATATGTATTTGGATATGTATAGTAACACTAATCTCATTTATCCATTCCCCCCACCTTTCCTTTTAGATGAGCATAGTTGGTTTTCTAAGTCTGTGAGTGTCTTTCTCTGTGGAAATATGTTCATTTGTGTCAGTGATTAGATAACGCCTCTAAGGGATATCATAGGATATAGGTCTTTTGCTTTCCGACTTACCTCATGTTTTGTGATTATCTCCAGGCTCATCTCTGGTGCCTCAAAGAGCAGTGTTTCATTGTTTTCCATGGCTAATATTCCATTGTGTACATGGACTCCTTCTTCTTTATCCATTCACCTGTTGATGGACATTTTGGTTGCTTCCCATCTTGGCTATTTTGAATAAGGCTGCAGTGCAGCCTTTGCAGCCTGTGTCTTCTCGATCCTGGTCTTCTCAGGTGAGAGGCCCAGTGGTGTGCCTGCTGGATTGAATGGTACCTCAGTTTTTACTTTTCAACGCAGTTCCTTTCTGTACTCCTTACTGGCTGTTAACCACTTTACATCTCACCAGCACCTATAGGTTACACAGTTCTCTACAACCCCATCAGCATTTATTGTTGGTAGACTTTTTGCTGACGGTCAGTCGACAGGTGTGAGTTGAAACCTTTTGGTTGATTAGATTGCATGAGTCTAATCATTCCTGAGGTTGAGCTTTTACCCATTTTCCTGTTTTTTTGTTTAAAGAGAGTGAGGAATACTTACCTCTGCATACTATCTTCTTGAAACATTCGCCTGTTTTGAATTTCTTTTGTCCATTCCCCACCTGAGCACAATTTTTGACGGCAGGTGTCCTTTACAGCCCTGAGCCCTTGTGAATTTTAAGTGACCAGTAGCTGTGGGTTTAAAGCTGCTCTTGCGGGAAACGGCCACAAGGGGGCAGCATTTCTCCTTTACCAAATCTGGTCACTAGGGCAACAGAGCCTTAATGGAAGTCGTGTTCTAGGTTGTAAGTTACAATGGAATGTGCCGGGAAAAAGCCCTTTAAGTTTATGTGTCATTCCTTCTTGTTTGTATTTTTAACAAAATTTTTATTCTTTATCACAGCAAATTCGATTACAATGGTTTGTTTGGTCTAGGTGTGCAAGACGTGGTTCCTTCACACATATACATATATCTATTCTTCTTTGGAATCTTTTCCCGTGTAGGTTATGACACAATGTTGAGTAGTCTTCTCTTGGTATTCTGTAGGTCTTTGGTGATTATATATTTCACGTGTGTTTGTATATCTCTGTTCACCTCAATATGGTAATGTACCCAATCCTCACACCTTTCCATTTGGTGAACCTTAAGTTTTTGTACTGAATCTGTGATTGCCTTTCTCTGTGGAAGTATCTTCGTTTGTATCAATTTTTAGGTAACACCTCTATGTGGTATGATAGGATACGGGTCTTTCGTTTTCTCACTTACTCCAAGTTGCGTGATAACTTCTAGAGTCATCTATGGTGCTGCAAATGGCATTGCTTCATTTTATCGCTAGCTCATAATCCATCTGTACATGTAGCAGTTCTTCTTTGTACACCCATCTGTCGGTGGACTTTTTGGTGACTTCCATATCTTGGCTATGGTAATACTGTGCAATGCAGATTTGCCTGCCTCTTTCTTTCCAATTCTGTCTTCTTAGGTTATAGGTCCAGGAATAAGCCTCTGGATCGTACGGTAGCTCAATGTTTACCTTTTAACGGCACCTCCACTCTGCTCTCATGAGTGGCTCTCTCCAGGTTACATCCCACTTAAAGTGCAGGGTTTGCATTTCTCCACAGCACCTTCAGCATTTATTCTTTGTGGTTTTTTACTGATGGTTATTCTGACTGGTGTGAGCTGATACGTCTTTGTGGCTGAATTTGCATGTGTCTCATGATCCATTAAAACTGAGCTTTAAGGCAGGTCCTTTTCATTTTTCAGGCTGTGAGTACCGCTTAGTTCTTCAAAGTGTTTTCTTAAAGTATGTATGTCATAATTTTAAAATTTTTTGGCCATTACCTCCCTGAAGACATTTTGCGGTGACCATTAGCACAGGCTTAAACCTGCGTTTGCAGGTAACGGCCAGAGGGTGGCGGTCTTTCTACGTTCCCCATGCTGGTACTAGGGCAACAGGCCTTCCGGCCAGTGGTGTTCCTCGGTTATAAATTAGAGTGGAATGTGCCTGAAGAAACCCACAAATGCTGATGTCTCCTTACTTATGTTTGTCTTTTAAATTTACCTTATATTTATTATTGGAGCAATATTACATTGTGTACATGGAACAGTTCTTCTTGGTGGGTTCCTCTGTTGATGGACATTTTCATTGCTTCCAAATGTTGGCTATGGTCAATATGGCTGGAGTGCAGGATTGCCAGCCTGTGACGTTTTGATTCTCATTTTCTCAGGGGATAGGCCCAGCAGCGGGTATGACTGATTGACAGGTAGCTCAGTGTTTACCTTTTCAAGGCACTTCCATTGTGTTTTCATTAGTGGCTCTTACCACGTCCCCCTTAGGGCCGAGTGTACGCATTCCTCCACAGTCCCTTCAGCATTTATTTTTTGAAACATTTTTGCTGATGGCCATTCTGACTGCTGTGAGCTGATAGGGTTTTCTAATTTGGGTTTGCATGTCTTTAAAAATTCCTAAAATATATCATTTTCCCACACCTTTTTCTTTCCTCTTCTTTAAAGGAAAAGCTGTGAGTACCACATAGCTCTTGAAATTGTCTTCTTGGAAGGTTGCCCTCTTTTGAAATTTTTGCTCCATTTTTGATCCCAGGATTTATTTGGAGGGCAGGTGTCATTTACAGAATGGCAAGTTGGTGAATATTTAGTGACCTTTAGCAGTGGGTTGAAAGCTGCTGTTGTGGGAAATGGCCACAAGGAGGCAGCATTTCTCCATTCCCAAATCTGAGTACTAGGGCAGCAGAGCCTTTCTAGAAGTCGTGTTCCTAGGTTGTAAATTAGAATGGAATGTGCCAGGAGAAACCCCCATAAGTTTAGGTCTCATTACTTCTTGTTTTTGTTAATTTTTTTAATCGGGGTAAGGACTAGAATATTGTTAGTCCTAGGGGTACACAATCTGGTTCAATTGTACATTATATATGTCTACTCTACAGATCCTCTTCCCATGTAAAATATTACAGAGTGTTCTGTAGACCTCCCTTGCTATATGGTCGGTCGTTTTGAAATATGTATATAATATGTATTTGGATATGTATAGTAACACTAATCTCATTTATCCATTCCCCCCACCTTTCCTTTTAGATGAGCATAGTTGGTTTTCTAAGTCTGTGAGTGTCTTTCTCTGTGGAAATATGTTCATTTGTGTCAGTGATTAGATAACGCCTCTAAGGGATATCATAGGATATAGGTCTTTTGCTTTCCGACTTACCTCATGTTTTGTGATTATCTCCAGGCTCATCTCTGGTGCCTCAAAGAGCAGTGTTTCATTGTTTTCCATGGCTAATATTCCATTGTGTACATGGACTCCTTCTTCTTTATCCATTCACCTGTTGATGGACATTTTGGTTGCTTCCCATCTTGGCTATTTTGAATAAGGCTGCAGTGCAGCCTTTGCAGCCTGTGTCTTTTCGATCCTGGTCTTCTCAGGTGAGAGGCCCAGTGGTGTGCCTGTTGCATTGAGTGGTACCTCAATTTTCACTTTTTAACGCAGTTCCTTTTGGTACTCCTTACTGGCTGTTAACCACTTTACATCTCACCAGCACCTAGAGGTTACACAGTTCTCTACAACCCCGTCAGCATTTATTGTTGGTAGACTTTTTGCTGACGGTCAGTGGACAGGTGTGAGTTGAAACCTTTTGGTTGATTAGATTGCATGAGTCTAATAATTCCTGAGGTTGAGCTTTTACCCATTTTCCTGTTTTTTTGTTTAAAGAGAGTGAGGAATACTTACCTCTGCATACTATCTTCTTGAAACATTCGCCTGTTTTGAATTTCTTTTGTCCATTCCCCACCTGAGCACAATTTTTGACGGCAGGTGTCCTTTACAGCCCTGAGCCCTTGTGAATTTTAAGTGACCAGTAGCTGTGGGTTTAAAGCTGCTCTTGCGGGAAACGGCCACAAGGGGGCAGCATTTCTCCTTTACCAAATCTGGTCACTAGGGCAACAGAGCCTTAATGGAAGTCGTGTTCTAGGTTGTAAGTTACAATGGAATGTGCCGGGAAAAAGCCCTTTAAGTTTATGTGTCATTCCTTCTTGTTTGTATTTTTAACAAAATTTTTATTCTTTATCACAGCAAATTCGATTACAATGGTTTGTTTGGTCTAGGTGTGCAAGACGTGGTTCCTTCACACATATACATATATCTATTCTTCTTTGGAATCTTTTCCCGTGTAGGTTATGACACAATGTTGAGTAGTCTTCTCTTGGTATTCTGTAGGTCTTTGGTGATTATATATTTCACGTGTGTTTGTATATCTCTGTTCACCTCAATATGGTAATGTACCCAATCCTCACACCTTTCCATTTGGTGAACCTTAAGTTTTTGTACTGAATCTGTGATTGCCTTTCTCTGTGGAAGTATCTTCGTTTGTATCAATTTTTAGGTAACACCTCTATGTGGTATGATAGGATATGGGTCTTTCGTTTTCTCACTTACTCCAAGTTGCGTGATAACTTCTAGAGTCATCTATGGTGCTGCAAATGGCATTGCTTCATTTTATCGCTAGCTCATAATCCATCTGTACATGTAGCAGTTCTTCTTTGTACACCCATCTGTCGGTGGACTTTTTGGTGACTTCCATATCTTGGCTATGGTAATACTGTGCAATGCAGATTTGCCTGCCTCTTTCTTTCCAATTCTGTCTTCTTAGGTTATAGGTCCAGGAATAAGCCTCTGGATCGTACGGTAGCTCAATGTTTACCTTTTAACGGCACCTCCACTCTGCTCTCATGAGTGGCTCTCTCCAGGTTACATCCCACTTAAAGTGGAGGGTTTGCATTTCTCCACAGCACCTTCAGCATTTATTCTTTGTGGTTTTTTACTGATGGTTATTCTGACTGGTGTGAGCTGATACGTCTTTGTGGCTGAATTTGCATGTGTCTCATGATCCATTAAAACTGAGCTTTAAGGCAGGTCCTTTTCATTTTTCAGGCTGTGAGTACCGCTTAGTTCTTCAAAGTGTTTTCTTAAAGTATGTATGTCATAATTTTAAAATTTTTTGGCCATTACCTCCCTGAAGACATTTTGCGGTGACCATTAGCACAGGCTTAAACCTGCGTTTGCAGGTAACGGCCAGAGGGTGGCGGTCTTTCTACGTTCCCCATGCTGCTACTAGGGCAACAGGCCTTCTGGCCAGTGGTGTTCCTCGGTTATAAATTAGAGTGGAATGTGCCTGAAGAAACCCACAAATGCTGATGTCTCCTTACTTATGTTTGTCTTTTAAATTTACCTTATATTTATTATTGGAGCAATATTACATTGTGTACATGGAACAGTTCTTCTTGGTGCGTTCCTCTGTTGATGGACATTTTCATTGCTTCCAAATGTTGGCTATGGTCAATATGGCTGGAGTGCAGGATTGCCAGCCTGTGACGTTTTGATTCTCATTTTCTCAGGGGATAGGCCCAGCAGTGGGTATGACTGATTGACGGGTAGCTCAGTGTTTACCTTTTCAAGGCACTTCCATCGTGTTTTCATTAGTGGCTCTTACCACGTCCCCCTTAGGGCCGAGTGTACGCATTCCTCCACAGTCCCTTCAGCATTTATTTTTTGAAACATTTTTGCTGATGGCCATTCTGACTGCTGTGAGCTGATAGGTTTTTGTAATTTGGGTTTGCATGTCTTTAAAAATTCCTAAAATATATCATTTTCCCACACCTTTTTCTTTCCTCTTCTTTAAAGGAAAAGCTGTGAGTACCACATAGCTCTTGAAATTGTCTTCTTGGAAGGTTGCCCTCTTTTGAAATTTTTGCTCCATTTTTGATCCCAGGATTTATTTGGAGGGCAGGTGTCATTTACAGAATGGCAAGTTGGTGAATATTTAGTGACCTTTAGCAGTGGGTTGAAAGCTGCTGTTGTGGGAAATGGCCACAAGGAGGCAGCATTTCTCCATTCCCAAATCTGAGTACTAGGGCAGCAGAGCCTTTCTGGAAGTCGTGTTCCTAGGTTGTAAATTAGAATGGAATGTGCCAGGAGAAACCCCCATAAGTTTAGGTCTCATTACTTCTTGTTTTTGTTAATTTTTTTAATCGGGGTAAGGACTAGAATATTGTTTGTCCTAGGGGTACACAATCTGGTTCATTTGTACATTATATATGTCTACTCTACAGATCCTCTTCCCATGTAAAATATTACAGAGTGTTCTGTAGACCTCGCTTGCTATATGGTCGGTCGTTTTGAAATATGTATATAATATGTATTTGGATATGTATAGTAACACTAATCTCATTTATCCATTCCCCCCACCTTTCCTTTTAGATGAGCATAGTTGGTTTTCTAAGTCTGTGAGTGTCTTTCTCTGTGGAAATATGTTCATTTGTGTCAGTGATTAGATAACGCCTCTAAGGGATATCATAGGATATAGGTCTTTTGCTTTCCGACTTACCTCATGTTTTGTGATTATCTCCAGGCTCATCTCTGGTGCCTCAAAGAACAGTGTTTCATTGTTTTCCATGGCTAATATTCCATTGTGTACATGGACTCCTTCTTCTTTATCCATTCACCTGTTGATGGACATTTTGGTTGCTTCCCATCTTGGCTATTTTGAATAAGGCTGCAGTGCAGCATTTGCAGCCTGTGTCTTTTCGATCCTGGTCTTCTCAGGTGAGAGGCCCAGTGGTGTGCCTGCTGGATTGAATGGTACCTCAGTTTTCACTTTTCAACGCATTTCCTTTCAGTAGTCATTATTGGCTGTTAACCACTTTCCATCCCACCAGCACCTAGAGGTTACACAGTTCTCTGCAACCCCGTCAGCATTTATTGTTGGTAGACTTTTTGCTGACGGTCAGTCGACAGGTGTGAGATGAAACCTTTTGGTTGATTAGATTGCATGAGTCTAATCATTCCTGAGGTTGAGCTTTTACCCATTTTCCTGTTTTTTTGTTTAAAGAGAGTGAGGAATACTTACCTCTGCATACTATCTTCTTGAAACATTCGCCTGTTTTGAATTTCTTTTGTCCATTCCCCACCTGAGCACAATTTTTGACGGCAGGTGTCCTTTACAGCCCTGAGCCCTTGTGAATTTTAAGTGACCAGTAGCTGTGGGTTTAAAGCTGCTCTTGCGGGAAACGGCCACAAGGGGGCAGCATTTCTCCTTTACCAAATCTGGTCACTAGGGCAACAGAGCCTTAATGGAAGTCGTGTTCTAGGTTGTAAGTTACAATGGAATGTGCCGGGAAAAAGCCCTTTAAGTTTATGTGTCATTCCTTCTTGTTTGTATTTTTAACAAAATTTTTATTCTTTATCACAGCAAATTCGATTACAATGGTTTGTTTGGTCTAGGTGTGCAAGACGTGGTTCCTTCACACATATACATATATCTATTCTTCTTTGGAATCTTTTCCCGTGTAGGTTATGACACAATGTTGAGTAGTCTTCTCTTGGTATTCTGTAGGTCTTTGGTGATTATATATTTCACGTGTGTTTGTATATCTCTGTTCACCTCAATATGGTAATGTACCCAATCCTCACACCTTTCCATTTGGTGAACCTTAAGTTTTTGTACTGAATCTGTGATTGCCTTTCTCTGTGGAAGTATCTTCGTTTGTATCAATTTTTAGGTAACACCTCTATGTGGTATGATAGGATATGGGTCTTTCGTTTTCTCACTTACTCCAAGTTGCGTGATAACTTCTAGAGTCATCTATGGTGCTGCAAATGGCATTGCTTCATTTTATCGCTAGCTCATAATCCATCTGTACATGTAGCAGTTCTTCTTTGTACACCCATCTGTCGGTGGACTTTTTGGTGACTTCCATATCTTGGCTATGGTAATACTGTGCAATGCAGATTTGCCTGCCTCTTTCTTTCCAATTCTGTCTTCTTAGGTTATAGGTCCAGGAATAAGCCTCTGGATCGTACGGTAGCTCAATGTTTACCTTTTAACGGCACCTCCACTCTGCTCTCATGAGTGGCTCTCTCCAGGTTACATCCCACTTAAAGTGGAGGGTTTGCATTTCTCCACAGCACCTTCAGCATTTATTCTTTGTGGTTTTTTACTGATGGTTATTCTGACTGGTGTGAGCTGATACGTCTTTGTGGCTGAATTTGCATGTGTCTCATGATCCATTAAAACTGAGCTTTAAGGCAGGTCCTTTTCATTTTTCAGGCTGTGAGTACCGCTTAGTTCTTCAAAGTGTTTTCTTAAAGTATGTATGTCATAATTTTAAAATTTTTTGGCCATTACCTCCCTGAAGACATTTTGCGGTGACCATTAGCACAGGCTTAAACCTGCGTTTGCAGGTAACGGCCAGAGGGTGGCGGTCTTTCTACGTTCCCCATGCTGGTACTAGGGCAACAGGCCTTCTGGCCAGTGGTGTTCCTCGGTTATAAATTAGAGTGGAATGTGCCTGAAGAAACCCACAAATGCTGATGTCTCCTTACTTATGTTTGTCTTTTAAATTTACCTTATATTTATTATTGGAGCAATATTACATTGTGTACATGGAACAGTTCTTCTTGGTGCGTTCCTCTGTTGATGGACATTTTCATTGCTTCCAAATGTTGGCTATGGTCAATATGGCTGGAGTGCAGGATTGCCAGCCTGTGACGTTTTGATTCTCATTTTCTCAGGGGATAGGCCCAGCAGTGGGTATGACTGATTGACGGGTAGCTCAGTGTTTACCTTTTCAAGGCACTTCCATCGTGTTTTCATTAGTGGCTCTTACCACGTCCCCCTTAGGGCCGAGTGTACGCATTCCTCCACAGTCCCTTCAGCATTTATTTTTTGAAACATTTTTGCTGATGGCCATTCTGACTGCTGTGAGCTGATAGGTTTTTGTAATTTGGGTTTGCATGTCTTTAAAAATTCCTAAAATATATCATTTTCCCACACCTTTTTCTTTCCTCTTCTTTAAAGGAAAAGCTGTGAGTACCACATAGCTCTTGAAATTGTCTTCTTGGAAGGTTGCCCTCTTTTGAAATTTTTGCTCCATTTTTGATCCCAGGATTTATTTGGAGGGCAGGTGTCATTTACAGAATGGCAAGTTGGTGAATATTTAGTGACCTTTAGCAGTGGGTTGAAAGCTGCTGTTGTGGGAAATGGCCACAAGGAGGCAGCATTTCTCCATTCCCAAATCTGAGTACTAGGGCAGCAGAGCCTTTCTGGAAGTCGTGTTCCTAGGTTGTAAATTAGAATGGAATGTGCCAGGAGAAACCCCCATAAGTTTAGGTCTCATTACTTCTTGTTTTTGTTATTTTTTTTAATCGGGGTAAGGACTAGAATATTGTTTGTCCTAGGGGTACACAATCTGGTTCATTTGTACATTATATATGTCTACTCTACAGATCCTCTTCCCATGTAAAATATTACAGAGTGTTCTGTAGACCTCCCTAGCTATATGGTCGGTCGTTTTGAAATATGTATATAATATGTATTTGGATATGTATAGTAACACTAATCTCATTTATCCATTCCCCCCACCTTTCCTTTTAGATGAGCATAGTTGGTTTTCTAAGTCTGTGAGTGTCTTTCTCTGTGGAAATATGTTCATTTGTGTCAGTGATTAGATAACGCCTCTAAGGGATATCATAGGATATAGGTCTTTTGCTTTCCGACTTACCTCATGTTTTGTGATTATCTCCAGGCTCATCTCTGGTGCCTCAAAGAGCAGTGTTTCATTGTTTTCCATGGCTAATATTCCATTGTGTACATGGACTCCTTCTTCTTTATCCATTCACCTGTTGATGGACATTTTGGTTGCTTCCCATCTTGGCTATTTTGAATAAGGCTGCAGTGCAGCCTTTGCAGCCTGTGTCTTCTCGATCCTGGTCTTCTCAGGTGAGAGGCCCAGTGGTGTGCCTGCTGGATTGAATGGTACCTCAGTTTTTACTTTTCAACGCAGTTCCTTTCTGTACTCCTTACTGGCTGTTAACCACTTTACATCTCACCAGCACCTATAGGTTACACAGTTCTCTACAACCCCATCAGCATTTATTGTTGGTAGACTTTTTGCTGACGGTCAGTCGACAGGTGTGAGTTGAAACCTTTTGGTTGATTAGATTGCATGAGTCTAATCATTCCTGAGGTTGAGCTTTTACCCATTTTCCTGTTTTTTTGTTTAAAGAGAGTGAGGAATACTTACCTCTGCATACTATCTTCTTGAAACATTCGCCTGTTTTGAATTTCTTTTGTCCATTCCCCACCTGAGCACAATTTTTGACGGCAGGTGTCCTTTACAGCCCTGAGCCCTTGTGAATTTTAAGTGACCAGTAGCTGTGGGTTTAAAGCTGCTCTTGCGGGAAACGGCCACAAGGGGGCAGCATTTCTCCTTTACCAAATCTGGTCACTAGGGCAACAGAGCCTTAATGGAAGTCGTGTTCTAGGTTGTAAGTTACAATGGAATGTGCCGGGAAAAAGCCCTTTAAGTTTATGTGTCATTCCTTCTTGTTTGTATTTTTAACAAAATTTTTATTCTTTATCACAGCAAATTCGATTACAATGGTTTGTTTGGTCTAGGTGTGCAAGACGTGGTTCCTTCACACATATACATATATCTATTCTTCTTTGGAATCTTTTCCCGTGTAGGTTATGACACAATGTTGAGTAGTCTTCTCTTGGTATTCTGTAGGTCTTTGGTGATTATATATTTCACGTGTGTTTGTATATCTCTGTTCACCTCAATATGGTAATGTACCCAATCCTCACACCTTTCCATTTGGTGAACCTTAAGTTTTTGTACTGAATCTGTGATTGCCTTTCTCTGTGGAAGTATCTTCGTTTGTATCAATTTTTAGGTAACACCTCTATGTGGTATGATAGGATACGGGTCTTTCGTTTTCTCACTTACTCCAAGTTGCGTGATAACTTCTAGAGTCATCTATGGTGCTGCAAATGGCATTGCTTCATTTTATCGCTAGCTCATAATCCATCTGTACATGTAGCAGTTCTTCTTTGTACACCCATCTGTCGGTGGACTTTTTGGTGACTTCCATATCTTGGCTATGGTAATACTGTGCAATGCAGATTTGCCTGCCTCTTTCTTTCCAATTCTGTCTTCTTAGGTTATAGGTCCAGGAATAAGCCTCTGGATCGTACGGTAGCTCAATGTTTACCTTTTAACGGCACCTCCACTCTGCTCTCATGAGTGGCTCTCTCCAGGTTACATCCCACTTAAAGTGCAGGGTTTGCATTTCTCCACAGCACCTTCAGCATTTATTCTTTGTGGTTTTTTACTGATGGTTATTCTGACTGGTGTGAGCTGATACGTCTTTGTGGCTGAATTTGCATGTGTCTCATGATCCATTAAAACTGAGCTTTAAGGCAGGTCCTTTTCATTTTTCAGGCTGTGAGTACCGCTTAGTTCTTCAAAGTGTTTTCTTAAAGTATGTATGTCATAATTTTAAAATTTTTTGGCCATTACCTCCCTGAAGACATTTTGCGGTGACCATTAGCACAGGCTTAAACCTGCGTTTGCAGGTAACGGCCAGAGGGTGGCGGTCTTTCTACGTTCCCCATGCTGGTACTAGGGCAACAGGCCTTCCGGCCAGTGGTGTTCCTCGGTTATAAATTAGAGTGGAATGTGCCTGAAGAAACCCACAAATGCTGATGTCTCCTTACTTATGTTTGTCTTTTAAATTTACCTTATATTTATTATTGGAGCAATATTACATTGTGTACATGGAACAGTTCTTCTTGGTGGGTTCCTCTGTTGATGGACATTTTCATTGCTTCCAAATGTTGGCTATGGTCAATATGGCTGGAGTGCAGGATTGCCAGCCTGTGACGTTTTGATTCTCATTTTCTCAGGGGATAGGCCCAGCAGCGGGTATGACTGATTGACAGGTAGCTCAGTGTTTACCTTTTCAAGGCACTTCCATTGTGTTTTCATTAGTGGCTCTTACCACGTCCCCCTTAGGGCCGAGTGTACGCATTCCTCCACAGTCCCTTCAGCATTTATTTTTTGAAACATTTTTGCTGATGGCCATTCTGACTGCTGTGAGCTGATAGGGTTTTGTAATTTGGGTTTGCATGTCTTTAAAAATTCCTAAAATATATCATTTTCCCACACCTTTTTCTTTCCTCTTCTTTAAAGGAAAAGCTGTGAGTACCACATAGCTCTTGAAATTGTCTTCTTGGAAGGTTGCCCTCTTTTGAAATTTTTGCTCCATTTTTGATCCCAGGATTTATTTGGAGGGCAGGTGTCATTTACAGAATGGCAAGTTGGTGAATATTTAGTGACCTTTAGCAGTGGGTTGAAAGCTGCTGTTGTGGGAAATGGCCACAAGGAGGCAGCATTTCTCCATTCCCAAATCTGAGTACTAGGGCAGCAGAGCCTTTCTAGAAGTCGTGTTCCTAGGTTGTAAATTAGAATGGAATGTGCCAGGAGAAACCCCCATAAGTTTAGGTCTCATTACTTCTTGTTTTTGTTAATTTTTTTAATCGGGGTAAGGACTAGAATATTGTTTGTCCTAGGGGTACACAATCTGGTTCAATTGTACATTATATATGTCTACTCTACAGATCCTCTTCCCATGTAAAATATTACAGAGTGTTCTGTAGACCTCCCTTGCTATATGGTCGGTCGTTTTGAAATATGTATATAATATGTATTTGGATATGTATAGTAACACTAATCTCATTTATCCATTCCCCCCACCTTTCCTTTTAGATGAGCATAGTTGGTTTTCTAAGTCTGTGAGTGTCTTTCTCTGTGGAAATATGTTCATTTGTGTCAGTGATTAGATAACGCCTCTAAGGGATATCATAGGATATAGGTCTTTTGCTTTCCGACTTACCTCATGTTTTGTGATTATCTCCAGGCTCATCTCTGGTGCCTCAAAGAGCAGTGTTTCATTGTTTTCCATGGCTAATATTCCATTGTGTACATGGACTCCTTCTTCTTTATCCATTCACCTGTTGATGGACATTTTGGTTGCTTCCCATCTTGGCTATTTTGAATAAGGCTGCAGTGCAGCCTTTGCAGCCTGTGTCTTTTCGATCCTGGTCTTCTCAGGTGAGAGGCCCAGTGGTGTGCCTGTTGCATTGAGTGGTACCTCAATTTTCACTTTTCAACGCAGTTCCTTTTGGTACTCCTTACTGGCTGTTAACCACTTTACATCTCACCAGCACCTAGAGGTTACACAGTTCTCTACAACCCCGTCAGCATTTATTGTTGGTAGACTTTTTGCTGACGGTCAGTGGACAGGTGTGAGTTGAAACCTTTTGGTTGATTAGATTGCATGAGTCTAATAATTCCTGAGGTTGAGCTTTTACCCATTTTCCTGTTTTTTTGTTTAAAGAGAGTGAGGAATACTTACCTCTGCATACTATCTTCTTGAAACATTCGCCTGTTTTGAATTTCTTTTGTCCATTCCCCACCTGAGCACAATTTTTGACGGCAGGTGTCCTTTACAGCCCTGAGCCCTTGTGAATTTTAAGTGACCAGTAGCTGTGGGTTTAAAGCTGCTCTTGCGGGAAACGGCCACAAGGGGGCAGCATTTCTCCTTTACCAAATCTGGTCACTAGGGCAACAGAGCCTTAATGGAAGTCGTGTTCTAGGTTGTAAGTTACAATGGAATGTGCCGGGAAAAAGCCCTTTAAGTTTATGTGTCATTCCTTCTTGTTTGTATTTTTAACAAAATTTTTATTCTTTATCACAGCAAATTCGATTACAATGGTTTGTTTGGTCTAGGTGTGCAAGACGTGGTTCCTTCACACATATACATATATCTATTCTTCTTTGGAATCTTTTCCCGTGTAGGTTATGACACAATGTTGAGTAGTCTTCTCTTGGTATTCTGTAGGTCTTTGGTGATTATATATTTCACGTGTGTTTGTATATCTCTGTTCACCTCAATATGGTAATGTACCCAATCCTCACACCTTTCCATTTGGTGAACCTTAAGTTTTTGTACTGAATCTGTGATTGCCTTTCTCTGTGGAAGTATCTTCGTTTGTATCAATTTTTAGGTAACACCTCTATGTGGTATGATAGGATATGGGTCTTTCGTTTTCTCACTTACTCCAAGTTGCGTGATAACTTCTAGAGTCATCTATGGTGCTGCAAATGGCATTGCTTCATTTTATCGCTAGCTCATAATCCATCTGTACATGTAGCAGTTCTTCTTTGTACACCCATCTGTCGGTGGACTTTTTGGTGACTTCCATATCTTGGCTATGGTAATACTGTGCAATGCAGATTTGCCTGCCTCTTTCTTTCCAATTCTGTCTTCTTAGGTTATAGGTCCAGGAATAAGCCTCTGGATCGTACGGTAGCTCAATGTTTACCTTTTAACGGCACCTCCACTCTGCTCTCATGAGTGGCTCTCTCCAGGTTACATCCCACTTAAAGTGGAGGGTTTGCATTTCTCCACAGCACCTTCAGCATTTATTCTTTGTGGTTTTTTACTGATGGTTATTCTGACTGGTGTGAGCTGATACGTCTTTGTGGCTGAATTTGCATGTGTCTCATGATCCATTAAAACTGAGCTTTAAGGCAGGTCCTTTTCATTTTTCAGGCTGTGAGTACCGCTTAGTTCTTCAAAGTGTTTTCTTAAAGTATGTATGTCATAATTTTAAAATTTTTTGGCCATTACCTCCCTGAAGACATTTTGCGGTGACCATTAGCACAGGCTTAAACCTGCGTTTGCAGGTAACGGCCAGAGGGTGGCGGTCTTTCTACGTTCCCCATGCTGCTACTAGGGCAACAGGCCTTCTGGCCAGTGGTGTTCCTCGGTTATAAATTAGAGTGGAATGTGCCTGAAGAAACCCACAAATGCTGATGTCTCCTTACTTATGTTTGTCTTTTAAATTTACCTTATATTTATTATTGGAGCAATATTACATTGTGTACATGGAACAGTTCTTCTTGGTGCGTTCCTCTGTTGATGGACATTTTCATTGCTTCCAAATGTTGGCTATGGTCAATATGGCTGGAGTGCAGGATTGCCAGCCTGTGACGTTTTGATTCTCATTTTCTCAGGGGATAGGCCCAGCAGTGGGTATGACTGATTGACGGGTAGCTCAGTGTTTACCTTTTCAAGGCACTTCCATCGTGTTTTCATTAGTGGCTCTTACCACGTCCCCCTTAGGGCCGAGTGTACGCATTCCTCCACAGTCCCTTCAGCATTTATTTTTTGAAACATTTTTGCTGATGGCCATTCTGACTGCTGTGAGCTGATAGGTTTTTGTAATTTGGGTTTGCATGTCTTTAAAAATTCCTAAAATATATCATTTTCCCACACCTTTTTCTTTCCTCTTCTTTAAAGGAAAAGCTGTGAGTACCACATAGCTCTTGAAATTGTCTTCTTGGAAGGTTGCCCTCTTTTGAAATTTTTGCTCCATTTTTGATCCCAGGATTTATTTGGAGGGCAGGTGTCATTTACAGAATGGCAAGTTGGTGAATATTTAGTGACCTTTAGCAGTGGGTTGAAAGCTGCTGTTGTGGGAAATGGCCACAAGGAGGCAGCATTTCTCCATTCCCAAATCTGAGTACTAGGGCAGCAGAGCCTTTCTGGAAGTCGTGTTCCTAGGTTGTAAATTAGAATGGAATGTGCCAGGAGAAACCCCCATAAGTTTAGGTCTCATTACTTCTTGTTTTTGTTAATTTTTTTAATCGGGGTAAGGACTAGAATATTGTTTGTCCTAGGGGTACACAATCTGGTTCATTTGTACATTATATATGTCTACTCTACAGATCCTCTTCCCATGTAAAATATTACAGAGTGTTCTGTAGACCTCGCTTGCTATATGGTCGGTCGTTTTGAAATATGTATATAATATGTATTTGGATATGTATAGTAACACTAATCTCATTTATCCATTCCCCCCACCTTTCCTTTTAGATGAGCATAGTTGGTTTTCTAAGTCTGTGAGTGTCTTTCTCTGTGGAAATATGTTCATTTGTGTCAGTGATTAGATAACGCCTCTAAGGGATATCATAGGATATAGGTCTTTTGCTTTCCGACTTACCTCATGTTTTGTGATTATCTCCAGGCTCATCTCTGGTGCCTCAAAGAACAGTGTTTCATTGTTTTCCATGGCTAATATTCCATTGTGTACATGGACTCCTTCTTCTTTATCCATTCACCTGTTGATGGACATTTTGGTTGCTTCCCATCTTGGCTATTTTGAATAAGGCTGCAGTGCAGCATTTGCAGCCTGTGTCTTTTCGATCCTGGTCTTCTCAGGTGAGAGGCCCAGTGGTGTGCCTGCTGGATTGAATGGTACCTCAGTTTTCACTTTTCAACGCATTTCCTTTCAGTAGTCATTATTGGCTGTTAACCACTTTCCATCCCACCAGCACCTAGAGGTTACACAGTTCTCTGCAACCCCGTCAGCATTTATTGTTGGTAGACTTTTTGCTGACGGTCAGTCGACAGGTGTGAGATGAAACCTTTTGGTTGATTAGATTGCATGAGTCTAATCATTCCTGAGGTTGAGCTTTTACCCATTTTCCTGTTTTTTTGTTTAAAGAGAGTGAGGAATACTTACCTCTGCATACTATCTTCTTGAAACATTCGCCTGTTTTGAATTTCTTTTGTCCATTCCCCACCTGAGCACAATTTTTGACGGCAGGTGTCCTTTACAGCCCTGAGCCCTTGTGAATTTTAAGTGACCAGTAGCTGTGGGTTTAAAGCTGCTCTTGCGGGAAACGGCCACAAGGGGGCAGCATTTCTCCTTTACCAAATCTGGTCACTAGGGCAACAGAGCCTTAATGGAAGTCGTGTTCTAGGTTGTAAATTACAATGGAATGTGCCGGGAAAAAGCCCTTTAAGTTTATGTGTCATTCCTTCTTGTTTGTATTTTTAACAAAATTTTTATTCTTTATCACAGCAAATTCGATTACAATGGTTTGTTTGGTCTAGGTGTGCAAGACGTGGTTCCTTCACACATATACATACATCTATTCTTCTTTGGAATCTTTTCCCGTGTAGGTTATGACACAATGTTGAGTAGTCTTCTCCTGGTATTCTGTAGGTCTTTGGTGATTATATATTTCACGTGTGTTTGTATATCTCTGTTCACCTCAATATGGTAATGTACCCAATCCTCACACCTTTCCATTTGGTGAACCTTAAGTTTTTGTACTGAATCTGTGATTGCCTTTCTCTGTGGAAGTATCTTCGTTTGTATCAATTTTTAGGTAACACCTCTATGTGGTATGATAGGATATGTGTCTTTCGCTTTCTCACTTACTCCAAGTTGCGTGATTACTTCTAGAGTCATCTATGGTGCTGCAAATGGCATTGTTTCATTTTATCGCTAGCTCATAATCCATCTGTACATGTAGCAGTTCTTCTTTGTCCACCCATCTGTCGGTGGACTTTTTGGTGACTTCCATATCTTGGCTATGGTAATACTGTGCAATGCAGATTTGCCTGCCTCTTTCTTTCCAATTCTGTCTTCTTAGGTTATAGGTCCAGGAATAAGCCTCTGGATCGTACGGTAGCTCAATGTTTACCTTTTAACGGCACCTCCACTCTGCTCTCATGAGTGGCTCTCTCCAGGTTACATCCCACTTAAAGTGGAGGGTTTGCATTTCTCCACAGCACCTTCAGCATTTATTCTTTGTGGTTTTTTACTGATGGTTATTCTGACTGGTGTGAGCTGATACGTCTTTGTGGCTGAATTTGCATGTGTCTCATGATCCATTAAAACTGAGCTTTAAGGCAGGTCCTTTTCATTTTTCAGGCTGTGAGTACCGCTTAGTTCTTCAAAGTGTTTTCTTAAAGTATGTATGTCATAATTTTAAAATTTTTTGGCCATTACCTCCCTGAAGACATTTTGCGGTGACCATTAGCACAGGCTTAAACCTGCGTTTGCAGGTAACGGCCAGAGGGTGGCGGTCTTTCTACGTTCCCCATGCTGGTACTAGGGCAACAGGCCTTCTGGCCAGTGGTGTTCCTCGGTTATAAATTAGAGTGGAATGTGCCTGAAGAAACCCACAAATGCTGATGTCTCCTTACTTATGTTTGTCTTTTAAATTTACCTTATATTTATTATTGGAGCAATATTACATTGTGTACATGGAACAGTTCTTCTTGGTGCGTTCCTCTGTTGATGGACATTTTCATTGCTTCCAAATGTTGGCTATGGTCAATATGGCTGGAGTGCAGGATTGCCAGCCTGTGACGTTTTGATTCTCATTTTCTCAGGGGATAGGCCCAGCAGTGGGTATGACTGATTGACGGGTAGCTCAGTGTTTACCTTTTCAAGGCACTTCCATCGTGTTTTCATTAGTGGCTCTTACCACGTCCCCCTTAGGGCCGAGTGTACGCATTCCTCCACAGTCCCTTCAGCATTTATTTTTTGAAACATTTTTGCTGATGGCCATTCTGACTGCTGTGAGCTGATAGGTTTTTGTAATTTGGGTTTGCATGTCTTTAAAAATTCCTAAAATATATCATTTTCCCACACCTTTTTCTTTCCTCTTCTTTAAAGGAAAAGCTGTGAGTACCACATAGCTCTTGAAATTGTCTTCTTGGAAGGTTGCCCTCTTTTGAAATTTTTGCTCCATTTTTGATCCCAGGATTTATTTGGAGGGCAGGTGTCATTTACAGAATGGCAAGTTGGTGAATATTTAGTGACCTTTAGCAGTGGGTTGAAAGCTGCTGTTGTGGGAAATGGCCACAAGGAGGCAGCATTTCTCCATTCCCAAATCTGAGTACTAGGGCAGCAGAGCCTTTCTGGAAGTCGTGTTCCTAGGTTGTAAATTAGAATGGAATGTGCCAGGAGAAACCCCCATAAGTTTAGGTCTCATTACTTCTTGTTTTTGTTAATTTTTTTAATCGGGGTAAGGACTAGAATATTGTTTGTCCTAGGGGTACACAATCTGGTTCATTTGTACATTATATATGTCTACTCTACAGATCCTCTTCCCATGTAAAATATTACAGAGTGTTCTGTAGACCTCGCTTGCTATATGGTCGGTCGTTTTGAAATATGTATATAATATGTATTTGGATATGTATAGTAACACTAATCTCATTTATCCATTCCCCCCACCTTTCCTTTTAGATGAGCATAGTTGGTTTTCTAAGTCTGTGAGTGTCTTTCTCTGTGGAAATATGTTCATTTGTGTCAGTGATTAGATAACGCCTCTAAGGGATATCATAGGATATAGGTCTTTTGCTTTCCGACTTACCTCATGTTTTGTGATTATCTCCAGGCTCATCTCTGGTGCCTCAAAGAACAGTGTTTCATTGTTTTCCATGGCTAATATTCCATTGTGTACATGGACTCCTTCTTCTTTATCCATTCACCTGTTGATGGACATTTTGGTTGCTTCCCATCTTGGCTATTTTGAATAAGGCTGCAGTGCAGCCTTTGCAGCCTGTGTCTTTTCGATCCTGGTCTTCTCAGGTGAGAGGCCCAGTGGTGTGCCTGCTGGATTGAATGGTACCTCAGTTTTCACTTTTCAACGCATTTCCTTTCAGTAGTCATTATTGGCTGTTAACCACTTTCCATCCCACCAGCACCTAGAGGTTACACAGTTCTCTGCAACCCCGTCAGCATTTATTGTTGGTAGACTTTTTGCTGACGGTCAGTCGACAGGTGTGAGATGAAACCTTTTGGTTGATTAGATTGCATGAGTCTAATCATTCCTGAGGTTGAGCTTTTACCCATTTTCCTGTTTTTTTGTTTAAAGAGAGTGAGGAATACTTACCTCTGCATACTATCTTCTTGAAACATTCGCCTGTTTTGAATTTCTTTTGTCCATTCCCCACCTGAGCACAATTTTTGACGGCAGGTGTCCTTTACAGCCCTGAGCCCTTGTGAATTTTAAGTGACCAGTAGCTGTGGGTTTAAAGCTGCTCTTGCGGGAAACGGCCACAAGGGGGCAGCATTTCTCCTTTACCAAATCTGGTCACTAGGGCAACAGAGCCTTAATGGAAGTCGTGTTCTAGGTTGTAAGTTACAATGGAATGTGCCGGGAAAAAGCCCTTTAAGTTTATGTGTCATTCCTTCTTGTTTGTATTTTTAACAAAATTTTTATTCTTTATCACAGCAAATTCGATTACAATGGTTTGTTTGGTCTAGGTGTGCAAGACGTGGTTCCTTCACACATATACATATATCTATTCTTCTTTGGAATCTTTTCCCGTGTAGGTTATGACACAATGTTGAGTAGTCTTCTCTTGGTATTCTGTAGGTCTTTGGTGATTATATATTTCACGTGTGTTTGTATATCTCTGTTCACCTCAATATGGTAATGTACCCAATCCTCACACCTTTCCATTTGGTGAACCTTAAGTTTTTGTACTGAATCTGTGATTGCCTTTCTCTGTGGAAGTATCTTCGTTTGTATCAATTTTTAGGTAACACCTCTATGTGGTATGATAGGATATGGGTCTTTCGTTTTCTCACTTACTCCAAGTTGCGTGATAACTTCTAGAGTCATCTATGGTGCTGCAAATGGCATTGCTTCATTTTATCGCTAGCTCATAATCCATCTGTACATGTAGCAGTTCTTCTTTGTACACCCATCTGTCGGTGGACTTTTTGGTGACTTCCATATCTTGGCTATGGTAATACTGTGCAATGCAGATTTGCCTGCCTCTTTCTTTCCAATTCTGTCTTCTTAGGTTATAGGTCCAGGAATAAGCCTCTGGATCGTACGGTAGCTCAATGTTTACCTTTTAACGGCACCTCCACTCTGCTCTCATGAGTGGCTCTCTCCAGGTTACATCCCACTTAAAGTGGAGGGTTTGCATTTCTCCACAGCACCTTCAGCATTTATTCTTTGTGGTTTTTTACTGATGGTTATTCTGACTGGTGTGAGCTGATACGTCTTTGTGGCTGAATTTGCATGTGTCTCATGATCCATTAAAACTGAGCTTTAAGGCAGGTCCTTTTCATTTTTCAGGCTGTGAGTACCGCTTAGTTCTTCAAAGTGTTTTCTTAAAGTATGTATGTCATAATTTTAAAATTTTTTGGCCATTACCTCCCTGAAGACATTTTGCGGTGACCATTAGCACAGGCTTAAACCTGCGTTTGCAGGTAACGGCCAGAGGGTGGCGGTCTTTCTACGTTCCCCATGCTGGTACTAGGGCAACAGGCCTTCTGGCCAGTGGTGTTCCTCGGTTATAAATTAGAGTGGAATGTGCCTGAAGAAACCCACAAATGCTGATGTCTCCTTACTTATGTTTGTCTTTTAAATTTACCTTATATTTATTATTGGAGCAATATTACATTGTGTACATGGAACAGTTCTTCTTGGTGCGTTCCTCTGTTGATGGACATTTTCATTGCTTCCAAATGTTGGCTATGGTCAATATGGCTGGAGTGCAGGATTGCCAGCCTGTGACGTTTTGATTCTCATTTTCTCAGGGGATAGGCCCAGCAGCGGGTATGACTGATTGACGGGTAGCTCAGTGTTTACCTTTTCAAGGCACTTCCATTGTGTTTTCATTAGTGGCTCTTACCACGTCCCCCTTAGGGCCGAGTGTACGCATTCCTCCACAGTCCCTTCAGCATTTATTTTTTGAAACATTTTTGCTGATGGCCATTCTGACTGCTGTGAGCTGATAGGGTTTTGTAATTTGGGTTTGCATGTCTTTAAAAATTCCTAAAATATATCATTTTCCCACACCTTTTTCTTTCCTCTTCTTTAAAGGAAAAGCTGTGAGTACCACATAGCTCTTGAAATTGTCTTCTTGGAAGGTTGTCCTCTTTTGAAATTTTTGCTCCATTTTTGATCCCAGGATTTATTTGGAGGGCAGGTGTCATTTACAGAATGGCAAGTTGGTGAATATTTAGTGACCTTTAGCAGTGGGTTGAAAGCTGCTGTTGTGGGAAATGGCCACAAGGAGGCAGCATTTCTCCATTCCCAAATCTGAGTACTAGGGCAGCAGAGCCTTTCTGGAAGTCGTGTTCCTAGGTTGTAAATTAGAATGGAATGTGCCAGGAGAAACCCCCATAAGTTTAGGTCTCATTACTTCTTGTTTTTGTTAATTTTTTTAATCGGGGTAAGGACTAGAATATTGTTTGTCCTAGGGGTACACAATCTGGTTCATTTGTACATTATATATGTCTACTCTACAGATCCTCTTCCCATGTAAAATATTACAGAGTGTTCTGTAGACCTCCCTTGCTATATGGTCGGTCGTTTTGAAATATGTATATAATATGTATTTGGATATGTATAGTAACACTAATCTCATTTATCCATTCCCCCCACCTTTCCTTTTAGATGAGCATAGTTGGTTTTCTAAGTCTGTGAGTGTCTTTCTCTGTGGAAATATGTTCATTTGTGTCAGTGATTAGATAACGCCTCTAAGGGATATCATAGGATATAGGTCTTTTGCTTTCCGACTTACCTCATGTTTTGTGATTATCTCCAGGCTCATCTCTGGTGCCTCAAAGAGCAGTGTTTCATTGTTTTCCATGGCTAATATTCCATTGTGTACATGGACTCCTTCTTCTTTATCCATTCACCTGTTGATGGACATTTTGGTTGCTTCCCATCTTGGCTATTTTGAATAAGGCTGCAGTGCAGCCTTTGCAGCCTGTGTCTTTTCGATCCTGGTCTTCTCAGGTGAGAGGCCCAGTGGTGTGCCTGTTGCATTGAGTGGTACCTCAATTTTCACTTTTCAACGCAGTTCCTTTTGGTACTCCTTACTGGCTGTTAACCACTTTACATCTCACCAGCACCTAGAGGTTACACAGTTCTCTACAACCCCGTCAGCATTTATTGTTGGTAGACTTTTTGCTGACGGTCAGTCGACAGGTGTGAGTTGAAACCTTTTGGTTGATTAGATTGCATGAGTCTAATCATTCCTGAGGTTGAGCTTTTACCCATTTTCCTGTTTTTTTGTTTAAAGAGAGTGAGGAATACTTACCTCTGCATACTATCTTCTTGAAACATTCGCCTGTTTTGAATTTCTTTTGTCCATTCCCCACCTGAGCACAATTTTTGACGGCAGGTGTCCTTTACAGCCCTGAGCCCTTGTGAATTTTAAGTGACCAGTAGCTGTGGGTTTAAAGCTGCTCTTGCGGGAAACGGCCACAAGGGGGCAGCATTTCTCCTTTACCAAATCTGGTCACTAGGGCAACAGAGCCTTAATGGAAGTCGTGTTCTAGGTTGTAAAGTACAATGGAATGTGCCGGGAAAAAGCCCTTTAAGTGTATGTGTCATTCCTTCTTGTTTGTATTTTTAACAAAATTTTTATTCTTTATCACAGCAAATTCGATTACAATGGTTTGTTTGGTCTAGGTGTGCAAGATGTGGTTCCTTCACACATATACATATATCTATTCTTCTTTGGAATCTTTTCCCGTGTAGGTTATGACACAATGTTGAGTAGTCTTCTCTTGGTATTCTGTAGGTCTTTGGTGATTATATATTTCACGTGTGTTTGTATATCTCTGTTCACCTCAATATGGTAATGTACCCAATCCTCACACCTTTCCATTTGGTGAACCTTAAGTTTTTGTACTGAATCTGTGATTGCCTTTCTCTGTGGAAGTATCTTCGTTTGTATCAATTTTTAGGTAACACCTCTATGTGGTATGATAGGATATGTGTCTTTCGCTTTCTCACTTACTCCAAGTTGCGTGATTACTTCTAGAGTCATCTATGGTGCTGCAAATGGCATTGTTTCATTTTATCGCTAGCTCATAATCCATCTGTACATGTAGCAGATCTTCTTTGTCCACCCATCTGTCGGTGGACTTTTTGGTGACTTCCATATCTTGGCTATGGTAATACTGTGCAATGCAGATTTGCTTGCCTCTTTCTTTCCAATTCTGTCTTCTTAGGTTATAGGTCCAGGAATAAGCCTCTGGATCGTACGGTAGCTCAATGTTTACCTTTTAACGGCACCTCCACTCTGCTCTCATGAGTGGCTCTCTCCAGGTTACATCCCACTTAAAGTGGAGGGTTTGCATTTCTCCACAGCACCTTCAGCATTTATTCTTTGTGGTTTTTTACTGATGGTTATTCTGACTGGTGTGAGCTGATACGTCTTTGTGGCTGAATTTGCATGTGTCTCATGATCCATTAAAACTGAGCTTTAAGGCAGGTCCTTTTCATTTTTCAGGCTGTGAGTACAGCTTAGTTCTTCAAAGTGTTTTCTTAAAGTATGTATGTCATAAATTTAAAATTTTTTCGCCATTACCTCCCTGAAGACATTTTGCGGTGACCATTAGCACAGGCTTAAACCTGCGTTTGCAGGTAACGGCCAGAGGGTGGCAGTCTTTCTACGTTCCCCATGCTGGTACTAGGGCAACAGGCCTTCCGGCCAGTGGTGTTCCTCGGTTATAAATTAGAGTGGATTGTGCCTGAAGAAACCCACAAATGCTGATGTCTCCTTACTTATGTTTGTCTTTTAAATTTACCTTATATTTATTATTGGAGCAATATTACATTGTGTACATGGAAGAGTTCTTCTTGGTGCGTTCCTCTGTTGATGGACATTTTCATTGCTTCCAAATGTTGGCTATGGTCAATATGGCTGGAGTGCAGGATTGCCAGCCTGTGACGTTTTGATTCTCATTTTCTCAGGGGATAGGCCCAGCAGTGGGTATGACTGATTGACGGGTAGCTCAGTGTTTACCTTTTCAAGGCACTTCCATTGTGTTTTCATTAGTGGCTCTTACCACGTCCCCCTTAGGGCCGAGTGTACGCATTCCTCCACAGTCCCTTCAGCATTTATTTTTTGAAACATTTTTGCTGATGGCCATTCTGACTGCTGTGAGCTGATAGGTTTTTGTAATTTGGGTTTGCATGTCTTTAAAAATTCCTAAAATATATCATTTTCCCACACCTTTTTCTTTCCTCTTCTTTAAAGGAAAAGCTGTGAGTACCACATAGCTCTTGAAATTGTCTTCTTGGAAGGTTGCCCTCTTTTGAAATTTTTGCTCCATTTTTGATCCCAGGATTTATTTGGAGGGCAGGTGTCATTTACAGAATGGCAAGTTGGTGAATATTTAGTGACCTTTAGCAGTGGGTTGAAAGCTGCTGTTGTGGGAAATGGCCACAAGGAGGCAGCATTTCTCCATTCCCAAATCTGAGTACTAGGGCAGCAGAGCCTTTCTGGAAGTCGTGTTCCTAGGTTGTAAATTAGAGTGGAATGTGCCAGGAGAAACCCCCATAAGTTTAGGTCTCATTACTTCTTGTTTTAGTTAATTTTTTTAATCGGGGTAAGGACTAGAATATTGTTTGTCCTAGGGGTACACAATCTGGTTCAAATGTACATTATATATGTCTACTCTACAGATCCTCTTCCCATGTAAAATATTACAGAGTGTTCTGTAGACCTCCCTTGCTATATGGTCGGTCGTTTTGAAATATGTATATAATATGTATTTGGATATGTATAGTAACACTAATCTCATTTATCCATTCCCCCCACCTTTCCTTTTAGATGAGCATAGTTGGTTTTCTAAGTCTGTGAGTGTCTTTCTCTGTGGAAATATGTTCATTTGTGTCAGTGATTAGATAACGCCTCTAAGGGATATCATAGGATATAGGTCTTTTGCTTTCCGACTTACCTCATGTTTTGTGATTATCTCCAGGCTCATCTCTGGTGCCTCAAAGAGCAGTGTTTCATTGTTTTCCATGGCTAATATTCCATTGTGTACATGGACTCCTTCTTCTTTATCCATTCACCTGTTGATGGACATTTTGGTTGCTTCCCATCTTGGCTATTTTGAATAAGGCTGCAGTGCAGCCTTTGCAGCCTGTGTCTTTTCGATCCTGGTCTTCTCAGGTGAGAGGCCCAGTGGTGTGCCTGTTGCATTGAGTGGTACCTCAATTTTCACTTTTCAACGCAGTTCCTTTTGGTACTCCTTACTGGCTGTTAACCACTTTACATCTCACCAGCACCTAGAGGTTACACAGTTCTCTACAACCCCGTCAGCATTTATTGTTGGTAGACTTTTTGCTGACGGTCAGTCGACAGGTGTGAGTTGAAACCTTTTGGTTGATTAGATTGCATGAGTCTAATAATTCCTGAGGTTGAGCTTTTACCCATTTTCCTGTTTTTTTGTTTAAAGAGAGTGAGGAATACTTACCTCTGCATACTATCTTCTTGAAACATTCGCCTGTTTTGAATTTCTTTTGTCCATTCCCCACCTGAGCACAATTTTTGACGGCAGGTGTCCTTTACAGCCCTGAGCCCTTGTGAATTTTAAGTGACCAGTAGCTGTGGGTTTAAAGCTGCTCTTGCGGGAAACGGCCACAAGGGGGCAGCATTTCTGCTTTACCAAATCTGGTCACTAGGGCAACAGAGCCTTAATGGAAGTCGTGTTCTAGGTTGTAAGTTACAATGGAATGTGCCGGGAAAAAGCCCTTTAAGTTTATGTGTCATTCCTTCTTGTTTGTATTTTTAACAAAATTTTTATTCTTTATCACAGCAAATTCGATTACAATGGTTTGTTTGGTCTAGGTGTGCAAGACGTGGTTCCTTCACACATATACATATATCTATTCTTCTTTGGAATCTTTTCCCGTGTAGGTTATGACACAATGTTGAGTAGTCTTCTCTTGGTATTCTGTAGGTCTTTGGTGATTATATATTTCACGTGTGTTTGTATATCTCTGTTCACCTCAATATGGTAATGTACCCAATCCTCACACCTTTCCATTTGGTGAACCTTAAGTTTTGTACTGAATCTGTGATTGCCTTTCTCTGTGGAAGTATCTTCGTTTGTATCAATTTTTAGGTAACACCTCTTTGTGGTATGATAGGATATGTGTCTTTCGTTTTCTCACTTACTCCAAGTTGCGTGATTACTTCTAGAGTCATCTATGGTGCTGCAAATGGCAGTGTTTCATTTTATCGCTAGCTCATAATCCATCTGTACATGTAGCAGTTCTTCTTTGTCCACCCATGTGTCGGTGGACTTTTTGGTGACTTCCATATCTTGGCTATGGTAATACTGTGCAATGCAGATTTGCCTGCCTCTTTCTTTCCAATTCTGTCTTCTTAGGTTATAGGTCCAGGAATAAGCCTCTGGATCGTACGGTAGCTCAATGTTTACCTTTTAACGGCACCTCCACTCTGCTCTCATGAGTGGCTCTCTCCAGGTTACATCCCACTTAAAGTGGAGGGTTTGCATTTCTCCACAGCACCTTCAGCATTTATTCTTTGTGGTTTTTTACTGATGGTTATTCTGACTGGTGTGAGCTGATACGTCTTTGTGGCTGAATTTGCATGTGTCTCATGATCCATTAAAACTGAGCTTTAAGGCAGGTCCTTTTCATTTTTCAGGCTGTGAGTACCGCTTAGTTCTTCAAAGTGTTTTCTTAAAGTATGTATGTCATAATTTTAAAATTTTTTGGCCATTACCTCCCTGAAGACATTTTGCGGTGACCATTAGCACAGGCTTAAACCTGCGTTTGCAGGTAACGGCCAGAGGGTGGCGGTCTTTCTACGTTCCCCATGCTGGTAATAGAGCAACAGGCCTTCCGGCCAGTGGTGTTCCTCGGTTATAAATTAGAGTGGATTGTGCCTGAAGAAACCCACAAATGCTGATGTCTCCTTACTTATGTTTGTCTTTTAAATTTACCTTATATTTATTATTGGAGCAATATTACATTGTGTACATGGAACAGTTCTTCTTGGTGCGTTCCTCTGTTGATGGACATTTTCATTGCTTCCAAATGTTGGCTATGGTCAATATGGCTGGAGTGCAGGGTTGCCAGCCTGTGACGTTTTGATTCTCATTTTCTCAGGGGATAGGCCCAGCAGTGGGTATGACTGATTGACGGGTAGCTCAGTGTTTACCTTTTCAAGGCACTTCCATTGTGTTTTCATTAGTGGCTCTTACCACGTCCCCCTTAGGGCCGAGTGTACGCATTCCTCCACAGTCCCTTCAGCATTTATTTTTTGAAACATTTTTGCTGATGGCCATTCTGACTGCTGTGAGCTGATAGGGTTTTGTAATTTGGGTTTGCATGTCTTTAAAAATTCCTAAAATATATCATTTTCCCACACCTTTTCTTTCCTCTTTAAAGGAAAAGCTGTGAGTACCACATAGCTCTTGAAATTGTCTTCTTGGAAGGTTGCCCTCTTTTGAAATTTTTGCTCCATTTTTGATCCCAGGATTTATTTGGAGGGCAGGTGTCATTTACAGAATGGCAAGTTGGTGAATATTTAGTGACCTTTAGCAGTGGGTTGAAAGCTGCTGTTGTGGGAAATGGCCACAAGGAGGCAGCATTTCTCCATTCCCAAATCTGAGTACTAGGGCAGCAGAGCCTTTCTGGAAGTCGTGTTCCTAGGTTGTAAATTAGAATGGAATGTGCCAGGAGAAACCCCCATAAGTTTAGGTCTCATTACTTCTTGTTTTTGTTATTTTTTTTAATCGGGGTAAGGACTAGAATATTGTTTGTCCTAGGGGTACACAATCTGGTTCATTTGTACATTATATATGTCTACTCTACAGATCCTCTTCCCATGTAAAATATTACAGAGTGTTCTGTAGACCTCCCTTGCTATATGGTCGGTCGTTTTGAAATATGTATATAATATGTATTTGGATATGTATAGTAACACTAATCTCATTTATCCATTCCCCCCACCTTTCCTTTTAGATGAGCATAGTTGGTTTTCTAAGTCTGTGAGTGTCTTTCTCTGTGGAAATATGTTCATTTGTGTCAGTGATTAGATAACGCCTCTAAGGGATATCATAGGATATAGGTCTTTTGCTTTCCGACTTACCTCATGTTTTGTGATTATCTCCAGGCTCATCTCTGGTGCCTCAAAGAGCAGTGTTTCATTGTTTTCCATGGCTAATATTCCATTGTGTACATGGACTCCTTCTTCTTTATCCATTCACCTGTTGATGGACATTTTGGTTGCTTCCCATCTTGGCTATTTTGAATAAGGCTGCAGTGCAGCCTTTGCAGCCTGTGTCTTTTCGATCCTGGTCTTCTCAGGTGAGAGGCCCAGTGGTGTGCCTGCTGGATTGAATGGTACCTCAGTTTTCACTTTTCAACGCAGTTCCTTTCGGTAGTCATTATTGGCTGTTAACCACTTTCCTTCCCACCAGCACCTAGAGGTTACACAGTTCTCTACAACCCCGTCAGCATTTATTGTTGGTAGACTTTTTGCTGACGGTCAGTCGACAGGTGTGAGTTGAAACCTTTTCGTTGATTAGATTGCATGAGTCTAATAATTCCTGAGGTTGAGCTTTTACCCATTTTCCTGTTTTTTTGTTTAAAGAGAGTGAGGAATACTTACCTCTGCATACTATCTTCTTGAAACATTCGCCTGTTTTGAATTTCTTTTGTCCATTCCCCACCTGAGCACAATTTTTGATGGCAGGTGTCCTTTACAGCCCTGAGCCCTTGTGAATTTTAAGTGACCAGTAGCTGTGGGTTTAAAGCTGCTCTTGCGGGAAACGGCCACAAGGGGGCAGCATTTCTCCTTTACCAAATCTGGTCACTAGGGCAACAGAGCCTTAATGGAAGTCGTGTTCTAGGTTGTAAAGTACAATGGAATGTGCCGGGAAAAAGCCCTTTAAGTGTATGTGTCATTCCTTCTTGTTTGTATTTTTAACAAAATTTTTATTCTTTATCACAGCAAATTCGATTACAATGGTTTGTTTGGTCTAGGTGTGCAAGACGTGGTTCCTTCACACATATACATATATCTATTCTTCTTTGGAATCTCTTCCCGTGTAGGTTATGACACAATGTTGAGTAGTCTTCTCTTGGTATTCTGTAGGTCTTTGGTGATTATATATTTCACGTGTGTTTGTATATCTCTGTTCACCTCAATATGGTAATGTACCCAATCCTCACACGTTTCCATTTGGTGAACCTTAAGTTTTTGTACTGAATCTGTGATTGCCTTTCTCTGTGGAAGTATCTTCGTTTGTATCAATTTTTAGGTAACACCTCTATGTGGTATGATAGGATATGTGTCTTTCGTTTTCTCACTTATTCCAAGTTGCGTGATTACTTCTAGAGTCATCTATGGTGCTGCAAATGGCATTGCTTCATTTTATCGCTAGCTCATAATCCATCTGTACATGTAGCAGTTCTTCTTTGTCCACCCATCTGTCGGTGGACTTTTTGGTGACTTCCATATCTTGGCTATGGTAATACTGTGCAATGCAGATTTGCCTGCCTCTTTCTTTCCAATTCTGTCTTCTTAGGTTATAGGTCCAGGAATAAGCCTCTGGATCGTACGGTAGCTCAATGTTTACCTTTTAACGGCACCTCCACTCTGCTCTCATGAGTGGCTCTCTCCAGGTTACATCCCACTTAAAGTGGAGGGTTTGCATTTCTCCACAGCACCTTCAGCATTTATTCTTTGTGGTTTTTTACTGATGGTTATTCTGACTGGTGTGAGCTGATATGTCTTTGTGGCTGAATTTGCATGTGTCTCATGATCCATTAAAACTGAGCTTTAAGGCAGGTCCTTTTCATTTTTCAGGCTGTGAGTACAGCTTAGTTCTTCAAAGTGTTTTCTTAAAGTATGTATGTCATAATTTTAAAATTTTTTCGCCATTACCTCCCTGAAGACATTTTGCGGTGACCATTAGCACAGGCTTAAACCTGCGTTTGCAGGTAACGGCCAGAGGGTGGCAGTCTTTCTACGTTCCCCATGCTGGTACTAGGGCAACAGGCCTTCCGGCCAGTGGTGTTCCTCGGTTATAAATTAGAGTGGATTGTGCCTGAAGAAACCCACAAATGCTGATGTCTCCTTACTTATGTTTGTCTTTTAAATTTACCTTATATTTATTATTGGAGCAATATTACATTGTGTACATGGAAGAGTTCTTCTTGGTGCGTTCCTCTGTTGATGGACATTTTCATTGCTTCCAAATGTTGGCTATGGTCAATATGGCTGGAGTGCAGGATTGCCAGCCTGTGACGTTTTGATTCTCATTTTCTCAGGGGATAGGCCCAGCAGTGGGTATGACTGATTGACGGGTAGCTCAGTGTTTACCTTTTCAAGGCACTTCCATCGTGTTTTCATTAGTGGCTCTTACCACGTCCCCCTTAGGGCCGAGTGTACGCATTCCTCCACAGTCCCTTCAGCATTTATTTTTTGAAACATTTTTGCTGATGGCCATTCTGACTGCTGTGAGCTGATAGGTTTTTGTAATTTGGGTTTGCATGTCTTTAAAAATTCCTAAAATATATCATTTTCCCACACCTTTTTCTTTCCTCTTCTTTAAAGGAAAAGCTGTGAGTACCACATAGCTCTTGAAATTGTCTTCTTGGAAGGTTGCCCTCTTTTGAAATTTTTGCTCCATTTTTGATCCCAGGATTTATTTGGAGGGCAGGTGTCATTTACAGAATGGCAAGTTGGTGAATATTTAGTGACCTTTAGCAGTGGGTTGAAAGCTGCTGTTGTGGGAAATGGCCACAAGGAGGCAGCATTTCTCCATTCCCAAATCTGAGTACTAGGGCAGCAGAGCCTTTCTGGAAGTCGTGTTCCTAGGTTGTAAATTAGAGTGGAATGTGCCAGGAGAAACCCCCATAAGTTTAGGTCTCATTACTTCTTGTTTTTGTTAATTTTTTTAATCGGGGTAAGGACTAGAATATTGTTTGTCCTAGGGGTACACAATCTGGTTCAAATGTACATTATATATGTCTACTCTACAGATCCTCTTCCCATGTAAAATATTACAGAGTGTTCTGTAGACCTCCCTTGCTATATGGTCGGTCGTTTTGAAATATGTATATAATATGTATTTGGATATGTATAGTAACACTAATCTCATTTATCCATTCCCCCCACCTTTCCTTTTAGATGAGCATAGTTGGTTTTCTAAGTCTGTGAGTGTCTTTCTCTGTGGAAATATGTTCATTTGTGTCAGTGATTAGATAACGCCTCTAAGGGATATCATAGGATATAGGTCTTTTGCTTTCCGACTTACCTCATGTTTTGTGATTATCTCCAGGCTCATCTCTGGTGCCTCAAAGAGCAGTGTTTCATTGTTTTCCATGGCTAATATTCCATTGTGTACATGGACTCCTTCTTCTTTATCCATTCACCTGTTGATGGACATTTTGGTTGCTTCCCATCTTGGCTATTTTGAATAAGGCTGCAGTGCAGCCTTTGCAGCCTGTGTCTTTTCGATCCTGGTCTTCTCAGGTGAGAGGCCCAGTGGTGTGCCTGTTGCATTGAGTGGTACCTCAATTTTCACTTTTCAACGCAGTTCCTTTTGGTACTCCTTACTGGCTGTTAACCACTTTACATCTCACCAGCACCTAGAGGTTACACAGTTCTCTACAACCCCGTCAGCATTTATTGTTGGTAGACTTTTTGCTGACGGTCAGTCGACAGGTGTGAGTTGAAACCTTTTGGTTGATTAGATTGCATGAGTCTAATAATTCCTGAGGTTGAGCTTTTACCCATTTTCCTGTTTTTTTGTTTAAAGAGAGTGAGGAATACTTACCTCTGCATACTATCTTCTTGAAACATTCGCCTGTTTTGAATTTCTTTTGTCCATTCCCCACCTGAGCACAATTTTTGACGGCAGGTGTCCTTTACAGCCCTGAGCCCTTGTGAATTTTAAGTGACCAGTAGCTGTGGGTTTAAAGCTGCTCTTGCGGGAAACGGCCACAAGGGGGCAGCATTTCTGCTTTACCAAATCTGGTCACTAGGGCAACAGAGCCTTAATGGAAGTCGTGTTCTAGGTTGTAAGTTACAATGGAATGTGCCGGGAAAAAGCCCTTTAAGTTTATGTGTCATTCCTTCTTGTTTGTATTTTTAACAAAATTTTTATTCTTTATCACAGCAAATTCGATTACAATGGTTTGTTTGGTCTAGGTGTGCAAGACGTGGTTCCTTCACACATATACATATATCTATTCTTCTTTGGAATCTTTTCCCGTGTAGGTTATGACACAATGTTGAGTAGTCTTCTCTTGGTATTCTGTAGGTCTTTGGTGATTATATATTTCACGTGTGTTTGTATATCTCTGTTCACCTCAATATGGTAATGTACCCAATCCTCACACCTTTCCATTTGGTGAACCTTAAGTTTTGTACTGAATCTGTGATTGCCTTTCTCTGTGGAAGTATCTTCGTTTGTATCAATTTTTAGGTAACACCTCTTTGTGGTATGATAGGATATGTGTCTTTCGTTTTCTCACTTACTCCAAGTTGCGTGATTACTTCTAGAGTCATCTATGGTGCTGCAAATGGCAGTGTTTCATTTTATCGCTAGCTCATAATCCATCTGTACATGTAGCAGTTCTTCTTTGTCCACCCATGTGTCGGTGGACTTTTTGGTGACTTCCATATCTTGGCTATGGTAATACTGTGCAATGCAGATTTGCCTGCCTCTTTCTTTCCAATTCTGTCTTCTTAGGTTATAGGTCCAGGAATAAGCCTCTGGATCGTACGGTAGCTCAATGTTTACCTTTTAACGGCACCTCCACTCTGCTCTCATGAGTGGCTCTCTCCAGGTTACATCCCACTTAAAGTGGAGGGTTTGCATTTCTCCACAGCACCTTCAGCATTTATTCTTTGTGGTTTTTTACTGATGGTTATTCTGACTGGTGTGAGCTGATACGTCTTTGTGGCTGAATTTGCATGTGTCTCATGATCCATTAAAACTGAGCTTTAAGGCAGGTCCTTTTAATTTTTCAGGCTGTGAGTACCGCTTAGTTCTTCAAAGTGTTTTCTTAAAGTATGTATGTCATAATTTTAAAATTTTTTGGCCATTACCTCCCTGAAGACATTTTGCGGTGACCATTAGCACAGGCTTAAACCTGCGTTTGCAGGTAACGGCCAGAGGGTGGCGGTCTTTCTACGTTCCCCATGCTGGTAATAGAGCAACAGGCCTTCCGGCCAGTGGTGTTCCTCGGTTATAAATTAGAGTGGATTGTGCCTGAAGAAACCCACAAATGCTGATGTCTCCTTACTTATGTTTGTCTTTTAAATTTACCTTATATTTATTATTGGAGCAATATTACATTGTGTACATGGAACAGTTCTTCTTGGTGCGTTCCTCTGTTGATGGACATTTTCATTGCTTCCAAATGTTGGCTATGGTCAATATGGCTGGAGTGCAGGGTTGCCAGCCTGTGACGTTTTGATTCTCATTTTCTCAGGGGATAGGCCCAGCAGTGGGTATGACTGATTGACGGGTAGCTCAGTGTTTACCTTTTCAAGGCACTTCCATTGTGTTTTCATTAGTGGCTCTTACCACGTCCCCCTTAGGGCCGAGTGTACGCATTCCTCCACAGTCCCTTCAGCATTTATTTTTTGAAACATTTTTGCTGATGGCCATTCTGACTGCTGTGAGCTGATAGGGTTTTGTAATTTGGGTTTGCATGTCTTTAAAAATTCCTAAAATATATCATTTTCCCACACCTTTTCTTTCCTCTTTAAAGGAAAAGCTGTGAGTACCACATAGCTCTTGAAATTGTCTTCTTGGAAGGTTGCCCTCTTTTGAAATTTTTGCTCCATTTTTGATCCCAGGATTTATTTGGAGGGCAGGTGTCATTTACAGAATGGCAAGTTGGTGAATATTTAGTGACCTTTAGCAGTGGGTTGAAAGCTGCTGTTGTGGGAAATGGCCACAAGGAGGCAGCATTTCTCCATTCCCAAATCTGAGTACTAGGGCAGCAGAGCCTTTCTGGAAGTCGTGTTCCTAGGTTGTAAATTAGAATGGAATGTGCCAGGAGAAACCCCCATAAGTTTAGGTCTCATTACTTCTTGTTTTTGTTATTTTTTTTAATCGGGGTAAGGACTAGAATATTGTTTGTCCTAGGGGTACACAATCTGGTTCATTTGTACATTATATATGTCTACTCTACAGATCCTCTTCCCATGTAAAATATTACAGAGTGTTCTGTAGACCTCCCTTGCTATATGGTCGGTCGTTTTGAAATATGTATATAATATGTATTTGGATATGTATAGTAACACTAATCTCATTTATCCATTCCCCCCACCTTTCCTTTTAGATGAGCATAGTTGGTTTTCTAAGTCTGTGAGTGTCTTTCTCTGTGGAAATATGTTCATTTGTGTCAGTGATTAGATAACGCCTCTAAGGGATATCATAGGATATAGGTCTTTTGCTTTCCGACTTACCTCATGTTTTGTGATTATCTCCAGGCTCATCTCTGGTGCCTCAAAGAGCAGTGTTTCATTGTTTTCCATGGCTAATATTCCATTGTGTACATGGACTCCTTCTTCTTTATCCATTCACCTGTTGATGGACATTTTGGTTGCTTCCCATCTTGGCTATTTTGAATAAGGCTGCAGTGCAGCCTTTGCAGCCTGTGTCTTTTCGATCCTGGTCTTCTCAGGTGAGAGGCCCAGTGGTGTGCCTGCTGGATTGAATGGTACCTCAGTTTTCACTTTTCAACGCAGTTCCTTTCGGTAGTCATTATTGGCTGTTAACCACTTTCCTTCCCACCAGCACCTAGAGGTTACACAGTTCTCTACAACCCCGTCAGCATTTATTGTTGGTAGACTTTTTGCTGACGGTCAGTCGACAGGTGTGAGTTGAAACCTTTTCGTTGATTAGATTGCATGAGTCTAATAATTCCTGAGGTTGAGCTTTTACCCATTTTCCTGTTTTTTTGTTTAAAGAGAGTGAGGAATACTTACCTCTGCATACTATCTTCTTGAAACATTCGCCTGTTTTGAATTTCTTTTGTCCATTCCCCACCTGAGCACAATTTTTGATGGCAGGTGTCCTTTACAGCCCTGAGCCCTTGTGAATTTTAAGTGACCAGTAGCTGTGGGTTTAAAGCTGCTCTTGCGGGAAACGGCCACAAGGGGGCAGCATTTCTCCTTTACCAAATCTGGTCACTAGGGCAACAGAGCCTTAATGGAAGTCGTGTTCTAGGTTGTAAAGTACAATGGAATGTGCCGGGAAAAAGCCCTTTAAGTGTATGTGTCATTCCTTCTTGTTTGTATTTTTAACAAAATTTTTATTCTTTATCACAGCAAATTCGATTACAATGGTTTGTTTGGTCTAGGTGTGCAAGACGTGGTTCCTTCACACATATACATATATCTATTCTTCTTTGGAATCTCTTCCCGTGTAGGTTATGACACAATGTTGAGTAGTCTTCTCTTGGTATTCTGTAGGTCTTTGGTGATTATATATTTCACGTGTGTTTGTATATCTCTGTTCACCTCAATATGGTAATGTACCCAATCCTCACACGTTTCCATTTGGTGAACCTTAAGTTTTTGTACTGAATCTGTGATTGCCTTTCTCTGTGGAAGTATCTTCGTTTGTATCAATTTTTAGGTAACACCTCTATGTGGTATGATAGGATATGTGTCTTTCGTTTTCTCACTTATTCCAAGTTGCGTGATTACTTCTAGAGTCATCTATGGTGCTGCAAATGGCATTGCTTCATTTTATCGCTAGCTCATAATCCATCTGTACATGTAGCAGTTCTTCTTTGTCCACCCATCTGTCGGTGGACTTTTTGGTGACTTCCATATCTTGGCTATGGTAATACTGTGCAATGCAGATTTGCCTGCCTCTTTCTTTCCAATTCTGTCTTCCTAGGTTATAGGTCCAGGAATAAGCCTCTGGATCGTACGGTAGCTCAATGTTTACCTTTTAACGGCACCTCCACTCTGCTCTCATGAGTGGCTCTCTCCAGGTTACATCCCACTTAAAGTGGAGGGTTTGCATTTCTCCACAGCACCTTCAGCATTTATTCTTTGTGGTTTTTTACTGATGGTTATTCTGACTGGTGTGAGCTGATACGTCTTTGTGGCTGAATTTGCATGTGTCTCATGATCCATTAAAACTGAGCTTTAAGGCAGGTCCTTTTCATTTTTCAGGCTGTGAGTACCGCTTAGTTCTTCAAAGTGTTTTCTTAAAGTATGTATGTCATAATTTTAAAATTTTTTGGCCATTACCTCCCTGAAGACATTTTGCGGTGACCATTAGCACAGGCTTAAACCTGCGTTTGCAGGTAACGGCCAGAGGGTGGCGGTCTTTCTACGTTCCCCATGCTGGTACTAGGGCAACAGGCCTTCTGGCCAGTGGTGTTCCTCGGTTATAAATTAGAGTGGAATGTGCCTGAAGAAACCCACAAATGCTGATGTCTCCTTACTTATGTTTGTCTTTTAAATTTACCTTATATTTATTATTGGAGCAATATTACATTGTGTACATGGAACAGTTCTTCTTGGTGCGTTCCTCTGTTGATGGACATTTTCATTGCTTCCAAATGTTGGCTATGGTCAATATGGCTGGAGTGCAGGATTGCCAGCCTGTGACGTTTTGATTCTCATTTTCTCAGGGGATAGGCCCAGCAGTGGGTATGACTGATTGACGGGTAGCTCAGTGTTTACCTTTTCAAGGCACTTCCATCGTGTTTTCATTAGTGGCTCTTACCACGTCCCCCTTAGGGCCGAGTGTACGCATTCCTCCACAGTCCCTTCAGCATTTATTTTTTGAAACATTTTTGCTGATGGCCATTCTGACTGCTGTGAGCTGATAGGTTTTTGTAATTTGGGTTTGCATGTCTTTAAAAATTCCTAAAATATATCATTTTCCCACACCTTTTTCTTTCCTCTTCTTTAAAGGAAAAGCTGTGAGTACCACATAGCTCTTGAAATTGTCTTCTTGGAAGGTTGCCCTCTTTTGAAATTTTTGCTCCATTTTTGATCCCAGGATTTATTTGGAGGGCAGGTGTCATTTACAGAATGGCAAGTTGGTGAATATTTAGTGACCTTTAGCAGTGGGTTGAAAGCTGCTGTTGTGGGAAATGGCCACAAGGAGGCAGCATTTCTCCATTCCCAAATCTGAGTACTAGGGCAGCAGAGCCTTTCTGGAAGTCGTGTTCCTAGGTTGTAAATTAGAATGGAATGTGCCAGGAGAAACCCCCATAAGTTTAGGTCTCATTACTTCTTGTTTTTGTTAATTTTTTTAATCGGGGTAAGGACTAGAATATTGTTTGTCCTAGGGGTACACAATCTGGTTCATTTGTACATTATATATGTCTACTCTACAGATCCTCTTCCCATGTAAAATATTACAGAGTGTTCTGTAGACCTCCCTTGCTATATGGTCGGTCGTTTTGAAATATGTATATAATATGTATTTGGATATGTATAGTAACACTAATCTCATTTATCCATTCCCCCCACCTTTCCTTTTAGATGAGCATAGTTGGTTTTCTAAGTCTGTGAGTGTCTTTCTCTGTGGAAATATGTTCATTTGTGTCAGTGATTAGATAACGCCTCTAAGGGATATCATAGGATATAGGTCTTTTGCTTTCCGACTTACCTCATGTTTTGTGATTATCTCCAGGCTCATCTCTGGTGCCTCAAAGAGCAGTGTTTCATTGTTTTCCATGGCTAATATTCCATTGTGTACATGGACTCCTTCTTCTTTATCCATTCACCTGTTGATGGACATTTTGGTTGCTTCCCATCTTGGCTATTTTGAATAAGGCTGCAGTGCAGCATTTGCAGCCTGTGTCTTTTCGATCCTGGTCTTCTCAGGTGAGAGGCCCAGTGGTGTGCCTGCTGGATTGAATGGTACCTCAGTTTTCACTTTTCAACGCAGTTCCTTTCGGTAGTCATTATTGGCTGTTAACCACTTTCCATCCCACCAGCACCTAGAGGTTACACAGTTCTCTACAACCCCGTCAGCATTTATTGTTGGTAGACTTTTTGCTGACGGTCAGTCGACAGGTGTGAGATGAAACCTTTTGGTTGATTAGATTGCATGAGTCTAATCATTCCTGAGGTTGAGCTTTTACCCATTTTCCTGTTTTTTTGTTTAAAGAGAGTGAGGAATACTTACCTCTGCATACTATCTTCTTGAAACATTCGCCTGTTTTGAATTTCTTTTGTCCATTCCCCACCTGAGCACAATTTTTGACGGCAGGTGTCCTTTACAGCCCTGAGCCCTTGTGAATTTTAAGTGACCAGTAGCTGTGGGTTTAAAGCTGCTCTTGCGGGAAACGGCCACAAGGGGGCAGCATTTCTCCTTTACCAAATCTGGTCACTAGGGCAACAGAGCCTTAATGGAAGTCGTGTTCTAGGTTGTAAATTACAATGGAATGTGCCGGGAAAAAGCCCTTTAAGTTTATGTGTCATTCCTTCTTGTTTGTATTTTTAACAAAATTTTTATTCTTTATCACAGCAAATTCGATTACAATGGTTTGTTTGGTCTAGGTGTGCAAGACGTGGTTCCTTCACACATATACATACATCTATTCTTCTTTGGAATCTTTTCCCGTGTAGGTTATGACACAATGTTGAGTAGTCTTCTCCTGGTATTCTGTAGGTCTTTGGTGATTATATATTTCACGTGTGTTTGTATATCTCTGTTCACCTCAATATGGTAATGTACCCAATCCTCACACCTTTCCATTTGGTGAACCTTAAGTTTTTGTACTGAATCTGTGATTGCCTTTCTCTGTGGAAGTATCTTCGTTTGTATCAATTTTTAGGTAACACCTCTATGTGGTATGATAGGATATGTGTCTTTCGCTTTCTCACTTACTCCAAGTTGCGTGATTACTTCTAGAGTCATCTATGGTGCTGCAAATGGCATTGTTTCATTTTATCGCTAGCTCATAATCCATCTGTACATGTAGCAGTTCTTCTTTGTCCACCCATCTGTCGGTGGACTTTTTGGTGACTTCCATATCTTGGCTATGGTAATACTGTGCAATGCAGATTTGCCTGCCTCTTTCTTTCCAATTCTGTCTTCTTAGGTTATAGGTCCAGGAATAAGCCTCTGGATCGTACGGTAGCTCAATGTTTACCTTTTAACGGCACCTCCACTCTGCTCTCATGAGTGGCTCTCTCCAGGTTACATCCCACTTAAAGTGGAGGGTTTGCATTTCTCCACAGCACCTTCAGCATTTATTCTTTGTGGTTTTTTACTGATGGTTATTCTGACTGGTGTGAGCTGATACGTCTTTGTGGCTGAATTTGCATGTGTCTCATGATCCATTAAAACTGAGCTTTAAGGCAGGTCCTTTTCATTTTTCAGGCTGTGAGTACCGCTTAGTTCTTCAAAGTGTTTTCTTAAAGTATGTATGTCATAATTTTAAAATTTTTTGGCCATTACCTCCCTGAAGACATTTTGCGGTGACCATTAGCACAGGCTTAAACCTGCGTTTGCAGGTAACGGCCAGAGGGTGGCGGTCTTTCTACGTTCCCCATGCTGGTACTAGGGCAACAGGCCTTCTGGCCAGTGGTGTTCCTCGGTTATAAATTAGAGTGGAATGTGCCTGAAGAAACCCACAAATGCTGATGTCTCCTTACTTATGTTTGTCTTTTAAATTTACCTTATATTTATTATTGGAGCAATATTACATTGTGTACATGGAACAGTTCTTCTTGGTGCGTTCCTCTGTTGATGGACATTTTCATTGCTTCCAAATGTTGGCTATGGTCAATATGGCTGGAGTGCAGGATTGCCAGCCTGTGACGTTTTGATTCTCATTTTCTCAGGGGATAGGCCCAGCAGTGGGTATGACTGATTGACGGGTAGCTCAGTGTTTACCTTTTCAAGGCACTTCCATCGTGTTTTCATTAGTGGCTCTTACCACGTCCCCCTTAGGGCCGAGTGTACGCATTCCTCCACAGTCCCTTCAGCATTTATTTTTTGAAACATTTTTGCTGATGGCCATTCTGACTGCTGTGAGCTGATAGGTTTTTGTAATTTGGGTTTGCATGTCTTTAAAAATTCCTAAAATATATCATTTTCCCACACCTTTTTCTTTCCTCTTCTTTAAAGGAAAAGCTGTGAGTACCACATAGCTCTTGAAATTGTCTTCTTGGAAGGTTGCCCTCTTTTGAAATTTTTGCTCCATTTTTGATCCCAGGATTTATTTGGAGGGCAGGTGTCATTTACAGAATGGCAAGTTGGTGAATATTTAGTGACCTTTAGCAGTGGGTTGAAAGCTGCTGTTGTGGGAAATGGCCACAAGGAGGCAGCATTTCTCCATTCCCAAATCTGAGTACTAGGGCAGCAGAGCCTTTCTGGAAGTCGTGTTCCTAGGTTGTAAATTAGAATGGAATGTGCCAGGAGAAACCCCCATAAGTTTAGGTCTCATTACTTCTTGTTTTTGTTAATTTTTTTAATCGGGGTAAGGACTAGAATATTGTTTGTCCTAGGGGTACACAATCTGGTTCATTTGTACATTATATATGTCTACTCTACAGATCCTCTTCCCATGTAAAATATTACAGAGTGTTCTGTAGACCTCCCTTGCTATATGGTCGGTCGTTTTGAAATATGTATATAATATGTATTTGGATATGTATAGTAACACTAATCTCATTTATCCATTCCCCCCACCTTTCCTTTTAGATGAGCATAGTTGGTTTTCTAAGTCTGTGAGTGTCTTTCTCTGTGGAAATATGTTCATTTGTGTCAGTGATTAGATAACGCCTCTAAGGGATATCATAGGATATAGGTCTTTTGCTTTCCGACTTACCTCATGTTTTGTGATTATCTCCAGGCTCATCTCTGGTGCCTCAAAGAACAGTGTTTCATTGTTTTCCATGGCTAATATTCCATTGTGTACATGGACTCCTTCTTCTTTATCCATTCACCTGTTGATGGACATTTTGGTTGCTTCCCATCTTGGCTATTTTGAATAAGGCTGCAGTGCAGCCTTTGCAGCCTGTGTCTTTTCGATCCTGGTCTTCTCAGGTGAGAGGCCCAGTGGTGTGCCTGCTGGATTGAATGGTACCTCAGTTTTCACTTTTCAACGCATTTCCTTTCAGTAGTCATTATTGGCTGTTAACCACTTTCCATCCCACCAGCACCTAGAGGTTACACAGTTCTCTGCAACCCCGTCAGCATTTATTGTTGGTAGACTTTTTGCTGACGGTCAGTCGACAGGTGTGAGATGAAACCTTTTGGTTGATTAGATTGCATGAGTCTAATCATTCCTGAGGTTGAGCTTTTACCCATTTTCCTGTTTTTTTGTTTAAAGAGAGTGAGGAATACTTACCTCTGCATACTATCTTCTTGAAACATTCGCCTGTTTTGAATTTCTTTTGTCCATTCCCCACCTGAGCACAATTTTTGACGGCAGGTGTCCTTTACAGCCCTGAGCCCTTGTGAATTTTAAGTGACCAGTAGCTGTGGGTTTAAAGCTGCTCTTGCGGGAAACGGCCACAAGGGGGCAGCATTTCTCCTTTACCAAATCTGGTCACTAGGGCAACAGAGCCTTAATGGAAGTCGTGTTCTAGGTTGTAAGTTACAATGGAATGTGCCGGGAAAAAGCCCTTTAAGTTTATGTGTCATTCCTTCTTGTTTGTATTTTTAACAAAATTTTTATTCTTTATCACAGCAAATTCGATTACAATGGTTTGTTTGGTCTAGGTGTGCAAGACGTGGTTCCTTCACACATATACATATATCTATTCTTCTTTGGAATCTTTTCCCGTGTAGGTTATGACACAATGTTGAGTAGTCTTCTCTTGGTATTCTGTAGGTCTTTGGTGATTATATATTTCACGTGTGTTTGTATATCTCTGTTCACCTCAATATGGTAATGTACCCAATCCTCACACCTTTCCATTTGGTGAACCTTAAGTTTTTGTACTGAATCTGTGATTGCCTTTCTCTGTGGAAGTATCTTCGTTTGTATCAATTTTTAGGTAACACCTCTATGTGGTATGATAGGATATGGGTCTTTCGTTTTCTCACTTACTCCAAGTTGCGTGATAACTTCTAGAGTCATCTATGGTGCTGCAAATGGCATTGCTTCATTTTATCGCTAGCTCATAATCCATCTGTACATGTAGCAGTTCTTCTTTGTACACCCATCTGTCGGTGGACTTTTTGGTGACTTCCATATCTTGGCTATGGTAATACTGTGCAATGCAGATTTGCCTGCCTCTTTCTTTCCAATTCTGTCTTCTTAGGTTATAGGTCCAGGAATAAGCCTCTGGATCGTACGGTAGCTCAATGTTTACCTTTTAACGGCACCTCCACTCTGCTCTCATGAGTGGCTCTCTCCAGGTTACATCCCACTTAAAGTGGAGGGTTTGCATTTCTCCACAGCACCTTCAGCATTTATTCTTTGTGGTTTTTTACTGATGGTTATTCTGACTGGTGTGAGCTGATACGTCTTTGTGGCTGAATTTGCATGTGTCTCATGATCCATTAAAACTGAGCTTTAAGGCAGGTCCTTTTCATTTTTCAGGCTGTGAGTACCGCTTAGTTCTTCAAAGTGTTTTCTTAAAGTATGTATGTCATAATTTTAAAATTTTTTGGCCATTACCTCCCTGAAGACATTTTGCGGTGACCATTAGCACAGGCTTAAACCTGCGTTTGCAGGTAACGGCCAGAGGGTGGCGGTCTTTCTACGTTCCCCATGCTGGTACTAGGGCAACAGGCCTTCTGGCCAGTGGTGTTCCTCGGTTATAAATTAGAGTGGAATGTGCCTGAAGAAACCCACAAATGCTGATGTCTCCTTACTTATGTTTGTCTTTTAAATTTACCTTATATTTATTATTGGAGCAATATTACATTGTGTACATGGAACAGTTCTTCTTGGTGCGTTCCTCTGTTGATGGACATTTTCATTGCTTCCAAATGTTGGCTATGGTCAATATGGCTGGAGTGCAGGATTGCCAGCCTGTGACGTTTTGATTCTCATTTTCTCAGGGGATAGGCCCAGCAGTGGGTATGACTGATTGACGGGTAGCTCAGTGTTTACCTTTTCAAGGCACTTCCATCGTGTTTTCATTAGTGGCTCTTACCACGTCCCCCTTAGGGCCGAGTGTACGCATTCCTCCACAGTCCCTTCAGCATTTATTTTTTGAAACATTTTTGCTGATGGCCATTCTGACTGCTGTGAGCTGATAGGTTTTTGTAATTTGGGTTTGCATGTCTTTAAAAATTCCTAAAATATATCATTTTCCCACACCTTTTTCTTTCCTCTTCTTTAAAGGAAAAGCTGTGAGTACCACATAGCTCTTGAAATTGTCTTCTTGGAAGGTTGCCCTCTTTTGAAATTTTTGCTCCATTTTTGATCCCAGGATTTATTTGGAGGGCAGGTGTCATTTACAGAATGGCAAGTTGGTGAATATTTAGTGACCTTTAGCAGTGGGTTGAAAGCTGCTGTTGTGGGAAATGGCCACAAGGAGGCAGCATTTCTCCATTCCCAAATCTGAGTACTAGGGCAGCAGAGCCTTTCTGGAAGTCGTGTTCCTAGGTTGTAAATTAGAATGGAATGTGCCAGGAGAAACCCCCATAAGTTTAGGTCTCATTACTTCTTGTTTTTGTTATTTTTTTTAATCGGGGTAAGGACTAGAATATTGTTTGTCCTAGGGGTACACAATCTGGTTCATTTGTACATTATATATGTCTACTCTACAGATCCTCTTCCCATGTAAAATATTACAGAGTGTTCTGTAGACCTCCCTAGCTATATGGTCGGTCGTTTTGAAATATGTATATAATATGTATTTGGATATGTATAGTAACACTAATCTCATTTATCCATTCCCCCCACCTTTCCTTTTAGATGAGCATAGTTGGTTTTCTAAGTCTGTGAGTGTCTTTCTCTGTGGAAATATGTTCATTTGTGTCAGTGATTAGATAACGCCTCTAAGGGATATCATAGGATATAGGTCTTTTGCTTTCCGACTTACCTCATGTTTTGTGATTATCTCCAGGCTCATCTCTGGTGCCTCAAAGAGCAGTGTTTCATTGTTTTCCATGGCTAATATTCCATTGTGTACATGGACTCCTTCTTCTTTATCCATTCACCTGTTGATGGACATTTTGGTTGCTTCCCATCTTGGCTATTTTGAATAAGGCTGCAGTGCAGCCTTTGCAGCCTGTGTCTTCTCGATCCTGGTCTTCTCAGGTGAGAGGCCCAGTGGTGTGCCTGCTGGATTGAATGGTACCTCAGTTTTTACTTTTCAACGCAGTTCCTTTCTGTACTCCTTACTGGCTGTTAACCACTTTACATCTCACCAGCACCTATAGGTTACACAGTTCTCTACAACCCCATCAGCATTTATTGTTGGTAGACTTTTTGCTGACGGTCAGTCGACAGGTGTGAGTTGAAACCTTTTGGTTGATTAGATTGCATGAGTCTATAATCATTCCTGAGGTTGAGCTTTTACCCATTTTCCTGTTTTTTTGTTTAAAGAGAGTGAGGAATACTTACCTCTGCATACTATCTTCTTGAAACATTCGCCTGTTTTGAATTTCTTTTGTCCATTCCCCACCTGAGCACAATTTTTGACGGCAGGTGTCCTTTACAGCCCTGAGCCCTTGTGAATTTTAAGTGACCAGTAGCTGTGGGTTTAAAGCTGCTCTTGCGGGAAACGGCCACAAGGGGGCAGCATTTCTCCTTTACCAAATCTGGTCACTAGGGCAACAGAGCCTTAATGGAAGTCGTGTTCTAGGTTGTAAGTTACAATGGAATGTGCCGGGAAAAAGCCCTTTAAGTTTATGTGTCATTCCTTCTTGTTTGTATTTTTAACAAAATTTTTATTCTTTATCACAGCAAATTCGATTACAATGGTTTGTTTGGTCTAGGTGTGCAAGACGTGGTTCCTTCACACATATACATATATCTATTCTTCTTTGGAATCTTTTCCCGTGTAGGTTATGACACAATGTTGAGTAGTCTTCTCTTGGTATTCTGTAGGTCTTTGGTGATTATATATTTCACGTGTGTTTGTATATCTCTGTTCACCTCAATATGGTAATGTACCCAATCCTCACACCTTTCCATTTGGTGAACCTTAAGTTTTTGTACTGAATCTGTGATTGCCTTTCTCTGTGGAAGTATCTTCGTTTGTATCAATTTTTAGGTAACACCTCTATGTGGTATGATAGGATACGGGTCTTTCGTTTTCTCACTTACTCCAAGTTGCGTGATAACTTCTAGAGTCATCTATGGTGCTGCAAATGGCATTGCTTCATTTTATCGCTAGCTCATAATCCATCTGTACATGTAGCAGTTCTTCTTTGTACACCCATCTGTCGGTGGACTTTTTGGTGACTTCCATATCTTGGCTATGGTAATACTGTGCAATGCAGATTTGCCTGCCTCTTTCTTTCCAATTCTGTCTTCTTAGGTTATAGGTCCAGGAATAAGCCTCTGGATCGTACGGTAGCTCAATGTTTACCTTTTAACGGCACCTCCACTCTGCTCTCATGAGTGGCTCTCTCCAGGTTACATCCCACTTAAAGTGCAGGGTTTGCATTTCTCCACAGCACCTTCAGCATTTATTCTTTGTGGTTTTTTACTGATGGTTATTCTGACTGGTGTGAGCTGATACGTCTTTGTGGCTGAATTTGCATGTGTCTCATGATCCATTAAAACTGAGCTTTAAGGCAGGTCCTTTTCATTTTTCAGGCTGTGAGTACCGCTTAGTTCTTCAAAGTGTTTTCTTAAAGTATGTATGTCATAATTTTAAAATTTTTTGGCCATTACCTCCCTGAAGACATTTTGCGGTGACCATTAGCACAGGCTTAAACCTGCGTTTGCAGGTAACGGCCAGAGGGTGGCGGTCTTTCTACGTTCCCCATGCTGGTACTAGGGCAACAGGCCTTCCGGCCAGTGGTGTTCCTCGGTTATAAATTAGAGTGGAATGTGCCTGAAGAAACCCACAAATGCTGATGTCTCCTTACTTATGTTTGTCTTTTAAATTTACCTTATATTTATTATTGGAGCAATATTACATTGTGTACATGGAACAGTTCTTCTTGGTGGGTTCCTCTGTTGATGGACATTTTCATTGCTTCCAAATGTTGGCTATGGTCAATATGGCTGGAGTGCAGGATTGCCAGCCTGTGACGTTTTGATTCTCATTTTCTCAGGGGATAGGCCCAGCAGCGGGTATGACTGATTGACAGGTAGCTCAGTGTTTACCTTTTCAAGGCACTTCCATTGTGTTTTCATTAGTGGCTCTTACCACGTCCCCCTTAGGGCCGAGTGTACGCATTCCTCCACAGTCCCTTCAGCATTTATTTTTTGAAACATTTTTGCTGATGGCCATTCTGACTGCTGTGAGCTGATAGGGTTTTGTAATTTGGGTTTGCATGTCTTTAAAAATTCCTAAAATATATCATTTTCCCACACCTTTTTCTTTCCTCTTCTTTAAAGGAAAAGCTGTGAGTACCACATAGCTCTTGAAATTGTCTTCTTGGAAGGTTGCCCTCTTTTGAAATTTTTGCTCCATTTTTGATCCCAGGATTTATTTGGAGGGCAGGTGTCATTTACAGAATGGCAAGTTGGTGAATATTTAGTGACCTTTAGCAGTGGGTTGAAAGCTGCTGTTGTGGGAAATGGCCACAAGGAGGCAGCATTTCTCCATTCCCAAATCTGAGTACTAGGGCAGCAGAGCCTTTCTAGAAGTCGTGTTCCTAGGTTGTAAATTAGAATGGAATGTGCCAGGAGAAACCCCCATAAGTTTAGGTCTCATTACTTCTTGTTTTTGTTAATTTTTTTAATCGGGGTAAGGACTAGAATATTGTTTGTCCTAGGGGTACACAATCTGGTTCAATTGTACATTATATATGTCTACTCTACAGATCCTCTTCCCATGTAAAATATTACAGAGTGTTCTGTAGACCTCCCTTGCTATATGGTCGGTCGTTTTGAAATATGTATATAATATGTATTTGGATATGTATAGTAACACTAATCTCATTTATCCATTCCCCCCACCTTTCCTTTTAGATGAGCATAGTTGGTTTTCTAAGTCTGTGAGTGTCTTTCTCTGTGGAAATATGTTCATTTGTGTCAGTGATTAGATAACGCCTCTAAGGGATATCATAGGATATAGGTCTTTTGCTTTCCGACTTACCTCATGTTTTGTGATTATCTCCAGGCTCATCTCTGGTGCCTCAAAGAGCAGTGTTTCATTGTTTTCCATGGCTAATATTCCATTGTGTACATGGACTCCTTCTTCTTTATCCATTCACCTGTTGATGGACATTTTGGTTGCTTCCCATCTTGGCTATTTTGAATAAGGCTGCAGTGCAGCCTTTGCAGCCTGTGTCTTTTCGATCCTGGTCTTCTCAGGTGAGAGGCCCAGTGGTGTGCCTGTTGCATTGAGTGGTACCTCAATTTTCACTTTTTAACGCAGTTCCTTTTGGTACTCCTTACTGGCTGTTAACCACTTTACATCTCACCAGCACCTAGAGGTTACACAGTTCTCTACAACCCCGTCAGCATTTATTGTTGGTAGACTTTTTGCTGACGGTCAGTGGACAGGTGTGAGTTGAAACCTTTTGGTTGATTAGATTGCATGAGTCTAATAATTCCTGAGGTTGAGCTTTTACCCATTTTCCTGTTTTTTTGTTTAAAGAGAGTGAGGAATACTTACCTCTGCATACTATCTTCTTGAAACATTCGCCTGTTTTGAATTTCTTTTGTCCATTCCCCACCTGAGCACAATTTTTGACGGCAGGTGTCCTTTACAGCCCTGAGCCCTTGTGAATTTTAAGTGACCAGTAGCTGTGGGTTTAAAGCTGCTCTTGCGGGAAACGGCCACAAGGGGGCAGCATTTCTCCTTTACCAAATCTGGTCACTAGGGCAACAGAGCCTTAATGGAAGTCGTGTTCTAGGTTGTAAGTTACAATGGAATGTGCCGGGAAAAAGCCCTTTAAGTTTATGTGTCATTCCTTCTTGTTTGTATTTTTAACAAAATTTTTATTCTTTATCACAGCAAATTCGATTACAATGGTTTGTTTGGTCTAGGTGTGCAAGACGTGGTTCCTTCACACATATACATATATCTATTCTTCTTTGGAATCTTTTCCCGTGTAGGTTATGACACAATGTTGAGTAGTCTTCTCTTGGTATTCTGTAGGTCTTTGGTGATTATATATTTCACGTGTGTTTGTATATCTCTGTTCACCTCAATATGGTAATGTACCCAATCCTCACACCTTTCCATTTGGTGAACCTTAAGTTTTTGTACTGAATCTGTGATTGCCTTTCTCTGTGGAAGTATCTTCGTTTGTATCAATTTTTAGGTAACACCTCTATGTGGTATGATAGGATATGGGTCTTTCGTTTTCTCACTTACTCCAAGTTGCGTGATAACTTCTAGAGTCATCTATGGTGCTGCAAATGGCATTGCTTCATTTTATCGCTAGCTCATAATCCATCTGTACATGTAGCAGTTCTTCTTTGTACACCCATCTGTCGGTGGACTTTTTGGTGACTTCCATATCTTGGCTATGGTAATACTGTGCAATGCAGATTTGCCTGCCTCTTTCTTTCCAATTCTGTCTTCTTAGGTTATAGGTCCAGGAATAAGCCTCTGGATCGTACGGTAGCTCAATGTTTACCTTTTAACGGCACCTCCACTCTGCTCTCATGAGTGGCTCTCTCCAGGTTACATCCCACTTAAAGTGGAGGGTTTGCATTTCTCCACAGCACCTTCAGCATTTATTCTTTGTGGTTTTTTACTGATGGTTATTCTGACTGGTGTGAGCTGATACGTCTTTGTGGCTGAATTTGCATGTGTCTCATGATCCATTAAAACTGAGCTTTAAGGCAGGTCCTTTTCATTTTTCAGGCTGTGAGTACCGCTTAGTTCTTCAAAGTGTTTTCTTAAAGTATGTATGTCATAATTTTAAAATTTTTTGGCCATTACCTCCCTGAAGACATTTTGCGGTGACCATTAGCACAGGCTTAAACCTGCGTTTGCAGGTAACGGCCAGAGGGTGGCGGTCTTTCTACGTTCCCCATGCTGGTACTAGGGCAACAGGCCTTCTGGCCAGTGGTGTTCCTCGGTTATAAATTAGAGTGGAATGTGCCTGAAGAAACCCACAAATGCTGATGTCTCCTTACTTATGTTTGTCTTTTAAATTTACCTTATATTTATTATTGGAGCAATATTACATTGTGTACATGGAACAGTTCTTCTTGGTGCGTTCCTCTGTTGATGGACATTTTCATTGCTTCCAAATGTTGGCTATGGTCAATATGGCTGGAGTGCAGGATTGCCAGCCTGTGACGTTTTGATTCTCATTTTCTCAGGGGATAGGCCCAGCAGTGGGTATGACTGATTGACGGGTAGCTCAGTGTTTACCTTTTCAAGGCACTTCCATCGTGTTTTCATTAGTGGCTCTTACCACGTCCCCCTTAGGGCCGAGTGTACGCATTCCTCCACAGTCCCTTCAGCATTTATTTTTTGAAACATTTTTGCTGATGGCCATTCTGACTGCTGTGAGCTGATAGGTTTTTGTAATTTGGGTTTGCATGTCTTTAAAAATTCCTAAAATATATCATTTTCCCACACCTTTTTCTTTCCTCTTCTTTAAAGGAAAAGCTGTGAGTACCACATAGCTCTTGAAATTGTCTTCTTGGAAGGTTGCCCTCTTTTGAAATTTTTGCTCCATTTTTGATCCCAGGATTTATTTGGAGGGCAGGTGTCATTTACAGAATGGCAAGTTGGTGAATATTTAGTGACCTTTAGCAGTGGGTTGAAAGCTGCTGTTGTGGGAAATGGCCACAAGGAGGCAGCATTTCTCCATTCCCAAATCTGAGTACTAGGGCAGCAGAGCCTTTCTGGAAGTCGTGTTCCTAGGTTGTAAATTAGAATGGAATGTGCCAGGAGAAACCCCCATAAGTTTAGGTCTCATTACTTCTTGTTTTTGTTATTTTTTTTAATCGGGGTAAGGACTAGAATATTGTTTGTCCTAGGGGTACACAATCTGGTTCAATTGTACATTATATATGTCTACTCTACAGATCCTCTTCCCATGTAAAATATTACAGAGTGTTCTGTAGACCTCCCTAGCTATATGGTCGGTCGTTTTGAAATATGTATATAATATGTATTTGGATATGTATAGTAACACTAATCTCATTTATCCATTCCCCCCACCTTTCCTTTTAGATGAGCATAGTTGGTTTTCTAAGTCTGTGAGTGTCTTTCTCTGTGGAAATATGTTCATTTGTGTCAGTGATTAGATAACGCCTCTAAGGGATATCATAGGATATAGGTCTTTTGCTTTCCGACTTACCTCATGTTTTGTGATTATCTCCAGGCTCATCTCTGGTGCCTCAAAGAGCAGTGTTTCATTGTTTTCCATGGCTAATATTCCATTGTGTACATGGACTCCTTCTTCTTTATCCATTCACCTGTTGATGGACATTTTGGTTGCTTCCCATCTTGGCTATTTTGAATAAGGCTGCAGTGCAGCCTTTGCAGCCTGTGTCTTCTCGATCCTGGTCTTCTCAGGTGAGAGGCCCAGTGGTGTGCCTGCTGGATTGAATGGTACCTCAGTTTTTACTTTTCAACGCAGTTCCTTTCTGTACTCCTTACTGGCTGTTAACCACTTTACATCTCACCAGCACCTATAGGTTACACAGTTCTCTACAACCCCATCAGCATTTATTGTTGGTAGACTTTTTGCTGACGGTCAGTCGACAGGTGTGAGTTGAAACCTTTTGGTTGATTAGATTGCATGAGTCTAATCATTCCTGAGGTTGAGCTTTTACCCATTTTCCTGTTTTTTTGTTTAAAGAGAGTGAGGAATACTTACCTCTGCATACTATCTTCTTGAAACATTCGCCTGTTTTGAATTTCTTTTGTCCATTCCCCACCTGAGCACAATTTTTGACGGCAGGTGTCCTTTACAGCCCTGAGCCCTTGTGAATTTTAAGTGACCAGTAGCTGTGGGTTTAAAGCTGCTCTTGCGGGAAACGGCCACAAGGGGGCAGCATTTCTCCTTTACCAAATCTGGTCACTAGGGCAACAGAGCCTTAATGGAAGTCGTGTTCTAGGTTGTAAGTTACAATGGAATGTGCCGGGAAAAAGCCCTTTAAGTTTATGTGTCATTCCTTCTTGTTTGTATTTTTAACAAAATTTTTATTCTTTATCACAGCAAATTCGATTACAATGGTTTGTTTGGTCTAGGTGTGCAAGACGTGGTTCCTTCACACATATACATATATCTATTCTTCTTTGGAATCTTTTCCCGTGTAGGTTATGACACAATGTTGAGTAGTCTTCTCTTGGTATTCTGTAGGTCTTTGGTGATTATATATTTCACGTGTGTTTGTATATCTCTGTTCACCTCAATATGGTAATGTACCCAATCCTCACACCTTTCCATTTGGTGAACCTTAAGTTTTTGTACTGAATCTGTGATTGCCTTTCTCTGTGGAAGTATCTTCGTTTGTATCAATTTTTAGGTAACACCTCTATGTGGTATGATAGGATACGGGTCTTTCGTTTTCTCACTTACTCCAAGTTGCGTGATAACTTCTAGAGTCATCTATGGTGCTGCAAATGGCATTGCTTCATTTTATCGCTAGCTCATAATCCATCTGTACATGTAGCAGTTCTTCTTTGTACACCCATCTGTCGGTGGACTTTTTGGTGACTTCCATATCTTGGCTATGGTAATACTGTGCAATGCAGATTTGCCTGCCTCTTTCTTTCCAATTCTGTCTTCTTAGGTTATAGGTCCAGGAATAAGCCTCTGGATCGTACGGTAGCTCAATGTTTACCTTTTAACGGCACCTCCACTCTGCTCTCATGAGTGGCTCTCTCCAGGTTACATCCCACTTAAAGTGGAGGGTTTGCATTTCTCCACAGCACCTTCAGCATTTATTCTTTGTGGTTTTTTACTGATGGTTATTCTGACTGGTGTGAGCTGATACGTCTTTGTGGCTGAATTTGCATGTGTCTCATGATCCATTAAAACTGAGCTTTAAGGCAGGTCCTTTTCATTTTTCAGGCTGTGAGTACCGCTTAGTTCTTCAAAGTGTTTTCTTAAAGTATGTATGTCATAATTTTAAAATTTTTTGGCCATTACCTCCCTGAAGACATTTTGCGGTGACCATTAGCACAGGCTTAAACCTGCGTTTGCAGGTAACGGCCAGAGGGTGGCGGTCTTTCTACGTTCCCCATGCTGGTACTAGGGCAACAGGCCTTCCGGCCAGTGGTGTTCCTCGGTTATAAATTAGAGTGGAATGTGCCTGAAGAAACCCACAAATGCTGATGTCTCCTTACTTATGTTTGTCTTTTAAATTTACCTTATATTTATTATTGGAGCAATATTACATTGTGTACATGGAACAGTTCTTCTTGGTGGGTTCCTCTGTTGATGGACATTTTCATTGCTTCCAAATGTTGGCTATGGTCAATATGGCTGGAGTGCAGGATTGCCAGCCTGTGACGTTTTGATTCTCATTTTCTCAGGGGATAGGCCCAGCAGCGGGTATGACTGATTGACAGGTAGCTCAGTGTTTACCTTTTCAAGGCACTTCCATTGTGTTTTCATTAGTGGCTCTTACCACGTCCCCCTTAGGGCCGAGTGTACGCATTCCTCCACAGTCCCTTCAGCATTTATTTTTTGAAACATTTTTGCTGATGGCCATTCTGACTGCTGTGAGCTGATAGGGTTTTGTAATTTGGGTTTGCATGTCTTTAAAAATTCCTAAAATATATCATTTTCCCACACCTTTTTCTTTCCTCTTCTTTAAAGGAAAAGCTGTGAGTACCACATAGCTCTTGAAATTGTCTTCTTGGAAGGTTGCCCTCTTTTGAAATTTTTGCTCCATTTTTGATCCCAGGATTTATTTGGAGGGCAGGTGTCATTTACAGAATGGCAAGTTGGTGAATATTTAGTGACCTTTAGCAGTGGGTTGAAAGCTGCTGTTGTGGGAAATGGCCACAAGGAGGCAGCATTTCTCCATTCCCAATTCTGAGTACTAGGGCAGCAGAGCCTTTCTAGAAGTCGTGTTCCTAGGTTGTAAATTAGAATGGAATGTGCCAGGAGAAACCCCCATAAGTTTAGGTCTCATTACTTCTTGTTTTTGTTAATTTTTTTAATCGGGGTAAGGACTAGAATATTGTTTGTCCTAGGGGTACACAATCTGGTTCAATTGTACATTATATATGTCTACTCTACAGATCCTCTTCCCATGTAAAATATTACAGAGTGTTCTGTAGACCTCCCTTGCTATATGGTCGGTCGTTTTGAAATATGTATATAATATGTATTTGGATATGTATAGTAACACTAATCTCATTTATCCATTCCCCCCACCTTTCCTTTTAGATGAGCATAGTTGGTTTTCTAAGTCTGTGAGTGTCTTTCTCTGTGGAAATATGTTCATTTGTGTCAGTGATTAGATAACGCCTCTAAGGGATATCATAGGATATAGGTCTTTTGCTTTCCGACTTACCTCATGTTTTGTGATTATCTCCAGGCTCATCTCTGGTGCCTCAAAGAGCAGTGTTTCATTGTTTTCCATGGCTAATATTCCATTGTGTACATGGACTCCTTCTTCTTTATCCATTCACCTGTTGATGGACATTTTGGTTGCTTCCCATCTTGGCTATTTTGAATAAGGCTGCAGTGCAGCCTTTGCAGCCTGTGTCTTTTCGATCCTGGTCTTCTCAGGTGAGAGGCCCAGTGGTGTGCCTGTTGCATTGAGTGGTACCTCAATTTTCACTTTTTAACGCAGTTCCTTTTGGTACTCCTTACTGGCTGTTAACCACTTTACATCTCACCAGCACCTAGAGGTTACACAGTTCTCTACAACCCCGTCAGCATTTATTGTTGGTAGACTTTTTGCTGACGGTCAGTGGACAGGTGTGAGTTGAAACCTTTTGGTTGATTAGATTGCATGAGTCTAATAATTCCTGAGGTTGAGCTTTTACCCATTTTCCTGTTTTTTTGTTTAAAGAGAGTGAGGAATACTTACCTCTGCATACTATCTTCTTGAAACATTCGCCTGTTTTGAATTTCTTTTGTCCATTCCCCACCTGAGCACAATTTTTGACGGCAGGTGTCCTTTACAGCCCTGAGCCCTTGTGAATTTTAAGTGACCAGTAGCTGTGGGTTTAAAGCTGCTCTTGCGGGAAACGGCCACAAGGGGGCAGCATTTCTCCTTTACCAAATCTGGTCACTAGGGCAACAGAGCCTTAATGGAAGTCGTGTTCTAGGTTGTAAGTTACAATGGAATGTGCCGGGAAAAAGCCCTTTAAGTTTATGTGTCATTCCTTCTTGTTTGTATTTTTAACAAAATTTTTATTCTTTATCACAGCAAATTCGATTACAATGGTTTGTTTGGTCTAGGTGTGCAAGACGTGGTTCCTTCACACATATACATATATCTATTCTTCTTTGGAATCTTTTCCCGTGTAGGTTATGACACAATGTTGAGTAGTCTTCTCTTGGTATTCTGTAGGTCTTTGGTGATTATATATTTCACGTGTGTTTGTATATCTCTGTTCACCTCAATATGGTAATGTACCCAATCCTCACACCTTTCCATTTGGTGAACCTTAAGTTTTTGTACTGAATCTGTGATTGCCTTTCTCTGTGGAAGTATCTTCGTTTGTATCAATTTTTAGGTAACACCTCTATGTGGTATGATAGGATATGGGTCTTTCGTTTTCTCACTTACTCCAAGTTGCGTGATAACTTCTAGAGTCATCTATGGTGCTGCAAATGGCATTGCTTCATTTTATCGCTAGCTCATAATCCATCTGTACATGTAGCAGTTCTTCTTTGTACACCCATCTGTCGGTGGACTTTTTGGTGACTTCCATATCTTGGCTATGGTAATACTGTGCAATGCAGATTTGCCTGCCTCTTTCTTTCCAATTCTGTCTTCTTAGGTTATAGGTCCAGGAATAAGCCTCTGGATCGTACGGTAGCTCAATGTTTACCTTTTAACGGCACCTCCACTCTGCTCTCATGAGTGGCTCTCTCCAGGTTACATCCCACTTAAAGTGGAGGGTTTGCATTTCTCCACAGCACCTTCAGCATTTATTCTTTGTGGTTTTTTACTGATGGTTATTCTGACTGGTGTGAGCTGATACGTCTTTGTGGCTGAATTTGCATGTGTCTCATGATCCATTAAAACTGAGCTTTAAGGCAGGTCCTTTTCATTTTTCAGGCTGTGAGTACCGCTTAGTTCTTCAAAGTGTTTTCTTAAAGTATGTATGTCATAATTTTAAAATTTTTTGGCCATTACCTCCCTGAAGACATTTTGCGGTGACCATTAGCACAGGCTTAAACCTGCGTTTGCAGGTAACGGCCAGAGGGTGGCGGTCTTTCTACGTTCCCCATGCTGCTACTAGGGCAACAGGCCTTCTGGCCAGTGGTGTTCCTCGGTTATAAATTAGAGTGGAATGTGCCTGAAGAAACCCACAAATGCTGATGTCTCCTTACTTATGTTTGTCTTTTAAATTTACCTTATATTTATTATTGGAGCAATATTACATTGTGTACATGGAACAGTTCTTCTTGGTGCGTTCCTCTGTTGATGGACATTTTCATTGCTTCCAAATGTTGGCTATGGTCAATATGGCTGGAGTGCAGGATTGCCAGCCTGTGACGTTTTGATTCTCATTTTCTCAGGGGATAGGCCCAGCAGTGGGTATGACTGATTGACGGGTAGCTCAGTGTTTACCTTTTCAAGGCACTTCCATCGTGTTTTCATTAGTGGCTCTTACCACGTCCCCCTTAGGGCCGAGTGTACGCATTCCTCCACAGTCCCTTCAGCATTTATTTTTTGAAACATTTTTGCTGATGGCCATTCTGACTGCTGTGAGCTGATAGGTTTTTGTAATTTGGGTTTGCATGTCTTTAAAAATTCCTAAAATATATCATTTTCCCACACCTTTTTCTTTCCTCTTCTTTAAAGGAAAAGCTGTGAGTACCACATAGCTCTTGAAATTGTCTTCTTGGAAGGTTGCCCTCTTTTGAAATTTTTGCTCCATTTTTGATCCCAGGATTTATTTGGAGGGCAGGTGTCATTTACAGAATGGCAAGTTGGTGAATATTTAGTGACCTTTAGCAGTGGGTTGAAAGCTGCTGTTGTGGGAAATGGCCACAAGGAGGCAGCATTTCTCCATTCCCAAATCTGAGTACTAGGGCAGCAGAGCCTTTCTGGAAGTCGTGTTCCTAGGTTGTAAATTAGAATGGAATGTGCCAGGAGAAACCCCCATAAGTTTAGGTCTCATTACTTCTTGTTTTTGTTAATTTTTTTAATCGGGGTAAGGACTAGAATATTGTTTGTCCTAGGGGTACACAATCTGGTTCATTTGTACATTATATATGTCTACTCTACAGATCCTCTTCCCATGTAAAATATTACAGAGTGTTCTGTAGACCTCGCTTGCTATATGGTCGGTCGTTTTGAAATATGTATATAATATGTATTTGGATATGTATAGTAACACTAATCTCATTTATCCATTCCCCCCACCTTTCCTTTTAGATGAGCATAGTTGGTTTTCTAAGTCTGTGAGTGTCTTTCTCTGTGGAAATATGTTCATTTGTGTCAGTGATTAGATAACGCCTCTAAGGGATATCATAGGATATAGGTCTTTTGCTTTCCGACTTACCTCATGTTTTGTGATTATCTCCAGGCTCATCTCTGGTGCCTCAAAGAACAGTGTTTCATTGTTTTCCATGGCTAATATTCCATTGTGTACATGGACTCCTTCTTCTTTATCCATTCACCTGTTGATGGACATTTTGGTTGCTTCCCATCTTGGCTATTTTGAATAAGGCTGCAGTGCAGCATTTGCAGCCTGTGTCTTTTCGATCCTGGTCTTCTCAGGTGAGAGGCCCAGTGGTGTGCCTGCTGGATTGAATGGTACCTCAGTTTTCACTTTTCAACGCATTTCCTTTCAGTAGTCATTATTGGCTGTTAACCACTTTCCATCCCACCAGCACCTAGAGGTTACACAGTTCTCTGCAACCCCGTCAGCATTTATTGTTGGTAGACTTTTTGCTGACGGTCAGTCGACAGGTGTGAGATGAAACCTTTTGGTTGATTAGATTGCATGAGTCTAATCATTCCTGAGGTTGAGCTTTTACCCATTTTCCTGTTTTTTTGTTTAAAGAGAGTGAGGAATACTTACCTCTGCATACTATCTTCTTGAAACATTCGCCTGTTTTGAATTTCTTTTGTCCATTCCCCACCTGAGCACAATTTTTGACGGCAGGTGTCCTTTACAGCCCTGAGCCCTTGTGAATTTTAAGTGACCAGTAGCTGTGGGTTTAAAGCTGCTCTTGCGGGAAACGGCCACAAGGGGGCAGCATTTCTCCTTTACCAAATCTGGTCACTAGGGCAACAGAGCCTTAATGGAAGTCGTGTTCTAGGTTGTAAATTACAATGGAATGTGCCGGGAAAAAGCCCTTTAAGTTTATGTGTCATTCCTTCTTGTTTGTATTTTTAACAAAATTTTTATTCTTTATCACAGCAAATTCGATTACAATGGTTTGTTTGGTCTAGGTGTGCAAGACGTGGTTCCTTCACACATATACATACATCTATTCTTCTTTGGAATCTTTTCCCGTGTAGGTTATGACACAATGTTGAGTAGTCTTCTCCTGGTATTCTGTAGGTCTTTGGTGATTATATATTTCACGTGTGTTTGTATATCTCTGTTCACCTCAATATGGTAATGTACCCAATCCTCACACCTTTCCATTTGGTGAACCTTAAGTTTTTGTACTGAATCTGTGATTGCCTTTCTCTGTGGAAGTATCTTCGTTTGTATCAATTTTTAGGTAACACCTCTATGTGGTATGATAGGATATGTGTCTTTCGCTTTCTCACTTACTCCAAGTTGCGTGATTACTTCTAGAGTCATCTATGGTGCTGCAAATGGCATTGTTTCATTTTATCGCTAGCTCATAATCCATCTGTACATGTAGCAGTTCTTCTTTGTCCACCCATCTGTCGGTGGACTTTTTGGTGACTTCCATATCTTGGCTATGGTAATACTGTGCAATGCAGATTTGCCTGCCTCTTTCTTTCCAATTCTGTCTTCTTAGGTTATAGGTCCAGGAATAAGCCTCTGGATCGTACGGTAGCTCAATGTTTACCTTTTAACGGCACCTCCACTCTGCTCTCATGAGTGGCTCTCTCCAGGTTACATCCCACTTAAAGTGGAGGGTTTGCATTTCTCCACAGCACCTTCAGCATTTATTCTTTGTGGTTTTTTACTGATGGTTATTCTGACTGGTGTGAGCTGATACGTCTTTGTGGCTGAATTTGCATGTGTCTCATGATCCATTAAAACTGAGCTTTAAGGCAGGTCCTTTTCATTTTTCAGGCTGTGAGTACCGCTTAGTTCTTCAAAGTGTTTTCTTAAAGTATGTATGTCATAATTTTAAAATTTTTTGGCCATTACCTCCCTGAAGACATTTTGCGGTGACCATTAGCACAGGCTTAAACCTGCGTTTGCAGGTAACGGCCAGAGGGTGGCGGTCTTTCTACGTTCCCCATGCTGGTACTAGGGCAACAGGCCTTCTGGCCAGTGGTGTTCCTCGGTTATAAATTAGAGTGGAATGTGCCTGAAGAAACCCACAAATGCTGATGTCTCCTTACTTATGTTTGTCTTTTAAATTTACCTTATATTTATTATTGGAGCAATATTACATTGTGTACATGGAACAGTTCTTCTTGGTGCGTTCCTCTGTTGATGGACATTTTCATTGCTTCCAAATGTTGGCTATGGTCAATATGGCTGGAGTGCAGGATTGCCAGCCTGTGACGTTTTGATTCTCATTTTCTCAGGGGATAGGCCCAGCAGTGGGTATGACTGATTGACGGGTAGCTCAGTGTTTACCTTTTCAAGGCACTTCCATCGTGTTTTCATTAGTGGCTCTTACCACGTCCCCCTTAGGGCCGAGTGTACGCATTCCTCCACAGTCCCTTCAGCATTTATTTTTTGAAACATTTTTGCTGATGGCCATTCTGACTGCTGTGAGCTGATAGGTTTTTGTAATTTGGGTTTGCATGTCTTTAAAAATTCCTAAAATATATCATTTTCCCACACCTTTTTCTTTCCTCTTCTTTAAAGGAAAAGCTGTGAGTACCACATAGCTCTTGAAATTGTCTTCTTGGAAGGTTGCCCTCTTTTGAAATTTTTGCTCCATTTTTGATCCCAGGATTTATTTGGAGGGCAGGTGTCATTTACAGAATGGCAAGTTGGTGAATATTTAGTGACCTTTAGCAGTGGGTTGAAAGCTGCTGTTGTGGGAAATGGCCACAAGGAGGCAGCATTTCTCCATTCCCAAATCTGAGTACTAGGGCAGCAGAGCCTTTCTGGAAGTCGTGTTCCTAGGTTGTAAATTAGAATGGAATGTGCCAGGAGAAACCCCCATAAGTTTAGGTCTCATTACTTCTTGTTTTTGTTAATTTTTTTAATCGGGGTAAGGACTAGAATATTGTTTGTCCTAGGGGTACACAATCTGGTTCATTTGTACATTATATATGTCTACTCTACAGATCCTCTTCCCATGTAAAATATTACAGAGTGTTCTGTAGACCTCCCTTGCTATATGGTCGGTCGTTTTGAAATATGTATATAATATGTATTTGGATATGTATAGTAACACTAATCTCATTTATCCATTCCCCCCACCTTTCCTTTTAGATGAGCATAGTTGGTTTTCTAAGTCTGTGAGTGTCTTTCTCTGTGGAAATATGTTCATTTGTGTCAGTGATTAGATAACGCCTCTAAGGGATATCATAGGATATAGGTCTTTTGCTTTCCGACTTACCTCATGTTTTGTGATTATCTCCAGGCTCATCTCTGGTGCCTCAAAGAGCAGTGTTTCATTGTTTTCCATGGCTAATATTCCATTGTGTACATGGACTCCTTCTTCTTTATCCATTCACCTGTTGATGGACATTTTGGTTGCTTCCCATCTTGGCTATTTTGAATAAGGCTGCAGTGCAGCATTTGCAGCCTGTGTCTTTTCGATCCTGGTCTTCTCAGGTGAGAGGCCCAGTGGTGTGCCTGCTGGATTGAATGGTACCTCAGTTTTCACTTTTCAACGCAGTTCCTTTCGGTAGTCATTATTGGCTGTTAACCACTTTCCATCCCATCAGCACCTAGAGGTTACACAGTTCTCTACAACCCCGTCAGCATTTATTGTTGGTAGACTTTTTGCTGACGGTCAGTCGACAGGTGTGAGATGAAACCTTTTGGTTGATTAGATTGCATGAGTCTAATCATTCCTGAGGTTGAGCTTTTACCCATTTTCCTGTTTTTTTGTTTAAAGAGAGTGAGGAATACTTACCTCTGCATACTATCTTCTTGAAACATTCGCCTGTTTTGAATTTCTTTTGTCCATTCCCCACCTGAGCACAATTTTTGACGGCAGGTGTCCTTTACAGCCCTGAGCCCTTGTGAATTTTAAGTGACCAGTAGCTGTGGGTTTAAAGCTGCTCTTGCGGGAAACGGCCACAAGGGGGCAGCATTTCTCCTTTACCAAATCTGGTCACTAGGGCAACAGAGCCTTAATGGAAGTCGTGTTCTAGGTTGTAAATTACAATGGAATGTGCCGGGAAAAAGCCCTTTAAGTTTATGTGTCATTCCTTCTTGTTTGTATTTTTAACAAAATTTTTATTCTTTATCACAGCAAATTCGATTACAATGGTTTGTTTGGTCTAGGTGTGCAAGACGTGGTTCCTTCACACATATACATACATCTATTCTTCTTTGGAATCTTTTCCCGTGTAGGTTATGACACAATGTTGAGTAGTCTTCTCCTGGTATTCTGTAGGTCTTTGGTGATTATATATTTCACGTGTGTTTGTATATCTCTGTTCACCTCAATATGGTAATGTACCCAATCCTCACACCTTTCCATTTGGTGAACCTTAAGTTTTTGTACTGAATCTGTGATTGCCTTTCTCTGTGGAAGTATCTTCGTTTGTATCAATTTTTAGGTAACACCTCTATGTGGTATGATAGGATATGTGTCTTTCGCTTTCTCACTTACTCCAAGTTGCGTGATTACTTCTAGAGTCATCTATGGTGCTGCAAATGGCATTGTTTCATTTTATCGCTAGCTCATAATCCATCTGTACATGTAGCAGTTCTTCTTTGTCCACCCATCTGTCGGTGGACTTTTTGGTGACTTCCATATCTTGGCTATGGTAATACTGTGCAATGCAGATTTGCCTGCCTCTTTCTTTCCAATTCTGTCTTCTTAGGTTATAGGTCCAGGAATAAGCCTCTGGATCGTACGGTAGCTCAATGTTTACCTTTTAACGGCACCTCCACTCTGCTCTCATGAGTGGCTCTCTCCAGGTTACATCCCACTTAAAGTGGAGGGTTTGCATTTCTCCACAGCACCTTCAGCATTTATTCTTTGTGGTTTTTTACTGATGGTTATTCTGACTGGTGTGAGCTGATACGTCTTTGTGGCTGAATTTGCATGTGTCTCATGATCCATTAAAACTGAGCTTTAAGGCAGGTCCTTTTCATTTTTCAGGCTGTGAGTACCGCTTAGTTCTTCAAAGTGTTTTCTTAAAGTATGTATGTCATAATTTTAAAATTTTTTGGCCATTACCTCCCTGAAGACATTTTGCGGTGACCATTAGCACAGGCTTAAACCTGCGTTTGCAGGTAACGGCCAGAGGGTGGCGGTCTTTCTACGTTCCCCATGCTGGTACTAGGGCAACAGGCCTTCTGGCCAGTGGTGTTCCTCGGTTATAAATTAGAGTGGAATGTGCCTGAAGAAACCCACAAATGCTGATGTCTCCTTACTTATGTTTGTCTTTTAAATTTACCTTATATTTATTATTGGAGCAATATTACATTGTGTACATGGAACAGTTCTTCTTGGTGCGTTCCTCTGTTGATGGACATTTTCATTGCTTCCAAATGTTGGCTATGGTCAATATGGCTGGAGTGCAGGATTGCCAGCCTGTGACGTTTTGATTCTCATTTTCTCAGGGGATAGGCCCAGCAGTGGGTATGACTGATTGACGGGTAGCTCAGTGTTTACCTTTTCAAGGCACTTCCATCGTGTTTTCATTAGTGGCTCTTACCACGTCCCCCTTAGGGCCGAGTGTACGCATTCCTCCACAGTCCCTTCAGCATTTATTTTTTGAAACATTTTTGCTGATGGCCATTCTGACTGCTGTGAGCTGATAGGTTTTTGTAATTTGGGTTTGCATGTCTTTAAAAATTCCTAAAATATATCATTTTCCCACACCTTTTTCTTTCCTCTTCTTTAAAGGAAAAGCTGTGAGTACCACATAGCTCTTGAAATTGTCTTCTTGGAAGGTTGCCCTCTTTTGAAATTTTTGCTCCATTTTTGATCCCAGGATTTATTTGGAGGGCAGGTGTCATTTACAGAATGGCAAGTTGGTGAATATTTAGTGACCTTTAGCAGTGGGTTGAAAGCTGCTGTTGTGGGAAATGGCCACAAGGAGGCAGCATTTCTCCATTCCCAAATCTGAGTACTAGGGCAGCAGAGCCTTTCTGGAAGTCGTGTTCCTAGGTTGTAAATTAGAATGGAATGTGCCAGGAGAAACCCCCATAAGTTTAGGTCTCATTACTTCTTGTTTTTGTTAATTTTTTTAATCGGGGTAAGGACTAGAATATTGTTTGTCCTAGGGGTACACAATCTGGTTCATTTGTACATTATATATGTCTACTCTACAGATCCTCTTCCCATGTAAAATATTACAGAGTGTTCTGTAGACCTCCCTTGCTATATGGTCGGTCGTTTTGAAATATGTATATAATATGTATTTGGATATGTATAGTAACACTAATCTCATTTATCCATTCCCCCCACCTTTCCTTTTAGATGAGCATAGTTGGTTTTCTAAGTCTGTGAGTGTCTTTCTCTGTGGAAATATGTTCATTTGTGTCAGTGATTAGATAACGCCTCTAAGGGATATCATAGGATATAGGTCTTTTGCTTTCCGACTTACCTCATGTTTTGTGATTATCTCCAGGCTCATCTCTGGTGCCTCAAAGAACAGTGTTTCATTGTTTTCCATGGCTAATATTCCATTGTGTACATGGACTCCTTCTTCTTTATCCATTCACCTGTTGATGGACATTTTGGTTGCTTCCCATCTTGGCTATTTTGAATAAGGCTGCAGTGCAGCATTTGCAGCCTGTGTCTTTTCGATCCTGGTCTTCTCAGGTGAGAGGCCCAGTGGTGTGCCTGCTGGATTGAATGGTACCTCAGTTTTCACTTTTCAACGCAGTTCCTTTCGGTGGTCATTATTGGCTGTTAACCACTTTCCATCCCACCAGCACCTAGAGGTTACACAGTTCTCTGCAACCCCGTCAGCATTTATTGTTGGTAGACTTTTTGCTGACGGTCAGTCGACAGGTGTGAGATGAAACCTTTTGGTTGATTAGATTGCATGAGTCTAATCATTCCTGAGGTTGAGCTTTTACCCATTTTCCTGTTTTTTTGTTTAAAGAGAGTGAGGAATACTTACCTCTGCATACTATCTTCTTGAAACATTCGCCTGTTTTGAATTTCTTTTGTCCATTCCCCACCTGAGCACAATTTTTGACGGCAGGTGTCCTTTACAGCCCTGAGCCCTTGTGAATTTTAAGTGACCAGTAGCTGTGGGTTTAAAGCTGCTCTTGCGGGAAACGGCCACAAGGGGGCAGCATTTCTCCTTTACCAAATCTGGTCACTAGGGCAACAGAGCCTTAATGGAAGTCGTGTTCTAGGTTGTAAATTACAATGGAATGTGCCGGGAAAAAGCCCTTTAAGTTTATGTGTCATTCCTTCTTGTTTGTATTTTTAACAAAATTTTTATTCTTTATCACAGCAAATTCGATTACAATGGTTTGTTTGGTCTAGGTGTGCAAGACGTGGTTCCTTCACACATATACATACATCTATTCTTCTTTGGAATCTTTTCCCGTGTAGGTTATGACACAATGTTGAGTAGTCTTCTCCTGGTATTCTGTAGGTCTTTGGTGATTATATATTTCACGTGTGTTTGTATATCTCTGTTCACCTCAATATGGTAATGTACCCAATCCTCACACCTTTCCATTTGGTGAACCTTAAGTTTTTGTACTGAATCTGTGATTGCCTTTCTCTGTGGAAGTATCTTCGTTTGTATCAATTTTTAGGTAACACCTCTATGTGGTATGATAGGATATGTGTCTTTCGCTTTCTCACTTACTCCAAGTTGCGTGATTACTTCTAGAGTCATCTATGGTGCTGCAAATGGCATTGTTTCATTTTATCGCTAGCTCATAATCCATCTGTACATGTAGCAGTTCTTCTTTGTCCACCCATCTGTCGGTGGACTTTTTGGTGACTTCCATATCTTGGCTATGGTAATACTGTGCAATGCAGATTTGCCTGCCTCTTTCTTTCCAATTCTGTCTTCTTAGGTTATAGGTCCAGGAATAAGCCTCTGGATCGTACGGTAGCTCAATGTTTACCTTTTAACGGCACCTCCACTCTGCTCTCATGAGTGGCTCTCTCCAGGTTACATCCCACTTAAAGTGGAGGGTTTGCATTTCTCCACAGCACCTTCAGCATTTATTCTTTGTGGTTTTTTACTGATGGTTATTCTGACTGGTGTGAGCTGATACGTCTTTGTGGCTGAATTTGCATGTGTCTCATGATCCATTAAAACTGAGCTTTAAGGCAGGTCCTTTTCATTTTTCAGGCTGTGAGTACCGCTTAGTTCTTCAAAGTGTTTTCTTAAAGTATGTATGTCATAATTTTAAAATTTTTTGGCCATTACCTCCCTGAAGACATTTTGCGGTGACCATTAGCACAGGCTTAAACCTGCGTTTGCAGGTAACGGCCAGAGGGTGGCGGTCTTTCTACGTTCCCCATGCTGGTACTAGGGCAACAGGCCTTCTGGCCAGTGGTGTTCCTCGGTTATAAATTAGAGTGGAATGTGCCTGAAGAAACCCACAAATGCTGATGTCTCCTTACTTATGTTTGTCTTTTAAATTTACCTTATATTTATTATTGGAGCAATATTACATTGTGTACATGGAACAGTTCTTCTTGGTGCGTTCCTCTGTTGATGGACATTTTCATTGCTTCCAAATGTTGGCTATGGTCAATATGGCTGGAGTGCAGGATTGCCAGCCTGTGACGTTTTGATTCTCATTTTCTCAGGGGATAGGCCCAGCAGTGGGTATGACTGATTGACGGGTAGCTCAGTGTTTACCTTTTCAAGGCACTTCCATCGTGTTTTCATTAGTGGCTCTTACCACGTCCCCCTTAGGGCCGAGTGTACGCATTCCTCCACAGTCCCTTCAGCATTTATTTTTTGAAACATTTTTGCTGATGGCCATTCTGACTGCTGTGAGCTGATAGGTTTTTGTAATTTGGGTTTGCATGTCTTTAAAAATTCCTAAAATATATCATTTTCCCACACCTTTTTCTTTCCTCTTCTTTAAAGGAAAAGCTGTGAGTACCACATAGCTCTTGAAATTGTCTTCTTGGAAGGTTGCCCTCTTTTGAAATTTTTGCTCCATTTTTGATCCCAGGATTTATTTGGAGGGCAGGTGTCATTTACAGAATGGCAAGTTGGTGAATATTTAGTGACCTTTAGCAGTGGGTTGAAAGCTGCTGTTGTGGGAAATGGCCACAAGGAGGCAGCATTTCTCCATTCCCAAATCTGAGTACTAGGGCAGCAGAGCCTTTCTGGAAGTCGTGTTCCTAGGTTGTAAATTAGAATGGAATGTGCCAGGAGAAACCCCCATAAGTTTAGGTCTCATTACTTCTTGTTTTTGTTAATTTTTTTAATCGGGGTAAGGACTAGAATATTGTTTGTCCTAGGGGTACACAATCTGGTTCATTTGTACATTATATATGTCTACTCTACAGATCCTCTTCCCATGTAAAATATTACAGAGTGTTCTGTAGACCTCCCTTGCTATATGGTCGGTCGTTTTGAAATATGTATATAATATGTATTTGGATATGTATAGTAACACTAATCTCATTTATCCATTCCCCCCACCTTTCCTTTTAGATGAGCATAGTTGGTTTTCTAAGTCTGTGAGTGTCTTTCTCTGTGGAAATATGTTCATTTGTGTCAGTGATTAGATAACGCCTCTAAGGGATATCATAGGATATAGGTCTTTTGCTTTCCGACTTACCTCATGTTTTGTGATTATCTCCAGGCTCATCTCTGGTGCCTCAAAGAACAGTGTTTCATTGTTTTCCATGGCTAATATTCCATTGTGTACATGGACTCCTTCTTCTTTATCCATTCACCTGTTGATGGACATTTTGGTTGCTTCCCATCTTGGCTATTTTGAATAAGGCTGCAGTGCAGCATTTGCAGCCTGTGTCTTTTCGATCCTGGTCTTCTCAGGTGAGAGGCCCAGTGGTGTGCCTGCTGGATTGAATGGTACCTCAGTTTTCACTTTTCAACGCATTTCCTTTCAGTAGTCATTATTGGCTGTTAACCACTTTCCATCCCACCAGCACCTAGAGGTTACACAGTTCTCTGCAACCCCGTCAGCATTTATTGTTGGTAGACTTTTTGCTGACGGTCAGTCGACAGGTGTGAGATGAAACCTTTTGGTTGATTAGATTGCATGAGTCTAATCATTCCTGAGGTTGAGCTTTTACCCATTTTCCTGTTTTTTTGTTTAAAGAGAGTGAGGAATACTTACCTCTGCATACTATCTTCTTGAAACATTCGCCTGTTTTGAATTTCTTTTGTCCATTCCCCACCTGAGCACAATTTTTGACGGCAGGTGTCCTTTACAGCCCTGAGCCCTTGTGAATTTTAAGTGACCAGTAGCTGTGGGTTTAAAGCTGCTCTTGCGGGAAACGGCCACAAGGGGGCAGCATTTCTCCTTTACCAAATCTGGTCACTAGGGCAACAGAGCCTTAATGGAAGTCGTGTTCTAGGTTGTAAGTTACAATGGAATGTGCCGGGAAAAAGCCCTTTAAGTTTATGTGTCATTCCTTCTTGTTTGTATTTTTAACAAAATTTTTATTCTTTATCACAGCAAATTCGATTACAATGGTTTGTTTGGTCTAGGTGTGCAAGACGTGGTTCCTTCACACATATACATATATCTATTCTTCTTTGGAATCTTTTCCCGTGTAGGTTATGACACAATGTTGAGTAGTCTTCTCTTGGTATTCTGTAGGTCTTTGGTGATTATATATTTCACGTGTGTTTGTATATCTCTGTTCACCTCAATATGGTAATGTACCCAATCCTCACACCTTTCCATTTGGTGAACCTTAAGTTTTTGTACTGAATCTGTGATTGCCTTTCTCTGTGGAAGTATCTTCGTTTGTATCAATTTTTAGGTAACACCTCTATGTGGTATGATAGGATATGGGTCTTTCGTTTTCTCACTTACTCCAAGTTGCGTGATAACTTCTAGAGTCATCTATGGTGCTGCAAATGGCATTGCTTCATTTTATCGCTAGCTCATAATCCATCTGTACATGTAGCAGTTCTTCTTTGTACACCCATCTGTCGGTGGACTTTTTGGTGACTTCCATATCTTGGCTATGGTAATACTGTGCAATGCAGATTTGCCTGCCTCTTTCTTTCCAATTCTGTCTTCTTAGGTTATAGGTCCAGGAATAAGCCTCTGGATCGTACGGTAGCTCAATGTTTACCTTTTAACGGCACCTCCACTCTGCTCTCATGAGTGGCTCTCTCCAGGTTACATCCCACTTAAAGTGGAGGGTTTGCATTTCTCCACAGCACCTTCAGCATTTATTCTTTGTGGTTTTTTACTGATGGTTATTCTGACTGGTGTGAGCTGATACGTCTTTGTGGCTGAATTTGCATGTGTCTCATGATCCATTAAAACTGAGCTTTAAGGCAGGTCCTTTTCATTTTTCAGGCTGTGAGTACCGCTTAGTTCTTCAAAGTGTTTTCTTAAAGTATGTATGTCATAATTTTAAAATTTTTTGGCCATTACCTCCCTGAAGACATTTTGCGGTGACCATTAGCACAGGCTTAAACCTGCGTTTGCAGGTAACGGCCAGAGGGTGGCGGTCTTTCTACGTTCCCCATGCTGGTACTAGGGCAACAGGCCTTCTGGCCAGTGGTGTTCCTCGGTTATAAATTAGAGTGGAATGTGCCTGAAGAAACCCACAAATGCTGATGTCTCCTTACTTATGTTTGTCTTTTAAATTTACCTTATATTTATTATTGGAGCAATATTACATTGTGTACATGGAACAGTTCTTCTTGGTGCGTTCCTCTGTTGATGGACATTTTCATTGCTTCCAAATGTTGGCTATGGTCAATATGGCTGGAGTGCAGGATTGCCAGCCTGTGACGTTTTGATTCTCATTTTCTCAGGGGATAGGCCCAGCAGTGGGTATGACTGATTGACGGGTAGCTCAGTGTTTACCTTTTCAAGGCACTTCCATCGTGTTTTCATTAGTGGCTCTTACCACGTCCCCCTTAGGGCCGAGTGTACGCATTCCTCCACAGTCCCTTCAGCATTTATTTTTTGAAACATTTTTGCTGATGGCCATTCTGACTGCTGTGAGCTGATAGGTTTTTGTAATTTGGGTTTGCATGTCTTTAAAAATTCCTAAAATATATCATTTTCCCACACCTTTTTCTTTCCTCTTCTTTAAAGGAAAAGCTGTGAGTACCACATAGCTCTTGAAATTGTCTTCTTGGAAGGTTGCCCTCTTTTGAAATTTTTGCTCCATTTTTGATCCCAGGATTTATTTGGAGGGCAGGTGTCATTTACAGAATGGCAAGTTGGTGAATATTTAGTGACCTTTAGCAGTGGGTTGAAAGCTGCTGTTGTGGGAAATGGCCACAAGGAGGCAGCATTTCTCCATTCCCAAATCTGAGTACTAGGGCAGCAGAGCCTTTCTGGAAGTCGTGTTCCTAGGTTGTAAATTAGAATGGAATGTGCCAGGAGAAACCCCCATAAGTTTAGGTCTCATTACTTCTTGTTTTTGTTATTTTTTTTAATCGGGGTAAGGACTAGAATATTGTTTGTCCTAGGGGTACACAATCTGGTTCATTTGTACATTATATATGTCTACTCTACAGATCCTCTTCCCATGTAAAATATTACAGAGTGTTCTGTAGACCTCCCTAGCTATATGGTCGGTCGTTTTGAAATATGTATATAATATGTATTTGGATATGTATAGTAACACTAATCTCATTTATCCATTCCCCCCACCTTTCCTTTTAGATGAGCATAGTTGGTTTTCTAAGTCTGTGAGTGTCTTTCTCTGTGGAAATATGTTCATTTGTGTCAGTGATTAGATAACGCCTCTAAGGGATATCATAGGATATAGGTCTTTTGCTTTCCGACTTACCTCATGTTTTGTGATTATCTCCAGGCTCATCTCTGGTGCCTCAAAGAGCAGTGTTTCATTGTTTTCCATGGCTAATATTCCATTGTGTACATGGACTCCTTCTTCTTTATCCATTCACCTGTTGATGGACATTTTGGTTGCTTCCCATCTTGGCTATTTTGAATAAGGCTGCAGTGCAGCCTTTGCAGCCTGTGTCTTCTCGATCCTGGTCTTCTCAGGTGAGAGGCCCAGTGGTGTGCCTGCTGGATTGAATGGTACCTCAGTTTTTACTTTTCAACGCAGTTCCTTTCTGTACTCCTTACTGGCTGTTAACCACTTTACATCTCACCAGCACCTATAGGTTACACAGTTCTCTACAACCCCATCAGCATTTATTGTTGGTAGACTTTTTGCTGACGGTCAGTCGACAGGTGTGAGTTGAAACCTTTTGGTTGATTAGATTGCATGAGTCTAATCATTCCTGAGGTTGAGCTTTTACCCATTTTCCTGTTTTTTTGTTTAAAGAGAGTGAGGAATACTTACCTCTGCATACTATCTTCTTGAAACATTCGCCTGTTTTGAATTTCTTTTGTCCATTCCCCACCTGAGCACAATTTTTGACGGCAGGTGTCCTTTACAGCCCTGAGCCCTTGTGAATTTTAAGTGACCAGTAGCTGTGGGTTTAAAGCTGCTCTTGCGGGAAACGGCCACAAGGGGGCAGCATTTCTCCTTTACCAAATCTGGTCACTAGGGCAACAGAGCCTTAATGGAAGTCGTGTTCTAGGTTGTAAGTTACAATGGAATGTGCCGGGAAAAAGCCCTTTAAGTTTATGTGTCATTCCTTCTTGTTTGTATTTTTAACAAAATTTTTATTCTTTATCACAGCAAATTCGATTACAATGGTTTGTTTGGTCTAGGTGTGCAAGACGTGGTTCCTTCACACATATACATATATCTATTCTTCTTTGGAATCTTTTCCCGTGTAGGTTATGACACAATGTTGAGTAGTCTTCTCTTGGTATTCTGTAGGTCTTTGGTGATTATATATTTCACGTGTGTTTGTATATCTCTGTTCACCTCAATATGGTAATGTACCCAATCCTCACACCTTTCCATTTGGTGAACCTTAAGTTTTTGTACTGAATCTGTGATTGCCTTTCTCTGTGGAAGTATCTTCGTTTGTATCAATTTTTAGGTAACACCTCTATGTGGTATGATAGGATACGGGTCTTTCGTTTTCTCACTTACTCCAAGTTGCGTGATAACTTCTAGAGTCATCTATGGTGCTGCAAATGGCATTGCTTCATTTTATCGCTAGCTCATAATCCATCTGTACATGTAGCAGTTCTTCTTTGTACACCCATCTGTCGGTGGACTTTTTGGTGACTTCCATATCTTGGCTATGGTAATACTGTGCAATGCAGATTTGCCTGCCTCTTTCTTTCCAATTCTGTCTTCTTAGGTTATAGGTCCAGGAATAAGCCTCTGGATCGTACGGTAGCTCAATGTTTACCTTTTAACGGCACCTCCACTCTGCTCTCATGAGTGGCTCTCTCCAGGTTACATCCCACTTAAAGTGCAGGGTTTGCATTTCTCCACAGCACCTTCAGCATTTATTCTTTGTGGTTTTTTACTGATGGTTATTCTGACTGGTGTGAGCTGATACGTCTTTGTGGCTGAATTTGCATGTGTCTCATGATCCATTAAAACTGAGCTTTAAGGCAGGTCCTTTTCATTTTTCAGGCTGTGAGTACCGCTTAGTTCTTCAAAGTGTTTTCTTAAAGTATGTATGTCATAATTTTAAAATTTTTTGGCCATTACCTCCCTGAAGACATTTTGCGGTGACCATTAGCACAGGCTTAAACCTGCGTTTGCAGGTAACGGCCAGAGGGTGGCGGTCTTTCTACGTTCCCCATGCTGGTACTAGGGCAACAGGCCTTCCGGCCAGTGGTGTTCCTCGGTTATAAATTAGAGTGGAATGTGCCTGAAGAAACCCACAAATGCTGATGTCTCCTTACTTATGTTTGTCTTTTAAATTTACCTTATATTTATTATTGGAGCAATATTACATTGTGTACATGGAACAGTTCTTCTTGGTGGGTTCCTCTGTTGATGGACATTTTCATTGCTTCCAAATGTTGGCTATGGTCAATATGGCTGGAGTGCAGGATTGCCAGCCTGTGACGTTTTGATTCTCATTTTCTCAGGGGATAGGCCCAGCAGCGGGTATGACTGATTGACAGGTAGCTCAGTGTTTACCTTTTCAAGGCACTTCCATTGTGTTTTCATTAGTGGCTCTTACCACGTCCCCCTTAGGGCCGAGTGTACGCATTCCTCCACAGTCCCTTCAGCATTTATTTTTTGAAACATTTTTGCTGATGGCCATTCTGACTGCTGTGAGCTGATAGGGTTTTGTAATTTGGGTTTGCATGTCTTTAAAAATTCCTAAAATATATCATTTTCCCACACCTTTTTCTTTCCTCTTCTTTAAAGGAAAAGCTGTGAGTACCACATAGCTCTTGAAATTGTCTTCTTGGAAGGTTGCCCTCTTTTGAAATTTTTGCTCCATTTTTGATCCCAGGATTTATTTGGAGGGCAGGTGTCATTTACAGAATGGCAAGTTGGTGAATATTTAGTGACCTTTAGCAGTGGGTTGAAAGCTGCTGTTGTGGGAAATGGCCACAAGGAGGCAGCATTTCTCCATTCCCAAATCTGAGTACTAGGGCAGCAGAGCCTTTCTAGAAGTCGTGTTCCTAGGTTGTAAATTAGAATGGAATGTGCCAGGAGAAACCCCCATAAGTTTAGGTCTCATTACTTCTTGTTTTTGTTAATTTTTTTAATCGGGGTAAGGACTAGAATATTGTTTGTCCTAGGGGTACACAATCTGGTTCAATTGTACATTATATATGTCTACTCTACAGATCCTCTTCCCATGTAAAATATTACAGAGTGTTCTGTAGACCTCCCTTGCTATATGGTCGGTCGTTTTGAAATATGTATATAATATGTATTTGGATATGTATAGTAACACTAATCTCATTTATCCATTCCCCCCACCTTTCCTTTTAGATGAGCATAGTTGGTTTTCTAAGTCTGTGAGTGTCTTTCTCTGTGGAAATATGTTCATTTGTGTCAGTGATTAGATAACGCCTCTAAGGGATATCATAGGATATAGGTCTTTTGCTTTCCGACTTACCTCATGTTTTGTGATTATCTCCAGGCTCATCTCTGGTGCCTCAAAGAGCAGTGTTTCATTGTTTTCCATGGCTAATATTCCATTGTGTACATGGACTCCTTCTTCTTTATCCATTCACCTGTTGATGGACATTTTGGTTGCTTCCCATCTTGGCTATTTTGAATAAGGCTGCAGTGCAGCCTTTGCAGCCTGTGTCTTTTCGATCCTGGTCTTCTCAGGTGAGAGGCCCAGTGGTGTGCCTGTTGCATTGAGTGGTACCTCAATTTTCACTTTTTAACGCAGTTCCTTTTGGTACTCCTTACTGGCTGTTAACCACTTTACATCTCACCAGCACCTAGAGGTTACACAGTTCTCTACAACCCCGTCAGCATTTATTGTTGGTAGACTTTTTGCTGACGGTCAGTGGACAGGTGTGAGTTGAAACCTTTTGGTTGATTAGATTGCATGAGTCTAATAATTCCTGAGGTTGAGCTTTTACCCATTTTCCTGTTTTTTTGTTTAAAGAGAGTGAGGAATACTTACCTCTGCATACTATCTTCTTGAAACATTCGCCTGTTTTGAATTTCTTTTGTCCATTCCCCACCTGAGCACAATTTTTGACGGCAGGTGTCCTTTACAGCCCTGAGCCCTTGTGAATTTTAAGTGACCAGTAGCTGTGGGTTTAAAGCTGCTCTTGCGGGAAACGGCCACAAGGGGGCAGCATTTCTCCTTTACCAAATCTGGTCACTAGGGCAACAGAGCCTTAATGGAAGTCGTGTTCTAGGTTGTAAGTTACAATGGAATGTGCCGGGAAAAAGCCCTTTAAGTTTATGTGTCATTCCTTCTTGTTTGTATTTTTAACAAAATTTTTATTCTTTATCACAGCAAATTCGATTACAATGGTTTGTTTGGTCTAGGTGTGCAAGACGTGGTTCCTTCACACATATACATATATCTATTCTTCTTTGGAATCTTTTCCCGTGTAGGTTATGACACAATGTTGAGTAGTCTTCTCTTGGTATTCTGTAGGTCTTTGGTGATTATATATTTCACGTGTGTTTGTATATCTCTGTTCACCTCAATATGGTAATGTACCCAATCCTCACACCTTTCCATTTGGTGAACCTTAAGTTTTTGTACTGAATCTGTGATTGCCTTTCTCTGTGGAAGTATCTTCGTTTGTATCAATTTTTAGGTAACACCTCTATGTGGTATGATAGGATATGGGTCTTTCGTTTTCTCACTTACTCCAAGTTGCGTGATAACTTCTAGAGTCATCTATGGTGCTGCAAATGGCATTGCTTCATTTTATCGCTAGCTCATAATCCATCTGTACATGTAGCAGTTCTTCTTTGTACACCCATCTGTCGGTGGACTTTTTGGTGACTTCCATATCTTGGCTATGGTAATACTGTGCAATGCAGATTTGCCTGCCTCTTTCTTTCCAATTCTGTCTTCTTAGGTTATAGGTCCAGGAATAAGCCTCTGGATCGTACGGTAGCTCAATGTTTACCTTTTAACGGCACCTCCACTCTGCTCTCATGAGTGGCTCTCTCCAGGTTACATCCCACTTAAAGTGGAGGGTTTGCATTTCTCCACAGCACCTTCAGCATTTATTCTTTGTGGTTTTTTACTGATGGTTATTCTGACTGGTGTGAGCTGATACGTCTTTGTGGCTGAATTTGCATGTGTCTCATGATCCATTAAAACTGAGCTTTAAGGCAGGTCCTTTTCATTTTTCAGGCTGTGAGTACCGCTTAGTTCTTCAAAGTGTTTTCTTAAAGTATGTATGTCATAATTTTAAAATTTTTTGGCCATTACCTCCCTGAAGACATTTTGCGGTGACCATTAGCACAGGCTTAAACCTGCGTTTGCAGGTAACGGCCAGAGGGTGGCGGTCTTTCTACGTTCCCCATGCTGGTACTAGGGCAAATGGCCTTCTGGCCAGTGGTGTTCCTCGGTTATAAATTAGAGTGGAATGTGCCTGAAGAAACCCACAAATGCTGATGTCTCCTTACTTATGTTTGTCTTTTAAATTTACCTTATATTTATTATTGGAGCAATATTACATTGTGTACATGGAACAGTTCTTCTTGGTGCGTTCCTCTGTTGATGGACATTTTCATTGCTTCCAAATGTTGGCTATGGTCAATATGGCTGGAGTGCAGGATTGCCAGCCTGTGACGTTTTGATTCTCATTTTCTCAGGGGATAGGCCCAGCAGTGGGTATGACTGATTGACGGGTAGCTCAGTGTTTACCTTTTCAAGGCACTTCCATCGTGTTTTCATTAGTGGCTCTTACCACGTCCCCCTTAGGGCCGAGTGTACGCATTCCTCCACAGTCCCTTCAGCATTTATTTTTTGAAACATTTTTGCTGATGGCCATTCTGACTGCTGTGAGCTGATAGGTTTTTGTAATTTGGGTTTGCATGTCTTTAAAAATTCCTAAAATATATCATTTTCCCACACCTTTTTCTTTCCTCTTCTTTAAAGGAAAAGCTGTGAGTACCACATAGCTCTTGAAATTGTCTTCTTGGAAGGTTGCCCTCTTTTGAAATTTTTGCTCCATTTTTGATCCCAGGATTTATTTGGAGGGCAGGTGTCATTTACAGAATGGCAAGTTGGTGAATATTTAGTGACCTTTAGCAGTGGGTTGAAAGCTGCTGTTGTGGGAAATGGCCACAAGGAGGCAGCATTTCTCCATTCCCAAATCTGAGTACTAGGGCAGCAGAGCCTTTCTGGAAGTCGTGTTCCTAGGTTGTAAATTAGAATGGAATGTGCCAGGAGAAACCCCCATAAGTTTAGGTCTCATTACTTCTTGTTTTTGTTAATTTTTTTAATCGGGGTAAGGACTAGAATATTGTTTGTCCTAGGGGTACACAATCTGGTTCATTTGTACATTATATATGTCTACTCTACAGATCCTCTTCCCATGTAAAATATTACAGAGTGTTCTGTAGACCTCGCTTGCTATATGGTCGGTTGTTTTGAAATATGTATATAATATGTATTTGGATATGTATAGTAACACTAATCTCATTTATCCATTCCCCCCACCTTTCCTTTTAGATGAGCATAGTTGGTTTTCTAAGTCTGTGAGTGTCTTTCTCTGTGGAAATATGTTCATTTGTGTCAGTGATTAGATAACGCCTCTAAGGGATATCATAGGATATAGGTCTTTTGCTTTCCGACTTACCTCATGTTTTGTGATTATCTCCAGGCTCATCTCTGGTGCCTCAAAGAACAGTGTTTCATTGTTTTCCATGGCTAATATTCCATTGTGTACATGGACTCCTTCTTCTTTATCCATTCACCTGTTGATGGACATTTTGGTTGCTTCCCATCTTGGCTATTTTGAATAAGGCTGCAGTGCAGCATTTGCAGCCTGTGTCTTTTCGATCCTGGTCTTCTCAGGTGAGAGGCCCAGTGGTGTGCCTGCTGGATTGAATGGTACCTCAGTTTTCACTTTTCAACGCATTTCCTTTCAGTAGTCATTATTGGCTGTTAACCACTTTCCATCCCACCAGCACCTAGAGGTTACACAGTTCTCTGCAACCCCGTCAGCATTTATTGTTGGTAGACTTTTTGCTGACGGTCAGTCGACAGGTGTGAGATGAAACCTTTTGGTTGATTAGATTGCATGAGTCTAATCATTCCTGAGGTTGAGCTTTTACCCATTTTCCTGTTTTTTTGTTTAAAGAGAGTGAGGAATACTTACCTCTGCATACTATCTTCTTGAAACATTCGCCTGTTTTGAATTTCTTTTGTCCATTCCCCACCTGAGCACAATTTTTGACGGCAGGTGTCCTTTACAGCCCTGAGCCCTTGTGAATTTTAAGTGACCAGTAGCTGTGGGTTTAAAGCTGCTCTTGCGGGAAACGGCCACAAGGGGGCAGCATTTCTCCTTTACCAAATCTGGTCACTAGGGCAACAGAGCCTTAATGGAAGTCGTGTTCTAGGTTGTAAATTACAATGGAATGTGCCGGGAAAAAGCCCTTTAAGTTTATGTGTCATTCCTTCTTGTTTGTATTTTTAACAAAATTTTTATTCTTTATCACAGCAAATTCGATTACAATGGTTTGTTTGGTCTAGGTGTGCAAGACGTGGTTCCTTCACACATATACATACATCTATTCTTCTTTGGAATCTTTTCCCGTGTAGGTTATGACACAATGTTGAGTAGTCTTCTCCTGGTATTCTGTAGGTCTTTGGTGATTATATATTTCACGTGTGTTTGTATATCTCTGTTCACCTCAATATGGTAATGTACCCAATCCTCACACCTTTCCATTTGGTGAACCTTAAGTTTTTGTACTGAATCTGTGATTGCCTTTCTCTGTGGAAGTATCTTCGTTTGTATCAATTTTTAGGTAACACCTCTATGTGGTATGATAGGATATGTGTCTTTCGCTTTCTCACTTACTCCAAGTTGCGTGATTACTTCTAGAGTCATCTATGGTGCTGCAAATGGCATTGTTTCATTTTATCGCTAGCTCATAATCCATCTGTACATGTAGCAGTTCTTCTTTGTCCACCCATCTGTCGGTGGACTTTTTGGTGACTTCCATATCTTGGCTATGGTAATACTGTGCAATGCAGATTTGCCTGCCTCTTTCTTTCCAATTCTGTCTTCTTAGGTTATAGGTCCAGGAATAAGCCTCTGGATCGTACGGTAGCTCAATGTTTACCTTTTAACGGCACCTCCACTCTGCTCTCATGAGTGGCTCTCTCCAGGTTACATCCCACTTAAAGTGGAGGGTTTGCATTTCTCCACAGCACCTTCAGCATTTATTCTTTGTGGTTTTTTACTGATGGTTATTCTGACTGGTGTGAGCTGATACGTCTTTGTGGCTGAATTTGCATGTGTCTCATGATCCATTAAAACTGAGCTTTAAGGCAGGTCCTTTTCATTTTTCAGGCTGTGAGTACCGCTTAGTTCTTCAAAGTGTTTTCTTAAAGTATGTATGTCATAATTTTAAAATTTTTTGGCCATTACCTCCCTGAAGACATTTTGCGGTGACCATTAGCACAGGCTTAAACCTGCGTTTGCAGGTAACGGCCAGAGGGTGGCGGTCTTTCTACGTTCCCCATGCTGGTACTAGGGCAACAGGCCTTCTGGCCAGTGGTGTTCCTCGGTTATAAATTAGAGTGGAATGTGCCTGAAGAAACCCACAAATGCTGATGTCTCCTTACTTATGTTTGTCTTTTAAATTTACCTTATATTTATTATTGGAGCAATATTACATTGTGTACATGGAACAGTTCTTCTTGGTGCGTTCCTCTGTTGATGGACATTTTCATTGCTTCCAAATGTTGGCTATGGTCAATATGGCTGGAGTGCAGGATTGCCAGCCTGTGACGTTTTGATTCTCATTTTCTCAGGGGATAGGCCCAGCAGTGGGTATGACTGATTGACGGGTAGCTCAGTGTTTACCTTTTCAAGGCACTTCCATCGTGTTTTCATTAGTGGCTCTTACCACGTCCCCCTTAGGGCCGAGTGTACGCATTCCTCCACAGTCCCTTCAGCATTTATTTTTTGAAACATTTTTGCTGATGGCCATTCTGACTGCTGTGAGCTGATAGGTTTTTGTAATTTGGGTTTGCATGTCTTTAAAAATTCCTAAAATATATCATTTTCCCACACCTTTTTCTTTCCTCTTCTTTAAAGGAAAAGCTGTGAGTACCACATAGCTCTTGAAATTGTCTTCTTGGAAGGTTGCCCTCTTTTGAAATTTTTGCTCCATTTTTGATCCCAGGATTTATTTGGAGGGCAGGTGTCATTTACAGAATGGCAAGTTGGTGAATATTTAGTGACCTTTAGCAGTGGGTTGAAAGCTGCTGTTGTGGGAAATGGCCACAAGGAGGCAGCATTTCTCCATTCCCAAATCTGAGTACTAGGGCAGCAGAGCCTTTCTGGAAGTCGTGTTCCTAGGTTGTAAATTAGAATGGAATGTGCCAGGAGAAACCCCCATAAGTTTAGGTCTCATTACTTCTTGTTTTTGTTAATTTTTTTAATCGGGGTAAGGACTAGAATATTGTTTGTCCTAGGGGTACACAATCTGGTTCATTTGTACATTATATATGTCTACTCTACAGATCCTCTTCCCATGTAAAATATTACAGAGTGTTCTGTAGACCTCCCTTGCTATATGGTCGGTCGTTTTGAAATATGTATATAATATGTATTTGGATATGTATAGTAACACTAATCTCATTTATCCATTCCCCCCACCTTTCCTTTTAGATGAGCATAGTTGGTTTTCTAAGTCTGTGAGTGTCTTTCTCTGTGGAAATATGTTCATTTGTGTCAGTGATTAGATAACGCCTCTAAGGGATATCATAGGATATAGGTCTTTTGCTTTCCGACTTACCTCATGTTTTGTGATTATCTCCAGGCTCATCTCTGGTGCCTCAAAGAGCAGTGTTTCATTGTTTTCCATGGCTAATATTCCATTGTGTACATGGACTCCTTCTTCTTTATCCATTCACCTGTTGATGGACATTTTGGTTGCTTCCCATCTTGGCTATTTTGAATAAGGCTGCAGTGCAGCATTTGCAGCCTGTGTCTTTTCGATCCTGGTCTTCTCAGGTGAGAGGCCCAGTGGTGTGCCTGCTGGATTGAATGGTACCTCAGTTTTCACTTTTCAACGCAGTTCCTTTCGGTAGTCATTATTGGCTGTTAACCACTTTCCATCCCACCAGCACCTAGAGGTTACACAGTTCTCTACAACCCCGTCAGCATTTATTGTTGGTAGACTTTTTGCTGACGGTCAGTCGACAGGTGTGAGATGAAACCTTTTGGTTGATTAGATTGCATGAGTCTAATCATTCCTGAGGTTGAGCTTTTACCCATTTTCCTGTTTTTTTGTTTAAAGAGAGTGAGGAATACTTACCTCTGCATACTATCTTCTTGAAACATTCGCCTGTTTTGAATTTCTTTTGTCCATTCCCCACCTGAGCACAATTTTTGACGGCAGGTGTCCTTTACAGCCCTGAGCCCTTGTGAATTTTAAGTGACCAGTAGCTGTGGGTTTAAAGCTGCTCTTGCGGGAAACGGCCACAAGGGGGCAGCATTTCTCCTTTACCAAATCTGGTCACTAGGGCAACAGAGCCTTAATGGAAGTCGTGTTCTAGGTTGTAAATTACAATGGAATGTGCCGGGAAAAAGCCCTTTAAGTTTATGTGTCATTCCTTCTTGTTTGTATTTTTAACAAAATTTTTATTCTTTATCACAGCAAATTCGATTACAATGGTTTGTTTGGTCTAGGTGTGCAAGACGTGGTTCCTTCACACATATACATACATCTATTCTTCTTTGGAATCTTTTCCCGTGTAGGTTATGACACAATGTTGAGTAGTCTTCTCCTGGTATTCTGTAGGTCTTTGGTGATTATATATTTCACGTGTGTTTGTATATCTCTGTTCACCTCAATATGGTAATGTACCCAATCCTCACACCTTTCCATTTGGTGAACCTTAAGTTTTTGTACTGAATCTGTGATTGCCTTTCTCTGTGGAAGTATCTTCGTTTGTATCAATTTTTAGGTAACACCTCTATGTGGTATGATAGGATATGTGTCTTTCGCTTTCTCACTTACTCCAAGTTGCGTGATTACTTCTAGAGTCATCTATGGTGCTGCAAATGGCATTGTTTCATTTTATCGCTAGCTCATAATCCATCTGTACATGTAGCAGTTCTTCTTTGTCCACCCATCTGTCGGTGGACTTTTTGGTGACTTCCATATCTTGGCTATGGTAATACTGTGCAATGCAGATTTGCCTGCCTCTTTCTTTCCAATTCTGTCTTCTTAGGTTATAGGTCCAGGAATAAGCCTCTGGATCGTACGGTAGCTCAATGTTTACCTTTTAACGGCACCTCCACTCTGCTCTCATGAGTGGCTCTCTCCAGGTTACATCCCACTTAAAGTGGAGGGTTTGCATTTCTCCACAGCACCTTCAGCATTTATTCTTTGTGGTTTTTTACTGATGGTTATTCTGACTGGTGTGAGCTGATACGTCTTTGTGGCTGAATTTGCATGTGTCTCATGATCCATTAAAACTGAGCTTTAAGGCAGGTCCTTTTCATTTTTCAGGCTGTGAGTACCACTTAGTTCTTCAAAGTGTTTTCTTAAAGTATGTATGTCATAATTTTAAAATTTTTTGGCCATTACCTCCCTGAAGACATTTTGCGGTGACCATTAGCACAGGCTTAAACCTGCGTTTGCAGGTAACGGCCAGAGGGTGGCGGTCTTTCTACGTTCCCCATGCTGGTACTAGGGCAACAGGCCTTCTGGCCAGTGGTGTTCCTCGGTTATAAATTAGAGTGGAATGTGCCTGAAGAAACCCACAAATGCTGATGTCTCCTTACTTATGTTTGTCTTTTAAATTTACCTTATATTTATTATTGGAGCAATATTACATTGTGTACATGGAACAGTTCTTCTTGGTGCGTTCCTCTGTTGATGGACATTTTCATTGCTTCCAAATGTTGGCTATGGTCAATATGGCTGGAGTGCAGGATTGCCAGCCTGTGACGTTTTGATTCTCATTTTCTCAGGGGATAGGCCCAGCAGTGGGTATGACTGATTGACGGGTAGCTCAGTGTTTACCTTTTCAAGGCACTTCCATCGTGTTTTCATTAGTGGCTCTTACCACGTCCCCCTTAGGGCCGAGTGTACGCATTCCTCCACAGTCCCTTCAGCATTTATTTTTTGAAACATTTTTGCTGATGGCCATTCTGACTGCTGTGAGCTGATAGGTTTTTGTAATTTGGGTTTGCATGTCTTTAAAAATTCCTAAAATATATCATTTTCCCACACCTTTTTCTTTCCTCTTCTTTAAAGGAAAAGCTGTGAGTACCACATAGCTCTTGAAATTGTCTTCTTGGAAGGTTGCCCTCTTTTGAAATTTTTGCTCCATTTTTGATCCCAGGATTTATTTGGAGGGCAGGTGTCATTTACAGAATGGCAAGTTGGTGAATATTTAGTGACCTTTAGCAGTGGGTTGAAAGCTGCTGTTGTGGGAAATGGCCACAAGGAGGCAGCATTTCTCCATTCCCAAATCTGAGTACTAGGGCAGCAGAGCCTTTCTGGAAGTCGTGTTCCTAGGTTGTAAATTAGAATGGAATGTGCCAGGAGAAACCCCCATAAGTTTAGGTCTCATTACTTCTTGTTTTTGTTAATTTTTTTAATCGGGGTAAGGACTAGAATATTGTTTGTCCTAGGGGTACACAATCTGGTTCATTTGTACATTATATATGTCTACTCTACAGATCCTCTTCCCATGTAAAATATTACAGAGTGTTCTGTAGACCTCCCTTGCTATATGGTCGGTCGTTTTGAAATATGTATATAATATGTATTTGGATATGTATAGTAACACTAATCTCATTTATCCATTCCCCCCACCTTTCCTTTTAGATGAGCATAGTTGGTTTTCTAAGTCTGTGAGTGTCTTTCTCTGTGGAAATATGTTCATTTGTGTCAGTGATTAGATAACGCCTCTAAGGGATATCATAGGATATAGGTCTTTTGCTTTCCGACTTACCTCATGTTTTGTGATTATCTCCAGGCTCATCTCTGGTGCCTCAAAGAACAGTGTTTCATTGTTTTCCATGGCTAATATTCCATTGTGTACATGGACTCCTTCTTCTTTATCCATTCACCTGTTGATGGACATTTTGGTTGCTTCCCATCTTGGCTATTTTGAATAAGGCTGCAGTGCAGCATTTGCAGCCTGTGTCTTTTCGATCCTGGTCTTCTCAGGTGAGAGGCCCAGTGGTGTGCCTGCTGGATTGAATGGTACCTCAGTTTTCACTTTTCAACGCATTTCCTTTCAGTAGTCATTATTGGCTGTTAACCACTTTCCATCCCACCAGCACCTAGAGGTTACACAGTTCTCTGCAACCCCGTCAGCATTTATTGTTGGTAGACTTTTTGCTGACGGTCAGTCGACAGGTGTGAGATGAAACCTTTTGGTTGATTAGATTGCATGAGTCTAATCATTCCTGAGGTTGAGCTTTTACCCATTTTCCTGTTTTTTTGTTTAAAGAGAGTGAGGAATACTTACCTCTGCATACTATCTTCTTGAAACATTCGCCTGTTTTGAATTTCTTTTGTCCATTCCCCACCTGAGCACAATTTTTGACGGCAGGTGTCCTTTACAGCCCTGAGCCCTTGTGAATTTTAAGTGACCAGTAGCTGTGGGTTTAAAGCTGCTCTTGCGGGAAACGGCCACAAGGGGGCAGCATTTCTCCTTTACCAAATCTGGTCACTAGGGCAACAGAGCCTTAATGGAAGTCGTGTTCTAGGTTGTAAGTTACAATGGAATGTGCCGGGAAAAAGCCCTTTAAGTTTATGTGTCATTCCTTCTTGTTTGTATTTTTAACAAAATTTTTATTCTTTATCACAGCAAATTCGATTACAATGGTTTGTTTGGTCTAGGTGTGCAAGACGTGGTTCCTTCACACATATACATATATCTATTCTTCTTTGGAATCTTTTCCCGTGTAGGTTATGACACAATGTTGAGTAGTCTTCTCTTGGTATTCTGTAGGTCTTTGGTGATTATATATTTCACGTGTGTTTGTATATCTCTGTTCACCTCAATATGGTAATGTACCCAATCCTCACACCTTTCCATTTGGTGAACCTTAAGTTTTTGTACTGAATCTGTGATTGCCTTTCTCTGTGGAAGTATCTTCGTTTGTATCAATTTTTAGGTAACACCTCTATGTGGTATGATAGGATATGGGTCTTTCGTTTTCTCACTTACTCCAAGTTGCGTGATAACTTCTAGAGTCATCTATGGTGCTGCAAATGGCATTGCTTCATTTTATCGCTAGCTCATAATCCATCTGTACATGTAGCAGTTCTTCTCTGTACACCCATCTGTCGGTGGACTTTTTGGTGACTTCCATATCTTGGCTATGGTAATACTGTGCAATGCAGATTTGCCTGCCTCTTTCTTTCCAATTCTGTCTTCTTAGGTTATAGGTCCAGGAATAAGCCTCTGGATCGTACGGTAGCTCAATGTTTACCTTTTAACGGCACCTCCACTCTGCTCTCATGAGTGGCTCTCTCCAGGTTACATCCCACTTAAAGTGGAGGGTTTGCATTTCTCCACAGCACCTTCAGCATTTATTCTTTGTGGTTTTTTACTGATGGTTATTCTGACTGGTGTGAGCTGATACGTCTTTGTGGCTGAATTTGCATGTGTCTCATGATCCATTAAAACTGAGCTTTAAGGCAGGTCCTTTTCATTTTTCAGGCTGTGAGTACCGCTTAGTTCTTCAAAGTGTTTTCTTAAAGTATGTATGTCATAATTTTAAAATTTTTTGGCCATTACCTCCCTGAAGACATTTTGCGGTGACCATTAGCACAGGCTTAAACCTGCGTTTGCAGGTAACGGCCAGAGGGTGGCGGTCTTTCTACGTTCCCCATGCTGGTACTAGGGCAACAGGCCTTCTGGCCAGTGGTGTTCCTCGGTTATAAATTAGAGTGGAATGTGCCTGAAGAAACCCACAAATGCTGATGTCTCCTTACTTATGTTTGTCTTTTAAATTTACCTTATATTTATTATTGGAGCAATATTACATTGTGTACATGGAACAGTTCTTCTTGGTGCGTTCCTCTGTTGATGGACATTTTCATTGCTTCCAAATGTTGGCTATGGTCAATATGGCTGGAGTGCAGGATTGCCAGCCTGTGACGTTTTGATTCTCATTTTCTCAGGGGATAGGCCCAGCAGTGGGTATGACTGATTGACGGGTAGCTCAGTGTTTACCTTTTCAAGGCACTTCCATCGTGTTTTCATTAGTGGCTCTTACCACGTCCCCCTTAGGGCCGAGTGTACGCATTCCTCCACAGTCCCTTCAGCATTTATTTTTTGAAACATTTTTGCTGATGGCCATTCTGACTGCTGTGAGCTGATAGGTTTTTGTAATTTGGGTTTGCATGTCTTTAAAAATTCCTAAAATATATCATTTTCCCACACCTTATTCTTTCCTCTTCTTTAAAGGAAAAGCTGTGAGTACCACATAGCTCTTGAAATTGTCTTCTTGGAAGGTTGCCCTCTTTTGAAATTTTTGCTCCATTTTTGATCCCAGGATTTATTTGGAGGGCAGGTGTCATTTACAGAATGGCAAGTTGGTGAATATTTAGTGACCTTTAGCAGTGGGTTGAAAGCTGCTGTTGTGGGAAATGGCCACAAGGAGGCAGCATTTCTCCATTCCCAAATCTGAGTACTAGGGCAGCAGAGCCTTTCTGGAAGTCGTGTTCCTAGGTTGTAAATTAGAATGGAATGTGCCAGGAGAAACCCCCATAAGTTTAGGTCTCATTACTTCTTGTTTTTGTTATTTTTTTTAATCGGGGTAAGGACTAGAATATTGTTTGTCCTAGGGGTACACAATCTGGTTCATTTGTACATTATATATGTCTACTCTACAGATCCTCTTCCCATGTAAAATATTACAGAGTGTTCTGTAGACCTCCCTAGCTATATGGTCGGTCGTTTTGAAATATGTATATAATATGTATTTGGATATGTATAGTAACACTAATCTCATTTATCCATTCCCCCCACCTTTCCTTTTAGATGAGCATAGTTGGTTTTCTAAGTCTGTGAGTGTCTTTCTCTGTGGAAATATGTTCATTTGTGTCAGTGATTAGATAACGCCTCTAAGGGATATCATAGGATATAGGTCTTTTGCTTTCCGACTTACCTCATGTTTTGTGATTATCTCCAGGCTCATCTCTGGTGCCTCAAAGAGCAGTGTTTCATTGTTTTCCATGGCTAATATTCCATTGTGTACATGGACTCCTTCTTCTTTATCCATTCACCTGTTGATGGACATTTTGGTTGCTTCCCATCTTGGCTATTTTGAATAAGGCTGCAGTGCAGCCTTTGCAGCCTGTGTCTTCTCGATCCTGGTCTTCTCAGGTGAGAGGCCCAGTGGTGTGCCTGCTGGATTGAATGGTACCTCAGTTTTTACTTTTCAACGCAGTTCCTTTCTGTACTCCTTACTGGCTGTTAACCACTTTACATCTCACCAGCACCTATAGGTTACACAGTTCTCTACAACCCCATCAGCATTTATTGTTGGTAGACTTTTTGCTGACGGTCAGTCGACAGGTGTGAGTTGAAACCTTTTGGTTGATTAGATTGCATGAGTCTAATCATTCCTGAGGTTGAGCTTTTACCCATTTTCCTGTTTTTTTGTTTAAAGAGAGTGAGGAATACTTACCTCTGCATACTATCTTCTTGAAACATTCGCCTGTTTTGAATTTCTTTTGTCCATTCCCCACCTGAGCACAATTTTTGACGGCAGGTGTCCTTTACAGCCCTGAGCCCTTGTGAATTTTAAGTGACCAGTAGCTGTGGGTTTAAAGCTGCTCTTGCGGGAAACGGCCACAAGGGGGCAGCATTTCTCCTTTACCAAATCTGGTCACTAGGGCAACAGAGCCTTAATGGAAGTCGTGTTCTAGGTTGTAAGTTACAATGGAATGTGCCGGGAAAAAGCCCTTTAAGTTTATGTGTCATTCCTTCTTGTTTGTATTTTTAACAAAATTTTTATTCTTTATCACAGCAAATTCGATTACAATGGTTTGTTTGGTCTAGGTGTGCAAGACGTGGTTCCTTCACACATATACATATATCTATTCTTCTTTGGAATCTTTTCCCGTGTAGGTTATGACACAATGTTGAGTAGTCTTCTCTTGGTATTCTGTAGGTCTTTGGTGATTATATATTTCACGTGTGTTTGTATATCTCTGTTCACCTCAATATGGTAATGTACCCAATCCTCACACCTTTCCATTTGGTGAACCTTAAGTTTTTGTACTGAATCTGTGATTGCCTTTCTCTGTGGAAGTATCTTCGTTTGTATCAATTTTTAGGTAACACCTCTATGTGGTATGATAGGATACGGGTCTTTCGTTTTCTCACTTACTCCAAGTTGCGTGATAACTTCTAGAGTCATCTATGGTGCTGCAAATGGCATTGCTTCATTTTATCGCTAGCTCATAATCCATCTGTACATGTAGCAGTTCTTCTTTGTACACCCATCTGTCGGTGGACTTTTTGGTGACTTCCATATCTTGGCTATGGTAATACTGTGCAATGCAGATTTGCCTGCCTCTTTCTTTCCAATTCTGTCTTCTTAGGTTATAGGTCCAGGAATAAGCCTCTGGATCGTACGGTAGCTCAATGTTTACCTTTTAACGGCACCTCCACTCTGCTCTCATGAGTGGCTCTCTCCAGGTTACATCCCACTTAAAGTGCAGGGTTTGCATTTCTCCACAGCACCTTCAGCATTTATTCTTTGTGGTTTTTTACTGATGGTTATTCTGACTGGTGTGAGCTGATACGTCTTTGTGGCTGAATTTGCATGTGTCTCATGATCCATTAAAACTGAGCTTTAAGGCAGGTCCTTTTCATTTTTCAGGCTGTGAGTACCGCTTAGTTCTTCAAAGTGTTTTCTTAAAGTATGTATGTCATAATTTTAAAATTTTTTGGCCATTACCTCCCTGAAGACATTTTGCGGTGACCATTAGCACAGGCTTAAACCTGCGTTTGCAGGTAACGGCCAGAGGGTGGCGGTCTTTCTACGTTCCCCATGCTGGTACTAGGGCAACAGGCCTTCCGGCCAGTGGTGTTCCTCGGTTATAAATTAGAGTGGAATGTGCCTGAAGAAACCCACAAATGCTGATGTCTCCTTACTTATGTTTGTCTTTTAAATTTACCTTATATTTATTATTGGAGCAATATTACATTGTGTACATGGAACAGTTCTTCTTGGTGGGTTCCTCTGTTGATGGACATTTTCATTGCTTCCAAATGTTGGCTATGGTCAATATGGCTGGAGTGCAGGATTGCCAGCCTGTGACGTTTTGATTCTCATTTTCTCAGGGGATAGGCCCAGCAGCGGGTATGACTGATTGACAGGTAGCTCAGTGTTTACCTTTTCAAGGCACTTCCATTGTGTTTTCATTAGTGGCTCTTACCACGTCCCCCTTAGGGCCGAGTGTACGCATTCCTCCACAGTCCCTTCAGCATTTATTTTTTGAAACATTTTTGCTGATGGCCATTCTGACTGCTGTGAGCTGATAGGGTTTTCTAATTTGGGTTTGCATGTCTTTAAAAATTCCTAAAATATATCATTTTCCCACACCTTTTTCTTTCCTCTTCTTTAAAGGAAAAGCTGTGAGTACCACATAGCTCTTGAAATTGTCTTCTTGGAAGGTTGCCCTCTTTTGAAATTTTTGCTCCATTTTTGATCCCAGGATTTATTTGGAGGGCAGGTGTCATTTACAGAATGGCAAGTTGGTGAATATTTAGTGACCTTTAGCAGTGGGTTGAAAGCTGCTGTTGTGGGAAATGGCCACAAGGAGGCAGCATTTCTCCATTCCCAAATCTGAGTACTAGGGCAGCAGAGCCTTTCTAGAAGTCGTGTTCCTAGGTTGTAAATTAGAATGGAATGTGCCAGGAGAAACCCCCATAAGTTTAGGTCTCATTACTTCTTGTTTTTGTTAATTTTTTTAATCGGGGTAAGGACTAGAATATTGTTAGTCCTAGGGGTACACAATCTGGTTCAATTGTACATTATATATGTCTACTCTACAGATCCTCTTCCCATGTAAAATATTACAGAGTGTTCTGTAGACCTCCCTTGCTATATGGTCGGTCGTTTTGAAATATGTATATAATATGTATTTGGATATGTATAGTAACACTAATCTCATTTATCCATTCCCCCCACCTTTCCTTTTAGATGAGCATAGTTGGTTTTCTAAGTCTGTGAGTGTCTTTCTCTGTGGAAATATGTTCATTTGTGTCAGTGATTAGATAACGCCTCTAAGGGATATCATAGGATATAGGTCTTTTGCTTTCCGACTTACCTCATGTTTTGTGATTATCTCCAGGCTCATCTCTGGTGCCTCAAAGAGCAGTGTTTCATTGTTTTCCATGGCTAATATTCCATTGTGTACATGGACTCCTTCTTCTTTATCCATTCACCTGTTGATGGACATTTTGGTTGCTTCCCATCTTGGCTATTTTGAATAAGGCTGCAGTGCAGCCTTTGCAGCCTGTGTCTTTTCGATCCTGGTCTTCTCAGGTGAGAGGCCCAGTGGTGTGCCTGTTGCATTGAGTGGTACCTCAATTTTCACTTTTTAACGCAGTTCCTTTTGGTACTCCTTACTGGCTGTTAACCACTTTACATCTCACCAGCACCTAGAGGTTACACAGTTCTCTACAACCCCGTCAGCATTTATTGTTGGTAGACTTTTTGCTGACGGTCAGTGGACAGGTGTGAGTTGAAACCTTTTGGTTGATTAGATTGCATGAGTCTAATAATTCCTGAGGTTGAGCTTTTACCCATTTTCCTGTTTTTTTGTTTAAAGAGAGTGAGGAATACTTACCTCTGCATACTATCTTCTTGAAACATTCGCCTGTTTTGAATTTCTTTTGTCCATTCCCCACCTGAGCACAATTTTTGACGGCAGGTGTCCTTTACAGCCCTGAGCCCTTGTGAATTTTAAGTGACCAGTAGCTGTGGGTTTAAAGCTGCTCTTGCGGGAAACGGCCACAAGGGGGCAGCATTTCTCCTTTACCAAATCTGGTCACTAGGGCAACAGAGCCTTAATGGAAGTCGTGTTCTAGGTTGTAAGTTACAATGGAATGTGCCGGGAAAAAGCCCTTTAAGTTTATGTGTCATTCCTTCTTGTTTGTATTTTTAACAAAATTTTTATTCTTTATCACAGCAAATTCGATTACAATGGTTTGTTTGGTCTAGGTGTGCAAGACGTGGTTCCTTCACACATATACATATATCTATTCTTCTTTGGAATCTTTTCCCGTGTAGGTTATGACACAATGTTGAGTAGTCTTCTCTTGGTATTCTGTAGGTCTTTGGTGATTATATATTTCACGTGTGTTTGTATATCTCTGTTCACCTCAATATGGTAATGTACCCAATCCTCACACCTTTCCATTTGGTGAACCTTAAGTTTTTGTACTGAATCTGTGATTGCCTTTCTCTGTGGAAGTATCTTCGTTTGTATCAATTTTTAGGTAACACCTCTATGTGGTATGATAGGATATGGGTCTTTCGTTTTCTCACTTACTCCAAGTTGCGTGATAACTTCTAGAGTCATCTATGGTGCTGCAAATGGCATTGCTTCATTTTATCGCTAGCTCATAATCCATCTGTACATGTAGCAGTTCTTCTTTGTACACCCATCTGTCGGTGGACTTTTTGGTGACTTCCATATCTTGGCTATGGTAATACTGTGCAATGCAGATTTGCCTGCCTCTTTCTTTCCAATTCTGTCTTCTTAGGTTATAGGTCCAGGAATAAGCCTCTGGATCGTACGGTAGCTCAATGTTTACCTTTTAACGGCACCTCCACTCTGCTCTCATGAGTGGCTCTCTCCAGGTTACATCCCACTTAAAGTGGAGGGTTTGCATTTCTCCACAGCACCTTCAGCATTTATTCTTTGTGGTTTTTTACTGATGGTTATTCTGACTGGTGTGAGCTGATACGTCTTTGTGGCTGAATTTGCATGTGTCTCATGATCCATTAAAACTGAGCTTTAAGGCAGGTCCTTTTCATTTTTCAGGCTGTGAGTACCGCTTAGTTCTTCAAAGTGTTTTCTTAAAGTATGTATGTCATAATTTTAAAATTTTTTGGCCATTACCTCCCTGAAGACATTTTGCGGTGACCATTAGCACAGGCTTAAACCTGCGTTTGCAGGTAACGGCCAGAGGGTGGCGGTCTTTCTACGTTCCCCATGCTGCTACTAGGGCAACAGGCCTTCTGGCCAGTGGTGTTCCTCGGTTATAAATTAGAGTGGAATGTGCCTGAAGAAACCCACAAATGCTGATGTCTCCTTACTTATGTTTGTCTTTTAAATTTACCTTATATTTATTATTGGAGCAATATTACATTGTGTACATGGAACAGTTCTTCTTGGTGCGTTCCTCTGTTGATGGACATTTTCATTGCTTCCAAATGTTGGCTATGGTCAATATGGCTGGAGTGCAGGATTGCCAGCCTGTGACGTTTTGATTCTCATTTTCTCAGGGGATAGGCCCAGCAGTGGGTATGACTGATTGACGGGTAGCTCAGTGTTTACCTTTTCAAGGCACTTCCATCGTGTTTTCATTAGTGGCTCTTACCACGTCCCCCTTAGGGCCGAGTGTACGCATTCCTCCACAGTCCCTTCAGCATTTATTTTTTGAAACATTTTTGCTGATGGCCATTCTGACTGCTGTGAGCTGATAGGTTTTTGTAATTTGGGTTTGCATGTCTTTAAAAATTCCTAAAATATATCATTTTCCCACACCTTTTTCTTTCCTCTTCTTTAAAGGAAAAGCTGTGAGTACCACATAGCTCTTGAAATTGTCTTCTTGGAAGGTTGCCCTCTTTTGAAATTTTTGCTCCATTTTTGATCCCAGGATTTATTTGGAGGGCAGGTGTCATTTACAGAATGGCAAGTTGGTGAATATTTAGTGACCTTTAGCAGTGGGTTGAAAGCTGCTGTTGTGGGAAATGGCCACAAGGAGGCAGCATTTCTCCATTCCCAAATCTGAGTACTAGGGCAGCAGAGCCTTTCTGGAAGTCGTGTTCCTAGGTTGTAAATTAGAATGGAATGTGCCAGGAGAAACCCCCATAAGTTTAGGTCTCATTACTTCTTGTTTTTGTTAATTTTTTTAATCGGGGTAAGGACTAGAATATTGTTTGTCCTAGGGGTACACAATCTGGTTCATTTGTACATTATATATGTCTACTCTACAGATCCTCTTCCCATGTAAAATATTACAGAGTGTTCTGTAGACCTCGCTTGCTATATGGTCGGTCGTTTTGAAATATGTATATAATATGTATTTGGATATGTATAGTAACACTAATCTCATTTATCCATTCCCCCCACCTTTCCTTTTAGATGAGCATAGTTGGTTTTCTAAGTCTGTGAGTGTCTTTCTCTGTGGAAATATGTTCATTTGTGTCAGTGATTAGATAACGCCTCTAAGGGATATCATAGGATATAGGTCTTTTGCTTTCCGACTTACCTCATGTTTTGTGATTATCTCCAGGCTCATCTCTGGTGCCTCAAAGAACAGTGTTTCATTGTTTTCCATGGCTAATATTCCATTGTGTACATGGACTCCTTCTTCTTTATCCATTCACCTGTTGATGGACATTTTGGTTGCTTCCCATCTTGGCTATTTTGAATAAGGCTGCAGTGCAGCATTTGCAGCCTGTGTCTTTTCGATCCTGGTCTTCTCAGGTGAGAGGCCCAGTGGTGTGCCTGCTGGATTGAATGGTACCTCAGTTTTCACTTTTCAACGCATTTCCTTTCAGTAGTCATTATTGGCTGTTAACCACTTTCCATCCCACCAGCACCTAGAGGTTACACAGTTCTCTGCAACCCCGTCAGCATTTATTGTTGGTAGACTTTTTGCTGACGGTCAGTCGACAGGTGTGAGATGAAACCTTTTGGTTGATTAGATTGCATGAGTCTAATCATTCCTGAGGTTGAGCTTTTACCCATTTTCCTGTTTTTTTGTTTAAAGAGAGTGAGGAATACTTACCTCTGCATACTATCTTCTTGAAACATTCGCCTGTTTTGAATTTCTTTTGTCCATTCCCCACCTGAGCACAATTTTTGACGGCAGGTGTCCTTTACAGCCCTGAGCCCTTGTGAATTTTAAGTGACCAGTAGCTGTGGGTTTAAAGCTGCTCTTGCGGGAAACGGCCACAAGGGGGCAGCATTTCTCCTTTACCAAATCTGGTCACTAGGGCAACAGAGCCTTAATGGAAGTCGTGTTCTAGGTTGTAAATTACAATGGAATGTGCCGGGAAAAAGCCCTTTAAGTTTATGTGTCATTCCTTCTTGTTTGTATTTTTAACAAAATTTTTATTCTTTATCACAGCAAATTCGATTACAATGGTTTGTTTGGTCTAGGTGTGCAAGACGTGGTTCCTTCACACATATACATACATCTATTCTTCTTTGGAATCTTTTCCCGTGTAGGTTATGACACAATGTTGAGTAGTCTTCTCCTGGTATTCTGTAGGTCTTTGGTGATTATATATTTCACGTGTGTTTGTATATCTCTGTTCACCTCAATATGGTAATGTACCCAATCCTCACACCTTTCCATTTGGTGAACCTTAAGTTTTTGTACTGAATCTGTGATTGCCTTTCTCTGTGGAAGTATCTTCGTTTGTATCAATTTTTAGGTAACACCTCTATGTGGTATGATAGGATATGTGTCTTTCGCTTTCTCACTTACTCCAAGTTGCGTGATTACTTCTAGAGTCATCTATGGTGCTGCAAATGGCATTGTTTCATTTTATCGCTAGCTCATAATCCATCTGTACATGTAGCAGTTCTTCTTTGTCCACCCATCTGTCGGTGGACTTTTTGGTGACTTCCATATCTTGGCTATGGTAATACTGTGCAATGCAGATTTGCCTGCCTCTTTCTTTCCAATTCTGTCTTCTTAGGTTATAGGTCCAGGAATAAGCCTCTGGATCGTACGGTAGCTCAATGTTTACCTTTTAACGGCACCTCCACTCTGCTCTCATGAGTGGCTCTCTCCAGGTTACATCCCACTTAAAGTGGAGGGTTTGCATTTCTCCACAGCACCTTCAGCATTTATTCTTTGTGGTTTTTTACTGATGGTTATTCTGACTGGTGTGAGCTGATACGTCTTTGTGGCTGAATTTGCATGTGTCTCATGATCCATTAAAACTGAGCTTTAAGGCAGGTCCTTTTCATTTTTCAGGCTGTGAGTACCGCTTAGTTCTTCAAAGTGTTTTCTTAAAGTATGTATGTCATAATTTTAAAATTTTTTGGCCATTACCTCCCTGAAGACATTTTGCGGTGACCATTAGCACAGGCTTAAACCTGCGTTTGCAGGTAACGGCCAGAGGGTGGCGGTCTTTCTACGTTCCCCATGCTGGTACTAGGGCAACAGGCCTTCTGGCCAGTGGTGTTCCTCGGTTATAAATTAGAGTGGAATGTGCCTGAAGAAACCCACAAATGCTGATGTCTCCTTACTTATGTTTGTCTTTTAAATTTACCTTATATTTATTATTGGAGCAATATTACATTGTGTACATGGAACAGTTCTTCTTGGTGCGTTCCTCTGTTGATGGACATTTTCATTGCTTCCAAATGTTGGCTATGGTCAATATGGCTGGAGTGCAGGATTGCCAGCCTGTGACGTTTTGATTCTCATTTTCTCAGGGGATAGGCCCAGCAGTGGGTATGACTGATTGACGGGTAGCTCAGTGTTTACCTTTTCAAGGCACTTCCATCGTGTTTTCATTAGTGGCTCTTACCACGTCCCCCTTAGGGCCGAGTGTACGCATTCCTCCACAGTCCCTTCAGCATTTATTTTTTGAAACATTTTTGCTGATGGCCATTCTGACTGCTGTGAGCTGATAGGTTTTTGTAATTTGGGTTTGCATGTCTTTAAAAATTCCTAAAATATATCATTTTCCCACACCTTTTTCTTTCCTCTTCTTTAAAGGAAAAGCTGTGAGTACCACATAGCTCTTGAAATTGTCTTCTTGGAAGGTTGCCCTCTTTTGAAATTTTTGCTCCATTTTTGATCCCAGGATTTATTTGGAGGGCAGGTGTCATTTACAGAATGGCAAGTTGGTGAATATTTAGTGACCTTTAGCAGTGGGTTGAAAGCTGCTGTTGTGGGAAATGGCCACAAGGAGGCAGCATTTCTCCATTCCCAAATCTGAGTACTAGGGCAGCAGAGCCTTTCTGGAAGTCGTGTTCCTAGGTTGTAAATTAGAATGGAATGTGCCAGGAGAAACCCCCATAAGTTTAGGTCTCATTACTTCTTGTTTTTGTTAATTTTTTTAATCGGGGTAAGGACTAGAATATTGTTTGTCCTAGGGGTACACAATCTGGTTCATTTGTACATTATATATGTCTACTCTACAGATCCTCTTCCCATGTAAAATATTACAGAGTGTTCTGTAGACCTCGCTTGCTATATGGTCGGTCGTTTTGAAATATGTATATAATATGTATTTGGATATGTATAGTAACACTAATCTCATTTATCCATTCCCCCCACCTTTCCTTTTAGATGAGCATAGTTGGTTTTCTAAGTCTGTGAGTGTCTTTCTCTGTGGAAATATGTTCATTTGTGTCAGTGATTAGATAACGCCTCTAAGGGATATCATAGGATATAGGTCTTTTGCTTTCCGACTTACCTCATGTTTTGTGATTATCTCCAGGCTCATCTCTGGTGCCTCAAAGAACAGTGTTTCATTGTTTTCCATGGCTAATATTCCATTGTGTACATGGACTCCTTCTTCTTTATCCATTCACCTGTTGATGGACATTTTGGTTGCTTCCCATCTTGGCTATTTTGAATAAGGCTGCAGTGCAGCATTTGCAGCCTGTGTCTTTTCGATCCTGGTCTTCTCAGGTGAGAGGCCCAGTGGTGTGCCTGCTGGATTGAATGGTACCTCAGTTTTCACTTTTCAACGCATTTCCTTTCAGTAGTCATTATTGGCTGTTAACCACTTTCCATCCCACCAGCACCTAGAGGTTACACAGTTCTCTGCAACCCCGTCAGCATTTATTGTTGGTAGACTTTTTGCTGACGGTCAGTCGACAGGTGTGAGATGAAACCTTTTGGTTGATTAGATTGCATGAGTCTAATCATTCCTGAGGTTGAGCTTTTACCCATTTTCCTGTTTTTTTGTTTAAAGAGAGTGAGGAATACTTACCTCTGCATACTATCTTCTTGAAACATTCGCCTGTTTTGAATTTCTTTTGTCCATTCCCCACCTGAGCACAATTTTTGACGGCAGGTGTCCTTTACAGCCCTGAGCCCTTGTGAATTTTAAGTGACCAGTAGCTGTGGGTTTAAAGCTGCTCTTGCGGGAAACGGCCACAAGGGGGCAGCATTTCTCCTTTACCAAATCTGGTCACTAGGGCAACAGAGCCTTAATGGAAGTCGTGTTCTAGGTTGTAAGTTACAATGGAATGTGCCGGGAAAAAGCCCTTTAAGTTTATGTGTCATTCCTTCTTGTTTGTATTTTTAACAAAATTTTTATTCTTTATCACAGCAAATTCGATTACAATGGTTTGTTTGGTCTAGGTGTGCAAGACGTGGTTCCTTCACACATATACATATATCTATTCTTCTTTGGAATCTTTTCCCGTGTAGGTTATGACACAATGTTGAGTAGTCTTCTCTTGGTATTCTGTAGGTCTTTGGTGATTATATATTTCACGTGTGTTTGTATATCTCTGTTCACCTCAATATGGTAATGTACCCAATCCTCACACCTTTCCATTTGGTGAACCTTAAGTTTTTGTACTGAATCTGTGATTGCCTTTCTCTGTGGAAGTATCTTCGTTTGTATCAATTTTTAGGTAACACCTCTATGTGGTATGATAGGATATGGGTCTTTCGTTTTCTCACTTACTCCAAGTTGCGTGATAACTTCTAGAGTCATCTATGGTGCTGCAAATGGCATTGCTTCATTTTATCGCTAGCTCATAATCCATCTGTACATGTAGCAGTTCTTCTTTGTACACCCATCTGTCGGTGGACTTTTTGGTGACTTCCATATCTTGGCTATGGTAATACTGTGCAATGCAGATTTGCCTGCCTCTTTCTTTCCAATTCTGTCTTCTTAGGTTATAGGTCCAGGAATAAGCCTCTGGATCGTACGGTAGCTCAATGTTTACCTTTTAACGGCACCTCCACTCTGCTCTCATGAGTGGCTCTCTCCAGGTTACATCCCACTTAAAGTGGAGGGTTTGCATTTCTCCACAGCACCTTCAGCATTTATTCTTTGTGGTTTTTTACTGATGGTTATTCTGACTGGTGTGAGCTGATACGTCTTTGTGGCTGAATTTGCATGTGTCTCATGATCCATTAAAACTGAGCTTTAAGGCAGGTCCTTTTCATTTTTCAGGCTGTGAGTACCGCTTAGTTCTTCAAAGTGTTTTCTTAAAGTATGTATGTCATAATTTTAAAATTTTTTGGCCATTACCTCCCTGAAGACATTTTGCGGTGACCATTAGCACAGGCTTAAACCTGCGTTTGCAGGTAACGGCCAGAGGGTGGCGGTCTTTCTACGTTCCCCATGCTGGTACTAGGGCAACAGGCCTTCTGGCCAGTGGTGTTCCTCGGTTATAAATTAGAGTGGAATGTGCCTGAAGAAACCCACAAATGCTGATGTCTCCTTACTTATGTTTGTCTTTTAAATTTACCTTATATTTATTATTGGAGCAATATTACATTGTGTACATGGAACAGTTCTTCTTGGTGCGTTCCTCTGTTGATGGACATTTTCATTGCTTCCAAATGTTGGCTATGGTCAATATGGCTGGAGTGCAGGATTGCCAGCCTGTGACGTTTTGATTCTCATTTTCTCAGGGGATAGGCCCAGCAGCGGGTATGACTGATTGACGGGTAGCTCAGTGTTTACCTTTTCAAGGCACTTCCATTGTGTTTTCATTAGTGGCTCTTACCACGTCCCCCTTAGGGCCGAGTGTACGCATTCCTCCACAGTCCCTTCAGCATTTATTTTTTGAAACATTTTTGCTGATGGCCATTCTGACTGCTGTGAGCTGATAGGGTTTTGTAATTTGGGTTTGCATGTCTTTAAAAATTCCTAAAATATATCATTTTCCCACACCTTTTTCTTTCCTCTTCTTTAAAGGAAAAGCTGTGAGTACCACATAGCTCTTGAAATTGTCTTCTTGGAAGGTTGTCCTCTTTTGAAATTTTTGCTCCATTTTTGATCCCAGGATTTATTTGGAGGGCAGGTGTCATTTACAGAATGGCAAGTTGGTGAATATTTAGTGACCTTTAGCAGTGGGTTGAAAGCTGCTGTTGTGGGAAATGGCCACAAGGAGGCAGCATTTCTCCATTCCCAAATCTGAGTACTAGGGCAGCAGAGCCTTTCTGGAAGTCGTGTTCCTAGGTTGTAAATTAGAATGGAATGTGCCAGGAGAAACCCCCATAAGTTTAGGTCTCATTACTTCTTGTTTTTGTTAATTTTTTTAATCGGGGTAAGGACTAGAATATTGTTTGTCCTAGGGGTACACAATCTGGTTCATTTGTACATTATATATGTCTACTCTACAGATCCTCTTCCCATGTAAAATATTACAGAGTGTTCTGTAGACCTCCCTTGCTATATGGTCGGTCGTTTTGAAATATGTATATAATATGTATTTGGATATGTATAGTAACACTAATCTCATTTATCCATTCCCCCCACCTTTCCTTTTAGATGAGCATAGTTGGTTTTCTAAGTCTGTGAGTGTCTTTCTCTGTGGAAATATGTTCATTTGTGTCAGTGATTAGATAACGCCTCTAAGGGATATCATAGGATATAGGTCTTTTGCTTTCCGACTTACCTCATGTTTTGTGATTATCTCCAGGCTCATCTCTGGTGCCTCAAAGAGCAGTGTTTCATTGTTTTCCATGGCTAATATTCCATTGTGTACATGGACTCCTTCTTCTTTATCCATTCACCTGTTGATGGACATTTTGGTTGCTTCCCATCTTGGCTATTTTGAATAAGGCTGCAGTGCAGCCTTTGCAGCCTGTGTCTTTTCGATCCTGGTCTTCTCAGGTGAGAGGCCCAGTGGTGTGCCTGTTGCATTGAGTGGTACCTCAATTTTCACTTTTCAACGCAGTTCCTTTTGGTACTCCTTACTGGCTGTTAACCACTTTACATCTCACCAGCACCTAGAGGTTACACAGTTCTCTACAACCCCGTCAGCATTTATTGTTGGTAGACTTTTTGCTGACGGTCAGTCGACAGGTGTGAGTTGAAACCTTTTGGTTGATTAGATTGCATGAGTCTAATCATTCCTGAGGTTGAGCTTTTACCCATTTTCCTGTTTTTTTGTTTAAAGAGAGTGAGGAATACTTACCTCTGCATACTATCTTCTTGAAACATTCGCCTGTTTTGAATTTCTTTTGTCCATTCCCCACCTGAGCACAATTTTTGACGGCAGGTGTCCTTTACAGCCCTGAGCCCTTGTGAATTTTAAGTGACCAGTAGCTGTGGGTTTAAAGCTGCTCTTGCGGGAAACGGCCACAAGGGGGCAGCATTTCTCCTTTACCAAATCTGGTCACTAGGGCAACAGAGCCTTAATGGAAGTCGTGTTCTAGGTTGTAAAGTACAATGGAATGTGCCGGGAAAAAGCCCTTTAAGTGTATGTGTCATTCCTTCTTGTTTGTATTTTTAACAAAATTTTTATTCTTTATCACAGCAAATTCGATTACAATGGTTTGTTTGGTCTAGGTGTGCAAGATGTGGTTCCTTCACACATATACATATATCTATTCTTCTTTGGAATCTTTTCCCGTGTAGGTTATGACACAATGTTGAGTAGTCTTCTCTTGGTATTCTGTAGGTCTTTGGTGATTATATATTTCACGTGTGTTTGTATATCTCTGTTCACCTCAATATGGTAATGTACCCAATCCTCACACCTTTCCATTTGGTGAACCTTAAGTTTTTGTACTGAATCTGTGATTGCCTTTCTCTGTGGAAGTATCTTCGTTTGTATCAATTTTTAGGTAACACCTCTATGTGGTATGATAGGATATGTGTCTTTCGCTTTCTCACTTACTCCAAGTTGCGTGATTACTTCTAGAGTCATCTATGGTGCTGCAAATGGCATTGTTTCATTTTATCGCTAGCTCATAATCCATCTGTACATGTAGCAGATCTTCTTTGTCCACCCATCTGTCGGTGGACTTTTTGGTGACTTCCATATCTTGGCTATGGTAATACTGTGCAATGCAGATTTGCCTGCCTCTTTCTTTCCAATTCTGTCTTCTTAGGTTATAGGTCCAGGAATAAGCCTCTGGATCGTACGGTAGCTCAATGTTTACCTTTTAACGGCACCTCCACTCTGCTCTCATGAGTGGCTCTCTCCAGGTTACATCCCACTTAAAGTGGAGGGTTTGCATTTCTCCACAGCACCTTCAGCATTTATTCTTTGTGGTTTTTTACTGATGGTTATTCTGACTGGTGTGAGCTGATACGTCTTTGTGGCTGAATTTGCATGTGTCTCATGATCCATTAAAACTGAGCTTTAAGGCAGGTCCTTTTCATTTTTCAGGCTGTGAGTACAGCTTAGTTCTTCAAAGTGTTTTCTTAAAGTATGTATGTCATAAATTTAAAATTTTTTCGCCATTACCTCCCTGAAGACATTTTGCGGTGACCATTAGCACAGGCTTAAACCTGCGTTTGCAGGTAACGGCCAGAGGGTGGCAGTCTTTCTACGTTCCCCATGCTGGTACTAGGGCAACAGGCCTTCCGGCCAGTGGTGTTCCTCGGTTATAAATTAGAGTGGATTGTGCCTGAAGAAACCCACAAATGCTGATGTCTCCTTACTTATGTTTGTCTTTTAAATTTACCTTATATTTATTATTGGAGCAATATTACATTGTGTACATGGAAGAGTTCTTCTTGGTGCGTTCCTCTGTTGATGGACATTTTCATTGCTTCCAAATGTTGGCTATGGTCAATATGGCTGGAGTGCAGGATTGCCAGCCTGTGACGTTTTGATTCTCATTTTCTCAGGGGATAGGCCCAGCAGTGGGTATGACTGATTGACGGGTAGCTCAGTGTTTACCTTTTCAAGGCACTTCCATTGTGTTTTCATTAGTGGCTCTTACCACGTCCCCCTTAGGGCCGAGTGTACGCATTCCTCCACAGTCCCTTCAGCATTTATTTTTTGAAACATTTTTGCTGATGGCCATTCTGACTGCTGTGAGCTGATAGGTTTTTGTAATTTGGGTTTGCATGTCTTTAAAAATTCCTAAAATATATCATTTTCCCACACCTTTTTCTTTCCTCTTCTTTAAAGGAAAAGCTGTGAGTACCACATAGCTCTTGAAATTGTCTTCTTGGAAGGTTGCCCTCTTTTGAAATTTTTGCTCCATTTTTGATCCCAGGATTTATTTGGAGGGCAGGTGTCATTTACAGAATGGCAAGTTGGTGAATATTTAGTGACCTTTAGCAGTGGGTTGAAAGCTGCTGTTGTGGGAAATGGCCACAAGGAGGCAGCATTTCTCCATTCCCAAATCTGAGTACTAGGGCAGCAGAGCCTTTCTGGAAGTCGTGTTCCTAGGTTGTAAATTAGAGTGGAATGTGCCAGGAGAAACCCCCATAAGTTTAGGTCTCATTACTTCTTGTTTTAGTTAATTTTTTTAATCGGGGTAAGGACTAGAATATTGTTTGTCCTAGGGGTACACAATCTGGTTCAAATGTACATTATATATGTCTACTCTACAGATCCTCTTCCCATGTAAAATATTACAGAGTGTTCTGTAGACCTCCCTTGCTATATGGTCGGTCGTTTTGAAATATGTATATAATATGTATTTGGATATGTATAGTAACACTAATCTCATTTATCCATTCCCCCCACCTTTCCTTTTAGATGAGCATAGTTGGTTTTCTAAGTCTGTGAGTGTCTTTCTCTGTGGAAATATGTTCATTTGTGTCAGTGATTAGATAACGCCTCTAAGGGATATCATAGGATATAGGTCTTTTGCTTTCCGACTTACCTCATGTTTTGTGATTATCTCCAGGCTCATCTCTGGTGCCTCAAAGAGCAGTGTTTCATTGTTTTCCATGGCTAATATTCCATTGTGTACATGGACTCCTTCTTCTTTATCCATTCACCTGTTGATGGACATTTTGGTTGCTTCCCATCTTGGCTATTTTGAATAAGGCTGCAGTGCAGCCTTTGCAGCCTGTGTCTTTTCGATCCTGGTCTTCTCAGGTGAGAGGCCCAGTGGTGTGCCTGTTGCATTGAGTGGTACCTCAATTTTCACTTTTCAACGCAGTTCCTTTTGGTACTCCTTACTGGCTGTTAACCACTTTACATCTCACCAGCACCTAGAGGTTACACAGTTCTCTACAACCCCGTCAGCATTTATTGTTGGTAGACTTTTTGCTGACGGTCAGTCGACAGGTGTGAGTTGAAACCTTTTGGTTGATTAGATTGCATGAGTCTAATAATTCCTGAGGTTGAGCTTTTACCCATTTTCCTGTTTTTTTGTTTAAAGAGAGTGAGGAATACTTACCTCTGCATACTATCTTCTTGAAACATTCGCCTGTTTTGAATTTCTTTTGTCCATTCCCCACCTGAGCACAATTTTTGACGGCAGGTGTCCTTTACAGCCCTGAGCCCTTGTGAATTTTAAGTGACCAGTAGCTGTGGGTTTAAAGCTGCTCTTGCGGGAAACGGCCACAAGGGGGCAGCATTTCTGCTTTACCAAATCTGGTCACTAGGGCAACAGAGCCTTAATGGAAGTCGTGTTCTAGGTTGTAAGTTACAATGGAATGTGCCGGGAAAAAGCCCTTTAAGTTTATGTGTCATTCCTTCTTGTTTGTATTTTTAACAAAATTTTTATTCTTTATCACAGCAAATTCGATTACAATGGTTTGTTTGGTCTAGGTGTGCAAGACGTGGTTCCTTCACACATATACATATATCTATTCTTCTTTGGAATCTTTTCCCGTGTAGGTTATGACACAATGTTGAGTAGTCTTCTCTTGGTATTCTGTAGGTCTTTGGTGATTATATATTTCACGTGTGTTTGTATATCTCTGTTCACCTCAATATGGTAATGTACCCAATCCTCACACCTTTCCATTTGGTGAACCTTAAGTTTTGTACTGAATCTGTGATTGCCTTTCTCTGTGGAAGTATCTTCGTTTGTATCAATTTTTAGGTAACACCTCTTTGTGGTATGATAGGATATGTGTCTTTCGTTTTCTCACTTACTCCAAGTTGCGTGATTACTTCTAGAGTCATCTATGGTGCTGCAAATGGCAGTGTTTCATTTTATCGCTAGCTCATAATCCATCTGTACATGTAGCAGTTCTTCTTTGTCCACCCATGTGTCGGTGGACTTTTTGGTGACTTCCATATCTTGGCTATGGTAATACTGTGCAATGCAGATTTGCCTGCCTCTTTCTTTCCAATTCTGTCTTCTTAGGTTATAGGTCCAGGAATAAGCCTCTGGATCGTACGGTAGCTCAATGTTTACCTTTTAACGGCACCTCCACTCTGCTCTCATGAGTGGCTCTCTCCAGGTTACATCCCACTTAAAGTGGAGGGTTTGCATTTCTCCACAGCACCTTCAGCATTTATTCTTTGTGGTTTTTTACTGATGGTTATTCTGACTGGTGTGAGCTGATACGTCTTTGTGGCTGAATTTGCATGTGTCTCATGATCCATTAAAACTGAGCTTTAAGGCAGGTCCTTTTCATTTTTCAGGCTGTGAGTACCGCTTAGTTCTTCAAAGTGTTTTCTTAAAGTATGTATGTCATAATTTTAAAATTTTTTGGCCATTACCTCCCTGAAGACATTTTGCGGTGACCATTAGCACAGGCTTAAACCTGCGTTTGCAGGTAACGGCCAGAGGGTGGCGGTCTTTCTACGTTCCCCATGCTGGTAATAGAGCAACAGGCCTTCCGGCCAGTGGTGTTCCTCGGTTATAAATTAGAGTGGATTGTGCCTGAAGAAACCCACAAATGCTGATGTCTCCTTACTTATGTTTGTCTTTTAAATTTACCTTATATTTATTATTGGAGCAATATTACATTGTGTACATGGAACAGTTCTTCTTGGTGCGTTCCTCTGTTGATGGACATTTTCATTGCTTCCAAATGTTGGCTATGGTCAATATGGCTGGAGTGCAGGGTTGCCAGCCTGTGACGTTTTGATTCTCATTTTCTCAGGGGATAGGCCCAGCAGTGGGTATGACTGATTGACGGGTAGCTCAGTGTTTACCTTTTCAAGGCACTTCCATTGTGTTTTCATTAGTGGCTCTTACCACGTCCCCCTTAGGGCCGAGTGTACGCATTCCTCCACAGTCCCTTCAGCATTTATTTTTTGAAACATTTTTGCTGATGGCCATTCTGACTGCTGTGAGCTGATAGGGTTTTGTAATTTGGGTTTGCATGTCTTTAAAAATTCCTAAAATATATCATTTTCCCACACCTTTTCTTTCCTCTTTAAAGGAAAAGCTGTGAGTACCACATAGCTCTTGAAATTGTCTTCTTGGAAGGTTGCCCTCTTTTGAAATTTTTGCTCCATTTTTGATCCCAGGATTTATTTGGAGGGCAGGTGTCATTTACAGAATGGCAAGTTGGTGAATATTTAGTGACCTTTAGCAGTGGGTTGAAAGCTGCTGTTGTGGGAAATGGCCACAAGGAGGCAGCATTTCTCCATTCCCAAATCTGAGTACTAGGGCAGCAGAGCCTTTCTGGAAGTCGTGTTCCTAGGTTGTAAATTAGAATGGAATGTGCCAGGAGAAACCCCCATAAGTTTAGGTCTCATTACTTCTTGTTTTTGTTATTTTTTTTAATCGGGGTAAGGACTAGAATATTGTTTGTCCTAGGGGTACACAATCTGGTTCATTTGTACATTATATATGTCTACTCTACAGATCCTCTTCCCATGTAAAATATTACAGAGTGTTCTGTAGACCTCCCTTGCTATATGGTCGGTCGTTTTGAAATATGTATATAATATGTATTTGGATATGTATAGTAACACTAATCTCATTTATCCATTCCCCCCACCTTTCCTTTTAGATGAGCATAGTTGGTTTTCTAAGTCTGTGAGTGTCTTTCTCTGTGGAAATATGTTCATTTGTGTCAGTGATTAGATAACGCCTCTAAGGGATATCATAGGATATAGGTCTTTTGCTTTCCGACTTACCTCATGTTTTGTGATTATCTCCAGGCTCATCTCTGGTGCCTCAAAGAGCAGTGTTTCATTGTTTTCCATGGCTAATATTCCATTGTGTACATGGACTCCTTCTTCTTTATCCATTCACCTGTTGATGGACATTTTGGTTGCTTCCCATCTTGGCTATTTTGAATAAGGCTGCAGTGCAGCCTTTGCAGCCTGTGTCTTTTCGATCCTGGTCTTCTCAGGTGAGAGGCCCAGTGGTGTGCCTGCTGGATTGAATGGTACCTCAGTTTTCACTTTTCAACGCAGTTCCTTTCGGTAGTCATTATTGGCTGTTAACCACTTTCCTTCCCACCAGCACCTAGAGGTTACACAGTTCTCTACAACCCCGTCAGCATTTATTGTTGGTAGACTTTTTGCTGACGGTCAGTCGACAGGTGTGAGTTGAAACCTTTTCGTTGATTAGATTGCATGAGTCTAATAATTCCTGAGGTTGAGCTTTTACCCATTTTCCTGTTTTTTTGTTTAAAGAGAGTGAGGAATACTTACCTCTGCATACTATCTTCTTGAAACATTCGCCTGTTTTGAATTTCTTTTGTCCATTCCCCACCTGAGCACAATTTTTGATGGCAGGTGTCCTTTACAGCCCTGAGCCCTTGTGAATTTTAAGTGACCAGTAGCTGTGGGTTTAAAGCTGCTCTTGCGGGAAACGGCCACAAGGGGGCAGCATTTCTCCTTTACCAAATCTGGTCACTAGGGCAACAGAGCCTTAATGGAAGTCGTGTTCTAGGTTGTAAAGTACAATGGAATGTGCCGGGAAAAAGCCCTTTAAGTGTATGTGTCATTCCTTCTTGTTTGTATTTTTAACAAAATTTTTATTCTTTATCACAGCAAATTCGATTACAATGGTTTGTTTGGTCTAGGTGTGCAAGACGTGGTTCCTTCACACATATACATATATCTATTCTTCTTTGGAATCTCTTCCCGTGTAGGTTATGACACAATGTTGAGTAGTCTTCTCTTGGTATTCTGTAGGTCTTTGGTGATTATATATTTCACGTGTGTTTGTATATCTCTGTTCACCTCAATATGGTAATGTACCCAATCCTCACACGTTTCCATTTGGTGAACCTTAAGTTTTTGTACTGAATCTGTGATTGCCTTTCTCTGTGGAAGTATCTTCGTTTGTATCAATTTTTAGGTAACACCTCTATGTGGTATGATAGGATATGTGTCTTTCGTTTTCTCACTTATTCCAAGTTGCGTGATTACTTCTAGAGTCATCTATGGTGCTGCAAATGGCATTGCTTCATTTTATCGCTAGCTCATAATCCATCTGTACATGTAGCAGTTCTTCTTTGTCCACCCATCTGTCGGTGGACTTTTTGGTGACTTCCATATCTTGGCTATGGTAATACTGTGCAATGCAGATTTGCCTGCCTCTTTCTTTCCAATTCTGTCTTCTTAGGTTATAGGTCCAGGAATAAGCCTCTGGATCGTACGGTAGCTCAATGTTTACCTTTTAACGGCACCTCCACTCTGCTCTCATGAGTGGCTCTCTCCAGGTTACATCCCACTTAAAGTGGAGGGTTTGCATTTCTCCACAGCACCTTCAGCATTTATTCTTTGTGGTTTTTTACTGATGGTTATTCTGACTGGTGTGAGCTGATATGTCTTTGTGGCTGAATTTGCATGTGTCTCATGATCCATTAAAACTGAGCTTTAAGGCAGGTCCTTTTCATTTTTCAGGCTGTGAGTACAGCTTAGTTCTTCAAAGTGTTTTCTTAAAGTATGTATGTCATAATTTTAAAATTTTTTCGCCATTACCTCCCTGAAGACATTTTGCGGTGACCATTAGCACAGGCTTAAACCTGCGTTTGCAGGTAACGGCCAGAGGGTGGCAGTCTTTCTACGTTCCCCATGCTGGTACTAGGGCAACAGGCCTTCCGGCCAGTGGTGTTCCTCGGTTATAAATTAGAGTGGATTGTGCCTGAAGAAACCCACAAATGCTGATGTCTCCTTACTTATGTTTGTCTTTTAAATTTACCTTATATTTATTATTGGAGCAATATTACATTGTGTACATGGAAGAGTTCTTCTTGGTGCGTTCCTCTGTTGATGGACATTTTCATTGCTTCCAAATGTTGGCTATGGTCAATATGGCTGGAGTGCAGGATTGCCAGCCTGTGACGTTTTGATTCTCATTTTCTCAGGGGATAGGCCCAGCAGTGGGTATGACTGATTGACGGGTAGCTCAGTGTTTACCTTTTCAAGGCACTTCCATTGTGTTTTCATTAGTGGCTCTTACCACGTCCCCCTTAGGGCCGAGTGTACGCATTCCTCCACAGTCCCTTCAGCATTTATTTTTTGAAACATTTTTGCTGATGGCCATTCTGACTGCTGTGAGCTGATAGGTTTTTGTAATTTGGGTTTGCATGTCTTTAAAAATTCCTAAAATATATCATTTTCCCACACCTTTTTCTTTCCTCTTCTTTAAAGGAAAAGCTGTGAGTACCACATAGCTCTTGAAATTGTCTTCTTGGAAGGTTGCCCTCTTTTGAAATTTTTGCTCCATTTTTGATCCCAGGATTTATTTGGAGGGCAGGTGTCATTTACAGAATGGCAAGTTGGTGAATATTTAGTGACCTTTAGCAGTGGGTTGAAAGCTGCTGTTGTGGGAAATGGCCACAAGGAGGCAGCATTTCTCCATTCCCAAATCTGAGTACTAGGGCAGCAGAGCCTTTCTGGAAGTCGTGTTCCTAGGTTGTAAATTAGAGTGGAATGTGCCAGGAGAAACCCCCATAAGTTTAGGTCTCATTACTTCTTGTTTTTGTTAATTTTTTTAATCGGGGTAAGGACTAGAATATTGTTTGTCCTAGGGGTACACAATCTGGTTCAAATGTACATTATATATGTCTACTCTACAGATCCTCTTCCCATGTAAAATATTACAGAGTGTTCTGTAGACCTCCCTTGCTATATGGTCGGTCGTTTTGAAATATGTATATAATATGTATTTGGATATGTATAGTAACACTAATCTCATTTATCCATTCCCCCCACCTTTCCTTTTAGATGAGCATAGTTGGTTTTCTAAGTCTGTGAGTGTCTTTCTCTGTGGAAATATGTTCATTTGTGTCAGTGATTAGATAACGCCTCTAAGGGATATCATAGGATATAGGTCTTTTGCTTTCCGACTTACCTCATGTTTTGTGATTATCTCCAGGCTCATCTCTGGTGCCTCAAAGAGCAGTGTTTCATTGTTTTCCATGGCTAATATTCCATTGTGTACATGGACTCCTTCTTCTTTATCCATTCACCTGTTGATGGACATTTTGGTTGCTTCCCATCTTGGCTATTTTGAATAAGGCTGCAGTGCAGCCTTTGCAGCCTGTGTCTTTTCGATCCTGGTCTTCTCAGGTGAGAGGCCCAGTGGTGTGCCTGTTGCATTGAGTGGTACCTCAATTTTCACTTTTCAACGCAGTTCCTTTTGGTACTCCTTACTGGCTGTTAACCACTTTACATCTCACCAGCACCTAGAGGTTACACAGTTCTCTACAACCCCGTCAGCATTTATTGTTGGTAGACTTTTTGCTGACGGTCAGTCGACAGGTGTGAGTTGAAACCTTTTGGTTGATTAGATTGCATGAGTCTAATAATTCCTGAGGTTGAGCTTTTACCCATTTTCCTGTTTTTTTGTTTAAAGAGAGTGAGGAATACTTACCTCTGCATACTATCTTCTTGAAACATTCGCCTGTTTTGAATTTCTTTTGTCCATTCCCCACCTGAGCACAATTTTTGACGGCAGGTGTCCTTTACAGCCCTGAGCCCTTGTGAATTTTAAGTGACCAGTAGCTGTGGGTTTAAAGCTGCTCTTGCGGGAAACGGCCACAAGGGGGCAGCATTTCTGCTTTACCAAATCTGGTCACTAGGGCAACAGAGCCTTAATGGAAGTCGTGTTCTAGGTTGTAAGTTACAATGGAATGTGCCGGGAAAAAGCCCTTTAAGTTTATGTGTCATTCCTTCTTGTTTGTATTTTTAACAAAATTTTTATTCTTTATCACAGCAAATTCGATTACAATGGTTTGTTTGGTCTAGGTGTGCAAGACGTGGTTCCTTCACACATATACATATATCTATTCTTCTTTGGAATCTTTTCCCGTGTAGGTTATGACACAATGTTGAGTAGTCTTCTCTTGGTATTCTGTAGGTCTTTGGTGATTATATATTTCACGTGTGTTTGTATATCTCTGTTCACCTCAATATGGTAATGTACCCAATCCTCACACCTTTCCATTTGGTGAACCTTAAGTTTTGTACTGAATCTGTGATTGCCTTTCTCTGTGGAAGTATCTTCGTTTGTATCAATTTTTAGGTAACACCTCTTTGTGGTATGATAGGATATGTGTCTTTCGTTTTCTCACTTACTCCAAGTTGCGTGATTACTTCTAGAGTCATCTATGGTGCTGCAAATGGCAGTGTTTCATTTTATCGCTAGCTCATAATCCATCTGTACATGTAGCAGTTCTTCTTTGTCCACCCATGTGTCGGTGGACTTTTTGGTGACTTCCATATCTTGGCTATGGTAATACTGTGCAATGCAGATTTGCCTGCCTCTTTCTTTCCAATTCTGTCTTCTTAGGTTATAGGTCCAGGAATAAGCCTCTGGATCGTACGGTAGCTCAATGTTTACCTTTTAACGGCACCTCCACTCTGCTCTCATGAGTGGCTCTCTCCAGGTTACATCCCACTTAAAGTGGAGGGTTTGCATTTCTCCACAGCACCTTCAGCATTTATTCTTTGTGGTTTTTTACTGATGGTTATTCTGACTGGTGTGAGCTGATACGTCTTTGTGGCTGAATTTGCATGTGTCTCATGATCCATTAAAACTGAGCTTTAAGGCAGGTCCTTTTCATTTTTCAGGCTGTGAGTACCGCTTAGTTCTTCAAAGTGTTTTCTTAAAGTATGTATGTCATAATTTTAAAATTTTTTGGCCATTACCTCCCTGAAGACATTTTGCGGTGACCATTAGCACAGGCTTAAACCTGCGTTTGCAGGTAACGGCCAGAGGGTGGCGGTCTTTCTACGTTCCCCATGCTGGTAATAGAGCAACAGGCCTTCCGGCCAGTGGTGTTCCTCGGTTATAAATTAGAGTGGATTGTGCCTGAAGAAACCCACAAATGCTGATGTCTCCTTACTTATGTTTGTCTTTTAAATTTACCTTATATTTATTATTGGAGCAATATTACATTGTGTACATGGAACAGTTCTTCTTGGTGCGTTCCTCTGTTGATGGACATTTTCATTGCTTCCAAATGTTGGCTATGGTCAATATGGCTGGAGTGCAGGGTTGCCAGCCTGTGACGTTTTGATTCTCATTTTCTCAGGGGATAGGCCCAGCAGTGGGTATGACTGATTGACGGGTAGCTCAGTGTTTACCTTTTCAAGGCACTTCCATTGTGTTTTCATTAGTGGCTCTTACCACGTCCCCCTTAGGGCCGAGTGTACGCATTCCTCCACAGTCCCTTCAGCATTTATTTTTTGAAACATTTTTGCTGATGGCCATTCTGACTGCTGTGAGCTGATAGGGTTTTGTAATTTGGGTTTGCATGTCTTTAAAAATTCCTAAAATATATCATTTTCCCACACCTTTTCTTTCCTCTTTAAAGGAAAAGCTGTGAGTACCACATAGCTCTTGAAATTGTCTTCTTGGAAGGTTGCCCTCTTTTGAAATTTTTGCTCCATTTTTGATCCCAGGATTTATTTGGAGGGCAGGTGTCATTTACAGAATGGCAAGTTGGTGAATATTTAGTGACCTTTAGCAGTGGGTTGAAAGCTGCTGTTGTGGGAAATGGCCACAAGGAGGCAGCATTTCTCCATTCCCAAATCTGAGTACTAGGGCAGCAGAGCCTTTCTGGAAGTCGTGTTCCTAGGTTGTAAATTAGAATGGAATGTGCCAGGAGAAACCCCCATAAGTTTAGGTCTCATTACTTCTTGTTTTTGTTATTTTTTTTAATCGGGGTAAGGACTAGAATATTGTTTGTCCTAGGGGTACACAATCTGGTTCATTTGTACATTATATATGTCTACTCTACAGATCCTCTTCCCATGTAAAATATTACAGAGTGTTCTGTAGACCTCCCTTGCTATATGGTCGGTCGTTTTGAAATATGTATATAATATGTATTTGGATATGTATAGTAACACTAATCTCATTTATCCATTCCCCCCACCTTTCCTTTTAGATGAGCATAGTTGGTTTTCTAAGTCTGTGAGTGTCTTTCTCTGTGGAAATATGTTCATTTGTGTCAGTGATTAGATAACGCCTCTAAGGGATATCATAGGATATAGGTCTTTTGCTTTCCGACTTACCTCATGTTTTGTGATTATCTCCAGGCTCATCTCTGGTGCCTCAAAGAGCAGTGTTTCATTGTTTTCCATGGCTAATATTCCATTGTGTACATGGACTCCTTCTTCTTTATCCATTCACCTGTTGATGGACATTTTGGTTGCTTCCCATCTTGGCTATTTTGAATAAGGCTGCAGTGCAGCCTTTGCAGCCTGTGTCTTTTCGATCCTGGTCTTCTCAGGTGAGAGGCCCAGTGGTGTGCCTGCTGGATTGAATGGTACCTCAGTTTTCACTTTTCAACGCAGTTCCTTTCGGTAGTCATTATTGGCTGTTAACCACTTTCCTTCCCACCAGCACCTAGAGGTTACACAGTTCTCTACAACCCCGTCAGCATTTATTGTTGGTAGACTTTTTGCTGACGGTCAGTCGACAGGTGTGAGTTGAAACCTTTTCGTTGATTAGATTGCATGAGTCTAATAATTCCTGAGGTTGAGCTTTTACCCATTTTCCTGTTTTTTTGTTTAAAGAGAGTGAGGAATACTTACCTCTGCATACTATCTTCTTGAAACATTCGCCTGTTTTGAATTTCTTTTGTCCATTCCCCACCTGAGCACAATTTTTGATGGCAGGTGTCCTTTACAGCCCTGAGCCCTTGTGAATTTTAAGTGACCAGTAGCTGTGGGTTTAAAGCTGCTCTTGCGGGAAACGGCCACAAGGGGGCAGCATTTCTCCTTTACCAAATCTGGTCACTAGGGCAACAGAGCCTTAATGGAAGTCGTGTTCTAGGTTGTAAAGTACAATGGAATGTGCCGGGAAAAAGCCCTTTAAGTGTATGTGTCATTCCTTCTTGTTTGTATTTTTAACAAAATTTTTATTCTTTATCACAGCAAATTCGATTACAATGGTTTGTTTGGTCTAGGTGTGCAAGACGTGGTTCCTTCACACATATACATATATCTATTCTTCTTTGGAATCTCTTCCCGTGTAGGTTATGACACAATGTTGAGTAGTCTTCTCTTGGTATTCTGTAGGTCTTTGGTGATTATATATTTCACGTGTGTTTGTATATCTCTGTTCACCTCAATATGGTAATGTACCCAATCCTCACACGTTTCCATTTGGTGAACCTTAAGTTTTTGTACTGAATCTGTGATTGCCTTTCTCTGTGGAAGTATCTTCGTTTGTATCAATTTTTAGGTAACACCTCTATGTGGTATGATAGGATATGTGTCTTTCGTTTTCTCACTTATTCCAAGTTGCGTGATTACTTCTAGAGTCATCTATGGTGCTGCAAATGGCATTGCTTCATTTTATCGCTAGCTCATAATCCATCTGTACATGTAGCAGTTCTTCTTTGTCCACCCATCTGTCGGTGGACTTTTTGGTGACTTCCATATCTTGGCTATGGTAATACTGTGCAATGCAGATTTGCCTGCCTCTTTCTTTCCAATTCTGTCTTCTTAGGTTATAGGTCCAGGAATAAGCCTCTGGATCGTACGGTAGCTCAATGTTTACCTTTTAACGGCACCTCCACTCTGCTCTCATGAGTGGCTCTCTCCAGGTTACATCCCACTTAAAGTGGAGGGTTTGCATTTCTCCACAGCACCTTCAGCATTTATTCTTTGTGGTTTTTTACTGATGGTTATTCTGACTGGTGTGAGCTGATACGTCTTTGTGGCTGAATTTGCATGTGTCTCATGATCCATTAAAACTGAGCTTTAAGGCAGGTCCTTTTCATTTTTCAGGCTGTGAGTACCGCTTAGTTCTTCAAAGTGTTTTCTTAAAGTATGTATGTCATAATTTTAAAATTTTTTGGCCATTACCTCCCTGAAGACATTTTGCGGTGACCATTAGCACAGGCTTAAACCTGCGTTTGCAGGTAACGGCCAGAGGGTGGCGGTCTTTCTACGTTCCCCATGCTGGTACTAGGGCAACAGGCCTTCCGGCCAGTGGTGTTCCTCGGTTATAAATTAGAGTGGAATGTGCCTGAAGAAACCCACAAATGCTGATGTCTCCTTACTTATGTTTGTCTTTTAAATTTACCTTATATTTATTATTGGAGCAATATTACATTGTGTACATGGAAGAGTTCTTCTTGGTGCGTTCCTCTGTTGATGGACATTTTCATTGCTTCCAAATGTTGGCTATGGTCAATATGGCTGGAGTGCAGGATTGCCAGCCTGTGACGTTTTGATTCTCATTTTCTCAGGGGATAGGCCCAGCAGTGGGTATGACTGATTGACGGGTAGCTCAGTGTTTACCTTTTCAAGGCACTTCCATTGTGTTTTCATTAGTGGCTCTTACCACGTCCCCCTTAGGGCCGAGTGTACGCATTCCTCCACAGTCCCTTCAGCATTTATTTTTTGAAACATTTTTGCTGATGGCCATTCTGACTGCTGTGAGCTGATAGGTTTTTGTAATTTGGGTTTGCATGTCTTTAAAAATTCCTAAAATATATCATTTTCCCACACCTTTTTCTTTCCTCTTCTTTAAAGGAAAAGCTGTGAGTACCACATAGCTCTTGAAATTGTCTTCTTGGAAGGTTGCCCTCTTTTGAAATTTTTGCTCCATTTTTGATCCCAGGATTTATTTGGAGGGCAGGTGTCATTTACAGAATGGCAAGTTGGTGAATATTTAGTGACCTTTAGCAGTGGGTTGAAAGCTGCTGTTGTGGGAAATGGCCACAAGGAGGCAGCATTTCTCCATTCCCAAATCTGAGTACTAGGGCAGCAGAGCCTTTCTGGAAGTCGTGTTCCTAGGTTGTAAACTAGAATGGAATGTGCCAGGAGAAACCCCCATAAGTTTAGGTCTCATTACTTCTTGTTTTTGTTAATTTTTTTAATCGGGGTAAGGACTAGAATATTGTTTGTCCTAGGGGTACACAATCTGGTTCATTTGTACATTATATATGTCTACTCTACAGATCCTCTTCCCATGTAAAATATTACAGAGTGTTCTGTAGACCTCCCTTGCTATATGGTCGGTCGTTTTGAAATATGTATATAATATGTATTTGGATATGTATAGTAACACTAATCTCATTTATCCATTCCCCCCACCTTTCCTTTTAGATGAGCATAGTTGGTTTTCTAAGTCTGTGAGTGTCTTTCTCTGTGGAAATATGTTCATTTGTGTCAGTGATTAGATAACGCCTCTAAGGGATATCATAGGATATAGGTCTTTTGCTTTCTGACTTACCTCATGTTTTGTGATTATCTCCAGGCTCATCTCTGGTGCCTCAAAGAGCAGTGTTTCATTGTTTTCCATGGCTAATATTCCATTGTGTACATGGACTCCTTCTTCTTTATCCATTCACCTGTTGATGGACATTTTGGTTGCTTCGCATCTTGGCTATTTTGAATAAGGCTGCAGTGCAGCATTTGCAGCCTGTGTCTTTTCGATCCTGGTCTTCTCAGGTGAGAGGCCCAGTGGTTTGCCTGCTGTATTGAATGGTACCTCAGTTTTCACTTTTCAACGCAGTTCCTTTCGGTGGTCATTATTGGCTGTTAACCACTTTCCATCCCACCAGCACCTAGAGGTTACACAGTTCTCTACAACCCCGTCAGCATTTATTGTTGGTAGACTTTTTGCTGACGGTCAGTCGACAGGTGTGAGTTGGAACCTTTTGGTTGATTAGATTGCATGAGTCTAATAATTCCTGAGGTTGAGCTTTTACCCATTTTCCTGTTTTTTTGTTTAAAGAGAGTGAGGAATACTTACCTCTGCATACTATCTTCTTGAAACATTCGCCTGTTTTGAATTTCTTTTGTCCATTCCCCACCTGAGCACAATTTTTGACGGCAGGTGTCCTTTACAGCCCTGAGCCCTTGTGAATTTTAAGTGACCAGTAGCTGTGGGTTTAAAGCTGCTCTTGCGGGAAACGGCCACAAGGGGGCAGCATTTCTCCTTTACCAAATCTGGTCACTAGGGCAACAGAGCCTTAATGGAAGTCGTGTTCTAGGTTGTAAATTACAATGGAATGTGCCGGGAAAAAGCCCTTTAAGTTTATGTGTCATTCCTTCTTGTTTGTATTTTTAACAAAATTTTTATTCTTTATCACAGCAAATTCGATTACAATGGTTTGTTTGGTCTAGGTGTGCAAGACGAGGTTCCTTCACACATATACATATATCTATTCTTCTTTGGAATCTTTTCCCGTGTAGGTTATGACACAATGTTGAGTAGTCTTCTCTTGGTATTCTGTAGGTCTTTGGTGATTATATATTTCACGTGTGTTTGTAGATCTCTGTTCACCTCAATATGGTAATGTACCCAATCCTCACACGTTTCCATTTGGTGAACCTTAAGTTTTTGTACTGAATCTGTGATTGCCTTTCTCTGTGGAAGTATCTTCGTTTGTATCAATTTTTAGGTAACACCTCTATGTGGTATGATAGGATATGTGTCTTTCGCTTTCTCACTTACTCCAAGTTGCGTGATTACTTCTAGAGTCATCTATGGTGCTGCAAATGGCATTGTTTCATTTTATCGCTAGCTCATAATCCATCTGTACATGTAGCAGATCTTCTTTGTCCACCCATCTGTCGGTGGACTTTTTGGTGACTTCCATATCTTGGCTATGGTAATACTGTGCAATGCAGATTTGCCTGCCTCTTTCTTTCCAATTCTGTCTTCTTAGGTTATAGGTCCAGGAATAAGCCTCTGGATCGTACGGTAGCTCAATGTTTACCTTTTAACGGCACCTCCACTCTGCTCTCATGAGTGGCTCTCTCCAGGTTACATCCCACTTAAAGTGGAGGGTTTGCATTTCTCCACAGCACCTTCAGCATTTATTCTTTGTGGTTTTTTACTGATGGTTATTCTGACTGGTGTGAGCTGATACGTCTTTGTGGCTGAATTTGCATGTGTCTCATGATCCATTAAAACTGAGCTTTAAGGCAGGTCCTTTTCATTTTTCAGGCTGTGAGTACCGCTTAGTTCTTCAAAGTGTTTTCTTAAAGTATGTATGTCATAATTTTAAAATTTTTTCGCCATTACCTCCCTGAAGACATTTTGCGGTGACCATTAGCACAGGCTTAAACCTGCGTTTGCAGGTAACGGCCAGAGGGTGGCGGTCTTTCTACGTTCCCCATGCTGGTAATAGAGCAACAGGCCTTCCGGCCAGTGGTGTTCCTCGGTTATAAATTAGAGTGGATTGTGCCTGAAGAAACCCACAAATGCTGATGTCTCCTTACTTATGTTTGTCTTTTAAATTTACCTTATATTTATTATTGGAGCAATATTACATTGTGTACATGGAAGAGTTCTTCTTGGTGCGTTCCTCTGTTGATGGACATTTTCATTGCTTCCAAATGTTGGCTATGGTCAATATGGCTGGAGTGCAGGGTTGCCAGCCTGTGACGTTTTGATTCTCATTTTCTCAGGGGATAGGCCCAGCAGTGGGTATGACTGATTGACGGGTAGCTCAGTGTTTACCTTTTCAAGGCACTTCCATTGTGTTTTCATTAGTGGCTCTTACCACGTCCCCCTTAGGGCCGAGTGTACGCATTCCTCCACAGTCCCTTCAGCATTTATTTTTTGAAACATTTTTGCTGATGGCCATTCTGACTGCTGTGAGCTGATAGGGTTTTGTAATTTGGGTTTGCATGTCTTTAAAAATTCCTAAAATATATCATTTTCCCACACCTTTTCTTTCCTCTTTAAAGGAAAAGCTGTGAGTACCACATAGCTCTTGAAATTGTCTTCTTGGAAGGTTGCCCTCTTTTGAAATTTTTGCTCCATTTTTGATCCCAGGATTTATTTGGGGGGCAGGTGTCATTTACAGAATGGCAAGTTGGTGAATATTTAGTGACCTTTAGCAGTGGGTTGAAAGCTGCTGTTGTGGGAAATGGCCACAAGGAGGCAGCATTTCTCCATTCCCAAATCTGAGTACTAGGGCAGCAGAGCCTTTCTGGAAGTCGTGTTCCTAGGTTGTAAATTAGAATGGAATGTGCCAGGAGAAACCCCCATAAGTTTAGGTCTCATTACTTCTTGTTTTTGTTATTTTTTTTAATCGGGGTAAGGACTAGAATATTGTTTGTCCTAGGGGTACACAATCTGGTTCATTTGTACATTATATATGTCTACTCTACAGATCCTCTTCCCATGTAAAATATTACAGAGTGTTCTGTAGACCTCCCTTGCTATATGGTCGGTCGTTTTGAAATATGTATATAATATGTATTTGGATATGTATAGTAACACTAATCTCATTTATCCATTCCCCCCACCTTTCCTTTTAGATGAGCATAGTTGGTTTTCTAAGTCTGTGAGTGTCTTTCTCTGTGGAAATATGTTCATTTGTGTCAGTGATTAGATAACGCCTCTAAGGGATATCATAGGATATAGGTCTTTTGCTTTCCGACTTACCTCATGTTTTGTGATTATCTCCAGGCTCATCTCTGGTGCCTCAAAGAGCAGTGTTTCATTGTTTTCCATGGCTAATATTCCATTGTGTACATGGACTCCTTCTTCTTTATCCATTCACCTGTTGATGGACATTTTGGTTGCTTCCCATCTTGGCTATTTTGAATAAGGCTGCAGTGCAGCCTTTGCAGCCTGTGTCTTTTCGATCCTGGTCTTCTCAGGTGAGAGGCCCAGTGGTGTGCCTGCTGGATTGAATGGTACCTCAGTTTTCACTTTTCAACGCAGTTCCTTTCGGTAGTCATTATTGGCTGTTAACCACTTTCCTTCCCACCAGCACCTAGAGGTTACACAGTTCTCTACAACCCCGTCAGCATTTATTGTTGGTAGACTTTTTGCTGACGGTCAGTCGACAGGTGTGAGTTGAAACCTTTTCGTTGATTAGATTGCATGAGTCTAATAATTCCTGAGGTTGAGCTTTTACCCATTTTCCTGTTTTTTTGTTTAAAGAGAGTGAGGAATACTTACCTCTGCATACTATCTTCTTGAAACATTCGCCTGTTTTGAATTTCTTTTGTCCATTCCCCACCTGAGCACAATTTTTGATGGCAGGTGTCCTTTACAGCCCTGAGCCCTTGTGAATTTTAAGTGACCAGTAGCTGTGGGTTTAAAGCTGCTCTTGCGGGAAACGGCCACAAGGGGGCAGCATTTCTCCTTTACCAAATCTGGTCACTAGGGCAACAGAGCCTTAATGGAAGTCGTGTTCTAGGTTGTAAAGTACAATGGAATGTGCCGGGAAAAAGCCCTTTAAGTGTATGTGTCATTCCTTCTTGTTTGTATTTTTAACAAAATTTTTATTCTTTATCACAGCAAATTCGATTACAATGGTTTGTTTGGTCTAGGTGTGCAAGACGTGGTTCCTTCACACATATACATATATCTATTCTTCTTTGGAATCTCTTCCCGTGTAGGTTATGACACAATGTTGAGTAGTCTTCTCTTGGTATTCTGTAGGTCTTTGGTGATTATATATTTCACGTGTGTTTGTATATCTCTGTTCACCTCAATATGGTAATGTACCCAATCCTCACACGTTTCCATTTGGTGAACCTTAAGTTTTTGTACTGAATCTGTGATTGCCTTTCTCTGTGGAAGTATCTTCGTTTGTATCAATTTTTAGGTAACACCTCTATGTGGTATGATAGGATATGTGTCTTTCGTTTTCTCACTTATTCCAAGTTGCGTGATTACTTCTAGAGTCATCTATGGTGCTGCAAATGGCATTGCTTCATTTTATCGCTAGCTCATAATCCATCTGTACATGTAGCAGTTCTTCTTTGTCCACCCATCTGTCGGTGGACTTTTTGGTGACTTCCATATCTTGGCTATGGTAATACTGTGCAATGCAGATTTGCCTGCCTCTTTCTTTCCAATTCTGTCTTCTTAGGTTATAGGTCCAGGAATAAGCCTCTGGATCGTACGGTAGCTCAATGTTTACCTTTTAACGGCACCTCCACTCTGCTCTCATGAGTGGCTCTCTCCAGGTTACATCCCACTTAAAGTGGAGGGTTTGCATTTCTCCACAGCACCTTCAGCATTTATTCTTTGTGGTTTTTTACTGATGGTTATTCTGACTGGTGTGAGCTGATACGTCTTTGTGGCTGAATTTGCATGTGTCTCATGATCCATTAAAACTGAGCTTTAAGGCAGGTCCTTTTCATTTTTCAGGCTGTGAGTACCGCTTAGTTCTTCAAAGTGTTTTCTTAAAGTATGTATGTCATAATTTTAAAATTTTTTGGCCATTACCTCCCTGAAGACATTTTGCGGTGACCATTAGCACAGGCTTAAACCTGCGTTTGCAGGTAACGGCCAGAGGGTGGCGGTCTTTCTACGTTCCCCATGCTGGTACTAGGGCAACAGGCCTTCCGGCCAGTGGTGTTCCTCGGTTATAAATTAGAGTGGAATGTGCCTGAAGAAACCCACAAATGCTGATGTCTCCTTACTTATGTTTGTCTTTTAAATTTACCTTATATTTATTATTGGAGCAATATTACATTGTGTACATGGAAGAGTTCTTCTTGGTGCGTTCCTCTGTTGATGGACATTTTCATTGCTTCCAAATGTTGGCTATGGTCAATATGGCTGGAGTGCAGGGTTGCCAGCCTGTGACGTTTTGATTCTCATTTTCTCAGGGGATAGGCCCAGCAGTGGGTATGACTGATTGACGGGTAGCTCAGTGTTTACCTTTTCAAGGCACTTCCATTGTGTTTTCATTAGTGGCTCTTACCACGTCCCCCTTAGGGCCGAGTGTACGCATTCCTCCACAGTCCCTTCAGCATTTATTTTTTGAAACATTTTTGCTGATGGCCATTCTGACTGCTGTGAGCTGATAGGTTTTTGTAATTTGGGTTTGCATGTCTTTAAAAATTCCTAAAATATATCATTTTCCCACACCTTTTTCTTTCCTCTTCTTTAAAGGAAAAGCTGTGAGTACCACATAGCTCTTGAAATTGTCTTCTTGGAAGGTTGCCCTCTTTTGAAATTTTTGCTCCATTTTTGATCCCAGGATTTATTTGGAGGGCAGGTGTCATTTACAGAATGGCAAGTTGGTGAATATTTAGTGACCTTTAGCAGTGGGTTGAAAGCTGCTGTTGTGGGAAATGGCCACAAGGAGGCAGCATTTCTCCATTCCCAAATCTGAGTACTAGGGCAGCAGAGCCTTTCTGGAAGTCGTGTTCCTAGGTTGTAAACTAGAATGGAATGTGCCAGGAGAAACCCCCATAAGTTTAGGTCTCATTACTTCTTGTTTTTGTTAATTTTTTTAATCGGGGTAAGGACTAGAATATTGTTTGTCCTAGGGGTACACAATCTGGTTCATTTGTACATTATATATGTCTACTCTACAGATCCTCTTCCCATGTAAAATATTACAGAGTGTTCTGTAGACCTCCCTTGCTATATGGTCGGTCGTTTTGAAATATGTATATAATATGTATTTGGATATGTATAGTAACACTAATCTCATTTATCCATTCCCCCCACCTTTCCTTTTAGATGAGCATAGTTGGTTTTCTAAGTCTGTGAGTGTCTTTCTCTGTGGAAATATGTTCATTTGTGTCAGTGATTAGATAACGCCTCTAAGGGATATCATAGGATATAGGTCTTTTGCTTTCCGACTTACCTCATGTTTTGTGATTATCTCCAGGCTCATCTCTGGTGCCTCAAAGAGCAGTGTTTCATTGTTTTCCATGGCTAATATTCCATTGTGTACATGGACTCCTTCTTCTTTATCCATTCACCTGTTGATGGACATTTTGGTTGCTTCGCATCTTGGCTATTTTGAATAAGGCTGCAGTGCAGCATTTGCAGCCTGTGTCTTTTCGATCCTGGTCTTCTCAGGTGAGAGGCCCAGTGGTTTGCCTGCTGGATTGAATGGTACCTCAGTTTTCACTTTTCAACGCAGTTCCTTTCGGTGGTCATTATTGGCTGTTAACCACTTTCCATCCCACCAGCACCTAGAGGTTACACAGTTCTCTACAACCCCGTCAGCATTTATTGTTGGTAGACTTTTTGCTGACGGTCAGTCGACAGGTGTGAGTTGGAACCTTTTGGTTGATTAGATTGCATGAGTCTAATAATTCCTGAGGTTGAGCTTTTACCCATTTTCCTGTTTTTTTGTTTAAAGAGAGTGAGGAATACTTACCTCTGCATACTATCTTCTTGAAACATTCGCCTGTTTTGAATTTCTTTTGTCCATTCCCCACCTGAGCACAATTTTTGACGGCAGGTGTCCTTTACAGCCCTGAGCCCTTGTGAATTTTAAGTGACCAGTAGCTGTGGGTTTAAAGCTGCTCTTGCGGGAAACGGCCACAAGGGGGCAGCATTTCTCCTTTACCAAATCTGGTCACTAGGGCAACAGAGCCTTAATGGAAGTCGTGTTCTAGGTTGTAAATTACAATGGAATGTGCCGGGAAAAAGCCCTTTAAGTTTATGTGTCATTCCTTCTTGTTTGTATTTTTAACAAAATTTTTATTCTTTATCACAGCAAATTCGATTACAATGGTTTGTTTGGTCTAGGTGTGCAAGACGAGGTTCCTTCACACATATACATATATCTATTCTTCTTTGGAATCTTTTCCCGTGTAGGTTATGACACAATGTTGAGTAGTCTTCTCTTGGTATTCTGTAGGTCTTTGGTGATTATATATTTCACGTGTGTTTGTATATCTCTGTTCACCTCAATATGGTAATGTACCCAATCCTCACACGTTTCCATTTGGTGAACCTTAAGTTTTTGTACTGAATCTGTGATTGCCTTTCTCTGTGGAAGTATCTTCGTTTGTATCAATTTTTAGGTAACACCTCTATGTGGTATTATAGGATATGTGTCTTTCGCTTTCTCACTTACTCCAAGTTGCGTGATTACTTCTAGAGTCATCTATGGTGCTGCAAATGGCATTGTTTCATTTTATCGCTAGCTCATAATCCATCTGTACATGTAGCAGATCTTCTTTGTCCACCCATCTGTCGGTGGACTTTTTGGTGACTTCCATATCTTGGCTATGGTAATACTGTGCAATGCAGATTTGCCTGCCTCTTTCTTTCCAATTCTGTCTTCTTAGGTTATAGGTCCAGGAATAAGCCTCTGGATCGTACGGTAGCTCAATGTTTACCTTTTAACGGCACCTCCACTCTGCTCTCATGAGTGGCTCTCTCCAGGTTACATCCCACTTAAAGTGGAGGGTTTGCATTTCTCCACAGCACCTTCAGCATTTATTCTTTGTGGTTTTTTACTGATGGTTATTCTGACTGGTGTGAGCTGATACGTCTTTGTGGCTGAATTTGCATGTGTCTCATGATCCATTAAAACTGAGCTTTAAGGCAGGTCCTTTTCATTTTTCAGGCTGTGAGTACAGCTTAGTTCTTCAAAGTGTTTTCTTAAAGTATGTATGTCATAATTTTAAAATTTTTTCGCCATTACCTCCCTGAAGACATTTTGCGGTGACCATTAGCACAGGCTTAAACCTGCGTTTGCAGGTAACGGCCAGAGGGTGGCAGTCTTTCTACGTTCCCCATGCTGGTACTAGGGCAACAGGCCTTCCGGCCAGTGGTGTTCCTCGGTTATAAATTAGAGTGGATTGTGCCTGAAGAAACCCACAAATGCTGATGTCTCCTTACTTATGTTTGTCTTTTAAATTTACCTTATATTTATTATTGGAGCAATATTACATTGTGTACATGGAAGAGTTCTTCTTGGTGCGTTCCTCTGTTGATGGACATTTTCATTGCTTCCAAATGTTGGCTATGGTCAATATGGCTGGAGTGCAGGATTGCCAGCCTGTGACGTTTTGATTCTCATTTTCTCAGGGGATAGGCCCAGCAGTGGGTATGACTGATTGACGGGTAGCTCAGTGTTTACCTTTTCAAGGCACTTCCATTGTGTTTTCATTAGTGGCTCTTACCACGTCCCCCTTAGGGCCGAGTGTACGCATTCCTCCACAGTCCCTTCAGCATTTATTTTTTGAAACATTTTTGCTGATGGCCATTCTGACTGCTGTGAGCTGATAGGTTTTTGTAATTTGGGTTTGCATGTCTTTAAAAATTCCTAAAATATATCATTTTCCCACACCTTTTTCTTTCCTCTTCTTTAAAGGAAAAGCTGTGAGTACCACATAGCTCTTGAAATTGTCTTCTTGGAAGGTTGCCCTCTTTTGAAATTTTTGCTCCATTTTTGATCCCAGGATTTATTTGGAGGGCAGGTGTCATTTACAGAATGGCAAGTTGGTGAATATTTAGTGACCTTTAGCAGTGGGTTGAAAGCTGCTGTTGTGGGAAATGGCCACAAGGAGGCAGCATTTCTCCATTCCCAAATCTGAGTACTAGGGCAGCAGAGCCTTTCTGGAAGTCGTGTTCCTAGGTTGTAAATTAGAATGGAATGTGCCAGGAGAAACCCCCATAAGTTTAGGTCTCATTACTTCTTGTTTTTGTTATTTTTTTTAATCGGGGTAAGGACTAGAATATTGTTTGTCCTAGGGGTACACAATCTGGTTCATTTGTACATTATATATGTCTACTCTACAGATCCTCTTCCCATGTAAAATATTACAGAGTGTTCTGTAGACCTCCCTTGCTATATGGTCGGTCGTTTTGAAATATGTATATAATATGTATTTGGATATGTATAGTAACACTAATCTCATTTATCCATTCCCCCCACCTTTCCTTTTAGATGAGCATAGTTGGTTTTCTAAGTCTGTGAGTGTCTTTCTCTGTGGAAATATGTTCATTTGTGTCAGTGATTAGATAACGCCTCTAAGGGATATCATAGGATATAGGTCTTTTGCTTTCCGACTTACCTCATGTTTTGTGATTATCTCCAGGCTCATCTCTGGTGCCTCAAAGAGCAGTGTTTCATTGTTTTCCATGGCTAATATTCCATTGTGTACATGGACTCCTTCTTCTTTATCCATTCACCTGTTGATGGACATTTTGGTTGCTTCCCATCTTGGCTATTTTGAATAAGGCTGCAGTGCAGCTTTTGCAGCCTGTGTCTTTTCGATCCTGGTCTTCTCAGGTGAGAGGCCCAGTGGTGTGCCTGCTGGATTGAATGGTACCTCAGTTTTCACTTTTCAACGCAGTTCCTTTCGGTAGTCATTATTGGCTGTTAACCACTTTCCATCCCACCAGCACCTAGAGGTTACACAGTTCTCTACAACCCCGTCAGCATTTATTGTTGGTAGACTTTTTGCTGCCGGTCAGTCGACAGGTGTGAGTTGAAACCTTTTCGTTGATTAGATTGCATTAGTCTAATAATTCCTGAGGTTGGGCTTTTACCCATTTTCCTGTTTTTTTGTTTAAAGAGAGTGAGGAATACTTACCTCTGCATACTATCTTCTTGAAACATTCGCCTGTTTTGAATTTCTTTTGTCCATTCCCCACCTGAGCACAATTTTTGATGGCAGGTGTCCTTTACAGCCCTGAGCCCTTGTGAATTTTAAGTGACCAGTAGCTGTGGGTTTAAAGCTGCTCTTGCGGGAAACGGCCACAAGGGGGCAGCATTTCTCCTTTACCAAATCTGGTCACTAGGGCAACAGAGCCTTAATGGAAGTCGTGTTCTAGGTTGTAAAGTACAATGGAATGTGCCGGGAAAAAGCCCTTTAAGTGTATGTGTCATTCCTTCTTGTTTGTATTTTTAACAAAATTTTTATTCTTTATCACAGCAAATTCGATTACAATGGTTTGTTTGGTCTAGGTGTGCAAGACGTGGTTCCTTCACACATATACATATATCTATTCTTCTTTGGAATCTCTTCCCGTGTAGGTTATGACACAATGTTGAGTAGTCTTCTCTTGGTATTCTGTAGGTCTTTGGTGATTATATATTTCACGTGTGTTTGTATATCTCTGTTCACCTCAATATGGTAATGTACCCAATCCTCACACGTTTCCATTTGGTGAACCTTAAGTTTTTGTACTGAATCTGTGATTGCCTTTCTCTGTGGAAGTATCTTCGTTTGTATCAATTTTTAGGTAACACCTCTATGTGGTATGATAAGATATGTGTCTTTCGTTTTCTCACTTATTCCAAGTTGCGTGATTACTTCTAGAGTCATCTATGGTGCTGCAAATGGCATTGCTTCATTTTATCGCTAGCTCATAATCCATCTGTACATGTAGCAGTTCTTCTTTGTCCACCCATCTGTCGGTGGACTTTTTGGTGACTTCCATATCTTGGCTATGGTAATACTGTGCAATGCAGATTTGCCTGCCTCTTTCTTTCCAATTCTGTCTTCTTAGGTTATAGGTCCAGGAATAAGCCTCTGGATCGTACGGTAGCTCAATGTTTACCTTTTAACGGCACCTCCACTCTGCTCTCATGAGTGGCTCTCTCCAGGTTACATCCCACTTAAAGTGGAGGGTTTGCATTTCTCCACAGCACCTTCAGCATTTATTCTTTGTGGTTTTTTACTGATGGTTATTCTGACTGGTGTGAGCTGATACGTCTTTGTGGCTGAATTTGCATGTGTCTCATGATCCATTAAAACTGAGCTTTAAGGCAGGTCCTTTTCATTTTTCAGGCTGTGAGTACCGCTTAGTTCTTCAAAGTGTTTTCTTAAAGTATGTATGTCATAATTTTAAAATTTTTTGGCCATTACCTCCCTGAAGACATTTTGCGGTGACCATTAGCACAGGCTTAAACCTGCGTTTGCAGGTAACGGCCAGAGGGTGGCGGTCTTTCTACGTTCCCCATGCTGGTACTAGGGCAACAGGCCTTCCGGCCAGTGGTGTTCCTCGGTTATAAATTAGAGTGGAATGTGCCTGAAGAAACCCACAAATGCTGATGTCTCCTTACTTATGTTTGTCTTTTAAATTTACCTTATATTTATTATTGGAGCAATATTACATTGTGTACATGGAAGAGTTCTTCTTGGTGCGTTCCTCTGTTGATGGACATTTTCATTGCTTCCAAATGTTGGCTATGGTCAATATGGCTGGAGTGCAGGATTGCCAGCCTGTGACGTTTTGATTCTCATTTTCTCAGGGGATAGGCCCAGCAGTGGGTATGACTGATTGACGGGTAGCTCAGTGTTTACCTTTTCAAGGCACTTCCATTGTGTTTTCATTAGTGGCTCTTACCACGTCCCCCTTAGGGCCGAGTGTACGCATTCATCCACAGTCCCTTCAGCATTTATTTTTTGAAACATTTTTGCTGATGGCCATTCTGACTGCTGTGAGCTGATAGGTTTTTGTAATTTGGGTTTGCATGTCTTTAAAAATTCCTAAAATATATCATTTTCCCACACCTTTTTCTTTCCTCTTCTTTAAAGGAAAAGCTGTGAGTACCACATAGCTCTTGAAATTGTCTTCTTGGAAGGTTGCCCTCTTTTGAAATTTTTGCTCCATTTTTGATCCCAGGATTTATTTGGAGGGCAGGTGTCATTTACAGAATGGCAAGTTGGTGAATATTTAGTGACCTTTAGCAGTGGGTTGAAAGCTGCTGTTGTGGGAAATGGCCACAAGGAGGCAGTATTTCTCCATTCCCAAATCTGAGTACTAGGGCAGCAGAGCCTTTCTGGAAGTCGTGTTCCTAGGTTGTAAACTAGAATGGAATGTGCCAGGAGAAACCCCCATAAGTTTAGGTCTCATTACTTCTTGTTTTTGTTAATTTTTTTTAATCGGGGTAAGGACTAGAATATTGTTTGTCCTAGGGGTACACAATCTGGTTCATTTGTACATTATATATGTCTACTCTACAGATCCTCTTCCCATGTAAAATATTACAGAGTGTTCTGTAGACCTCCCTTGCTATATGGTCGGTCGTTTTGAAATATGTATATAATATGTATTTGGATATGTATAGTAACACTAATCTCATTTATCCATTCCCCCCACCTTTCCTTTTAGATGAGCATAGTTGGTTTTCTAAGTCTGTGAGTGTCTTTCTCTGTGGAAATATGTTCATTTGTGTCAGTGATTAGATAACGCCTCTAAGGGATATCATAGGATATAGGTCTTTTGCTTTCTGACTTACCTCATGTTTTGTGATTATCTCCAGGCTCATCTCTGGTGCCTCAAAGAGCAGTGTTTCATTGTTTTCCATGGCTAATATTCCATTGTGTACATGGACTCCTTCTTCTTTATCCATTCACCTGTTGATGGACATTTTGGTTGCTTCGCATCTTGGCTATTTTGAATAAGGCTGCAGTGCAGCATTTGCAGCCTGTGTCTTTTCGATCCTGGTCTTCTCAGGTGAGAGGCCCAGTGGTTTGCCTGCTGGATTGAATGGTACCTCAGTTTTCACTTTTCAACGCAGTTCCTTTCGGTGGTCATTATTGGCTGTTAACCACTTTCCATCCCACCAGCACCTAGAGGTTACACAGTTCTCTACAACCCCGTCAGCATTTATTGTTGGTAGACTTTTTGCTGACGGTCAGTCGACAGGTGTGAGTTGGAACCTTTTGGTTGATTAGATTGCATGAGTCTAATAATTCCTGAGGTTGAGCTTTTACCCATTTTCCTGTTTTTTTGTTTAAAGAGAGTGAGGAATACTTACCTCTGCATACTATCTTCTTGAAACATTCGCCTGTTTTGAATTTCTTTTGTCCATTCCCCACCTGAGCACAATTTTTGACGGCAGCTGTCCTTTACAGCCCTGAGCCCTTGTGAATTTTAAGTGACCAGTAGCTGTGGGTTTAAAGCTGCTCTTGCGGGAAACGGCCACAAGGGGGCAGCATTTCTCCTTTACCAAATCTGGTCACTAGGGCAACAGAGCCTTAATGGAAGTCGTGTTCTAGGTTGTAAATTACAATGGAATGTGCCGGGAAAAAGCCCTTTAAGTTTATGTGTCATTCCTTCTTGTTTGTATTTTTAACAAAATTTTTATTCTTTATCACAGCAAATTCGATTACAATGGTTTGTTTGGTCTAGGTGTGCAAGACGAGGTTCCTTCACACATATACATATATCTATTCTTCTTTGGAATCTTTTCCCGTGTAGGTTATGACACAATGTTGAGTAGTCTTCTCTTGGTATTCTGTAGGTCTTTGGTGATTATATATTTCACGTGTGTTTGTATATCTCTGTTCACCTCAATATGGTAATGTACCCAATCCTCACACGTTTCCATTTGGTGAACCTTAAGTTTTTGTACTGAATCTGTGATTGCCTTTCTCTGTGGAAGTATCTTCGTTTGTGTCAATTTTTAGGTAACACCTCTATGTGGTATGATAGGATATGTGTCTTTCGCTTTCTCACTGACTCCAAGTTGCGTGATTACTTCTAGAGTCATCTATGGTGCTGCAAATGGCATTGTTTCATTTTATCGCTAGCTCATAATCCATCTGTACATGTAGCAGATCTTCTTTGTCCACCCATCTGTCGGTGGACTTTTTGGTGACTTCCATATCTTGGCTATGGTAATACTGTGCAATGCAGATTTGCCTGCCTCTTTCTTTCCAATTCTGTCTTCTTAGGTTATAGGTCCAGGAATAAGCCTCTGGATCGTACGGTAGCTCAATGTTTACCTTTTAACGGCACCTCCACTCTGCTCTCATGAGTGGCTCTCTCCAGGTTACATCCCACTTAAAGTGGAGGGTTTGCATTTCTCCACAGCACCTTCAGCATTTATTCTTTGTGGTTTTTTACTGATGGTTATTCTGACTGGTGTGAGCTGATACGTCTTTGTGGCTGAATTTGCATGTGTCTCATGATCCATTAAAACTGAGCTTTAAGGCAGGTCCTTTTCATTTTTCAGGCTGTGAGTACAGCTTAGTTCTTCAAAGTGTTTTCTTAAAGTATGTATGTCATAATTTTAAAATTTTTTCGCCATTACCTCCCTGAAGACATTTTGCGGTGACCATTAGCACAGGCTTAAACCTGCGTTTGCAGGTAACGGCCAGAGGGTGGCAGTCTTTCTACGTTCCCCATGCTGGTACTAGGGCAACAGGCCTTCCGGCCAGTGGTGTTCCTCGGTTATAAATTAGAGTGGATTGTGCCTGAAGAAACCCACAAATGCTGATGTCTCCTTACTTATGTTTGTCTTTTAAATTTACCTTATATTTATTATTGGAGCAATATTACATTGTGTACATGGAAGAGTTCTTCTTGGTGCGTTCCTCTGTTGATGGACATTTTCATTGCTTCCAAATGTTGGCTATGGTCAATATGGCTGGAGTGCAGGATTGCCAGCCTGTGACGTTTTGATTCTCATTTTCTCAGGGGATAGGCCCAGCAGTGGGTATGACTGATTGACGGGTAGCTCAGTGTTTACCTTTTCAAGGCACTTCCATTGTGTTTTCATTAGTGGCTCTTACCACGTCCCCCTTAGGGCCGAGTGTACGCATTCCTCCACAGTCCCTTCAGCATTTATTTTTTGAAACATTTTTGCTGATGGCCATTCTGACTGCTGTGAGCTGATAGGTTTTTGTAATTTGGGTTTGCATGTCTTTAAAAATTCCTAAAATATATCATTTTCCCACACCTTTTTCTTTCCTCTTCTTTAAAGGAAAAGCTGTGAGTACCACATAGCTCTTGAAATTGTCTTCTTGGAAGGTTGCCCTCTTTTGAAATTTTTGCTCCATTTTTGATCCCAGGATTTATTTGGAGGGCAGGTGTCATTTACAGAATGGCAAGTTGGTGAATATTTAGTGACCTTTAGCAGTGGGTTGAAAGCTGCTGTTGTGGGAAATGGCCACAAGGAGGCAGCATTTCTCCATTCCCAAATCTGAGTACTAGGGCAGCAGAGCCTTTCTGGAAGTCGTGTTCCTAGGTTGTAAATTAGAATGGAATGTGCCAGGAGAAACCCCCATAAGTTTAGGTCTCATTACTTCTTGTTTTTGTTATTTTTTTTAATCGGGGTAAGGACTAGAATATTGTTTGTCCTAGGGGTACACAATCTGGTTCATTTGTACATTATATATGTCTACTCTACAGATCCTCTTCCCATGTAAAATATTACAGAGTGTTCTGTAGACCTCCCTTGCTATATGGTCGGTCGTTTTGAAATATGTATATAATATGTATTTGGATATGTATAGTAACACTAATCTCATTTATCCATTCCCCCCACCTTTCCTTTTAGATGAGCATAGTTGGTTTTCTAAGTCTGTGAGTGTCTTTCTCTGTGGAAATATGTTCATTTGTGTCAGTGATTAGATAACGCCTCTAAGGGATATCATAGGATATAGGTCTTTTGCTTTCCGACTTACCTCATGTTTTGTGATTATCTCCAGGCTCATCTCTGGTGCCTCAAAGAGCAGTGTTTCATTGTTTTCCATGGCTAATATTCCATTGTGTACATGGACTCCTTCTTCTTTATCCATTCACCTGTTGATGGACATTTTGGTTGCTTCCCATCTTGGCTATTTTGAATAAGGCTGCAGTGCAGCTTTTGCAGCCTGTGTCTTTTCGATCCTGGTCTTCTCAGGTGAGAGGCCCAGTGGTGTGCCTGCTGGATTGAATGGTACCTCAGTTTTCACTTTTCAACGCAGTTCCTTTCGGTAGTCATTATTGGCTGTTAACCACTTTCCATCCCACCAGCACCTAGAGGTTACACAGTTCTCTACAACCCCGTCAGCATTTATTGTTGGTAGACTTTTTGCTGCCGGTCAGTCGACAGGTGTGAGTTGAAACCTTTTCGTTGATTAGATTGCATTAGTCTAATAATTCCTGAGGTTGAGCTTTTACCCATTTTCCTGTTTTTTTGTTTAAAGAGAGTGAGGAATACTTACCTCTGCATACTATCTTCTTGAAACATTCGCCTGTTTTGAATTTCTTTTGTCCATTCCCCACCTGAGCACAATTTTTGATGGCAGGTGTCCTTTACAGCCCTGAGCCCTTGTGAATTTTAAGTGACCAGTAGCTGTGGGTTTAAAGCTGCTCTTGCGGGAAACGGCCACAAGGGGGCAGCATTTCTCCTTTACCAAATCTGGTCACTAGGGCAACAGAGCCTTAATGGAAGTCGTGTTCTAGGTTGTAAAGTACAATGGAATGTGCCGGGAAAAAGCCCTTTAAGTGTATGTGTCATTCCTTCTTGTTTGTATTTTTAACAAAATTTTTATTCTTTATCACAGCAAATTCGATTACAATGGTTTGTTTGGTCTAGGTGTGCAAGACGTGGTTCCTTCACACATATACATATATCTATTCTTCTTTGGAATCTCTTCCCGTGTAGGTTATGACACAATGTTGAGTAGTCTTCTCTTGGTATTCTGTAGGTCTTTGGTGATTATATATTTCACGTGTGTTTGTATATCTCTGTTCACCTCAATATGGTAATGTACCCAATCCTCACACGTTTCCATTTGGTGAACCTTAAGTTTTTGTACTGAATCTGTGATTGCCTTTCTCTGTGGAAGTATCTTCGTTTGTATCAATTTTTAGGTAACACCTCTATGTGGTATGATAGGATATGTGTCTTTCGTTTTCTCACTTATTCCAAGTTGCGTGATTACTTCTAGAGTCATCTATGGTGCTGCAAATGGCATTGCTTCATTTTATCGCTAGCTCATAATCCATCTGTACATGTAGCAGTTCTTCTTTGTCCACCCATCTGTCGGTGGACTTTTTGGTGACTTCCATATCTTGGCTATGGTAATACTGTGCAATGCAGATTTGCCTGCCTCTTTCTTTCCAATTCTGTCTTCTTAGGTTATAGGTCCAGGAATAAGCCTCTGGATCGTACGGTAGCTCAATGTTTACCTTTTAACGGCACCTCCACTCTGCTCTCATGAGTGGCTCTCTCCAGGTTACATCCCACTTAAAGTGGAGGGTTTGCATTTCTCCACAGCACCTTCAGCATTTATTCTTTGTGGTTTTTTACTGATGGTTATTCTGACTGGTGTGAGCTGATACGTCTTTGTGGCTGAATTTGCATGTGTCTCATGATCCATTAAAACTGAGCTTTAAGGCAGGTCCTTTTCATTTTTCAGGCTGTGAGTACAGCTTAGTTCTTCAAAGTGTTTTCTTAAAGTATGTATGTCATAATTTTAAAATTTTTTGGCCATTACCTCCCTGAAGACATTTTGCGGTGACCATTAGCACAGGCTTAAACCTGCGTTTGCAGGTAACGGCCAGAGGGTGGCGGTCTTTCTACGTTCCCCATGCTGGTACTAGGGCAACAGGCCTTCCGGCCAGTGGTGTTCCTCGGTTATAAATTAGAGTGGAATGTGCCTGAAGAAACCCACAAATGCTGATGTCTCCTTACTTATGTTTGTCTTTTAAATTTACCTTATATTTATTATTGGAGCAATATTACATTGTGTACATGGAAGAGTTCTTCTTGGTGCGTTCCTCTGTTGATGGACATTTTCATTGCTTCCAAATGTTGGCTATGGTCAATATGGCTGGAGTGCAGGGTTGCCAGCCTGTGACGTTTTGATTCTCATTTTCTCAGGGGATAGGCCCAGCAGTGGGTATGACTGATTGACGGGTAGCTCAGTGTTTACCTTTTCAAGGCACTTCCATTGTGTTTTCATTAGTGGCTCTTACCACGTCCCCCTTAGGGCCGAGTGTACGCATTCCTCCACAGTCCCTTCAGCATTTATTTTTTGAAACATTTTTGCTGATGGCCATTCTGACTGCTGTGAGCTGATAGGTTTTTGTAATTTGGGTTTGCATGTCTTTAAAAATTCCTAAAATATATCATTTTCCCACACCTTTTTCTTTCCTCTTCTTTAAAGGAAAAGCTGTGAGTACCACATAGCTCTTGAAATTGTCTTCTTGGAAGGTTGCCCTCTTTTGAAATTTTTGCTCCATTTTTGATCCCAGGATTTATTTGGAGGGCAGGTGTCATTTACAGAATGGCAAGTTGGTGAATATTTAGTGACCTTTAGCAGTGGGTTGAAAGCTGCTGTTGTGGGAAATGGCCACAAGGAGGCAGCATTTCTCCATTCCCAAATCTGAGTACTAGGGCAGCAGAGCCTTTCTGGAAGTCGTGTTCCTAGGTTGTAAACTAGAATGGAATGTGCCAGGAGAAACCCCCATAAGTTTAGGTCTCATTACTTCTTGTTTTTGTTAATTTTTTTAATCGGGGTAAGGACTAGAATATTGTTTGTCCTAGGGGTACACAATCTGGTTCATTTGTACATTATATATGTCTACTCTACAGATCCTCTTCCCATGTAAAATATTACAGAGTGTTCTGTAGACCTCCCTTGCTATATGGTCGGTCGTTTTGAAATATGTATATAATATGTATTTGGATATGTATAGTAACACTAATCTCATTTATCCATTCCCCCCACCTTTCCTTTTAGATGAGCATAGTTGGTTTTCTAAGTCTGTGAGTGTCTTTCTCTGTGGAAATATGTTCATTTGTGTCAGTGATTAGATAACGCCTCTAAGGGATATCATAGGATATAGGTCTTTTGCTTTCCGACTTACCTCATGTTTTGTGATTATCTCCAGGCTCATCTCTGGTGCCTCAAAGAGCAGTGTTTCATTGTTTTCCATGGCTAATATTCCATTGTGTACATGGACTCCTTCTTCTTTATCCATTCACCTGTTGATGGACATTTTGGTTGCTTCGCATCTTGGCTATTTTGAATAAGGCTGCAGTGCAGCATTTGCAGCCTGTGTCTTTTCGATCCTGGTCTTCTCAGGTGAGAGGCCCAGTGGTTTGCCTGCTGGATTGAATGGTACCTCAGTTTTCACTTTTCAACGCAGTTCCTTTCGGTGGTCATTATTGGCTGTTAACCACTTTCCATCCCACCAGCACCTAGAGGTTACACAGTTCTCTACAACCCCGTCAGCATTTATTGTTGGTAGACTTTTTGCTGACGGTCAGTCGACAGGTGTGAGTTGGAACCTTTTGGTTGATTAGATTGCATGAGTCTAATAATTCCTGAGGTTGAGCTTTTACCCATTTTCCTGTTTTTTTGTTTAAAGAGAGTGAGGAATACTTACCTCTGCATACTATCTTCTTGAAACATTCGCCTGTTTTGAATTTCTTTTGTCCATTCCCCACCTGAGCACAATTTTTGACGGCAGGTGTCCTTTACAGCCCTGAGCCCTTGTGAATTTTAAGTGACCAGTAGCTGTGGGTTTAAAGCTGCTCTTGCGGGAAACGGCCACAAGGGGGCAGCATTTCTCCTTTACCAAATCTGGTCACTAGGGCAACAGAGCCTTAATGGAAGTCGTGTTCTAGGTTGTAAATTACAATGGAATGTGCCGGGAAAAAGCCCTTTAAGTTTATGTGTCATTCCTTCTTGTTTGTATTTTTAACAAAATTTTTATTCTTTATCACAGCAAATTCGATTACAATGGTTTGTTTGGTCTAGGTGTGCAAGACGAGGTTCCTTCACACATATACATATATCTATTCTTCTTTGGAATCTTTTCCCGTGTAGGTTATGACACAATGTTGAGTAGTCTTCTCTTGGTATTCTGTAGGTCTTTGGTGATTATATATTTCACGTGTGTTTGTATATCTCTGTTCACCTCAATATGGTAATGTACCCAATCCTCACACGTTTCCATTTGGTGAACCTTAAGTTTTTGTACTGAATCTGTGATTGCCTTTCTCTGTGGAAGTATCTTCGTTTGTGTCAATTTTTAGGTAACACCTCTATGTGGTATGATAGGATATGTGTCTTTCGCTTTCTCACTTACTCCAAGTTGCGTGATTACTTCTAGAGTCATCTATGGTGCTGCAAATGGCATTGTTTCATTTTATCGCTAGCTCATAATCCATCTGTACATGTAGCAGATCTTCTTTGTCCACCCATCTGTCGGTGGACTTTTTGGTGACTTCCATATCTTGGCTATGGTAATACTGTGCAATGCAGATTTGCCTGCCTCTTTCTTTCCAATTCTGTCTTCTTAGGTTATAGGTCCAGGAATAAGCCTCTGGATCGTACGGTAGCTCAATGTTTACCTTTTAACGGCACCTCCACTCTGCTCTCATGAGTGGCTCTCTCCAGGTTACATCCCACTTAAAGTGGAGGGTTTGCATTTCTCCACAGCACCTTCAGCATTTATTCTTTGTGGTTTTTTACTGATGGTTATTCTGACTGGTGTGAGCTGATACGTCTTTGTGGCTGAATTTGCATGTGTCTCATGATCCATTAAAACTGAGCTTTAAGGCAGGTCCTTTTCATTTTTCAGGCTGTGAGTACAGCTTAGTTCTTCAAAGTGTTTTCTTAAAGTATGTATGTCATAATTTTAAAATTTTTTCGCCATTACCTCCCTGAAGACATTTTGCGGTGACCATTAGCACAGGCTTAAACCTGCGTTTGCAGGTAACGGCCAGAGGGTGGCAGTCTTTCTACGTTCCCCATGCTGGTACTAGGGCAACAGGCCTTCCGGCCAGTGGTGTTCCTCGGTTATAAATTAGAGTGGATTGTGCCTGAAGAAACCCACAAATGCTGATGTCTCCTTACTTATGTTTGTCTTTTAAATTTACCTTATATTTATTATTGGAGCAATATTACATTGTGTACATGGAAGAGTTCTTCTTGGTGCGTTCCTCTGTTGATGGACATTTTCATTGCTTCCAAATGTTGGCTATGGTCAATATGGCTGGAGTGCAGGATTGCCAGCCTGTGACGTTTTGATTCTCATTTTCTCAGGGGATAGGCCCAGCAGTGGGTATGACTGATTGACGGGTAGCTCAGTGTTTACCTTTTCAAGGCACTTCCATTGTGTTTTCATTAGTGGCTCTTACCACGTCCCCCTTAGGGCCGAGTGTACGCATTCCTCCACAGTCCCTTCAGCATTTATTTTTTGAAACATTTTTGCTGATGGCCATTCTGACTGCTGTGAGCTGATAGGTTTTTGTAATTTGGGTTTGCATGTCTTTAAAAATTCCTAAAATATATCATTTTCCCACACCTTTTTCTTTCCTCTTCTTTAAAGGAAAAGCTGTGAGTACCACATAGCTCTTGAAATTGTCTTCTTGGAAGGTTGCCCTCTTTTGAAATTTTTGCTCCATTTTTGATCCCAGGATTTATTTGGAGGGCAGGTGTCATTTACAGAATGGCAAGTTGGTGAATATTTAGTGACCTTTAGCAGTGGGTTGAAAGCTGCTGTTGTGGGAAATGGCCACAAGGAGGCAGCATTTCTCCATTCCCAAATCTGAGTACTAGGGCAGCAGAGCCTTTCTGGAAGTCGTGTTCCTAGGTTGTAAATTAGAATGGAATGTGCCAGGAGAAACCCCCATAAGTTTAGGTCTCATTACTTCTTGTTTTTGTTATTTTTTTTAATCGGGGTAAGGACTAGAATATTGTTTGTCCTAGGGGTACACAATCTGGTTCATTTGTACATTATATATGTCTACTCTACAGATCCTCTTCCCATGTAAAATATTACAGAGTGTTCTGTAGACCTCCCTTGCTATATGGTCGGTCGTTTTGAAATATGTATATAATATGTATTTGGATATGTATAGTAACACTAATCTCATTTATCCATTCCCCCCACCTTTCCTTTTAGATGAGCATAGTTGGTTTTCTAAGTCTGTGAGTGTCTTTCTCTGTGGAAATATGTTCATTTGTGTCAGTGATTAGATAACGCCTCTAAGGGATATCATAGGATATAGGTCTTTTGCTTTCCGACTTACCTCATGTTTTGTGATTATCTCCAGGCTCATCTCTGGTGCCTCAAAGAGCAGTGTTTCATTGTTTTCCATGGCTAATATTCCATTGTGTACATGGACTCCTTCTTCTTTATCCATTCACCTGTTGATGGACATTTTGGTTGCTTCCCATCTTGGCTATTTTGAATAAGGCTGCAGTGCAGCTTTTGCAGCCTGTGTCTTTTCGATCCTGGTCTTCTCAGGTGAGAGGCCCAGTGGTGTGCCTGCTGGATTGAATGGTACCTCAGTTTTCACTTTTCAACGCAGTTCCTTTCGGTAGTCATTATTGGCTGTTAACCACTTTCCATCCCACCAGCACCTAGAGGTTACACAGTTCTCTACAACCCCGTCAGCATTTATTGTTGGTAGACTTTTTGCTGCCGGTCAGTCGACAGGTGTGAGTTGAAACCTTTTCGTTGATTAGATTGCATTAGTCTAATAATTCCTGAGGTTGAGCTTTTACCCATTTTCCTGTTTTTTTGTTTAAAGAGAGTGAGGAATACTTACCTCTGCATACTATCTTCTTGAAACATTCGCCTGTTTTGAATTTCTTTTGTCCATTCCCCACCTGAGCACAATTTTTGATGGCAGGTGTCCTTTACAGCCCTGAGCCCTTGTGAATTTTAAGTGACCAGTAGCTGTGGGTTTAAAGCTGCTCTTGCGGGAAACGGCCACAAGGGGGCAGCATTTCTCCTTTACCAAATCTGGTCACTAGGGCAACAGAGCCTTAATGGAAGTCGTGTTCTAGGTTGTAAAGTACAATGGAATGTGCCGGGAAAAAGCCCTTTAAGTGTATGTGTCATTCCTTCTTGTTTGTATTTTTAACAAAATTTTTATTCTTTATCACAGCAAATTCGATTACAATGGTTTGTTTGGTCTAGGTGTGCAAGACGTGGTTCCTTCACACATATACATATATCTATTCTTCTTTGGAATCTCTTCCCGTGTAGGTTATGACACAATGTTGAGTAGTCTTCTCTTGGTATTCTGTAGGTCTTTGGTGATTATATATTTCACGTGTGTTTGTATATCTCTGTTCACCTCAATATGGTAATGTACCCAATCCTCACACGTTTCCATTTGGTGAACCTTAAGTTTTTGTACTGAATCTGTGATTGCCTTTCTCTGTGGAAGTATCTTCGTTTGTATCAATTTTTAGGTAACACCTCTATGTGGTATGATAGGATATGTGTCTTTCGTTTTCTCACTTATTCCAAGTTGCGTGATTACTTCTAGAGTCATCTATGGTGCTGCAAATGGCATTGCTTCATTTTATCGCTAGCTCATAATCCATCTGTACATGTAGCAGTTCTTCTTTGTCCACCCATCTGTCGGTGGACTTTTTGGTGACTTCCATATCTTGGCTATGGTAATACTGTGCAATGCAGATTTGCCTGCCTCTTTCTTTCCAATTCTGTCTTCTTAGGTTATAGGTCCAGGAATAAGCCTCTGGATCGTACGGTAGCTCAATGTTTACCTTTTAACGGCACCTCCACTCTGCTCTCATGAGTGGCTCTCTCCAGGTTACATCCCACTTAAAGTGGAGGGTTTGCATTTCTCCACAGCACCTTCAGCATTTATTCTTTGTGGTTTTTTACTGATGGTTATTCTGACTGGTGTGAGCTGATACGTCTTTGTGGCTGAATTTGCATGTGTCTCATGATCCATTAAAACTGAGCTTTAAGGCAGGTCCTTTTCATTTTTCAGGCTGTGAGTACAGCTTAGTTCTTCAAAGTGTTTTCTTAAAGTATGTATGTCATAATTTTAAAATTTTTTGGCCATTACCTCCCTGAAGACATTTTGCGGTGACCATTAGCACAGGCTTAAACCTGCGTTTGCAGGTAACGGCCAGAGGGTGGCGGTCTTTCTACGTTCCCCATGCTGGTACTAGGGCAACAGGCCTTCCGGCCAGTGGTGTTCCTCGGTTATAAATTAGAGTGGAATGTGCCTGAAGAAACCCACAAATGCTGATGTCTCCTTACTTATGTTTGTCTTTTAAATTTACCTTATATTTATTATTGGAGCAATATTACATTGTGTACATGGAAGAGTTCTTCTTGGTGCGTTCCTCTGTTGATGGACATTTTCATTGCTTCCAAATGTTGGCTATGGTCAATATGGCTGGAGTGCAGGGTTGCCAGCCTGTGACGTTTTGATTCTCATTTTCTCAGGGGATAGGCCCAGCAGTGGGTATGACTGATTGACGGGTAGCTCAGTGTTTACCTTTTCAAGGCACTTCCATTGTGTTTTCATTAGTGGCTCTTACCACGTCCCCCTTAGGGCCGAGTGTACGCATTCCTCCACAGTCCCTTCAGCATTTATTTTTTGAAACATTTTTGCTGATGGCCATTCTGACTGCTGTGAGCTGATAGGTTTTTGTAATTTGGGTTTGCATGTCTTTAAAAATTCCTAAAATATATCATTTTCCCACACCTTTTTCTTTCCTCTTCTTTAAAGGAAAAGCTGTGAGTACCACATAGCTCTTGAAATTGTCTTCTTGGAAGGTTGCCCTCTTTTGAAATTTTTGCTCCATTTTTGATCCCAGGATTTATTTGGAGGGCAGGTGTCATTTACAGAATGGCAAGTTGGTGAATATTTAGTGACCTTTAGCAGTGGGTTGAAAGCTGCTGTTGTGGGAAATGGCCACAAGGAGGCAGTATTTCTCCATTCCCAAATCTGAGTACTAGGGCAGCAGAGCCTTTCTGGAAGTCGTGTTCCTAGGTTGTAAACTAGAATGGAATGTGCCAGGAGAAACCCCCATAAGTTTAGGTCTCATTACTTCTTGTTTTTGTTAATTTTTTTTAATCGGGGTAAGGACTAGAATATTGTTTGTCCTAGGGGTACACAATCTGGTTCATTTGTACATTATATATGTCTACTCTACAGATCCTCTTCCCATGTAAAATATTACAGAGTGTTCTGTAGACCTCCCTTGCTATATGGTCGGTCGTTTTGAAATATGTATATAATATGTATTTGGATATGTATAGTAACACTAATCTCATTTATCCATTCCCCCCACCTTTCCTTTTAGATGAGCATAGTTGGTTTTCTAAGTCTGTGAGTGTCTTTCTCTGTGGAAATATGTTCATTTGTGTCAGTGATTAGATAACGCCTCTAAGGGATATCATAGGATATAGGTCTTTTGCTTTCTGACTTACCTCATGTTTTGTGATTATCTCCAGGCTCATCTCTGGTGCCTCAAAGAGCAGTGTTTCATTGTTTTCCATGGCTAATATTCCATTGTGTACATGGACTCCTTCTTCTTTATCCATTCACCTGTTGATGGACATTTTGGTTGCTTCGCATCTTGGCTATTTTGAATAAGGCTGCAGTGCAGCATTTGCAGCCTGTGTCTTTTCGATCCTGGTCTTCTCAGGTGAGAGGCCCAGTGGTTTGCCTGCTGGATTGAATGGTACCTCAGTTTTCACTTTTCAACGCAGTTCCTTTCGGTGGTCATTATTGGCTGTTAACCACTTTCCATCCCACCAGCACCTAGAGGTTACACAGTTCTCTACAACCCCGTCAGCATTTATTGTTGGTAGACTTTTTGCTGACGGTCAGTCGACAGGTGTGAGTTGGAACCTTTTGGTTGATTAGATTGCATGAGTCTAATAATTCCTGAGGTTGAGCTTTTACCCATTTTCCTGTTTTTTTGTTTAAAGAGAGTGAGGAATACTTACCTCTGCATACTATCTTCTTGAAACATTCGCCTGTTTTGAATTTCTTTTGTCCATTCCCCACCTGAGCACAATTTTTGACGGCAGCTGTCCTTTACAGCCCTGAGCCCTTGTGAATTTTAAGTGACCAGTAGCTGTGGGTTTAAAGCTGCTCTTGCGGGAAACGGCCACAAGGGGGCAGCATTTCTCCTTTACCAAATCTGGTCACTAGGGCAACAGAGCCTTAATGGAAGTCGTGTTCTAGGTTGTAAATTACAATGGAATGTGCCGGGAAAAAGCCCTTTAAGTTTATGTGTCATTCCTTCTTGTTTGTATTTTTAACAAAATTTTTATTCTTTATCACAGCAAATTCGATTACAATGGTTTGTTTGGTCTAGGTGTGCAAGACGAGGTTCCTTCACACATATACATATATCTATTCTTCTTTGGAATCTTTTCCCGTGTAGGTTATGACACAATGTTGAGTAGTCTTCTCTTGGTATTCTGTAGGTCTTTGGTGATTATATATTTCACGTGTGTTTGTATATCTCTGTTCACCTCAATATGGTAATGTACCCAATCCTCACACGTTTCCATTTGGTGAACCTTAAGTTTTTGTACTGAATCTGTGATTGCCTTTCTCTGTGGAAGTATCTTCGTTTGTGTCAATTTTTAGGTAACACCTCTATGTGGTATGATAGGATATGTGTCTTTCGCTTTCTCACTTACTCCAAGTTGCGTGATTACTTCTAGAGTCATCTATGGTGCTGCAAATGGCATTGTTTCATTTTATCGCTAGCTCATAATCCATCTGTACATGTAGCAGATCTTCTTTGTCCACCCATCTGTCGGTGGACTTTTTGGTGACTTCCATATCTTGGCTATGGTAATACTGTGCAATGCAGATTTGCCTGCCTCTTTCTTTCCAATTCTGTCTTCTTAGGTTATAGGTCCAGGAATAAGCCTCTGGATCGTACGGTAGCTCAATGTTTACCTTTTAACGGCACCTCCACTCTGCTCTCATGAGTGGCTCTCTCCAGGTTACATCCCACTTAAAGTGGAGGGTTTGCATTTCTCCACAGCACCTTCAGCATTTATTCTTTGTGGTTTTTTACTGATGGTTATTCTGACTGGTGTGAGCTGATACGTCTTTGTGGCTGAATTTGCATGTGTCTCATGATCCATTAAAACTGAGCTTTAAGGCAGGTCCTTTTCATTTTTCAGGCTGTGAGTACAGCTTAGTTCTTCAAAGTGTTTTCTTAAAGTATGTATGTCATAATTTTAAAATTTTTTCGCCATTACCTCCCTGAAGACATTTTGCGGTGACCATTAGCACAGGCTTAAACCTGCGTTTGCAGGTAACGGCCAGAGGGTGGCAGTCTTTCTACGTTCCCCATGATGGTACTAGGGCAACAGGCCTTCCGGCCAGTGGTGTTCCTCGGTTATAAATTAGAGTGGATTGTGCCTGAAGAAACCCACAAATGCTGATGTCTCCTTACTTATGTTTGTCTTTTAAATTTACCTTATATTTATTATTGGAGCAATATTACATTGTGTACATGGAAGAGTTCTTCTTGGTGCGTTCCTCTGTTGATGGACATTTTCATTGCTTCCAAATGTTGGCTATGGTCAATATGGCTGGAGTGCAGGATTGCCAGCCTGTGACGTTTTGATTCTCATTTTCTCAGGGGATAGGCCCAGCAGTGGGTATGACTGATTGACGGGTAGCTCAGTGTTTACCTTTTCAAGGCACTTCCATTGTGTTTTCATTAGTGGCTCTTACCACGTCCCCCTTAGGGCCGAGTGTACGCATTCCTCCACAGTCCCTTCAGCATTTATTTTTTGAAACATTTTTGCTGATGGCCATTCTGACTGCTGTGAGCTGATAGGTTTTTGTAATTTGGGTTTGCATGTCTTTAAAAATTCCTAAAATATATCATTTTCCCACACCTTTTTCTTTCCTCTTCTTTAAAGGAAAAGCTGTGAGTACCACATAGCTCTTGAAATTGTCTTCTTGGAAGGTTGCCCTCTTTTGAAATTTTTGCTCCATTTTTGATCCCAGGATTTATTTGGAGGGCAGGTGTCATTTACAGAATGGCAAGTTGGTGAATATTTAGTGACCTTTAGCAGTGGGTTGAAAGCTGCTGTTGTGGGAAATGGCCACAAGGAGGCAGCATTTCTCCATTCCCAAATCTGAGTACTAGGGCAGCAGAGCCTTTCTGGAAGTCGTGTTCCTAGGTTGTAAATTAGAATGGAATGTGCCAGGAGAAACCCCCATAAGTTTAGGTCTCATTACTTCTTGTTTTTGTTATTTTTTTTAATCGGGGTAAGGACTAGAATATTGTTTGTCCTAGGGGTACACAATCTGGTTCATTTGTACATTATATATGTCTACTCTACAGATCCTCTTCCCATGTAAAATATTACAGAGTGTTCTGTAGACCTCCCTTGCTATATGGTCGGTCGTTTTGAAATATGTATATAATATGTATTTGGATATGTATAGTAACACTAATCTCATTTATCCATTCCCCCCACCTTTCCTTTTAGATGAGCATAGTTGGTTTTCTAAGTCTGTGAGTGTCTTTCTCTGTGGAAATATGTTCATTTGTGTCAGTGATTAGATAACGCCTCTAAGGGATATCATAGGATATAGGTCTTTTGCTTTCCGACTTACCTCATGTTTTGTGATTATCTCCAGGCTCATCTCTGGTGCCTCAAAGAGCAGTGTTTCATTGTTTTCCATGGCTAATATTCCATTGTGTACATGGACTCCTTCTTCTTTATCCATTCACCTGTTGATGGACATTTTGGTTGCTTCCCATCTTGGCTATTTTGAATAAGGCTGCAGTGCAGCTTTTGCAGCCTGTGTCTTTTCGATCCTGGTCTTCTCAGGTGAGAGGCCCAGTGGTGTGCCTGCTGGATTGAATGGTACCTCAGTTTTCACTTTTCAACGCAGTTCCTTTCGGTAGTCATTATTGGCTGTTAACCACTTTCCATCCCACCAGCACCTAGAGGTTACACAGTTCTCTACAACCCCGTCAGCATTTATTGTTGGTAGACTTTTTGCTGCCGGTCAGTCGACAGGTGTGAGTTGAAACCTTTTCGTTGATTAGATTGCATTAGTCTAATAATTCCTGAGGTTGAGCTTTTACCCATTTTCCTGTTTTTTTGTTTAAAGAGAGTGAGGAATACTTACCTCTGCATACTATCTTCTTGAAACATTCGCCTGTTTTGAATTTCTTTTGTCCATTCCCCACCTGAGCACAATTTTTGATGGCAGGTGTCCTTTACAGCCCTGAGCCCTTGTGAATTTTAAGTGACCAGTAGCTGTGGGTTTAAAGCTGCTCTTGCGGGAAACGGCCACAAGGGGGCAGCATTTCTCCTTTACCAAATCTGGTCACTAGGGCAACAGAGCCTTAATGGAAGTCGTGTTCTAGGTTGTAAAGTACAATGGAATGTGCCGGGAAAAAGCCCTTTAAGTGTATGTGTCATTCCTTCTTGTTTGTATTTTTAACAAAATTTTTATTCTTTATCACAGCAAATTCGATTACAATGGTTTGTTTGGTCTAGGTGTGCAAGACGTGGTTCCTTCACACATATACATATATCTATTCTTCTTTGGAATCTCTTCCCGTGTAGGTTATGACACAATGTTGAGTAGTCTTCTCTTGGTATTCTGTAGGTCTTTGGTGATTATATATTTCACGTGTGTTTGTATATCTCTGTTCACCTCAATATGGTAATGTACCCAATCCTCACACGTTTCCATTTGGTGAACCTTAAGTTTTTGTACTGAATCTGTGATTGCCTTTCTCTGTGGAAGTATCTTCGTTTGTATCAATTTTTAGGTAACACCTCTATGTGGTATGATAGGATATGTGTCTTTCGTTTTCTCACTTATTCCAAGTTGCGTGATTACTTCTAGAGTCATCTATGGTGCTGCAAATGGCATTGCTTCATTTTATCGCTAGCTCATAATCCATCTGTACATGTAGCAGTTCTTCTTTGTCCACCCATCTGTCGGTGGACTTTTTGGTGACTTCCATATCTTGGCTATGGTAATACTGTGCAATGCAGATTTGCCTGCCTCTTTCTTTCCAATTCTGTCTTCTTAGGTTATAGGTCCAGGAATAAGCCTCTGGATCGTACGGTAGCTCAATGTTTACCTTTTAACGGCACCTCCACTCTGCTCTCATGAGTGGCTCTCTCCAGGTTACATCCCACTTAAAGTGGAGGGTTTGCATTTCTCCACAGCACCTTCAGCATTTATTCTTTGTGGTTTTTTACTGATGGTTATTCTGACTGGTGTGAGCTGATACGTCTTTGTGGCTGAATTTGCATGTGTCTCATGATCCATTAAAACTGAGCTTTAAGGCAGGTCCTTTTCATTTTTCAGGCTGTGAGTACCGCTTAGTTCTTCAAAGTGTTTTCTTAAAGTATGTATGTCATAATTTTAAAATTTTTTGGCCATTACCTCCCTGAAGACATTTTGCGGTGACCATTAGCACAGGCTTAAACCTGCGTTTGCAGGTAACGGCCAGAGGGTGGCGGTCTTTCTACGTTCCCCATGCTGGTACTAGGGCAACAGGCCTTCCGGCCAGTGGTGTTCCTCGGTTATAAATTAGAGTGGAATGTGCCTGAAGAAACCCACAAATGCTGATGTCTCCTTACTTATGTTTGTCTTTTAAATTTACCTTATATTTATTATTGGAGCAATATTACATTGTGTACATGGAAGAGTTCTTCTTGGTGCGTTCCTCTGTTGATGGACATTTTCATTGCTTCCAAATGTTGGCTATGGTCAATATGGCTGGAGTGCAGGGTTGCCAGCCTGTGACGTTTTGATTCTCATTTTCTCAGGGGATAGGCCCAGCAGTGGGTATGACTGATTGACGGGTAGCTCAGTGTTTACCTTTTCAAGGCACTTCCATTGTGTTTTCATTAGTGGCTCTTACCACGTCCCCCTTAGGGCCGAGTGTACGCATTCCTCCACAGTCCCTTCAGCATTTATTTTTTGAAACATTTTTGCTGATGGCCATTCTGACTGCTGTGAGCTGATAGGTTTTTGTAATTTGGGTTTGCATGTCTTTAAAAATTCCTAAAATATATCATTTTCCCACACCTTTTTCTTTCCTCTTCTTTAAAGGAAAAGCTGTGAGTACCACATAGCTCTTGAAATTGTCTTCTTGGAAGGTTGCCCTCTTTTGAAATTTTTGCTCCATTTTTGATCCCAGGATTTATTTGGAGGGCAGGTGTCATTTACAGAATGGCAAGTTGGTGAATATTTAGTGACCTTTAGCAGTGGGTTGAAAGCTGCTGTTGTGGGAAATGGCCACAAGGAGGCAGCATTTCTCCATTCCCAAATCTGAGTACTAGGGCAGCAGAGCCTTTCTGGAAGTCGTGTTCCTAGGTTGTAAACTAGAATGGAATGTGCCAGGAGAAACCCCCATAAGTTTAGGTCTCATTACTTCTTGTTTTTGTTAATTTTTTTAATCGGGGTAAGGACTAGAATATTGTTTGTCCTAGGGGTACACAATCTGGTTCATTTGTACATTATATATGTCTACTCTACAGATCCTCTTCCCATGTAAAATATTACAGAGTGTTCTGTAGACCTCCCTTGCTATATGGTCGGTCGTTTTGAAATATGTATATAATATGTATTTGGATATGTATAGTAACACTAATCTCATTTATCCATTCCCCCCACCTTTCCTTTTAGATGAGCATAGTTGGTTTTCTAAGTCTGTGAGTGTCTTTCTCTGTGGAAATATGTTCATTTGTGTCAGTGATTAGATAACGCCTCTAAGGGATATCATAGGATATAGGTCTTTTGCTTTCCGACTTACCTCATGTTTTGTGATTATCTCCAGGCTCATCTCTGGTGCCTCAAAGAGCAGTGTTTCATTGTTTTCCATGGCTAATATTCCATTGTGTACATGGACTCCTTCTTCTTTATCCATTCACCTGTTGATGGACATTTTGGTTGCTTCGCATCTTGGCTATTTTGAATAAGGCTGCAGTGCAGCATTTGCAGCCTGTGTCTTTTCGATCCTGGTCTTCTCAGGTGAGAGGCCCAGTGGTTTGCCTGCTGGATTGAATGGTACCTCAGTTTTCACTTTTCAACGCAGTTCCTTTCGGTGGTCATTATTGGCTGTTAACCACTTTCCATCCCACCAGCACCTAGAGGTTACACAGTTCTCTACAACCCCGTCAGCATTTATTGTTGGTAGACTTTTTGCTGACGGTCAGTCGACAGGTGTGAGTTGGAACCTTTTGGTTGATTAGATTGCATGAGTCTAATAATTCCTGAGGTTGAGCTTTTACCCATTTTCCTGTTTTTTTGTTTAAAGAGAGTGAGGAATACTTACCTCTGCATACTATCTTCTTGAAACATTCGCCTGTTTTGAATTTCTTTTGTCCATTCCCCACCTGAGCACAATTTTTGACGGCAGGTGTCCTTTACAGCCCTGAGCCCTTGTGAATTTTAAGTGACCAGTAGCTGTGGGTTTAAAGCTGCTCTTGCGGGAAACGGCCACAAGGGGGCAGCATTTCTCCTTTACCAAATCTGGTCACTAGGGCAACAGAGCCTTAATGGAAGTCGTGTTCTAGGTTGTAAATTACAATGGAATGTGCCGGGAAAAAGCCCTTTAAGTTTATGTGTCATTCCTTCTTGTTTGTATTTTTAACAAAATTTTTATTCTTTATCACAGCAAATTCGATTACAATGGTTTGTTTGGTCTAGGTGTGCAAGACGAGGTTCCTTCACACATATACATATATCTATTCTTCTTTGGAATCTTTTCCCGTGTAGGTTATGACACAATGTTGAGTAGTCTTCTCTTGGTATTCTGTAGGTCTTTGGTGATTATATATTTCACGTGTGTTTGTATATCTCTGTTCACCTCAATATGGTAATGTACCCAATCCTCACACGTTTCCATTTGGTGAACCTTAAGTTTTTGTACTGAATCTGTGATTGCCTTTCTCTGTGGAAGTATCTTCGTTTGTGTCAATTTTTAGGTAACACCTCTATGTGGTATGATAGGATATGTGTCTTTCGCTTTCTCACTTACTCCAAGTTGCGTGATTACTTCTAGAGTCATCTATGGTGCTGCAAATGGCATTGTTTCATTTTATCGCTAGCTCATAATCCATCTGTACATGTAGCAGATCTTCTTTGTCCACCCATCTGTCGGTGGACTTTTTGGTGACTTCCATATCTTGGCTATGGTAATACTGTGCAATGCAGATTTGCCTGCCTCTTTCTTTCCAATTCTGTCTTCTTAGGTTATAGGTCCAGGAATAAGCCTCTGGATCGTACGGTAGCTCAATGTTTACCTTTTAACGGCACCTCCACTCTGCTCTCATGAGTGGCTCTCTCCAGGTTACATCCCACTTAAAGTGGAGGGTTTGCATTTCTCCACAGCACCTTCAGCATTTATTCTTTGTGGTTTTTTACTGATGGTTATTCTGACTGGTGTGAGCTGATACGTCTTTGTGGCTGAATTTGCATGTGTCTCATGATCCATTAAAACTGAGCTTTAAGGCAGGTCCTTTTCATTTTTCAGGCTGTGAGTACAGCTTAGTTCTTCAAAGTGTTTTCTTAAAGTATGTATGTCATAATTTTAAAATTTTTTCGCCATTACCTCCCTGAAGACATTTTGCGGTGACCATTAGCACAGGCTTAAACCTGCGTTTGCAGGTAACGGCCAGAGGGTGGCAGTCTTTCTACGTTCCCCATGCTGGTACTAGGGCAACAGGCCTTCCGGCCAGTGGTGTTCCTCGGTTATAAATTAGAGTGGATTGTGCCTGAAGAAACCCACAAATGCTGATGTCTCCTTACTTATGTTTGTCTTTTAAATTTACCTTATATTTATTATTGGAGCAATATTACATTGTGTACATGGAAGAGTTCTTCTTGGTGCGTTCCTCTGTTGATGGACATTTTCATTGCTTCCAAATGTTGGCTATGGTCAATATGGCTGGAGTGCAGGATTGCCAGCCTGTGACGTTTTGATTCTCATTTTCTCAGGGGATAGGCCCAGCAGTGGGTATGACTGATTGACGGGTAGCTCAGTGTTTACCTTTTCAAGGCACTTCCATTGTGTTTTCATTAGTGGCTCTTACCACGTCCCCCTTAGGGCCGAGTGTACGCATTCCTCCACAGTCCCTTCAGCATTTATTTTTTGAAACATTTTTGCTGATGGCCATTCTGACTGCTGTGAGCTGATAGGTTTTTGTAATTTGGGTTTGCATGTCTTTAAAAATTCCTAAAATATATCATTTTCCCACACCTTTTTCTTTCCTCTTCTTTAAAGGAAAAGCTGTGAGTACCACATAGCTCTTGAAATTGTCTTCTTGGAAGGTTGCCCTCTTTTGAAATTTTTGCTCCATTTTTGATCCCAGGATTTATTTGGAGGGCAGGTGTCATTTACAGAATGGCAAGTTGGTGAATATTTAGTGACCTTTAGCAGTGGGTTGAAAGCTGCTGTTGTGGGAAATGGCCACAAGGAGGCAGCATTTCTCCATTCCCAAATCTGAGTACTAGGGCAGCAGAGCCTTTCTGGAAGTCGTGTTCCTAGGTTGTAAATTAGAATGGAATGTGCCAGGAGAAACCCCCATAAGTTTAGGTCTCATTACTTCTTGTTTTTGTTATTTTTTTTAATCGGGGTAAGGACTAGAATATTGTTTGTCCTAGGGGTACACAATCTGGTTCATTTGTACATTATATATGTCTACTCTACAGATCCTCTTCCCATGTAAAATATTACAGAGTGTTCTGTAGACCTCCCTTGCTATATGGTCGGTCGTTTTGAAATATGTATATAATATGTATTTGGATATGTATAGTAACACTAATCTCATTTATCCATTCCCCCCACCTTTCCTTTTAGATGAGCATAGTTGGTTTTCTAAGTCTGTGAGTGTCTTTCTCTGTGGAAATATGTTCATTTGTGTCAGTGATTAGATAACGCCTCTAAGGGATATCATAGGATATAGGTCTTTTGCTTTCCGACTTACCTCATGTTTTGTGATTATCTCCAGGCTCATCTCTGGTGCCTCAAAGAGCAGTGTTTCATTGTTTTCCATGGCTAATATTCCATTGTGTACATGGACTCCTTCTTCTTTATCCATTCACCTGTTGATGGACATTTTGGTTGCTTCCCATCTTGGCTATTTTGAATAAGGCTGCAGTGCAGCTTTTGCAGCCTGTGTCTTTTCGATCCTGGTCTTCTCAGGTGAGAGGCCCAGTGGTGTGCCTGCTGGATTGAATGGTACCTCAGTTTTCACTTTTCAACGCAGTTCCTTTCGGTAGTCATTATTGGCTGTTAACCACTTTCCATCCCACCAGCACCTAGAGGTTACACAGTTCTCTACAACCCCGTCAGCATTTATTGTTGGTAGACTTTTTGCTGACGGTCAGTCGACAGGTGTGAGTTGAAACCTTTTGGTTGATTAGATTGCATGAGTCTAATAATTCCTGAGGTTGAGCTTTTACCCATTTTCCTGTTTTTTTGTTTAAAGAGAGTGAGGAATACTTACCTCTGCATACTATCTTCTTGAAACATTCGCCTGTTTTGAATTTCTTTTGTCCATTCCCCACCTGAGCACAATTTTTGACGGCAGGTGTCCTTTACAGCCCTGAGCCCTTGTGAATTTTAAGTGACCAGTAGCTGTGGGTTTAAAGCTGCTCTTGCGGGAAACGGCCACAAGGGGGCAGCATTTCTCCTTTACCAAATCTGGTCACTAGGGCAACAGAGCCTTAATGGAAGTCGTGTTCTAGGTTGTAAAGTACAATGGAATGTGCCGGGAAAAAGCCCTTTAAGTGTATGTGTCATTCCTTCTTGTTTGTATTTTTAACAAAATTTTTATTCTTTATCACAGCAAATTCGATTACAATGGTTTGTTTGGTCTAGGTGTGCAAGACGTGGTTCCTTCACACATATACATATATCTATTCTTCTTTGGAATCTCTTCCCGTGTAGGTTATGACACAATGTTGAGTAGTCTTCTCTTGGTATTCTGTAGGTCTTTGGTGATTATATATTTCACGTGTGTTTGTATATCTCTGTTCACCTCAATATGGTAATGTACCCAATCCTCACACGTTTCCATTTGGTGAACCTTAAGTTTTTGTACTGAATCTGTGATTGCCTTTCTCTGTGGAAGTATCTTCGTTTGTATCAATTTTTAGGTAACACCTCTATGTGGTATGATAGGATATGTGTCTTTCGTTTTCTCACTTATTCCAAGTTGCGTGATTACTTCTAGAGTCATCTATGGTGCTGCAAATGGCATTGCTTCATTTTATCGCTAGCTCATAATCCATCTGTACATGTAGCAGTTCTTCTTTGTCCACCCATCTGTCGGTGGACTTTTTGGTGACTTCCATATCTTGGCTATGGTAATACTGTGCAATGCAGATTTGCCTGCCTCTTTCTTTCCAATTCTGTCTTCTTAGGTTATAGGTCCAGGAATAAGCCTCTGGATCGTACGGTAGCTCAATGTTTACCTTTTAACGGCACCTCCACTCTGCTCTCATGAGTGGCTCTCTCCAGGTTACATCCCACTTAAAGTGGAGGGTTTGCATTTCTCCACAGCACCTTCAGCATTTATTCTTTGTGGTTTTTTACTGATGGTTATTCTGACTGGTGTGAGCTGATACGTCTTTGTGGCTGAATTTGCATGTGTCTCATGATCCATTAAAACTGAGCTTTAAGGCAGGTCCTTTTCATTTTTCAGGCTGTGAGTACCGCTTAGTTCTTCAAAGTGTTTTCTTAAAGTATGTATGTCATAATTTTAAAATTTTTTGGCCATTACCTCCCTGAAGACATTTTGCGGTGACCATTAGCACAGGCTTAAACCTGCGTTTGCAGGTAACGGCCAGAGGGTGGCGGTCTTTCTACGTTCCCCATGCTGGTACTAGGGCAACAGGCCTTCCGGCCAGTGGTGTTCCTCGGTTATAAATTAGAGTGGAATGTGCCTGAAGAAACCCACAAATGCTGATGTCTCCTTACTTATGTTTGTCTTTTAAATTTACCTTATATTTATTATTGGAGCAATATTACATTGTGTACATGGAAGAGTTCTTCTTGGTGCGTTCCTCTGTTGATGGACATTTTCATTGCTTCCAAATGTTGGCTATGGTCAATATGGCTGGAGTGCAGGATTGCCAGCCTGTGACGTTTTGATTCTCATTTTCTCAGGGGATAGGCCCAGCAGTGGGTATGACTGATTGACGGGTAGCTCAGTGTTTACCTTTTCAAGGCACTTCCATTGTGTTTTCATTAGTGGCTCTTACCACGTCCCCCTTAGGGCCGAGTGTACGCATTCATCCACAGTCCCTTCAGCATTTATTTTTTGAAACATTTTTGCTGATGGCCATTCTGACTGCTGTGAGCTGATAGGTTTTTGTAATTTGGGTTTGCATGTCTTTAAAAATTCCTAAAATATATCATTTTCCCACACCTTTTTCTTTCCTCTTCTTTAAAGGAAAAGCTGTGAGTACCACATAGCTCTTGAAATTGTCTTCTTGGAAGGTTGCCCTCTTTTGAAATTTTTGCTCCATTTTTGATCCCAGGATTTATTTGGAGGGCAGGTGTCATTTACAGAATGGCAAGTTGGTGAATATTTAGTGACCTTTAGCAGTGGGTTGAAAGCTGCTGTTGTGGGAAATGGCCACAAGGAGGCAGTATTTCTCCATTCCCAAATCTGAGTACTAGGGCAGCAGAGCCTTTCTGGAAGTCGTGTTCCTAGGTTGTAAACTAGAATGGAATGTGCCAGGAGAAACCCCCATAAGTTTAGGTCTCATTACTTCTTGTTTTTGTTAATTTTTTTAATCGGGGTAAGGACTAGAATATTGTTTGTCCTAGGGGTACACAATCTGGTTCATTTGTACATTATATATGTCTACTCTACAGATCCTCTTCCCATGTAAAATATTACAGAGTGTTCTGTAGACCTCCCTTGCTATATGGTCGGTCGTTTTGAAATATGTATATAATATGTATTTGGATATGTATAGTAACACTAATCTCATTTATCCATTCCCCCCACCTTTCCTTTTAGATGAGCATAGTTGGTTTTCTAAGTCTGTGAGTGTCTTTCTCTGTGGAAATATGTTCATTTGTGTCAGTGATTAGATAACGCCTCTAAGGGATATCATAGGATATAGGTCTTTTGCTTTCTGACTTACCTCATGTTTTGTGATTATCTCCAGGCTCATCTCTGGTGCCTCAAAGAGCAGTGTTTCATTGTTTTCCATGGCTAATATTCCATTGTGTACATGGACTCCTTCTTCTTTATCCATTCACCTGTTGATGGACATTTTGGTTGCTTCGCATCTTGGCTATTTTGAATAAGGCTGCAGTGCAGCATTTGCAGCCTGTGTCTTTTCGATCCTGGTCTTCTCAGGTGAGAGGCCCAGTGGTTTGCCTGCTGGATTGAATGGTACCTCAGTTTTCACTTTTCAACGCAGTTCCTTTCGGTGGTCATTATTGGCTGTTAACCACTTTCCATCCCACCAGCACCTAGAGGTTACACAGTTCTCTACAACCCCGTCAGCATTTATTGTTGGTAGACTTTTTGCTGACGGTCAGTCGACAGGTGTGAGTTGGAACCTTTTGGTTGATTAGATTGCATGAGTCTAATAATTCCTGAGGTTGAGCTTTTACCCATTTTCCTGTTTTTTTGTTTAAAGAGAGTGAGGAATACTTACCTCTGCATACTATCTTCTTGAAACATTCGCCTGTTTTGAATTTCTTTTGTCCATTCCCCACCTGAGCACAATTTTTGACGGCAGCTGTCCTTTACAGCCCTGAGCCCTTGTGAATTTTAAGTGACCAGTAGCTGTGGGTTTAAAGCTGCTCTTGCGGGAAACGGCCACAAGGGGGCAGCATTTCTCCTTTACCAAATCTGGTCACTAGGGCAACAGAGCCTTAATGGAAGTCGTGTTCTAGGTTGTAAATTACAATGGAATGTGCCGGGAAAAAGCCCTTTAAGTTTATGTGTCATTCCTTCTTGTTTGTATTTTTAACAAAATTTTTATTCTTTATCACAGCAAATTCGATTACAATGGTTTGTTTGGTCTAGGTGTGCAAGACGAGGTTCCTTCACACATATACATATATCTATTCTTCTTTGGAATCTTTTCCCGTGTAGGTTATGACACAATGTTGAGTAGTCTTCTCTTGGTATTCTGTAGGTCTTTGGTGATTATATATTTCACGTGTGTTTGTATATCTCTGTTCACCTCAATATGGTAATGTACCCAATCCTCACACGTTTCCATTTGGTGAACCTTAAGTTTTTGTACTGAATCTGTGATTGCCTTTCTCTGTGGAAGTATCTTCGTTTGTGTCAATTTTTAGGTAACACCTCTATGTGGTATGATAGGATATGTGTCTTTCGCTTTCTCACTTACTCCAAGTTGCGTGATTACTTCTAGAGTCATCTATGGTGCTGCAAATGGCATTGTTTCATTTTATCGCTAGCTCATAATCCATCTGTACATGTAGCAGATCTTCTTTGTCCACCCATCTGTCGGTGGACTTTTTGGTGACTTCCATATCTTGGCTATGGTAATACTGTGCAATGCAGATTTGCCTGCCTCTTTCTTTCCAATTCTGTCTTCTTAGGTTATAGGTCCAGGAATAAGCCTCTGGATCGTACGGTAGCTCAATGTTTACCTTTTAACGGCACCTCCACTCTGCTCTCATGAGTGGCTCTCTCCAGGTTACATCCCACTTAAAGTGGAGGGTTTGCATTTCTCCACAGCACCTTCAGCATTTATTCTTTGTGGTTTTTTACTGATGGTTATTCTGACTGGTGTGAGCTGATACGTCTTTGTGGCTGAATTTGCATGTGTCTCATGATCCATTAAAACTGAGCTTTAAGGCAGGTCCTTTTCATTTTTCAGGCTGTGAGTACAGCTTAGTTCTTCAAAGTGTTTTCTTAAAGTATGTATGTCATAATTTTAAAATTTTTTCGCCATTACCTCCCTGAAGACATTTTGCGGTGACCATTAGCACAGGCTTAAACCTGCGTTTGCAGGTAACGGCCAGAGGGTGGCAGTCTTTCTACGTTCCCCATGCTGGTACTAGGGCAACAGGCCTTCCGGCCAGTGGTGTTCCTCGGTTATAAATTAGAGTGGATTGTGCCTGAAGAAACCCACAAATGCTGATGTCTCCTTACTTATGTTTGTCTTTTAAATTTACCTTATATTTATTATTGGAGCAATATTACATTGTGTACATGGAAGAGTTCTTCTTGGTGCGTTCCTCTGTTGATGGACATTTTCATTGCTTCCAAATGTTGGCTATGGTCAATATGGCTGGAGTGCAGGATTGCCAGCCTGTGACGTTTTGATTCTCATTTTCTCAGGGGATAGGCCCAGCAGTGGGTATGACTGATTGACGGGTAGCTCAGTGTTTACCTTTTCAAGGCACTTCCATTGTGTTTTCATTAGTGGCTCTTACCACGTCCCCCTTAGGGCCGAGTGTACGCATTCCTCCACAGTCCCTTCAGCATTTATTTTTTGAAACATTTTTGCTGATGGCCATTCTGACTGCTGTGAGCTGATAGGTTTTTGTAATTTGGGTTTGCATGTCTTTAAAAATTCCTAAAATATATCATTTTCCCACACCTTTTTCTTTCCTCTTCTTTAAAGGAAAAGCTGTGAGTACCACATAGCTCTTGAAATTGTCTTCTTGGAAGGTTGCCCTCTTTTGAAATTTTTGCTCCATTTTTGATCCCAGGATTTATTTGGAGGGCAGGTGTCATTTACAGAATGGCAAGTTGGTGAATATTTAGTGACCTTTAGCAGTGGGTTGAAAGCTGCTGTTGTGGGAAATGGCCACAAGGAGGCAGCATTTCTCCATTCCCAAATCTGAGTACTAGGGCAGCAGAGCCTTTCTGGAAGTCGTGTTCCTAGGTTGTAAATTAGAATGGAATGTGCCAGGAGAAACCCCCATAAGTTTAGGTCTCATTACTTCTTGTTTTTGTTATTTTTTTTAATCGGGGTAAGGACTAGAATATTGTTTGTCCTAGGGGTACACAATCTGGTTCATTTGTACATTATATATGTCTACTCTACAGATCCTCTTCCCATGTAAAATATTACAGAGTGTTCTGTAGACCTCCCTTGCTATATGGTCGGTCGTTTTGAAATATGTATATAATATGTATTTGGATATGTATAGTAACACTAATCTCATTTATCCATTCCCCCCACCTTTCCTTTTAGATGAGCATAGTTGGTTTTCTAAGTCTGTGAGTGTCTTTCTCTGTGGAAATATGTTCATTTGTGTCAGTGATTAGATAACGCCTCTAAGGGATATCATAGGATATAGGTCTTTTGCTTTCCGACTTACCTCATGTTTTGTGATTATCTCCAGGCTCATCTCTGGTGCCTCAAAGAGCAGTGTTTCATTGTTTTCCATGGCTAATATTCCATTGTGTACATGGACTCCTTCTTCTTTATCCATTCACCTGTTGATGGACATTTTGGTTGCTTCCCATCTTGGCTATTTTGAATAAGGCTGCAGTGCAGCATTTGCAGCCTGTGTCTTTTCGATCCTGGTCTTCTCAGGTGAGAGGCCCAGTGGTGTGCCTGCTGGATTGAATGGTACCTCAGTTTTCACTTTTCAACGCAGTTCCTTTCGGTAGTCATTATTGGCTGTTAACCACTTTCCATCCCACCAGCACCTAGAGGTTACACAGTTCTCTACAACCCCGTCAGCATTTATTGTTGGTAGACTTTTTGCTGACGGTCAGTCGACAGGTGTGAGTTGAAACCTTTTGGTTGATTAGATTGCATGAGTCTAATAATTCCTGAGGTTGAGCTTTTACCCATTTTCCTGTTTTTTTGTTTAAAGAGAGTGAGGAATACTTACCTCTGCATACTATCTTCTTGAAACATTCGCCTGTTTTGAATTTCTTTTGTCCATTCCCCACCTGAGCACAATTTTTGACGGCAGGTGTCCTTTACAGCCCTGAGCCCTTGTGAATTTTAAGTGACCAGTAGCTGTGGGTTTAAAGCTGCTCTTGCGGGAAACGGCCACAAGGGGGCAGCATTTCTCCTTTACCAAATCTGGTCACTAGGGCAACAGAGCCTTAATGGAAGTCGTGTTCTAGGTTGTAAAGTACAATGGAATGTGCCGGGAAAAAGCCCTTTAAGTGTATGTGTCATTCCTTCTTGTTTGTATTTTTAACAAAATTTTTATTCTTTATCACAGCAAATTCGATTACAATGGTTTGTTTGGTCTAGGTGTGCAAGACGTGGTTCCTTCACACATATACATATATCTATTCTTCTTTGGAATCTCTTCCCGTGTAGGTTATGACACAATGTTGAGTAGTCTTCTCTTGGTATTCTGTAGGTCTTTGGTGATTATATATTTCACGTGTGTTTGTATATCTCTGTTCACCTCAATATGGTAATGTACCCAATCCTCACACGTTTCCATTTGGTGAACCTTAAGTTTTTGTACTGAATCTGTGATTGCCTTTCTCTGTGGAAGTATCTTCGTTTGTATCAATTTTTAGGTAACACCTCTATGTGGTATGATAGGATATGTGTCTTTCGTTTTCTCACTTATTCCAAGTTGCGTGATTACTTCTAGAGTCATCTATGGTGCTGCAAATGGCATTGCTTCATTTTATCGCTAGCTCATAATCCATCTGTACATGTAGCAGTTCTTCTTTGTCCACCCATCTGTCGGTGGACTTTTTGGTGACTTCCATATCTTGGCTATGGTAATACTGTGCAATGCAGATTTGCCTGCCTCTTTCTTTCCAATTCTGTCTTCTTAGGTTATAGGTCCAGGAATAAGCCTCTGGATCGTACGGTAGCTCAATGTTTACCTTTTAACGGCACCTCCACTCTGCTCTCATGAGTGGCTCTCTCCAGGTTACATCCCACTTAAAGTGGAGGGTTTGCATTTCTCCACAGCACCTTCAGCATTTATTCTTTGTGGTTTTTTACTGATGGTTATTCTGACTGGTGTGAGCTGATACGTCTTTGTGGCTGAATTTGCATGTGTCTCATGATCCATTAAAACTGAGCTTTAAGGCAGGTCCTTTTCATTTTTCAGGCTGTGAGTACCGCTTAGTTCTTCAAAGTGTTTTCTTAAAGTATGTATGTCATAATTTTAAAATTTTTTGGCCATTACCTCCCTGAAGACATTTTGCGGTGACCATTAGCACAGGCTTAAACCTGCGTTTGCAGGTAACGGCCAGAGGGTGGCGGTCTTTCTACGTTCCCCATGCTGGTACTAGGGCAACAGGCCTTCCGGCCAGTGGTGTTCCTCGGTTATAAATTAGAGTGGAATGTGCCTGAAGAAACCCACAAATGCTGATGTCTCCTTACTTATGTTTGTCTTTTAAATTTACCTTATATTTATTATTGGAGCAATATTACATTGTGTACATGGAAGAGTTCTTCTTGGTGCGTTCCTCTGTTGATGGACATTTTCATTGCTTCCAAATGTTGGCTATGGTCAATATGGCTGGAGTGCAGGATTGCCAGCCTGTGACGTTTTGATTCTCATTTTCTCAGGGGATAGGCCCAGCAGTGGGTATGACTGATTGACGGGTAGCTCAGTGTTTACCTTTTCAAGGCACTTCCATTGTGTTTTCATTAGTGGCTCTTACCACGTCCCCCTTAGGGCCGAGTGTACGCATTCCTCCACAGTCCCTTCAGCATTTATTTTTTGAAACATTTTTGCTGATGGCCATTCTGACTGCTGTGAGCTGATAGGTTTTTGTAATTTGGGTTTGCATGTCTTTAAAAATTCCTAAAATATATCATTTTCCCACACCTTTTTCTTTCCTCTTCTTTAAAGGAAAAGCTGTGAGTACCACATAGCTCTTGAAATTGTCTTCTTGGAAGGTTGCCCTCTTTTGAAATTTTTGCTCCATTTTTGATCCCAGGATTTATTTGGAGGGCAGGTGTCATTTACAGAATGGCAAGTTGGTGAATATTTAGTGACCTTTAGCAGTGGGTTGAAAGCTGCTGTTGTGGGAAATGGCCACAAGGAGGCAGCATTTCTCCATTCCCAAATCTGAGTACTAGGGCAGCAGAGCCTTTCTGGAAGTCGTGTTCCTAGGTTGTAAATTAGAATGGAATGTGCCAGGAGAAACCCCCATAAGTTTAGGTCTCATTACTTCTTGTTTTTGTTATTTTTTTTAATCGGGGTAAGGACTAGAATATTGTTTGTCCTAGGGGTACACAATCTGGTTCATTTGTACATTATATATGTCTACTCTACAGATCCTCTTCCCATGTAAAATATTACAGAGTGTTCTGTAGACCTCCCTTGCTATATGGTCGGTCGTTTTGAAATATGTATATAATATGTATTTGGATATGTATAGTAACACTAATCTCATTTATCCATTCCCCCCACCTTTCCTTTTAGATGAGCATAGTTGGTTTTCTAAGTCTGTGAGTGTCTTTCTCTGTGGAAATATGTTCATTTGTGTCAGTGATTAGATAACGCCTCTAAGGGATATCATAGGATATAGGTCTTTTGCTTTCCGACTTACCTCATGTTTTGTGATTATCTCCAGGCTCATCTCTGGTGCCTCAAAGAGCAGTGTTTCATTGTTTTCCATGGCTAATATTCCATTGTGTACATGGACTCCTTCTTCTTTATCCATTCACCTGTTGATGGACATTTTGGTTGCTTCCCATCTTGGCTATTTTGAATAAGGCTGCAGTGCAGCATTTGCAGCCTGTGTCTTTTCGATCCTGGTCTTCTCAGGTGAGAGGCCCAGTGGTGTGCCTGCTGGATTGAATGGTACCTCAGTTTTCACTTTTCAACGCAGTTCCTTTCGGTGGTCATTATTGGCTGTTAACCACTTTCCATCCCACCAGCACCTAGAGGTTACACAGTTCTCTACAACCCCGTCAGCATTTATTGTTGGTAGACTTTTTGCTGACGGTCAGTCGACAGGTGTGAGTTGGAACCTTTTGGTTGATTAGATTGCATGAGTCTAATAATTCCTGAGGTTGAGCTTTTACCCATTTTCCTGTTTTTTTGTTTAAAGAGAGTGAGGAATACTTACCTCTGCATACTATCTTCTTGAAACATTCGCCTGTTTTGAATTTCTTTTGTCCATTCCCCACTTGAGCACAATTTTTGACGGCAGGTGTCCTTTACAGCCCTGAGCCCTTGTGAATTTTAAGTGACCAGTAGCTGTGGGTTTAAAGCTGCTCTTACGGGAAACGGCCACAAGGGGGCAGCATTTCTCCTTTACCAAATCTGGTCACTAGGGCAACAGAGCCTTAATGGAAGTCGTGTTCTAGGTTGTAAATTACAATGGAATGTGCCGGGAAAAAGCCCTTTAAGTTTATGTGTCATTCCTTCTTGTTTGTATTTTTAACAAAATTTTTATTCTTTATCACAGCAAATTCGATTACAATGGTTTGTTTGGTCTAGGTGTGCAAGACGTGGTTCCTTCACACATATACATATATCTATTCTTCTTTGGAATCTTTTCCCGTGTAGGTTATGACACAATGTTGAGTAGTCTTCTCTTGGTATTCTGTAGGTCTTTGGTGATTATATATTTCACGTGTGTTTGTATATCTCTGTTCACCTCAATATGGTAATGTACCCAATCCTCACACGTTTCCATTTGGTTAACCTTAAGTTTTTGTACTGAATCTGTGATTGCCTTTCTCTGTGGAAGTATCTTCGTTTGTATCAATTTTTAGGTAACACCTCTATGTGGTATGATAGGATATGGGTCTTTCGTTTTCTCACTTACTCCAAGTTGCGTGATTACTTCTAGAGTCATCTATGGTGCTGCAAATGGCATTGCTTCATTTTATCGCTAGCTCATAATCCATCTGTACATGTAGCAGTTCTTCTTTGTCCACCCATCTGTCGGTGGACTTTTTGGTGACTTCCATATCTTGGCTATGGTAATACTGTGCAATGCAGATTTGCCTGCCTCTTTCTTTCCAATTCTGTCTTCTTAGGTTATAGGTCCAGGAATAAGCCTCTGGATCGTACGGTAGCTCAATGTTTACCTTTTAACGGCACCTCCACTCTGCTCTCATGAGTGGCTCTCTCCAGGTTACATCCCACTTAAAGTGGAGGGTTTGCATTTTTCCACAGCACCTTCAGCATTTATTCTTTGTGGTTTTTTACTGATGGTTATTCTGACTGGTGTGAGCTGATACGTCTTTGTGGCTGAATTTGCATGTGTCTCATGATCCATTAAAACTGAGCTTTAAGGCAGGTCCTTTTCATTTTTCAGGCTGTGAGTACCGCTTAGTTCTTCAAAGTGTTTTCTTAAAGTATGTATGTCATAATTTTAAAATTTTTTCGCCATTACCTCCCTGAAGACATTTTGCGGTGACCATTAGCACAGGCTTAAACCTGCGTTTGCAGGTAACGGCCAGAGGGTGGCGGTCTTTCTACGTTCCCCGTGCTGGTACTAGGGCAACAGGCCTTCCGGCCAGTGGTGTTCCTCGGTTATAAATTAGAGTGGAATGTGCCTGAAGAAACCCACAAATGCTGATGTCTCCTTACTTATGTTTGTCTTTTAAATTTACCTTATATTTATTATTGGAGCAATATTACATTGTGTACATGGAACAGTTCTTCTTGGTGCGTTCCTCTGTTGATGGACATTTTCATTGCTTCCAAATGTTGGCTATGGTCAATATGGCTGGAGTGCAGGATTGCCAGCCTGTGACGTTTTGATTCTCATTTTCTCAGGGGATAGGCCCAGCAGTGGGTATGACTGATTGACGGGTAGCTCAGTGTTTACCTTTTCAAGGCACTTCCATTGTGTTTTCATTAGTGGCTCTTACCACGTCCCCCTTAGGGCCGAGTGTACGCATTCCTCCACAGTCCCTTCAGCATTTATTTTTTGAAACATTTTTGCTGATGGCCATTCTGACTGCTGTGAGCTGATAGGGTTTTGTAATTTGGGTTTGCATGTCTTTAAAAATTCCTAAAATATATCATTTTCCCACACCTTTTTCTTTCCTCTTTAAAGGAAAAGCTGTGAGTACCACATAGCTCTTGAAATTGTCCTCTTGGAAGGTTGCCCTCTTTTGAAATTTTTGCTCCATTTTTGATCCCAGGATTTATTTGGAGGGCAGGTTTCATTTACAGAATTGCAAGTTGGTGAATATTTAGTGACCTTTAGCAGTGGGTTGAAAGCTGCTGTTGTGGGAAATGGCCACAAGGAGGCAGCATTTCTCCATTCCCAAATCTGAGTACTAGGGCAGCAGAGCCTTTCTGGAAGTCGTGTTCCTAGGTTGTAAATTAGAATGGAATGTGCCAGGAGAAACCCCCATAAGTTTAGGTCTCATTACTTCTTGTTTTTGTTATTTTTTTTTAATCGGGGTAAGGACTAGAATATTGTTTGTCCTAGGGGTACACAATCTAGTTCATTTGTACATTATATATGTCTACTCTACAGATCCTCTTCCCATGTAAAATATTACAGAGTGTTCTGTAGACCTCCCTTGCTATATGGTCGGTCGTATTGAAATATGTATATAATATGTATTTGGATATGTATAGTAACACTAATCTCATTTATCCATTCCCCCCACCTTTCCTTTTAGATGAGCATAGTTGGTTTTCTAAGTCTGTGAGTGTCTTTCTCTGTGGAAATATGTTCATTTGTGTCAGTGATTAGATAACGCCTCTAAGGGATATCATAGGATATAGGTCTTTTGCTTTCCGACTTACCTCATGTTTTGTGATTATCTCCAGGCTCATCTCTGGTGCCTCAAAGAGCAGTGTTTCATTGTTTTCCATGGCTAATATTCCATTGTGTACATGGACTCCTTCTTCTTTATCCATTCACCTGTTGATGGACATTTTGGTTGCTTCCCATCTTGGCTATTTTGAATAAGGCTGCAGTGCAGCATTTGCAGCCTGTGTCTTTTCGATCCTGGTCTTCTCAGGTGAGAGGCCCAGTGGTGTGCCTGCTGGATTGAATGGTACCTCAGTTTTCACTTTTCAACGCAGTTCCTTTCGGTGGTCATTATTGGCTGTTAACCACTTTCCTTCCCACCAGCACCTAGAGGTTACACAGTTCTCTACAACCCCGTCAGCATTTATTGTTGGTAGACTTTTTGCTGACGGTCAGTCGACAGGTGTGAGTTGAAACCTTTTGGTTGATTAGATTGCATGAGTCTAATAATTCCTGAGGTTGAGCTTTTACCCATTTTCCTGTTTTTTTGTTTAAAGAGAGTGAGGAATACTTACCTCTGCATACTATCTTCTTGAAACATTCGCCTGTTTTGAATTTCTTTTGTCCATTCCCCACCTGAGCACAATTTTTGACGGCAGGTGTCCTTTACAGCCCTGAGCCCTTGTGAATTTTAAGTGACCAGTAGCTGTGGGTTTAAAGCTGCTCTTGCGGGAAACGGCCACAAGGGGGCAGCATTTCTCCTTTACCAAATCTGGTCACTAGGGCAACAGAGCCTTAATGGAAGTCGTGTTCTAGGTTGTAAAGTACAATGGAATGTGCCGGGAAAAAGCCCTTTAAGTGTATGTGTCATTCCTTCTTGTTTGTATTTTTAACAAAATTTTTATTCTTTATCACAGCAAATTCGATTACAATGGTTTGTTTGGTCTAGGTGTGCAAGACGTGGTTCCTTCACACATATACATATATCTATTCTTCTTTGGAATCTTTTCCCGTGTAGGTTATGACACAATGTTGAGTAGTCTTCTCTTGGTATTCTGTAGGTCTTTGGTGATTATATATTTCACGTGTGTTTGTATATCTCTGTTCACCTCAGTATGGTAATGTACCCAATCCTCACACCTTTCCATTTGGTGAACCTTAAGTTTTTGTACTGAATCTGTGATTGCCTTTCTCTGTGGAAGTATCTTCGTTTGTATCAATTTTTAGGTAACACCTCTATGTGGTATGATAGGATATGTGTCTTTCGCTTTCTCACTTACTCCAAGTTGCGTGATTACTTCTAGAGTCATCTATGGTGCTGCAAATGGCATTGTTTCATTTTATCGCTAGCTCATAATCCATCTGTACATGTAGCAGATCTTCTTTGTCCACCCATCTGTCGGTGGACTTTTTGGTGACTTCCATATCTTGGCTATGGTAATACTGTGCAATGCAGATTTGCCTGCCTCTTTCTTTCCAATTCTGTCTTCTTAGGTTATAGGTCCAGGAATAAGCCTCTGGATCGTACTGTAGCTCAATGTTTACCTTTTAACGGCACCTCCACTCTGCTCTCATGAGTGGCTCTCTCCAGGTTACATCCCACTTAAAGTGGAGGGTTTGCATTTCTCCACAGCACCTTCAGCATTTATTCTTTGTGGTTTTTTACTGATGGTTATTCTGACTGGTGTGAGCTGATACGTCTTTGTGGCTGAATTTGCATGTGTCTCATGATCCATTAAAACTGAGCTTTAAGGCAGGTCCTTTTCATTTTTCAGGCTGTGAGTACAGCTTAGTTCTTCAAAGTGTTTTCTTAAAGTATGTATGTCATAATTTTAAAATTTTTTCGCCATTACCTCCCTGAAGACATTTTGCGGTGACCATTAGCACAGGCTTAAACCTGCGTTTGCAGGTAACGGCCAGAGGGTGGCAGTCTTTCTACGTTCCCCATGCTGGTACTAGGGCAACAGGCCTTCCGGCCAGTGGTGTTCCTCGGTTATAAATTAGAGTGAATTGTGCCTGAAGAAACCCACAAATGCTGATGTCTCCTTACTTATGTTTGTCTTTTAAATTTACCTTATATTTATTATTGGAGCAATATTACATTGTGTACATGGAACAGTTCTTCTTGGTGCGTTCCTCTGTTGATGGACATTTTCATTGCTTCCAAATGTTGGCTATGGTCAATATGGCTGGAGTGCAGGATTGCCAGCCTGTGACGTTTTGATTCTCATTTTCTCAGGGGATAGGCCCAGCAGTGGGTATGACTGATTGACGGGTAGCTCAGTGTTTACCTTTTCAAGGCACTTCCATTGTGTTTTCATTAGTGGCTCTTACCACGTCCCCCTTAGGGCCGAGTGTACGCATTCCTCCACAGTCCCTTCAGCATTTATTTTTTGAAACATTTTTGCTGATGGCCATTCTGACTGCTGTGAGCTGATAGGGTTTTGTAATTTGGGTTTGCATGTCTTTAAAAATTCCTAAAATATATCATTTTCCCACACCTTTTCTTTCCTCTTTAAAGGAAAAGCTGTGAGTACCACATAGCTCTTGAAATTGTCTTCTTGGAAGGTTGCCCTCTTTTGAAATTTTTGCTCCATTTTTGATCCCAGGATTTATTTGGAGGGCAGGTGTCATTTACAGAATGGCAAGTTGGTGAATATTTAGTGACCTTTAGCAGTGGGTTGAAAGCTGCTGTTGTGGGAAATGGCCACAAGGAGGCAGCATTTCTCCATTCCCAAATCTGAGTACTAGGGCAGCAGAGCCTTTCTGGAAGTCGTGTTCCTAGGTTGTAAATTAGAATGGAATGTGCCAAGAGAAACCCCCATAAGTTTAGGTCTCATTACTTCTTGTTTTTGTTATTTTTTTTAATCGGGGTAAGGACTAGAATATTGTTTGTCCTAGGGGTACACAATCTGGTTCATTTGTACATTATATATGTCTACTCTACAGATCCTCTTCCCATGTAAAATATTACAGAGTGTTCTGTAGACCTCCCTTGCTATATGGTCGGTCGTTTTGAAATATGTATATAATATGTATTTGGATATGTATAGTAACACTAATCTCATTTATCCATTCCCCCCACCTTTCCTTTTAGATGAGCATAGTTGGTTTTCTAAGTCTGTGAGTGTCTTTCTCTGTGGAAATATGTTCATTTGTGTCAGTGATTAGATAACGCCTCTAAGGGATATCATAGGATATAGGTCTTTTGCTTTCCGACTTACCTCATGTTTTGTGATTATCTCCAGGCTCATCTCTGGTGCCTCAAAGAGCAGTGTTTCATTGTTTTCCATGGCTAATATTCCATTGTGTACATGGACTCCTTCTTCTTTATCCATTCACCTGTTGATGGACATTTTGGTTGCTTCGCATCTTGGCTATTTTGAATAAGGCTGCAGTGCAGCATTTGCAGCCTGTGTCTTTTCGATCCTGGTCTTCTCAGGTGAGAGGCCCAGTGGTGTGCCTGCTGGATTGAATGGTACCTCAGTTTTCACTTTTCAACGCAGTTCCTTTCGGTGGTCATTATTGGCTGTTAACCACTTTCCATCCCACCAGCACCTAGAGGTTACACAGTTCTCTACAACCCCGTCAGCATTTATTGTTGGTAGACTTTTTGCTGACGGTCAGTCGACAGGTGTGAGTTGGAACCTTTTGGTTGATTAGATTGCATGAGTCTAATAATTCCTGAGGTTGAGCTTTTACCCATTTTCCTGTTTTTTTGTTTAAAGAGAGTGAGGAATACTTACCTCTGCATACTATCTTCTTGAAACATTCGCCTGTTTTGAATTTCTTTTGTCCATTCCCCACCTGAGCACAATTTTTGACGGCAGGTGTCCTTTACAGCCCTGAGCCCTTGTGAATTTTAAGTGACCAGTAGCTGTGGGTTTAAAGCTGCTCTTGCGGGAAACGGCCACAAGGGGGCAGCATTTCTCCTTTACCAAATCTGGTCACTAGGGCAACAGAGCCTTAATGGAAGTCGTGTTCTAGGTTGTAAATTACAATGGAATGTGCCGGGAAAAAGCCCTTTAAGTTTATGTGTCATTCCTTCTTGTTTGTATTTTTAACAAAATTTTTATTCTTTATCACAGCAAATTCGATTACAATGGTTTGTTTGGTCTAGGTGTGCAAGACGTGGTTCCTTCACACATATACATATATCTATTCTTCTTTGGAATCTTTTCCCGTGTAGGTTATGACACAATGTTGAGTAGTCTTCTCTTGGTATTCTGTAGGTCTTTGGTGATTATATATTTCACGTGTGTTTGTATATCTCTGTTCACCTCAATATGGTAATGTACCCAATCCTCACACGTTTCCATTTGGTGAACCTTAAGTTTTTGTACTGAATCTGTGATTGCCTTTCTCTGTGGAAGTATCTTCGTTTGTATCAATTTTTAGGTAACACCTCTATGTGGTATGATAGGATATGGGTCTTTCGTTTTCTCACTTACTCCAAGTTGCGTGATTACTTCTAGAGTCATCTATGGTGCTGCAAATGGCATTGCTTCATTTTATCGCTAGCTCATAATCCATCTGTACATGTAGCAGTTCTTCTTTGTCCACCCATCTGTCGGTGGACTTTTTGGTGACTTCCATATCTTGGCTATGGTAATACTGTGCAATGCAGATTTGCCTGCCTCTTTCTTTCCAATTCTGTCTTCTTAGGTTATAGGTCCAGGAATAAGCCTCTGGATCGTACGGTAGCTCAATGTTTACCTTTTAACGGCACCTCCACTCTGCTCTCATGAGTGGCTCTCTCCAGGTTACATCCCACTTAAAGTGGAGGGTTTGCATTTCTCCACAGCACCTTCAGCATTTATTCTTTGTGGTTTTTTACTGATGGTTATTCTGACTGGTGTGAGCTGATACGTCTTTGTGGCTGAATTTGCATGTGTCTCATGATCCATTAAAACTGAGCTTTAAGGCAGGTCCTTTTCATTTTTCAGGCTGTAAGTACCGCTTAGTTCTTCAAAGTGTTTTCTTAAAGTATGTATGTCATAATTTTAAAATTTTTTCGCCATTACCTCCCTGAAGACATTTTGCGGTGACCATTAGCACAGGCTTAAACCTGCGTTTGCAGGTAACGGCCAGAGGGTGGCGGTCTTTCTACGTTCCCCGTGCTGGTACTAGGGCAACAGGCCTTCCGGCCAGTGGTGTTCCTCGGTTATAAATTAGAGTGGAATGTGCCTGAAGAAACCCACAAATGCTGATGTCTCCTTACTTATGTTTGTCTTTTAAATTTACCTTATATTTATTATTGGAGCAATATTACATTGTGTACATGGAACAGTTCTTCTTGGTGCGTTCCTCTGTTGATGGACATTTTCATTGCTTCCAAATGTTGGCTATGGTCAATATGGCTGGAGTGCAGGATTGCCAGCCTGTGACGTTTTGATTCTCATTTTCTCAGGGGATAGGCCCAGCAGTGGGTATGACTGATTGACGGGTAGCTCAGTGTTTACCTTTTCAAGGCACTTCCATTGTGTTTTCATTAGTGGCTCTTACCACGTCCCCCTTAGGGCCGAGTGTACGCATTCCTCCACAGTCCCTTCAGCATTTATTTTTTGAAACATTTTTGCTGATGGCCATTCTGACTGCTGTGAGCTGATAGGGTTTTGTAATTTGGGTTTGCATGTCTTTAAAAATTCCTAAAATATATCATTTTCCCACACCTTTTTCTTTCCTCTTTAAAGGAAAAGCTGTGAGTACCACATAGCTCTTGAAATTGTCTTCTTGGAAGGTTGCCCTCTTTTGAAATTTTTGCTCCATTTTTGATCCCAGGATTTATTTGGAGGGCAGGTGTCATTTACAGAATTGCAAGTTGGTGAATATTTAGTGACCTTTAGCAGTGGGTTGAAAGCTGCTGTTGTGGGAAATGGCCACAAGGAGGCAGCATTTCTCCATTCCCAAATCTGAGTACTAGGGCAGCAGAGCCTTTCTGGAAGTCGTGTTCCTAGGTTGTAAATTAGAATGGAATGTGCCAGGAGAAACCCCCATAAGTTTAGGTCTCATTACTTCTTGTTTTTGTTATTTTTTTTAATCGGGGTAAGGACTAGAATATTGTTTGTCCTAGGGGTACACAATCTGGTTCATTTGTACATTATATATGTCTACTCTACAGATCCTCTTCCCATGTAAAATATTACAGAGTGTTCTGTAGACCTCCCTTGCTATATGGTCGGTCGTTTTGAAATATGTATATAATATGTATTTGGATATGTATAGTAACACTAATCTCATTTATCCATTCCCCCCACCTTTCCTTTTAGATGAGCATAGTTGGTTTTCTAAGTCTGTGAGTGTCTTTCTCTGTGGAAATATGTTCATTTGTGTCAGTGATTAGATAACGCCTGTAAGGGATATCATAGGATATAGGTCTTTTGCTTTCCGACTTACCTCATGTTTTGTGATTATCTCCAGGCTCATCTCTGGTGCCTCAAAGAGCAGTGTTTCATTGTTTTCCATGGCTAATATTCCATTGTGTACATGGACTCCTTCTTCTTTATCCATTCACCTGTTGATGGACATTTTGGTTGCTTCCCATCTTGGCTATTTTGAATAAGGCTGCAGTGCAGCATTTGCAGCCTGTGTCTTTTCGATCCTGGTCTTCTCAGGTGAGAGGCCCAGTGGTGTGCCTGCTGGATTGAATGGTACCTCAGTTTTCACTTTTCAACGCAGTTCCTTTCGGTGGTCATTATTGGCTGTTAACCACTTTCCTTCCCACCAGCACCTAGAGGTTACACAGTTCTCTACAACCCCGTCAGCATTTATTGTTGGTAGACTTTTTGCTGACGGTCAGTCGACAGGTGTGAGTTGAAACCTTTTGGTTGATTAGATTGCATGAGTCTAATAATTCCTGAGGTTGAGCTTTTACCCATTTTCCTGTTTTTTTGTTTAAAGAGAGTGAGGAATACTTACCTCTGCATACTATCTTCTTGAAACATTCGCCTGTTTTGAATTTCTTTTGTCCATTCCCCACCTGAGCACAATTTTTGACGGCAGGTGTCCTTTACAGCCCTGAGCCCTTGTGAATTTTAAGTGACCAGTAGCTGTGGGTTTAAAGCTGCTCTTGCGGGAAACGGCCACAAGGGGGCAGCATTTCTCCTTTACCAAATCTGGTCACTAGGGCAACAGAGCCTTAATGGAAGTCGTGTTCTAGGTTGTAAAGTACAATGGAATGTGCCGGGAAAAAGCCCTTTAAGTGTATGTGTCATTCCTTCTTGTTTGTATTTTTAACAAAATTTTTATTCTTTATCACAGCAAATTCGATTACAATGGTTTGTTTGGTCTAGGTGTGCAAGACGTGGTTCCTTCACACATATACATATATCTATTCTTCTTTGGAATCTTTTCCCGTGTAGGTTATGACACAATGTTGAGTAGTCTTCTCTTGGTATTCTGTAGGTCTTTGGTGATTATATATTTCACGTGTGTTTGTATATCTCTGTTCACCTCAGTATGGTAATGTACCCAATCCTCACACCTTTCCATTTGGTGAACCTTAAGTTTTTGTACTGAATCTGTGATTGCCTTTCTCTGTGGAAGTATCTTCGTTTGTATCAATTTTTAGGTAACACCTCTATGTGGTATGATAGGATATGTGTCTTTCGCTTTCTCACTTACTCCAAGTTGCGTGATTACTTCTAGAGTCATCTATGGTGCTGCAAATGGCATTGTTTCATTTTATCGCTAGCTCATAATCCATCTGTACATGTAGCAGATCTTCTTTGTCCACCCATCTGTCGGTGGACTTTTTGGTGACTTCCATATCTTGGCTATGGTAATACTGTGCAATGCAGATTTGCCTGCCTCTTTCTTTCCAATTCTGTCTTCTTAGGTTATAGGTCCAGGAATAAGCCTCTGGATCGTACTGTAGCTCAATGTTTACCTTTTAACGGCACCTCCACTCTGCTCTCATGAGTGGCTCTCTCCAGGTTACATCCCACTTAAAGTGGAGGGTTTGCATTTCTCCACAGCACCTTCAGCATTTATTCTTTGTGGTTTTTTACTGATGGTTATTCTGACTGGTGTGAGCTGATACGTCTTTGTGGCTGAATTTGCATGTGTCTCATGATCCATTAAAACTGAGCTTTAAGGCAGGTCCTTTTCATTTTTCAGGCTGTGAGTACAGCTTAGTTCTTCAAAGTGTTTTCTTAAAGTATGTATGTCATAATTTTAAAATTTTTTCGCCATTACCTCCCTGAAGACATTTTGCGGTGACCATTAGCACAGGCTTAAACCTGCGTTTGCAGGTAACGGCCAGAGGGTGGCAGTCTTTCTACGTTCCCCATGCTGGTACTAGGGCAACAGGCCTTCCGGCCAGTGGTGTTCCTCGGTTATAAATTAGAGTGAATTGTGCCTGAAGAAACCCACAAATGCTGATGTCTCCTTACTTATGTTTGTCTTTTAAATTTACCTTATATTTATTATTGGAGCAATATTACATTGTGTACATGGAACAGTTCTTCTTGGTGCGTTCCTCTGTTGATGGACATTTTCATTGCTTCCAAATGTTGGCTATGGTCAATATGGCTGGAGTGCAGGATTGCCAGCCTGTGACGTTTTGATTCTCATTTTCTCAGGGGATAGGCCCAGCAGTGGGTATGACTGATTGACGGGTAGCTCAGTGTTTACCTTTTCAAGGCACTTCCATTGTGTTTTCATTAGTGGCTCTTACCACGTCCCCCTTAGGGCCGAGTGTACGCATTCCTCCACAGTCCCTTCAGCATTTATTTTTTGAAACATTTTTGCTGATGGCCATTCTGACTGCTGTGAGCTGATAGGGTTTTGTAATTTGGGTTTGCATGTCTTTAAAAATTCCTAAAATATATCATTTTCCCACACCTTTTCTTTCCTCTTTAAAGGAAAAGCTGTGAGTACCACATAGCTCTTGAAATTGTCTTCTTGGAAGGTTGCCCTCTTTTGAAATTTTTGCTCCATTTTTGATCCCAGGATTTATTTGGAGGGCAGGTGTCATTTACAGAATGGCAAGTTGGTGAATATTTAGTGACCTTTAGCAGTGGGTTGAAAGCTGCTGTTGTGGGAAATGGCCACAAGGAGGCAGCATTTCTCCATTCCCAAATCTGAGTACTAGGGCAGCAGAGCCTTTCTGGAAGTCGTGTTCCTAGGTTGTAAATTAGAATGGAATGTGCCAGGAGAAACCCCCATAAGTTTAGGTCTCATTACTTCTTGTTTTTGTTATTTTTTTTAATCGGGGTAAGGACTAGAATATTGTTTGTCCTAGGGGTACACAATCTGGTTCATTTGTACATTATATATGTCTACTCTACAGATCCTCTTCCCATGTAAAATATTACAGAGTGTTCTGTAGACCTCCCTTGCTATATGGTCGGTCGTTTTGAAATATGTATATAATATGTATTTGGATATGTATAGTAACACTAATCTCATTTATCCATTCCCCCCACCTTTCCTTTTAGATGAGCATAGTTGGTTTTCTAAGTCTGTGAGTGTCTTTCTCTGTGGAAATATGTTCATTTGTGTCAGTGATTAGATAACGCCTCTAAGGGATATCATAGGATATAGGTCTTTTGCTTTCCGACTTACCTCATGTTTTGTGATTATCTCCAGGCTCATCTCTGGTGCCTCAAAGAGCAGTGTTTCATTGTTTTCCATGGCTAATATTCCATTGTGTACATGGACTCCTTCTTCTTTATCCATTCACCTGTTGATGGACATTTTGGTTGCTTCCCATCTTGGCTATTTTGAATAAGGCTGCAGTGCAGCATTTGCAGCCTGTGTCTTTTCGATCCTGGTCTTCTCAGGTGAGAGGCCCAGTGGTGTGCCTGCTGGATTGAATGGTACCTCAGTTTTCACTTTTCAACGCAGTTCCTTTCGGTAGTCATTATTGGCTGTTAACCACTTTCCTTCCCACCAGCACCTAGAGGTTACACAGTTCTCTACAACCCCGTCAGCATTTATTGTTGGTAGACTTTTTGCTGACGGTCAGTCGACAGGTGTGAGTTGAAACCTTTTGGTTGATTAGATTGCATGAGTCTAATAATTCCTGAGGTTGAGCTTTTACCCATTTTCCTGTTTTTTTGCTTAAAGAGAGTGAGGAATACTTACCTCTGCATACTATCTTCTTGAAACATTCGCCTGTTTTGAATTTCTTTTGTCCATTCCCCACCTGAGCACAATTTTTGATGGCAGGTGTCCTTTACAGCCCTGAGCCCTTGTGAATTTTAAGTGGCCAGTAGCTGTGGGTTTAAAGCTGCTCTTGCGGGAAACGGCCACAAGGGGGCAGCATTTCTCCTTTACCAAATCTGGTCACTAGGGCAACAGAGCCTTAATGGAAGTCGTGTTCTAGGTTGTAAAGTACAAAGGAATGTGCCGGGAAAAAGCCCTTTAAATGTATGTGTCATTCCTTCTTGTTTGTATTTTTAACAAAATTTTTATTCTTTATCACAGCAAATTCGATTACAATGGTTTGTTTGGTCTAGGTGTGCAAGACGTGGTTCCTTCACACATATACATATATCTATTCTTCTTTGGAATCTCTTCCCGTGTAGGTTATGACACAATGTTGAGTAGTCTTCTCTTGGTATTCTGTAGGTCTTTGCTGATTATATATTTCACGTGTGTTTGTATATCTCTGTTCACCTCAATATGGTAATGTACCCAATCCTCACACCTTTCCATTTGGTGAACCTTAAGTTTTTGTACTGAATCTGTGATTGCCTTTCTCTGTGGAAGTATCTTCGTTTGTATCAATTTTTAGGTAACACCTCTATGTGGTATGATAGGATATGTGTCTTTCGCTTTCTCACTTATTCCAAGTTGCGTGATTACTTCTAGAGTCATCTATGGTGCTGCAAATGGCATTGCTTCATTTTATCGCTAGCTCATAATCCATCTGTACATGTAGCAGTTCTTCTTTGTCCACCCATCTGTCGGTGGACTTTTTGGTGACTTCCATATCTTGGCTATGGTAATACTGTGCAATGCAGATTTGCCTGCCTCTTTCTTTCCAATTCTGTCTTCTTAGGTTATAGGTCCAGGAATAAGCCTCTGGATCGTACGGTAGCTCAATGTTTACCTTTTAACGGCACCTCCACTCTGCTCTCATGAGTGGCTCTCTCCAGGTTACATCCCACTTAAAGTGGAGGGTTTGCATTTCTCCACAGCACCTTCAGCATTTATTCTTTGTGGTTTTTTACTGATGGTTATTCTGACTGGTGTGAGCTGATACGTCTTTGTGGCTGAATTTGCATGTGTCTCATGATCCATTAAAACTGAGCTTTAAGGCAGGTCCTTTTCATTTTTCAGGCTGTGAGTACCGCTTAGTTCTTCAAAGTGTTTTCTTAAAGTATGTATGTCATAATTTTAAAATTTTTTCGCCATTACCTCCCTGAAGACATTTTGCGGTGACCATTAGCACAGGCTTAAACCTGCGTTTGCAGGTAACGGCCAGAGGGTGGCGGTCTTTCTACGTTCCCCATGCTGGTACTAGGGCAACAGGCCTTCCGGCCAGTGGTGTTCCTCGGTTATAAATTAGAGTGGAATGTGCCTGAAGAAACCCACAAATGCTGATGTCTCCTTACTTATGTTTGTCTTTTAAATTTACCTTATATTTATTATTGGAGCAATATTACATTGTGTACATGGAAGAGTTCTTCTTGGTGCGTTCCTCTGTTGATGGACATTTTCATTGCTTCCAAATGTTGGCTATGGTCAATATGGCTGGAGTGCAGGATTGCCAGCCTGTGACGTTTTGATTCTCATTTTCTCAGGGGATAGGCCCAGCAGTGGGTATGACTGATTGACGGGTAGCTCAGTGTTTACCTTTTCAAGGCACTTCCATTGTGTTTTCATTAGTGGCTCTTACCACGTCCCCCTTAGGGCCGAGTGTACGCATTCCTCCACAGTCCCTTCAGCATTTATTTTTTGAAACATTTTTGCTGATGGCCATTCTGACTGCTGTGAGCTGATAGGGTTTTGTAATTTGGGTTTGCATGTCTTTAAAAATTCCTAAAATATATCATTTTCCCACACCTTTTTCTTTCCTCTTCTTTAAAGGAAAAGCTGTGAGTACCACATAGCTCTTGAAATTGTCTTCTTGGAAGGTTGCCCTCTTTTGAAATTTTTGCTCCATTTTTGATCCCAGGATTTATTTGGAGGGCAGGTGTCATTTACAGAATGGCAAGTTGGTGAATATTTAGTGACCTTTAGCAGTGGGTTGAAAGCTGCTGTTGTGGGAAATGGCCACAAGGAGGCAGCATTTCTCCATTCCCAAATCTGAGTACTAGGGCAGCAGAGCCTTTCTGGAAGTCGTGTTCCTAGGTTGTAAATTAGAATGGAATGTGCCAGGAGAAACCCCCATAAGTTTAGGTCTCATTACTTCTTGTTTTTGTTAATTTTTTTAATCGGGGTAAGGACTAGAATATTGTTTGTCCTAGGGGTACACAATCTGGTTCATTTGTACATTATATATGTCTACTCTACAGATCCTCTTCCCATGTAAAATATTACAGAGTGTTCTGTAGACCTCCCTTGCTATATGGTCGGTCGTTTTGAAATATGTATATAATATGTATTTGGATATGTATAGTAACACTAATCTCATTTATCCATTCCCCCCACCTTTCCTTTTAGATGAGCATAGTTGGTTTTCTAAGTCTGTGAGTGTCTTTCTCTGTGGAAATATGTTCATTTGTGTCAGTGATTAGATAACGCCTCTAAGGGATATCATAGGATATAGGTCTTTTGCTTTCCGACTTACCTCATGTTTTGTGATTATCTCCAGGCTCATCTCTGGTGCCTCAAAGAGCAGTGTTTCATTGTTTTCCATGGCTAATATTCCATTGTGTACATGGACTCCTTCTTCTTTATCCATTCACCTGTTGATGGACATTTTGGTTGCTTCGCATCTTGGCTATTTTGAATAAGGCTGCAGTGCAGCATTTGCAGCCTGTGTCTTTTCGATCCTGGTCTTCTCAGGTGAGAGGCCCAGTGGTGTGCCTGCTGGATTGAATGGTACCTCAGTTTTCACTTTTCAACGCAGTTCCTTTCGGTGGTCATTATTGGCTGTTAACCACTTTCCATCCCACCAGCACCTAGAGGTTACACAGTTCTCTACAACCCCGTCAGCATTTATTGTTGGTAGACTTTTTGCTGACGGTCAGTCGACAGGTGTGAGTTGGAACCTTTTGGTTGATTAGATTGCATGAGTCTAATAATTCCTGAGGTTGAGCTTTTACCCATTTTCCTGTTTTTTTGTTTAAAGAGAGTGAGGAATACTTACCTCTGCATACTATCTTCTTGAAACATTCGCCTGTTTTGAATTTCTTTTGTCCATTCCCCACCTGAGCACAATTTTTGACGGCAGGTGTCCTTTACAGCCCTGAGCCCTTGTGAATTTTAAGTGACCAGTAGCTGTGGGTTTAAAGCTGCTCTTGCGGGAAACGGCCACAAGGGGGCAGCATTTCTCCTTTACCAAATCTGGTCACTAGGGCAACAGAGCCTCAATGGAAGTCGTGTTCTAGGTTGTAAATTACAATGGAATGTGCCGGGAAAAAGCCCTTTAAGTTTATGTGTCATTCCTTCTTGTTTGTATTTTTAACAAAATTTTTATTCTTTATCACAGCAAATTCGATTACAATGGTTTGTTTGGTCTAGGTGTGCAAGACGAGGTTCCTTCACACATATACATATATCTATTCTTCTTTGGAATCTTTTCCCGTGTAGGTTATGACACAATGTTGAGTAGTCTTCTCTTGGTATTCTGTAGGTCTTTGGTGATTATATATTTCACGTGTGTTTGTATATCTCTGTTCACCTCAATATGGTAATGTACCCAATCCTCACACCTTTCCATTTGGTGAACCTTAAGTTTTTGTACTGAATCTGTGATTGCCTTTCTCTGTGGAAGTATCTTCGTTTGTATCAATTTTTAGGTAACACCTCTATGTGGTATGATAGGATATGTGTCTTTCGCTTTCTCACTTACTCCAAGTTGCGTGATTACTTCTAGAGTCATCTATGGTGCTGCAAATGGCATTGTTTCATTTTATCGCTAGCTCATAATCCATCTGTACATGTAGCAGATCTTCTTTGTCCACCCATCTGTCGGTGGACTTTTTGGTGACTTCCATATCTTGGCTATGGTAATACTGTGCAATGCAGATTTGCCTGCCTCTTTCTTTCCAATTCTGTCTTCTTAGGTTATAGGTCCAGGAATAAGCCTCTGGATCGTACGGTAGCTCAATGTTTACCTTTTAACGGCACCTCCACTCTGCTCTCATGAGTGGCTCTCTCCAGGTTACATCCCACTTAAAGTGGAGGGTTTGCATTTCTCCACAGCACCTTCAGCATTTATTCTTTGTGGTTTTTTACTGATGGTTATTCTGACTGGTGTGAGCTGATACGTCTTTGTGGCTGAATTTGCATGTGTCTCATGATCCATTAAAACTGAGCTTTAAGGCAGGTCCTTTTCATTTTTCAGGCTGTGAGTACAGCTTAGTTCTTCAAAGTGTTTTCTTAAAGTATGTATGTCATAATTTTAAAATTTTTTCGCCATTACCTCCCTGAAGACATTTTGCGGTGACCATTAGCACAGGCTTAAACCTGCGTTTGCAGGTAACGGCCAGAGGGTGGCAGTCTTTCTACGTTCCCCATGCTGGTACTAGGGCAACAGGCCTTCCGGCCAGTGGTGTTCCTCGGTTATAAATTAGAGTGGATTGTGCCTGAAGAAACCCACAAATGCTGATGTCTCCTTACTTATGTTTGTCTTTTAAATTTACCTTATATTTATTATTGGAGCAATATTACATTGTGTACATGGAACAGTTCTTCTTGGTGCGTTCCTCTGTTGATGGACATTTTCATTGCTTCCAAATGTTGGCTATGGTCAATATGGCTGGAGTGCAGGATTGCCAGCCTGTGACGTTTTGATTCTCATTTTCTCAGGGGATAGGCCCAGCAGTGGGTATGACTGATTGACGGGTAGCTCAGTGTTTACCTTTTCAAGGCACTTCCATTGTGTTTTCATTAGTGGCTCTTACCACGTCCCCCTTAGGGCCGAGTGTACGCATTCCTCCACAGTCCCTTCAGCATTTATTTTTTGAAACATTTTTGCTGATGGCCATTCTGACTGCTGTGAGCTGATAGGGTTTTGTAATTTGGGTTTGCATGTCTTTAAAAATTCCTAAAATATATCATTTTCCCACACCTTTTCTTTCCTCTTTAAAGGAAAAGCTGTGAGTACCACATAGCTCTTGAAATTGTCTTCTTGGAAGGTTGCCCTCTTTTGAAATTTTTGCTCCATTTTTGATCCCAGGATTTATTTGGAGGGCAGGTGTCATTTACAGAATGGCAAGTTGGTGAATATTTAGTGACCTTTAGCAGTGGGTTGAAAGCTGCTGTTGTGGGAAATGGCCACAAGGAGGCAGCATTTCTCCATTCCCAAATCTGAGTACTAGGGCAGCAGAGCCTTTCTGGAAGTCGTGTTCCTAGGTTGTAAATTAGAATGGAATGTGCCAGGAGAAACCCCCATAAGTTTAGGTCTCATTACTTCTTGTTTTTGTTATTTTTTTTAATCGGGGTAAGGACTAGAATATTGTTTGTCCTAGGGGTACACAATCTGGTTCATTTGTACATTATATATGTCTACTCTACAGATCCTCTTCCCATGTAAAATATTACAGAGTGTTCTGTAGACCTCCCTAGCTATATGGTCGGTCGTTTTGAAATATGTATATAATATGTATTTGGATATGTATAGTAACACTAATCTCATTTATCCATTCCCCCCACCTTTCCTTTTAGATGAGCATAGTTGGTTTTCTAAGTCTGTGAGTGTCTTTCTCTGTGGAAATATGTTCATTTGTGTCAGTGATTAGATAACGCCTCTAAGGGATATCATAGGATATAGGTCTTTTGCTTTCCGACTTACCTCATGTTTTGTGATTATCTCCAGGCTCATCTCTGGTGCCTCAAAGAGCAGTGTTTCATTGTTTTCCATGGCTAATATTCCATTGTGTACATGGACTCCTTCTTCTTTATCCATTCACCTGTTGATGGACATTTTGGTTGCTTCGCATCTTGGCTATTTTGAATAAGGCTGCAGTGCAGCATTTGCAGCCTGTGTCTTTTCGATCCTGGTCTTCTCAGGTGAGAGGCCCAGTGGTGTGCCTGCTGGATTGAATGGTACCTCAGTTTTCACTTTTCAACGCAGTTCCTTTCGGTGGTCATTATTGGCTGTTAACCACTTTCCATCCCACCAGCACCTAGAGGTTACACAGTTCTCTACAACCCCGTCAGCATTTATTGTTGGTAGACTTTTTGCTGACGGTCAGTCGACAGGTGTGAGTTGGAACCTTTTGGTTGATTAGATTGCATGAGTCTAATAATTCCTGAGGTTGAGCTTTTACCCATTTTCCTGTTTTTTTGTTTAAAGAGAGTGAGGAATACTTACCTCTGCATACTATCTTCTTGAAACATTCGCCTGTTTTGAATTTCTTTTGTCCATTCCCCACCTGAGCACAATTTTTGACGGCAGGTGTCCTTTACAGCCCTGAGCCCTTGTGAATTTTAAGTGACCAGTAGCTGTGGGTTTAAAGCTGCTCTTGCGGGAAACGGCCACAAGGGGGCAGCATTTCTCCTTTACCAAATCTGGTCACTAGGGCAACAGAGCCTCAATGGAAGTCGTGTTCTAGGTTGTAAATTACAATGGAATGTGCCGGGAAAAAGCCCTTTAAGTTTATGTGTCATTCCTTCTTGTTTGTATTTTTAACAAAATTTTTATTCTTTATCACAGCAAATTCGATTACAATGGTTTGTTTGGTCTAGGTGTGCAAGACGAGGTTCCTTCACACATATACATATATCTATTCTTCTTTGGAATCTTTTCCCGTGTAGGTTATGACACAATGTTGAGTAGTCTTCTCTTGGTATTCTGTAGGTCTTTGGTGATTATATATTTCACGTGTGTTTGTATATCTCTGTTCACCTCAATATGGTAATGTACCCAATCCTCACACCTTTCCATTTGGTGAACCTTAAGTTTTTGTACTGAATCTGTGATTGCCTTTCTCTGTGGAAGTATCTTCGTTTGTATCAATTTTTAGGTAACACCTCTATGTGGTATGATAGGATATGTGTCTTTCGCTTTCTCACTTACTCCAAGTTGCGTGATTACTTCTAGAGTCATCTATGGTGCTGCAAATGGCATTGTTTCATTTTATCGCTAGCTCATAATCCATCTGTACATGTAGCAGATCTTCTTTGTCCACCCATCTGTCGGTGGACTTTTTGGTGACTTCCATATCTTGGCTATGGTAATACTGTGCAATGCAGATTTGCCTGCCTCTTTCTTTCCAATTCTGTCTTCTTAGGTTATAGGTCCAGGAATAAGCCTCTGGATCGTACGGTAGCTCAATGTTTACCTTTTAACGGCACCTCCACTCTGCTCTCATGAGTGGCTCTCTCCAGGTTACATCCCACTTAAAGTGGAGGGTTTGCATTTCTCCACAGCACCTTCAGCATTTATTCTTTGTGGTTTTTTACTGATGGTTATTCTGACTGGTGTGAGCTGATACGTCTTTGTGGCTGAATTTGCATGTGTCTCATGATCCATTAAAACTGAGCTTTAAGGCAGGTCCTTTTCATTTTTCAGGCTGTGAGTACAGCTTAGTTCTTCAAAGTGTTTTCTTAAAGTATGTATGTCATAATTTTAAAATTTTTTCGCCATTACCTCCCTGAAGACATTTTGCGGTGACCATTAGCACAGGCTTAAACCTGCGTTTGCAGGTAACGGCCAGAGGGTGGCAGTCTTTCTACGTTCCCCATGCTGGTACTAGGGCAACAGGCCTTCCGGCCAGTGGTGTTCCTCGGTTATAAATTAGAGTGGATTGTGCCTGAAGAAACCCACAAATGCTGATGTCTCCTTACTTATGTTTGTCTTTTAAATTTACCTTATATTTATTATTGGAGCAATATTACATTGTGTACATGGAACAGTTCTTCTTGGTGCGTTCCTCTGTTGATGGACATTTTCATTGCTTCCAAATGTTGGCTATGGTCAATATGGCTGGAGTGCAGGATTGCCAGCCTGTGACGTTTTGATTCTCATTTTCTCAGGGGATAGGCCCAGCAGTGGGTATGACTGATTGACGGGTAGCTCAGTGTTTACCTTTTCAAGGCACTTCCATTGTGTTTTCATTAGTGGCTCTTACCACGTCCCCCTTAGGGCCGAGTGTACGCATTCCTCCACAGTCCCTTCAGCATTTATTTTTTGAAACATTTTTGCTGATGGCCATTCTGACTGCTGTGAGCTGATAGGGTTTTGTAATTTGGGTTTGCATGTCTTTAAAAATTCCTAAAATATATCATTTTCCCACACCTTTTCTTTCCTCTTTAAAGGAAAAGCTGTGAGTACCACATAGCTCTTGAAATTGTCTTCTTGGAAGGTTGCCCTCTTTTGAAATTTTTGCTCCATTTTTGATCCCAGGATTTATTTGGAGGGCAGGTGTCATTTACAGAATGGCAAGTTGGTGAATATTTAGTGACCTTTAGCAGTGGGTTGAAAGCTGCTGTTGTGGGAAATGGCCACAAGGAGGCAGCATTTCTCCATTCCCAAATCTGAGTACTAGGGCAGCAGAGCCTTTCTGGAAGTCGTGTTCCTAGGTTGTAAATTAGAATGGAATGTGCCAGGAGAAACCCCCATAAGTTTAGGTCTCATTACTTCTTGTTTTTGTTATTTTTTTTAATCGGGGTAAGGACTAGAATATTGTTTGTCCTAGGGGTACACAATCTGGTTCATTTGTACATTATATATGTCTACTCTACAGATCCTCTTCCCATGTAAAATATTACAGAGTGTTCTGTAGACCTCCCTAGCTATATGGTCGGTCGTTTTGAAATATGTATATAATATGTATTTGGATATGTATAGTAACACTAATCTCATTTATCCATTCCCCCCACCTTTCCTTTTAGATGAGCATAGTTGGTTTTCTAAGTCTGTGAGTGTCTTTCTCTGTGGAAATATGTTCATTTGTGTCAGTGATTAGATAACGCCTCTAAGGGATATCATAGGATATAGGTCTTTTGCTTTCCGACTTACCTCATGTTTTGTGATTATCTCCAGGCTCATCTCTGGTGCCTCAAAGAGCAGTGTTTCATTGTTTTCCATGGCTAATATTCCATTGTGTACATGGACTCCTTCTTCTTTATCCATTCACCTGTTGATGGACATTTTGGTTGCTTCCCATCTTGGCTATTTTGAATAAGGCTGCAGTGCAGCTTTTGCAGCCTGTGTCTTTTCGATCCTGGTCTTCTCAGGTGAGAGGCCCAGTGGTGTGCCTGCTGGATTGAATGGTACCTCAGTTTTCACTTTTCAACGCAGTTCCTTTCGGTAGTCATTATTGGCTGTTAACCACTTTCCTTCCCACCAGCACCTAGAGGTTACACAGTTCTCTACAACCCCGTCAGCATTTATTGTTGGTAGACTTTTTGCTGACGGTCAGTCGACAGGTGTGAGTTGAAACCTTTTGGTTGATTAGATTGCTTGAGTCTAATAATTCCTGAGGTTGAGCTTTTACCCATTTTCCTGTTTTTTTGTTTAAAGAGAGTGAGGAATACTTACCTCTGCATACTATCTTCTTGAAACATTCGCCTGTTTTGAATTTCTTTTGTCCATTCCCCACCTGAGCACAATTTTTGATGGCAGGTGTCCTTTACAGCCCTGAGCCCTTGTGAATTTTAAGTGACCAGTAGCTGTGGGTTTAAAGCTGCTCTTGCGGGAAACGGCCACAAGGGGGCAGCATTTCTCCTTTACCAAATCTGGTCACTAGGGCAACAGAGCCTTAATGGAAGTCGTGTTCTAGGTTGTAAAGTACAATGGAATGTGCCGGGAAAAAGCCCTTTAAGTGTATGTGTCATTCCTTCTTGTTTGTATTTTTAACAAAATTTTTATTCTTTATCACAGCAAATTCGATTACAATGGTTTGTTTGGTCTAGGTGTGCAAGACGTGGTTCCTTCACACATATACATATATCTATTCTTCTTTGGAATCTCTTCCCGTGTAGGTTATGACACAATGTTGAGTAGTCTTCTCTTGGTATTCTGTAGGTCTTTGGTGATTATATATTTCACGTGTGTTTGTATATCTCTGTTCACCTCAATATGGTAATGTACCCAATCCTCACACCTTTCCATTTGGTGAACCTTAAGTTTTTGTACTGAATCTGTGATTGCCTTTCTCTGTGGAAGTATCTTCGTTTGTATCAATTTTTAGGTAACACCTCTATGTGGTATGATAGGATATGTGTCTTTCGCTTTCTCACTTATTCCAAGTTGCGTGATTACTTCTAGAGTCATCTATGGTGCTGCAAATGGCATTGCTTCATTTTATCGCTAGCTCATAATCCATCTGTACATGTAGCAGTTCTTCTTTGTCCACCCATCTGTCGGTGGACTTTTTGGTGACTTCCATATCTTGGCTATGGTAATACTGTGCAATGCAGATTTGCCTGCCTCTTTCTTTCCAATTCTGTCTTCTTAGGTTATAGGTCCAGGAATAAGCCTCTGGATCGTACGGTAGCTCAATGTTTACCTTTTAACGGCACCTCCACTCTGCTCTCATGAGTGGCTCTCTCCAGGTTACATCCCACTTAAAGTGGAGGGTTTGCATTTCTCCACAGCACCTTCAGCATTTATTCTTTGTGGTTTTTTACTGATGGTTATTCTGACTGGTGTGAGCTGATACGTCTTTGTGGCTGAATTTGCATGTGTCTCATGATCCATTAAAACTGAGCTTTAAGGCAGGTCCTTTTCATTTTTCAGGCTGTGAGTACCGCTTAGTTCTTCAAAGTGTTTTCTTAAAGTATGTATGTCATAATTTTAAAATTTTTTGGCCATTACCTCCCTGAAGACATTTTGCGGTGACCATTAGCACAGGCTTAAACCTGCGTTTGCAGGTAACGGCCAGAGGGTGGCGGTCTTTCTACGTTCCCCATGCTGGTACTAGGGCAACAGGCCTTCCGGCCAGTGGTGTTCCTCGGTTATAAATTAGAGTGGAATGTGCCTGAAGAAACCCACAAATGCTGATGTCTCCTTACTTATGTTTGTCTTTTAAATTTACCTTATATTTATTATTGGAGCAATATTACATTGTGTACATGGAAGAGTTCTTCTTGGTGCGTTCCTCTGTTGATGGACATTTTCATTGCTTCCAAATGTTGGCTATGGTCAATATGGCTGGAGTGCAGGATTGCCAGCCTGTGACGTTTTGATTCTCATTTTCTCAGGGGATAGGCCCAGCAGTGGGTATGACTGATTGACGGGTAGCTCAGTGTTTACCTTTTCAAGGCACTTCCATTGTGTTTTCATTAGTGGCTCTTACCACGTCCCCCTTAGGGCCGAGTGTACGCATTCCTCCACAGTCCCTTCAGCATTTATTTTTTGAAACATTTTTGCTGATGGCCATTCTGACTGCTGTGAGCTGATAGGTTTTTGTAATTTGGGTTTGCATGTCTTTAAAAATTCCTAAAATATATCATTTTCCCACACCTTTTTCTTTCCTCTTCTTTAAAGGAAAAGCTGTGAGTACCACATAGCTCTTGAAATTGTCTTCTTGGAAGGTTGCCCTCTTTTGAAATTTTTGCTCCATTTTTGATCCCAGGATTTATTTGGAGGGCAGGTGTCATTTACAGAATGGCAAGTTGGTGAATATTTAGTGACCTTTAGCAGTGGGTTGAAAGCTGCTGTTGTGGGAAATGGCCACAAGGAGGCAGCATTTCTCCATTCCCAAATCTGAGTACTAGGGCAGCAGAGCCTTTCTGGAAGTCGTGTTCCTAGGTTGTAAATTAGAATGGAATGTGCCAGGAGAAACCCCCGTAAGTTTAGGTCTCATTACTTCTTGTTTTTGTTAATTTTTTTAATCGGGGTAAGGACTAGAATATTGTTTGTCCTAGGGGTACACAATCTGGTTCATTTGTACATTATATATGTCTACTCTACAGATCCTCTTCCCATGTAAAATATTACAGAGTGTTCTGTAGACCTCCCTTGCTATATGGTCGGTCGTTTTGAAATATGTATATAATATGTATTTGGATATGTATAGTAACACTAATCTCATTTATCCATTCCCCCCACCTTTCCTTTTAGATGAGCATAGTTGGTTTTCTAAGTCTGTGAGTGTCTTTCTCTGTGGAAATATGTTCATTTGTGTCAGTGATTAGATAACGCCTCTAAGGGATATCATAGGATATAGGTCTTTTGCTTTCCGACTTACCTCATGTTTTGTGATTATCTCCAGGCTCATCTCTGGTGCCTCAAAGAGCAGTGTTTCATTGTTTTCCATGGCTAATATTCCATTGTGTACATGGACTCCTTCTTCTTTATCCATTCACCTGTTGATGGACATTTTGGTTGCTTCGCATCTTGGCTATTTTGAATAAGGCTGCAGTGCAGCATTTGCAGCCTGTGTCTTTTCGATCCTGGTCTTCTCAGGTGAGAGGCCCAGTGGTGTGCCTGCTGGATTGAATGGTACCTCAGTTTTCACTTTTCAACGCAGTTCCTTTCGGTGGTCATTATTGGCTGTTAACCACTTTCCATCCCACCAGCACCTAGAGGTTACACAGTTCTCTACAACCCCGTCAGCATTTATTGTTGGTAGACTTTTTGCTGACGGTCAGTCGACAGGTGTGAGTTGGAACCTTTTGGTTGATTAGATTGCATGAGTCTAATCATTCCTGAGGTTGAGCTTTTACCCATTTTCCTGTTTTTTTGTTTAAAGAGAGTGAGGAATACTTACCTCTGCATACTATCTTCTTGAAACATTCGCCTGTTTTGAATTTCTTTTGTCCATTCCCCACCTGAGCACAATTTTTGACGGCAGGTGTCCTTTACAGCCCTGAGCCCTTGTGAATTTTAAGTGACCAGTAGCTGTGGGTTTAAAGCTGCTCTTGCGGGAAACGGCCACAAGGGGGCAGCATTTCTCCTTTACCAAATCTGGTCACTAGGGCAACAGAGCCTTAATGGAAGTCGTGTTCTAGGTTGTAAAGTACAATGGAATGTGCCGGGAAAAAGCCCTTTAAGTGTATGTGTCATTCCTTCTTGTTTGTATTTTTAACAAAATTTTTATTCTTTATCACAGCAAATTCGATTACAATGGTTTGTTTGGTCTAGGTGTGCAAGACGAGGTTCCTTCACACATATACATATATCTATTCTTCTTTGGAATCTCTTCCCGTGTAGGTTATGACACAATGTTGAGTAGTCTTCTCTTGGTATTCTGTAGGTCTTTGGTGATTATATATTTCACGTGTGTTTGTATATCTCTGTTCACCTCAATATGGTAATGTACCCAATCCTCACACGTTTCCATTTGGTGAACCTTAAGTTTTTGTACTGAATCTGTGATTGCCTTTCTCTGTGGAAGTATCTTCGTTTGTATCAATTTTTAGGTAACACCTCTATGTGGTATGATAGGATATGTGTCTTTCGCTTTCTCACTTACTCCAAGTTGCGTGATTACTTCTAGAGTCATCTATGGTGCTGCAAATGGCATTGTTTCATTTTATCGCTAGCTCATAATCCATCTGTACATGTAGCAGATCTTCTTTGTCCACCCATCTGTCGGTGGACTTTTTGGTGACTTCCATATCTTGGCTATGGTAATACTGTGCAATGCAGATTTGCCTGCCTCTTTCTTTCCAATTCTGTCTTCTTAGGTTATAGGTCCAGGAATAAGCCTCTGGATCGTACGGTAGCTCAATGTTTACCTTTTAACGGCACCTCCACTCTGCTCTCATGAGTGGCTCTCTCCAGGTTACATCCCACTTAAAGTGGAGGGTTTGCATTTCTCCACAGCACCTTCAGCATTTATTCTTTGTGGTTTTTTACTGATGGTTATTCTGACTGGTGTGAGCTGATACGTCTTTGTGGCTGAATTTGCATGTGTCTCATGATCCATTAAAACTGAGCTTTAAGGCAGGTCCTTTTCATTTTTCAGGCTGTGAGTACAGCTTAGTTCTTCAAAGTGTTTTCTTAAAGTATGTATGTCATAATTTTAAAATTTTTTCGCCATTACCTCCCTGAAGACATTTTGCGGTGACCATTAGCACAGGCTTAAACCTGCGTTTGCAGGTAACGGCCAGAGGGTGGCAGTCTTTCTACGTTCCCCATGCTGGTACTAGGGCAACAGGCCTTCCGGCCAGTGGTGTTCCTCGGTTATAAATTAGAGTGAATTGTGCCTGAAGAAACCCACAAATGCTGATGTCTCCTTACTTATGTTTGTCTTTTAAATTTACCTTATATTTATTATTGGAGCAATATTACATTGTGTACATGGAACAGTTCTTCTTGGTGCGTTCCTCTGTTGATGGACATTTTCATTGCTTCCAAATGTTGGCTATGGTCAATATGGCTGGAGTGCAGGATTGCCAGCCTGTGACGTTTTGATTCTCATTTTCTCAGGGGATAGGCCCAGCAGTGGGTATGACTGATTGACGGGTAGCTCAGTGTTTACCTTTTCAAGGCACTTCCATTGTGTTTTCATTAGTGGCTCTTACCACGTCCCCCTTAGGGCCGAGTGTACGCATTCCTCCACAGTCCCTTCAGCATTTATTTTTTGAAACATTTTTGCTGATGGCCATTCTGACTGCTGTGAGCTGATAGGGTTTTGTAATTTGGGTTTGCATGTCTTTAAAAATTCCTAAAATATATCATTTTCCCACACCTTTTCTTTCCTCTTTAAAGGAAAAGCTGTGAGTACCACATAGCTCTTGAAATTGTCTTCTTGGAAGGTTGCCCTCTTTTGAAATTTTTGCTCCATTTTTGATCCCAGGATTTATTTGGAGGGCAGGTGTCATTTACAGAATGGCAAGTTGGTGAATATTTAGTGACCTTTAGCAGTGGGTTGAAAGCTGCTGTTGTGGGAAATGGCCACAAGGAGGCAGCATTTCTCCATTCCCAAATCTGAGTACTAGGGCAGCAGAGCCTTTCTGGAAGTCGTGTTCCTAGGTTGTAAATTAGAATGGAATGTGCCAGGAGAAACCCCCATAAGTTTAGGTCTCATTACTTCTTGTTTTTGTTAATTTTTTTAATCGGGGTAAGGACTAGAATATTGTTTGTCCTAGGGGTACACAATCTGGTTCATTTGTACATTATATATGTCTACTCTACAGATCCTCTTCCCATGTAAAATATTACAGAGTGTTCTGTAGACCTCCCTTGCTATATGGTCGGTCGTTTTGAAATATGTATATAATATGTATTTGGATATGTATAGTAACACTAATCTCATTTATCCATTCCCCCCACCTTTCCTTTTAGATGAGCATAGTTGGTTTTCTAAGTCTGTGAGTGTCTTTCTCTGTGGAAATATGTTCATTTGTGTCAGTGATTAGATAACGCCTCTAAGGGATATCATAGGATATAGGTCTTTTGCTTTCCGACTTACCTCATGTTTTGTGATTATCTCCAGGCTCATCTCTGGTGCCTCAAAGAGCAGTGTTTCATTGTTTTCCATGGCTAATATTCCATTGTGTACATGGACTCCTTCTTCTTTATCCATTCACCTGTTGATGGACATTTTGGTTGCTTCGCATCTTGGCTATTTTGAATAAGGCTGCAGTGCAGCATTTGCAGCCTGTGTCTTTTCGATCCTGGTCTTCTCAGGTGAGAGGCCCAGTGGTGTGCCTGCTGGATTGAATGGTACCTCAGTTTTCACTTTTCAACGCAGTTCCTTTCGGTGGTCATTATTGGCTGTTAACCACTTTCCATCCCACCAGCACCTAGAGGTTACACAGTTCTCTACAACCCCGTCAGCATTTATTGTTGGTAGACTTTTTGCTGACGGTCAGTCGACAGGTGTGAGTTGGAACCTTTTGGTTGATTAGATTGCATGAGTCTAATCATTCCTGAGGTTGAGCTTTTACCCATTTTCCTGTTTTTTTGTTTAAAGAGAGTGAGGAATACTTACCTCTGCATACTATCTTCTTGAAACATTCGCCTGTTTTGAATTTCTTTTGTCCATTCCCCACCTGAGCACAATTTTTGACGGCAGGTGTCCTTTACAGCCCTGAGCCCTTGTGAATTTTAAGTGACCAGTAGCTGTGGGTTTAAAGCTGCTCTTGCGGGAAACGGCCACAAGGGGGCAGCATTTCTCCTTTACCAAATCTGGTCACTAGGGCAACAGAGCCTTAATGGAAGTCGTGTTCTAGGTTGTAAAGTACAATGGAATGTGCCGGGAAAAAGCCCTTTAAGTTTATGTGTCATTCCTTCTTGTTTGTATTTTTAACAAAATTTTTATTCTTTATCACAGCAAATTCGATTACAATGGTTTGTTTGGTCTAGGTGTGCAAGACGAGGTTCCTTCACACATATACATATATCTATTCTTCTTTGGAATCTTTTCCCGTGTAGGTTATGACACAATGTTGAGTAGTCTTCTCTTGGTATTCTGTAGGTCTTTGGTGATTATATATTTCACGTGTGTTTGTATATCTCTGTTCACCTCAATATGGTAATGTACCCAATCCTCACACGTTTCCATTTGGTGAACCTTAAGTTTTTGTACTGAATCTGTGATTGCCTTTCTCTGTGGAAGTATCTTCGTTTGTATCAATTTTTAGGTAACACCTCTATGTGGTATGATAGGATATGTGTCTTTCGCTTTCTCACTTACTCCAAGTTGCGTGATTACTTCTAGAGTCATCTATGGTGCTGCAAATGGCATTGTTTCATTTTATCGCTAGCTCATAATCCATCTGTACATGTAGCAGATCTTCTTTGTCCACCCATCTGTCGGTGGACTTTTTGGTGACTTCCATATCTTGGCTATGGTAATACTGTGCAATGCAGATTTGCCTGCCTCTTTCTTTCCAATTCTGTCTTCTTAGGTTATAGGTCCAGGAATAAGCCTCTGGATCGTACGGTAGCTCAATGTTTACCTTTTAACGGCACCTCCACTCTGCTCTCATGAGTGGCTCTCTCCAGGTTACATCCCACTTAAAGTGGAGGGTTTGCATTTCTCCACAGCACCTTCAGCATTTATTCTTTGTGGTTTTTTACTGATGGTTATTCTGACTGGTGTGAGCTGATACGTCTTTGTGGCTGAATTTGCATGTGTCTCATGATCCATTAAAACTGAGCTTTAAGGCAGGTCCTTTTCATTTTTCAGGCTGTGAGTACAGCTTAGTTCTTCAAAGTGTTTTCTTAAAGTATGTATGTCATAATTTTAAAATTTTTTCGCCATTACCTCCCTGAAGACATTTTGCGGTGACCATTAGCACAGGCTTAAACCTGCGTTTGCAGGTAACGGCCAGAGGGTGGCAGTCTTTCTACGTTCCCCATGCTGGTACTAGGGCAACAGGCCTTCCGGCCAGTGGTGTTCCTCGGTTATAAATTAGAGTGGATTGTGCCTGAAGAAACCCACAAATGCTGATGTCTCCTTACTTATGTTTGTCTTTTAAATTTACCTTATATTTATTATTGGAGCAATATTACATTGTGTACATGGAACAGTTCTTCTTGGTGCGTTCCTCTGTTGATGGACATTTTCATTGCTTCCAAATGTTGGCTATGGTCAATATGGCTGGAGTGCAGGATTGCCAGCCTGTGACGTTTTGATTCTCATTTTCTCAGGGGATAGGCCCAGCAGTGGGTATGACTGATTGACGGGTAGCTCAGTGTTTACCTTTTCAAGGCACTTCCATTGTGTTTTCATTAGTGGCTCTTACCACGTCCCCCTTAGGGCCGAGTGTACGCATTCCTCCACAGTCCCTTCAGCATTTATTTTTTGAAACATTTTTGCTGATGGCCATTCTGACTGCTGTGAGCTGATAGGGTTTTGTAATTTGGGTTTGCATGTCTTTAAAAATTCCTAAAATATATCATTTTCCCACACCTTTTCTTTCCTCTTTAAAGGAAAAGCTGTGAGTACCACATAGCTCTTGAAATTGTCTTCTTGGAAGGTTGCCCTCTTTTGAAATTTTTGCTCCATTTTTGATCCCAGGATTTATTTGGAGGGCAGGTGTCATTTACAGAATGGCAAGTTGGTGAATATTTAGTGACCTTTAGCAGTGGGTTGAAAGCTGCTGTTGTGGGAAATGGCCACAAGGAGGCAGCATTTCTCCATTCCCAAATCTGAGTACTAGGGCAGCAGAGCCTTTCTGGAAGTCGTGTTCCTAGGTTGTAAATTAGAATGGAATGTGCCAGGAGAAACCCCCATAAGTTTAGGTCTCATTACTTCTTGTTTTTGTTAATTTTTTTAATCGGGGTAAGGACTAGAATATTGTTTGTCCTAGGGGTACACAATCTGGTTCATTTGTACATTATATATGTCTACTCTACAGATCCTCTTCCCATGTAAAATATTACAGAGTGTTCTGTAGACCTCCCTTGCTATATGGTCGGTCGTTTTGAAATATGTATATAATATGTATTTGGATATGTATAGTAACACTAATCTCATTTATCCATTCCCCCCACCTTTCCTTTTAGATGAGCATAGTTGGTTTTCTAAGTCTGTGAGTGTCTTTCTCTGTGGAAATATGTTCATTTGTGTCAGTGATTAGATAACGCCTCTAAGGGATATCATAGGATATAGGTCTTTTGCTTTCCGACTTACCTCATGTTTTGTGATTATCTCCAGGCTCATCTCTGGTGCCTCAAAGAGCAGTGTTTCATTGTTTTCCATGGCTAATATTCCATTGTGTACATGGACTCCTTCTTCTTTATCCATTCACCTGTTGATGGACATTTTGGTTGCTTCCCATCTTGGCTATTTTGAATAAGGCTGCAGTGCAGCATTTGCAGCCTGTGTCTTTTCGATCCTGGTCTTCTCAGGTGAGAGGCCCAGTGGTGTGCCTGCTGGATTGAATGGTACCTCAGTTTTCACTTTTCAACGCAGTTCCTTTCGGTGGTCATTATTGGCTGTTAACCACTTTCCATCCCACCAGCACCTAGAGGTTACACAGTTCTCTACAACCCCGTCAGCATTTATTGTTGGTAGACTTTTTGCTGACGGTCAGTCGACAGGTGTGAGTTGGAACCTTTTGGTTGATTAGATTGCATGAGTCTAATAATTCCTGAGGTTGAGCTTTTACCCATTTTCCTGTTTTTTTGTTTAAAGAGAGTGAGGAATACTTACCTCTGCATACTATCTTCTTGAAACATTCGCCTGTTTTGAATTTCTTTTGTCCATTCCCCACCTGAGCACAATTTTTGACGGCAGGTGTCCTTTACAGCCCTGAGCCCTTGTGAATTTTAAGTGACCAGTAGCTGTGGGTTTAAAGCTGCTCTTGCGGGAAACGGCCACAAGGGGGCAGCATTTCTCCTTTACCAAATCTGGTCACTAGGGCAACAGAGCCTTAATGGAAGTCGTGTTCTAGGTTGTAAAGTACAATGGAATGTGCCGGGAAAAAGCCCTTTAAGTTTATGTGTCATTCCTTCTTGTTTGTATTTTTAACAAAATTTTTATTCTTTATCACAGCAAATTCGATTACAATGGTTTGTTTGGTCTAGGTGTGCAAGACGAGGTTCCTTCACACATATACATATATCTATTCTTCTTTGGAATCTCTTCCCGTGTAGGTTATGACACAATGTTGAGTAGTCTTCTCTTGGTATTCTGTAGGTCTTTGGTGATTATATATTTCACGTGTGTTTGTATATCTCTGTTCACCTCAATATGGTAATGTACCCAATCCTCACACGTTTCCATTTGGTGAACCTTAAGTTTTTGTACTGAATCTGTGATTGCCTTTCTCTGTGGAAGTATCTTCGTTTGTATCAATTTTTAGGTAACACCTCTATGTGGTATGATAGGATATGTGTCTTTCGCTTTCTCACTTACTCCAAGTTGCGTGATTACTTCTAGAGTCATCTATGGTGCTGCAAATGGCATTGTTTCATTTTATCGCTAGCTCATAATCCATCTGTACATGTAGCAGATCTTCTTTGTCCACCCATCTGTCGGTGGACTTTTTGGTGACTTCCATATCTTGGCTATGGTAATACTGTGCAATGCAGATTTGCCTGCCTCTTTCTTTCCAATTCTGTCTTCTTAGGTTATAGGTCCAGGAATAAGCCTCTGGATCGTACGGTAGCTCAATGTTTACCTTTTAACGGCACCTCCACTCTGCTCTCATGAGTGGCTCTCTCCAGGTTACATCCCACTTAAAGTGGAGGGTTTGCATTTCTCCACAGCACCTTCAGCATTTATTCTTTGTGGTTTTTTACTGATGGTTATTCTGACTGGTGTGAGCTGATACGTCTTTGTGGCTGAATTTGCATGTGTCTCATGATCCATTAAAACTGAGCTTTAAGGCAGGTCCTTTTCATTTTTCAGGCTGTGAGTACAGCTTAGTTCTTCAAAGTGTTTTCTTAAAGTATGTATGTCATAATTTTAAAATTTTTTCGCCATTACCTCCCTGAAGACATTTTGCGGTGACCATTAGCACAGGCTTAAACCTGCGTTTGCAGGTAACGGCCAGAGGGTGGCAGTCTTTCTACGTTCCCCATGCTGGTACTAGGGCAACAGGCCTTCCGGCCAGTGGTGTTCCTCGGTTATAAATTAGAGTGGATTGTGCCTGAAGAAACCCACAAATGCTGATGTCTCCTTACTTATGTTTGTCTTTTAAATTTACCTTATATTTATTATTGGAGCAATATTACATTGTGTACATGGAAGAGTTCTTCTTGGTGCGTTCCTCTGTTGATGGACATTTTCATTGCTTCCAAATGTTGGCTATGGTCAATATGGCTGGAGTGCAGGATTGCCAGCCTGTGACGTTTTGATTCTCATTTTCTCAGGGGATAGGCCCAGCAGTGGGTATGACTGATTGACGGGTAGCTCAGTGTTTACCTTTTCAAGGCACTTCCATTGTGTTTTCATTAGTGGCTCTTACCACGTCCCCCTTAGGGCCGAGTGTACGCATTCCTCCACAGTCCCTTCAGCATTTATTTTTTGAAACATTTTTGCTGATGGCCATTCTGACTGCTGTGAGCTGATAGGGTTTTGTAATTTGGGTTTGCATGTCTTTAAAAATTCCTAAAATATATCATTTTCCCACACCTTTTCTTTCCTCTTTAAAGGAAAAGCTGTGAGTACCACATAGCTGTTGAAATTGTCTTCTTGGAAGGTTGCCCTCTTTTGAAATTTTTGCTCCATTTTTGATCCCAGGATTTATTTGGAGGGCAGGTGTCATTTACAGAATGGCAAGTTGGTGAATATTTAGTGACCTTTAGCAGTGGGTTGAAAGCTGCTGTTGTGGGAAATGGCCACAAGGAGGCAGCATTTCTCCATTCCCAAATCTGAGTACTAGGGCAGCAGAGCCTTTCTGGAAGTCGTGTTCCTAGGTTGTAAATTAGAATGGAATGTGCCAGGAGAAACCCCCATAAGTTTAGGTCTCATTACTTCTTGTTTTTGTTATTTTTTTTAATCGGGGTAAGGACTAGAATATTGTTTGTCCTAGGGGTACACAATCTGGTTCATTTGTACATTATATATGTCTACTCTACAGATCCTCTTCCCATGTAAAATATTACAGAGTGTTCTGTAGACCTCCCTTGCTATATGGTCGGTCGTTTTGAAATATGTATATAATATGTATTTGGATATGTATAGTAACACTAATCTCATTTATCCATTCCCCCCACCTTTCCTTTTAGATGAGCATAGTTGGTTTTCTAAGTCTGTGAGTGTCTTTCTCTGTGGAAATATGTTCATTTGTGTCAGTGATTAGATAACGCCTCTAAGGGATATCATAGGATATAGGTCTTTTGCTTTCCGACTTACCTCATGTTTTGTGATTATCTCCAGGCTCATCTCTGGTGCCTCAAAGAGCAGTGTTTCATTGTTTTCCATGGCTAATATTCCATTGTGTACATGGACTCCTTCTTCTTTATCCATTCACCTGTTGATGGACATTTTGGTTGCTTCGCATCTTGGCTATTTTGAATAAGGCTGCAGTGCAGCTTTTGCAGCCTGTGTCTTTTCGATCCTGGTCTTCTCAGGTGAGAGGCCCAGTGGTGTGCCTGCTGGATTGAATGGTACCTCAGTTTTCACTTTTCAACGCAGTTCCTTTCGGTAGTCATTATTGGCTGTTAACCACTTTCCTTCCCACCAGCACCTAGAGGTTACACAGTTCTCTACAACCCCGTCAGCATTTATTGTTGGTAGACTTTTTGCTGACGGTCAGTCGACAGGTGTGAGTTGAAACCTTTTGGTTGATTAGATTGCATGAGTCTAATAATTCCTGAGGTTGAGCTTTTACCCATTTTCCTGTTTTTTTGTTTAAAGAGAGTGAGGAATACTTACCTCTGCATACTATCTTCTTGAAACATTCGCCTGTTTTGAATTTCTTTTGTCCATTCCCCACCTGAGCACAATTTTTGATGGCAGGTGTCCTTTACAGCCCTGAGCCCTTGTGAATTTTAAGTGACCAGTAGCTGTGGGTTTAAAGCTGCTCTTGCGGGAAACGGCCACAAGGGGGCAGCATTTCTCCTTTACCAAATCTGGTCACTAGGGCAACAGAGCCTTAATGGAAGTCGTGTTCTAGGTTGTAAAGTACAATGGAATGTGCCGGGAAAAAGCCCTTTAAGTGTATGTGTCATTCCTTCTTGTTTGTATTTTTAACAAAATTTTTATTCTTTATCACAGCAAATTCGATTACAATGGTTTGTTTGGTCTAGGTGTGCAAGACGTGGTTCCTTCACACATATACATATATCTATTCTTCTTTGGAATCTCTTCCCGTGTAGGTTATGACACAATGTTGAGTAGTCTTCTCTTGGTATTCTGTAGGTCTTTGGTGATTATATATTTCACGTGTGTTTGTATATCTCTGTTCACCTCAATATGGTAATGTACCCAATCCTCACACCTTTCCATTTGGTGAACCTTAAGTTTTTGTACTGAATCTGTGATTGCCTTTCTCTGTGGAAGTATCTTCGTTTGTATCAATTTTTAGGTAACACCTCTATGTGGTATGATAGGATATGTGTCTTTCGCTTTCTCACTTATTCCAAGTTGCGTGATTACTTCTAGAGTCATCTATGGTGCTGCAAATGGCATTGCTTCATTTTATCGCTAGCTCATAATCCATCTGTACATGTAGCAGTTCTTCTTTGTCCACCCATCTGTCGGTGGACTTTTTGGTGACTTCCATATCTTGGCTATGGTAATACTGTGCAATGCAGATTTGCCTGCCTCTTTCTTTCCAATTCTGTCTTCTTAGGTTATAGGTCCAGGAATAAGCCTCTGGATCGTACGGTAGCTCAATGTTTACCTTTTAACGGCACCTCCACTCTGCTCTCATGAGTGGCTCTCTCCAGGTTACATCCCACTTAAAGTGGAGGGTTTGCATTTCTCCACAGCACCTTCAGCATTTATTCTTTGTGGTTTTTTACTGATGGTTATTCTGACTGGTGTGAGCTGATACGTCTTTGTGGCTGAATTTGCATGTGTCTCATGATCCATTAAAACTGAGCTTTAAGGCAGGTCCTTTTCATTTTTCAGGCTGTGAGTACCGCTTAGTTCTTCAAAGTGTTTTCTTAAAGTATGTATGTCATAATTTTAAAATTTTTTGGCCATTACCTCCCTGAAGACATTTTGCGGTGACCATTAGCACAGGCTTAAACCTGCGTTTGCAGGTAACGGCCAGAGGGTGGCGGTCTTTCTACGTTCCCCATGCTGGTACTAGGGCAACAGGCCTTCCGGCCAGTGGTGTTCCTCGGTTATAAATTAGAGTGGAATGTGCCTGAAGAAACCCACAAATGCTGATGTCTCCTTACTTATGTTTGTCTTTTAAATTTACCTTATATTTATTATTGGAGCAATATTACATTGTGTACATGGAAGAGTTCTTCTTGGTGCGTTCCTCTGTTGATGGACATTTTCATTGCTTCCAAATGTTGGCTATGGTCAATATGGCTGGAGTGCAGGATTGCCAGCCTGTGACGTTTTGATTCTCATTTTCTCAGGGGATAGGCCCAGCAGTGGGTATGACTGATTGACGGGTAGCTCAGTGTTTACCTTTTCAAGGCACTTCCATTGTGTTTTCATTAGTGGCTCTTACCACGTCCCCCTTAGGGCCGAGTGTACGCATTCCTCCACAGTCCCTTCAGCATTTATTTTTTGAAACATTTTTGCTGATGGCCATTCTGACTGCTGTGAGCTGATAGGTTTTTGTAATTTGGGTTTGCATGTCTTTAAAAATTCCTAAAATATATCATTTTCCCACACCTTTTTCTTTCCTCTTCTTTAAAGGAAAAGCTGTGAGTACCACATAGCTCTTGAAATTGTCTTCTTGGAAGGTTGCCCTCTTTTGAAATTTTTGCTCCATTTTTGATCCCAGGATTTATTTGGAGGGCAGGTGTCATTTACAGAATGGCAAGTTGGTGAATATTTAGTGACCTTTAGCAGTGGGTTGAAAGCTGCTGTTGTGGGAAATGGCCACAAGGAGGCAGCATTTCTCCATTCCCAAATCTGAGTACTAGGGCAGCAGAGCCTTTCTGGAAGTCGTGTTCCTAGGTTGTAAATTAGAATGGAATGTGCCAGGAGAAACCCCCATAAGTTTAGGTCTCATTACTTCTTGTTTTTGTTAATTTTTTTAATCGGGGTAAGGACTAGAATATTGTTTGTCCTAGGGGTACACAATCTGGTTCATTTGTACATTATATATGTCTACTCTACAGATCCTCTTCCCATGTAAAATATTACAGAGTGTTCTGTAGACCTCCCTTGCTATATGGTCGGTCGTTTTGAAATATGTATATAATATGTATTTGGATATGTATAGTAACACTAATCTCATTTATCCATTCCCCCCACCTTTCCTTTTAGATGAGCATAGTTGGTTTTCTAAGTCTGTGAGTGTCTTTCTCTGTGGAAATATGTTCATTTGTGTCAGTGATTAGATAACGCCTCTAAGGGATATCATAGGATATAGGTCTTTTGCTTTCCGACTTACCTCATGTTTTGTGATTATCTCCAGGCTCATCTCTGGTGCCTCAAAGAGCAGTGTTTCATTGTTTTCCATGGCTAATATTCCATTGTGTACATGGACTCCTTCTTCTTTATCCATTCACCTGTTGATGGACATTTTGGTTGCTTCCCATCTTGGCTATTTTGAATAAGGCTGCAGTGCAGCCTTTGCAGCCTGTGTCTTTTCGATCCTGGTCTTCTCAGGTGAGAGGCCCAGTGGTGTGCCTGCTGGATTGAATGGTACCTCAGTTTTCACTTTTCAACGCAGTTCCTTTCGGTGGTCATTATTGGCTGTTAACCACTTTCCTTCCCACCAGCACCTAGAGGTTACACAGTTCTCTACAACCCCGTCAGCATTTATTGTTGGTAGACTTTTTGCTGACGGTCAGTCGACAGGTGTGAGTTGGAACCTTTTGGTTGATTAGATTGCATGAGTCTAATCATTCCTGAGGTTGAGCTTTTACCCATTTTCCTGTTTTTTTGTTTAAAGAGAGTGAGGAATACTTACCTCTGCATACTATCTTCTTGAAACATTCGCCTGTTTTGAATTTCTTTTGTCCATTCCCCACCTGAGCACAATTTTTGATGGCAGGTGTCCTTTACAGCCCTGAGCCCTTGTGAATTTTAAGTGACCAGTAGCTGTGGGTTTAAAGCTGCTCTTGCGGGAAACGGCCACAAGGGGGCAGCATTTCTCCTTTACCAAATCTGGTCACTAGGGCAACAGAGCCTTAATGGAAGTCGTGTTCTAGGTTGTAAAGTACAATGGAATGTGCCGGGAAAAAGCCCTTTAAGTGTATGTGTCATTCCTTCTTGTTTGTATTTTTAACAAAATTTTTATTCTTTATCACAGCAAATTCGATTACAATGGTTTGTTTGGTCTAGGTGTGCAAGACGTGGTTCCTTCACACATATACATATATCTATTCTTCTTTGGAATCTCTTCCCGTGTAGGTTATGACACAATGTTGAGTAGTCTTCTCTTGGTATTCTGTAGGTCTTTGGTGATTATATATTTCACGTGTGTTTGTATATCTCTGTTCACCTCAATATGGTAATGTACCCAATCCTCACACCTTTCCATTTGGTGAACCTTAAGTTTTTGTACTGAATCTGTGATTGCCTTTCTCTGTGGAAGTATCTTCGTTTGTATCAATTTTTAGGTAACACCTCTATGTGGTATGATAGGATATGTGTCTTTCGCTTTCTCACTTATTCCAAGTTGCGTGATTACTTCTAGAGTCATCTATGGTGCTGCAAATGGCATTGCTTCATTTTATCGCTAGCTCATAATCCATCTGTACATGTAGCAGTTCTTCTTTGTCCACCCATCTGTCGGTGGACTTTTTGGTGACTTCCATATCTTGGCTATGGTAATACTGTGCAATGCAGATTTGCCTGCCTCTTTCTTTCCAATTCTGTCTTCTTAGGTTATAGGTCCAGGAATAAGCCTCTGGATCGTACGGTAGCTCAATGTTTACCTTTTAACGGCACCTCCACTCTGCTCTCATGAGTGGCTCTCTCCAGGTTACATCCCACTTAAAGTGGAGGGTTTGCATTTCTCCACAGCACCTTCAGCATTTATTCTTTGTGGTTTTTTACTGATGGTTATTCTGACTGGTGTGAGCTGATACGTCTTTGTGGCTGAATTTGCATGTGTCTCATGATCCATTAAAACTGAGCTTTAAGGCAGGTCCTTTTCATTTTTCAGGCTGTGAGTACAGCTTAGTTCTTCAAAGTGTTTTCTTAAAGTATGTATGTCATAATTTTAAAATTTTTTCGCCATTACCTCCCTGAAGACATTTTGCGGTGACCATTAGCACAGGCTTAAACCTGCGTTTGCAGGTAACGGCCAGAGGGTGGCAGTCTTTCTACGTTCCCCATGCTGGTACTAGGGCAACAGGCCTTCCGGCCAGTGGTGTTCCTCGGTTATAAATTAGAGTGGATTGTGCCTGAAGAAACCCACAAATGCTGATGTCTCCTTACTTATGTTTGTCTTTTAAATTTACCTTATATTTATTATTGGAGCAATATTACATTGTGTACATGGAACAGTTCTTCTTGGTGCGTTCCTCTGTTGATGGACATTTTCATTGCTTCCAAATGTTGGCTATGGTCAATATGGCTGGAGTGCAGGATTGCCAGCCTGTGACGTTTTGATTCTCATTTTCTCAGGGGATAGGCCCAGCAGTGGGTATGACTGATTGACGGGTAGCTCAGTGTTTACCTTTTCAAGGCACTTCCATTGTGTTTTCATTAGTGGCTCTTACCACGTCCCCCTTAGGGCCGAGTGTACGCATTCCTCCACAGTCCCTTCAGCATTTATTTTTTGAAACATTTTTGCTGATGGCCATTCTGACTGCTGTGAGCTGATAGGGTTTTGTAATTTGGGTTTGCATGTCTTTAAAAATTCCTAAAATATATCATTTTCCCACACCTTTTCTTTCCTCTTTAAAGGAAAAGCTGTGAGTACCACATAGCTCTTGAAATTGTCTTCTTGGAAGGTTGCCCTCTTTTGAAATTTTTGCTCCATTTTTGATCCCAGGATTTATTTGGAGGGCAGGTGTCATTTACAGAATGGCAAGTTGGTGAATATTTAGTGACCTTTAGCAGTGGGTTGAAAGCTGCTGTTGTGGGAAATGGCCACAAGGAGGCAGCATTTCTCCATTCCCAAATCTGAGTACTAGGGCAGCAGAGCCTTTCTGGAAGTCGTGTTCCTAGGTTGTAAATTAGAATGGAATGTGCCAGGAGAAACCCCCATAAGTTTAGGTCTCATTACTTCTTGTTTTTGTTAATTTTTTTAATCGGGGTAAGGACTAGAATATTGTTTGTCCTAGGGGTACACAATCTGGTTCATTTGTACATTATATATGTCTACTCTACAGATCCTCTTCCCATGTAAAATATTACAGAGTGTTCTGTAGACCTCCCTTGCTATATGGTCGGTCGTTTTGAAATATGTATATAATATGTATTTGGATATGTATAGTAACACTAATCTCATTTATCCATTCCCCCCACCTTTCCTTTTAGATGAGCATAGTTGGTTTTCTAAGTCTGTGAGTGTCTTTCTCTGTGGAAATATGTTCATTTGTGTCAGTGATTAGATAACGCCTCTAAGGGATATCATAGGATATAGGTCTTTTGCTTTCCGACTTACCTCATGTTTTGTGATTATCTCCAGGCTCATCTCTGGTGCCTCAAAGAGCAGTGTTTCATTGTTTTCCATGGCTAATATTCCATTGTGTACATGGACTCCTTCTTCTTTATCCATTCACCTGTTGATGGACATTTTGGTTGCTTCCCATCTTGGCTATTTTGAATAAGGCTGCAGTGCAGCATTTGCAGCCTGTGTCTTTTCGATCCTGGTCTTCTCAGGTGAGAGGCCCAGTGGTGTGCCTGCTGGATTGAATGGTACCTCAGTTTTCACTTTTCAACGCAGTTCCTTTCGGTAGTCATTATTGGCTGTTAACCACTTTCCTTCCCACCAGCACCTAGAGGTTACACAGTTCTCTACAACCCCGTCAGCATTTATTGTTGGTAGACTTTTTGCTGACGGTCAGTCGACAGGTGTGAGTTGAAACCTTTTGGTTGATTAGATTGCATGAGTCTAATCATTCCTGAGGTTGAGCTTTTACCCATTTTCCTGTTTTTTTGTTTAAAGAGAGTGAGGAATACTTACCTCTGCATACTATCTTCTTGAAACATTCGCCTGTTTTGAATTTCTTTTGTCCATTCCCCACCTGAGCACAATTTTTGACGGCAGGTGTCCTTTACAGCCCTGAGCCCTTGTGAATTTTAAGTGACCAGTAGCTGTGGGTTTAAAGCTGCTCTTGCGGGAAACGGCCACAAGGGGGCAGCATTTCTCCTTTACCAAATCTGGTCACTAGGGCAACAGAGCCTTAATGGAAGTCGTGTTCTAGGTTGTAAAGTACAATGGAATGTGCCGGGAAAAAGCCCTTTAAGTGTATGTGTCATTCCTTCTTGTTTGTATTTTTAACAAAATTTTTATTCTTTATCACAGCAAATTCGATTACAATGGTTTGTTTGGTCTAGGTGTGCAAGACGTGGTTCCTTCACACATATACATATATCTATTCTTCTTTGGAATCTCTTCCCGTGTAGGTTATGACACAATGTTGAGTAGTCTTCTCTTGGTATTCTGTAGGTCTTTGGTGATTATATATTTCACGTGTGTTTGTATATCTCTGTTCACCTCAATATGGTAATGTACCCAATCCTCACACCTTTCCATTTGGTGAACCTTAAGTTTTTGTACTGAATCTGTGATTGCCTTTCTCTGTGGAAGTATCTTCGTTTGTATCAATTTTTAGGTAACACCTCTATGTGGTATGATAGGATATGTGTCTTTCGCTTTCTCACTTATTCCAAGTTGCGTGATTACTTCTAGAGTCATCTATGGTGCTGCAAATGGCATTGCTTCATTTTATCGCTAGCTCATAATCCATCTGTACATGTAGCAGTTCTTCTTTGTCCACCCATCTGTCGGTGGACTTTTTGGTGACTTCCATATCTTGGCTATGGTAATACTGTGCAATGCAGATTTGCCTGCCTCTTTCTTTCCAATTCTGTCTTCTTAGGTTATAGGTCCAGGAATAAGCCTCTGGATCGTACGGTAGCTCAATGTTTACCTTTTAACGGCACCTCCACTCTGCTCTCATGAGTGGCTCTCTCCATGTTACATCCCACTTAAAGTGGAGGGTTTGCATTTCTCCACAGCACCTTCAGCATTTATTCTTTGTGGTTTTTTACTGATGGTTATTCTGACTGGTGTGAGCTGATACGTCTTTGTGGCTGAATTTGCATGTGTCTCATGATCCATTAAAACTGAGCTTTAAGGCAGGTCCTTTTCATTTTTCAGGCTGTGAGTACCGCTTAGTTCTTCAAAGTGTTTTCTTAAAGTATGTATGTCATAATTTTAAAATTTTTTCGCCATTACCTCCCTGAAGACATTTTGCGGTGACCATTAGCACAGGCTTAAACCTGCGTTTGCAGGTAACGGCCAGAGGGTGGCAGTCTTTCTACGTTCCCCATGCTGGTACTAGGGCAACAGGCCTTCCGGCCAGTGGTGTTCCTAGGTTATAAATTAGAGTGGAATGTGCCTGAAGAAACCCACAAATGCTGATGTCTCCTTACTTATGTTTGTCTTTTAAATTTACCTTATATTTATTATTGGAGCAATATTACATTGTGTACATGGAACAGTTCTTCTTGGTGCGTTCCTCTGTTGATGGACATTTTCATTGCTTCCAAATGTTGGCTATGGTCAATATGGCTGGAGTGCAGGATTGCCAGCCTGTGACGTTTTGATTCTCATTTTCTCAGGGGATAGGCCCAGCAGTGGGTATGACTGATTGACGGGTAGCTCAGTGTTTACCTTTTCAAGGCACTTCCATTGTGTTTTCATTAGTGGCTCTTACCACGTCCCCCTTAGGGCCGAGTGTACGCATTCCTCCACAGTCCCTTCAGCATTTATTTTTTGAAACATTTTTGCTGATGGCCATTCTGACTGCTGTGAGCTGATAGGTTTTTGTAATTTGGGTTTGCATGTCTTTAAAAATTCCTAAAATATATCATTTTCCCACACCTTTTTCTTTCCTCTTCTTTAAAGGAAAAGCTGTGAGTACCACATAGCTCTTGAAATTGTCTTCTTGGAAGGTTGCCCTCTTTTGAAATTTTTGCTCCATTTTTGATCCCAGGATTTATTTGGAGGGCAGGTGTCATTTACAGAATGGCAAGTTGGTGAATATTTAGTGACCTTTAGCAGTGGGTTGAAAGCTGCTGTTGTGGGAAATGGCTACAAGGAGGCAGCATTTCTCCATTCCCAAATCTGAGTACTAGGGCAGCAGAGCCTTTCTGGAAGTCGTGTTCCTAGGTTGTAAATTAGAATGGAATGTGCCAGGAGAAACCCCCATAAGTTTAGGTCTCATTACTTCTTGTTTTTGTTAATTTATTTAATCGGGGTAAGGACTAGAATATTGTTTGTCCTAGGGGTACACAATCTGGTTCATTTGTACATTATATATGTCTACTCTACAGATCCTCTTCCCATGTAAAATATTACAGAGTGTTCTGTAGACCTCCCTTGCTATATGGTCGGTCGTTTTGAAATATGTATATAATATGTATTTGGATATGTATAGTAACACTAATCTCATTTATCCAATCCCCCCACCTTTCCTTTTAGATGAGCATAGTTGGTTTTCTAAGTCTGTGAGTGTCTTTCTCTGTGGAAATATGTTCATTTGTGTCAGTGATTAGATAACGCCTCTAAGGGATATCATAGGATATAGGTCTTTTGCTTTCCGACTTACCTCATGTTTTGTGATTATCTCCAGGCTCATCTCTGGTGCCTCAAAGAGCAGTGTTTCATTGTTTTCCATGGCTAATATTCCATTGTGTACATGGACTCCTTCTTCTTTATCCATTCACCTGTTGATGGACATTTTGGTTGCTTCGCATCTTGGCTATTTTGAATAAGGCTGCAGTGCAGCATTTGCAGCCTGTGTCTTTTCGATCCTGGTCTTCTCAGGTGAGAGGCCCAGTGGTGTGCCTGCTGGATTGAATGGTACCTCAGTTTTCACTTTTCAACGCAGTTCCTTTCGGTGGTCATTATTGGCTGTTAACCACTTTCCATCCCACCAGCACCTAGAGGTTACACAGTTCTCTACAACCCCGTCAGCATTTATTGTTGGTAGACTTTTTGCTGACGGTCAGTCGACAGGTGTGAGTTGGAACCTTTTGGTTGATTAGATTGCATGAGTCTAATAATTCCTGAGGTTGAGCTTTTACCCATTTTCCTGTTTTTTTGTTTAAAGAGAGTGAGGAATACTTACCTCTGCATACTATCTTCTTGAAACATTCGCCTGTTTTGAATTTCTTTTGTCCATTCCCCACCTGAGCACAATTTTTGACGGCAGGTGTCCTTTACAGCCCTGAGCCCTTGTGAATTTTAAGTGACCAGTAGCTGTGGGTTTAAAGCTGCTCTTGCGGGAAACGGCCACAAGGGGGCAGCATTTCTCCTTTACCAAATCTGGTCACTAGGGCAACAGAGCCTTAATGGAAGTCGTGTTCTAGGTTGTAAAGTACAATGGAATGTGCCGGGAAAAAGCCCTTTAAGTTTATGTGTCATTCCTTCTTGTTTGTATTTTTAACAAAATTTTTATTCTTTATCACAGCAAATTCGATTACAATGGTTTGTTTGGTCTAGGTGTGCAAGACGAGGTTCCTTCACACATATACATATATCTATTCTTCTTTGGAATCTCTTCCCGTGTAGGTTATGACACAATGTTGAGTAGTCTTCTCTTGGTATTCTGTAGGTCTTTGGTGATTATATATTTCACGTGTGTTTGTATATCTCTGTTCACCTCAATATGGTAATGTACCCAATCCTCACACGTTTCCATTTGGTGAACCTTAAGTTTTTGTACTGAATCTGTGATTGCCTTTCTCTGTGGAAGTATCTTCGTTTGTATCAATTTTTAGGTAACACCTCTATGTGGTATGATAGGATATGTGTCTTTCGCTTTCTCACTTACTCCAAGTTGCGTGATTACTTCTAGAGTCATCTATGGTGCTGCAAATGGCATTGTTTCATTTTATCGCTAGCTCATAATCCATCTGTACATGTAGCAGATCTTCTTTGTCCACCCATCTGTCGGTGGACTTTTTGGTGACTTCCATATCTTGGCTATGGTAATACTGTGCAATGCAGATTTGCCTGCCTCTTTCTTTCCAATTCTGTCTTCTTAGGTTATAGGTCCAGGAATAAGCCTCTGGATCGTACGGTAGCTCAATGTTTACCTTTTAACGGCACCTCCACTCTGCTCTCATGAGTGGCTCTCTCCAGGTTACATCCCACTTAAAGTGGAGGGTTTGCATTTCTCCACAGCACCTTCAGCATTTATTCTTTGTGGTTTTTTACTGATGGTTATTCTGACTGGTGTGAGCTGATACGTCTTTGTGGCTGAATTTGCATGTGTCTCATGATCCATTAAAACTGAGCTTTAAGGCAGGTCCTTTTCATTTTTCAGGCTGTGAGTACAGCTTAGTTCTTCAAAGTGTTTTCTTAAAGTATGTATGTCATAATTTTAAAATTTTTTCGCCATTACCTCCCTGAAGACATTTTGCGGTGACCATTAGCACAGGCTTAAACCTGCGTTTGCAGGTAACGGCCAGAGGGTGGCAGTCTTTCTACGTTCCCCATGCTGGTACTAGGGCAACAGGCCTTCCGGCCAGTGGTGTTCCTCGGTTATAAATTAGAGTGGATTGTGCCTGAAGAAACCCACAAATGCTGATGTCTCCTTACTTATGTTTGTCTTTTAAATTTACCTTATATTTATTATTGGAGCAATATTACATTGTGTACATGGAACAGTTCTTCTTGGTGCGTTCCTCTGTTGATGGACATTTTCATTGCTTCCAAATGTTGGCTATGGTCAATATGGCTGGAGTGCAGGATTGCCAGCCTGTGACGTTTTGATTCTCATTTTCTCAGGGGATAGGCCCAGCAGTGGGTATGACTGATTGACGGGTAGCTCAGTGTTTACCTTTTCAAGGCACTTCCATTGTGTTTTCATTAGTGGCTCTTACCACGTCCCCCTTAGGGCCGAGTGTACGCATTCCTCCACAGTCCCTTCAGCATTTATTTTTTGAAACATTTTTGCTGATGGCCATTCTGACTGCTGTGAGCTGATAGGGTTTTGTAATTTGGGTTTGCATGTCTTTAAAAATTCCTAAAATATATCATTTTCCCACACCTTTTCTTTCCTCTTTAAAGGAAAAGCTGTGAGTACCACATAGCTCTTGAAATTGTCTTCTTGGAAGGTTGCCCTCTTTTGAAATTTTTGCTCCATTTTTGATCCCAGGATTTATTTGGAGGGCAGGTGTCATTTACAGAATGGCAAGTTGGTGAATATTTAGTGACCTTTAGCAGTGGGTTGAAAGCTGCTGTTGTGGGAAATGGCCACAAGGAGGCAGCATTTCTCCATTCCCAAATCTGAGTACTAGGGCAGCAGAGCCTTTCTGGAAGTCGTGTTCCTAGGTTGTAAATTAGAATGGAATGTGCCAGGAGAAACCCCCATAAGTTTAGGTCTCATTACTTCTTGTTTTTGTTATTTTTTTTAATCGGGGTAAGGACTAGAATATTGTTTGTCCTAGGGGTACACAATCTGGTTCATTTGTACATTATATATGCCTAATCTACAGATCCTCTTCCCATGTAAAATATTACAGAGTGTTCTGTAGACCTCCCTTGCTATATGGTCGGTCGTTTTGAAATATGTATATAATATGTATTTGGATATGTATAGTAACACTAATCTCATTTATCCATTCCCCCCACCTTTCCTTTTAGATGAGCATAGTTGGTTTTCTAAGTCTGTGAGTGTCTTTCTCTGTGGAAATATGTTCATTTGTGTCAGTGATTAGATAACGCCTCTAAGGGATATCATAGGATATAGGTCTTTTGCTTTCCGACTTACCTCATGTTTTGTGATTATCTCCAGGCTCATCTCTGGTGCCTCAAAGAGCAGTGTTTCATTGTTTTCCATGGCTAATATTCCATTGTGTACATGGACTCCTTCTTCTTTATCCATTCACCTGTTGATGGACATTTTGGTTGCTTCCCATCTTGGCTATTTTGAATAAGGCTGCAGTGCAGCTTTTGCAGCCTGTGTCTTTTCGATCCTGGTCTTCTCAGGTGAGAGGCCCAGTGGTGTGCCTGCTGGATTGAATGGTACCTCAGTTTTCACTTTTCAACGCAGTTCCTTTCGGTGGTCATTATTGGCTGTTAACCACTTTCCTTCCCACCAGCACCTAGAGGTTACACAGTTCTCTACAACCCCGTCAGCATTTATTGTTGGTAGACTTTTTGCTGACGGTCAGTCGACAGGTGTGAGTTGAAACCTTTTGGTTGATTAGATTGCATGAGTCTAATAATTCCTGAGGTTGAGCTTTTACCCATTTTCCTGTTTTTTTGTTTAAAGAGAGTGAGGAATACTTACCTCTGCATACTATCTTCTTGAAACATTCGCCTGTTTTGAATTTCTTTTGTCCATTCCCCACCTGAGCACAATTTTTGATGGCAGGTGTCCTTTACAGCCCTGAGCCCTTGTGAATTTTAAGTGACCAGTAGCTGTGGGTTTAAAGCTGCTCTTGCGGGAAACGGCCACAAGGGGGCAGCATTTCTCCTTTACCAAATCTGGTCACTAGGGCAACAGAGCCTTAATGGAAGTCGTGTTCTAGGTTGTAAAGTACAATGGAATGTGCCGGGAAAAAGCCCTTTAAGTGTATGTGTCATTCCTTCTTGTTTGTATTTTTAACAAAATTTTTATTCTTTATCACAGCAAATTCGATTACAATGGTTTGTTTGGTCTAGGTGTGCAAGACGTGGTTCCTTCACACATATACATATATCTATTCTTCTTTGGAATCTCTTCCCGTGTAGGTTATGACAGAATGTTGAGTAGTCTTCTCTTGGTATTCTGTAGGTCTTTGGTGATTATATATTTCACGTGTGTTTGTATATCTCTGTTCACCTCAATATGGTAATGTACCCAATCCTCACACCTTTCCATTTGGTGAACCTTAAGTTTTTGTACTGAATCTGTGATTGCCTTTCTCTGTGGAAGTATCTTCGTTTGTATCAATTTTTAGGTAACACCTCTATGTGGTATGATAGGATATGTGTCTTTCGTTTTCTCACTTATTCCAAGTTGCGTGATTACTTCTAGAGTCATCTATGGTGCTGCAAATGGCATTGCTTCATTTTATCGCTAGCTCATAATCCATCTGTACATGTAGCAGTTCTTCTTTGTCCACCCATCTGTCGGTGGACTTTTTGGTGACTTCCATATCTTGGCTATGGTAATACTGTGCAATGCAGATTTGCCTGCCTCTTTCTTTCCAATTCTGTCTTCTTAGGTTATAGGTCCAGGAATAAGCCTCTGGATCGTACGGTAGCTCAATGTTTACCTTTTAACGGCACCTCCACTCTGCTCTCATGAGTGGCTCTCTCCAGGTTACATCCCACTTAAAGTGGAGGGTTTGCATTTCTCCACAGCACCTTCAGCATTTATTCTTTGTGGTTTTTTACTGATGGTTATTCTGACTGGTGTGAGCTGATACGTCTTTGTGGCTGAATTTGCATGTGTCTCATGATCCATTAAAACTGAGCTTTAAGGCAGGTCCTTTTCATTTTTCAGGCTGTGAGTACCGCTTAGTTCTTCAAAGTGTTTTCTTAAAGTATGTATGTCATAATTTTAAAATTTTTTGGCCATTACCTCCCTGAAGACATTTTGCGGTGACCATTAGCACAGGCTTAAACCTGCGTTTGCAGGTAACGGCCAGAGGGTGGCGGTCTTTCTACGTTCCCCGTGCTGGTACTAGGGCAACAGGCCTTCCGGCCAGTGGTGTTCCTCGGTTATAAATTAGAGTGGAATGTGCCTGAAGAAACCCACAAATGCTGATGTCTCCTTACTTATGTTTGTCTTTTAAATTTACCTTATATTTATTATTGGAGCAATATTACATTGTGTACATGGAAGAGTTCTTCTTGGTGCGTTCCTCTGTTGATGGACATTTTCATTGCTTCCAAATGTTGGCTATGGTCAATATGGCTGGAGTGCAGGATTGCCAGCCTGTGACGTTTTGATTCTCATTTTCTCAGGGGATAGGCCCAGCAGTGGGTATGACTGATTGACGGGTAGCTCAGTGTTTACCTTTTCAAGGCACTTCCATTGTGTTTTCATTAGTGGCTCTTACCACGTCCCCCTTAGGGCCGAGTGTACGCATTCCTCCACAGTCCCTTCAGCATTTATTTTTTGAAACATTTTTGCTGATGGCCATTCTGACTGCTGTGAGCTGATAGGTTTTTGTAATTTGGGTTTGCATGTCTTTAAAAATTCCTAAAATATATCATTTTCCCACACCTTTTTCTTTCCTCTTCTTTAAAGGAAAAGCTGTGAGTACCACATAGCTCTTGAAATTGTCTTCTTGGAAGGTTGCCCTCTTTTGAAATTTTTGCTCCATTTTTGATCCCAGGATTTATTTGGAGGGCAGGTGTCATTTACAGAATGGCAAGTTGGTGAATATTTAGTGACCTTTAGCAGTGGGTTGAAAGCTGCTGTTGTGGGAAATGGCCACAAGGAGGCAGCATTTCTCCATTCCCAAATCTGAGTACTAGGGCAGCAGAGCCTTTCTGGAAGTCATGTTCCTAGGTTGTAAATTAGAATGGAATGTGCCAGGAGAAACCCCCATAAGTTTAGGTCTCATTACTTCTTGTTTTTGTTATTTTTTTTAATCGGGGTAAGGACTAGAATATTGTTTGTCCTAGGGGTACACAATCTGGTTCATTTGTACATTATATATGTCTACTCTACAGATCCTCTTCCCATGTAAAATATTACAGAGTGTTCTGTAGACCTCCCTTGCTATATGGTCGGTCGTTTTGAAATATGTATATAATATGTATTTGGATATGTATAGTAACACTAATCTCATTTATCCATTCCCCCCACCTTTCCTTTTAGATGAGCATAGTTGGTTTTCTAAGTCTGTGAGTGTCTTTCTCTGTGGAAATATGTTCATTTGTGTCAGTGATTAGATAACGCCTCTAAGGGATATCATAGGATATAGGTCTTTTGCTTTCCGACTTACCTCATGTTTTGTGATTATCTCCAGGCTCATCTCTGGTGCCTCAAAGAGCAGTGTTTCATTGTTTTCCATGGCTAATATTCCATTGTGTACATGGACTCCTTCTTCTTTATCCATTCACCTGTTGATGGACATTTTGGTTGCTTCCCATCTTGGCTATTTTGAATAAGGCTGCAGTGCAGCCTTTGCAGCCTGTGTCTTTTCGATCCTGGTCTTCTCAGGTGAGAGGCCCAGTGGTGTGCCTGCTGGATTGAATGGTACCTCAGTTTTCACTTTTCAACGCAGTTCCTTTCGGTAGTCATTATTGGCTGTTAACCACTTTCCTTCCCACCAGCACCTAGAGGTTACACAGTTCTCTACAACCCCGTCAGCATTTATTGTTGGTAGACTTTTTGCTGACGGTCAGTCGACAGGTGTGAGTTGAAACCTTTTGGTTGATTAGATTGCATGAGTCTAATAATTCCTGAGGTTGAGCTTTTACCCATTTTCCTGTTTTTTTGTTTAAAGAGAGTGAGGAATACTTACCTCTGCATACTATCTTCTTGAAACATTCGCCTGTTTTGAATTTCTTTTGTCCATTCCCCACCTGAGCACAATTTTTGACGGCAGGTGTCCTTTACAGCCCTGAGCCCTTGTGAATTTTAAGTGACCAGTAGCTGTGGGTTTAAAGCTGCTCTTGCGGGAAACGGCCACAAGGGGGCAGCATTTCTCCTTTACCAAATCTGGTCACTAGGGCAACAGAGCCTTAATGGAAGTCGTGTTCTAGGTTGTAAAGTACAATGGAATGTGCCGGGAAAAAGCCCTTTAAGTGTATGTGTCATTCCTTCTTGTTTGTATTTTTAACAAAATTTTTATTCTTTATCACAGCAAATTCGATTACAATGGTTTGTTTGGTCTAGGTGTGCAAGACGTGGTTCCTTCACACATATACATATATCTATTCTTCTTTGGAATCTCTTCCCGTGTAGGTTATGACACAATGTTGAGTAGTCTTCTCTTGGTATTCTGTAGGTCTTTGGTGATTATATATTTCACGTGTGTTTGTATATCTCTGTTCACCTCAATATGGTAATGTACCCAATCCTCACACCTTTCCATTTGGTGAACCTTAAGTTTTTGTACTGAATCTGTGATTGCCTTTCTCTGTGGAAGTATCTTCGTTTGTATCAATTTTTAGGTAACACCTCTATGTGGTATGATAGGATATGTGTCTTTCGCTTTCTCACTTATTCCAAGTTGCGTGATTACTTCTAGAGTCATCTATGGTGCTGCAAATGGCATTGCTTCATTTTATCGCTAGCTCATAATCCATCTGTACATGTAGCAGTTCTTCTTTGTCCACCCATCTGTCGGTGGACTTTTTGGTGACTTCCATATCTTGGCTATGGTAATACTGTGCAATGCAGATTTGCCTGCCTCTTTCTTTCCAATTCTGTCTTCTTAGGTTATAGGTCCAGGAATAAGCCTCTGGATCGTACGGTAGCTCAATGTTTACCTTTTAACGGCACCTCCACTCTGCTCTCATGAGTGGCTCTCTCCAGGTTACATCCCACTTAAAGTGGAGGGTTTGCATTTCTCCACAGCACCTTCAGCATTTATTCTTTGTGGTTTTTTACTGATGGTTATTCTGACTGGTGTGAGCTGATACGTCTTTGTGGCTGAATTTGCATGTGTCTCATGATCCATTAAAACTGAGCTTTAAGGCAGGTCCTTTTCATTTTTCAGGCTGTGAGTACAGCTTAGTTCTTCAAAGTGTTTTCTTAAAGTATGTATGTCATAATTTTAAAATTTTTTCGCCATTACCTCCCTGAAGACATTTTGCGGTGACCATTAGCACAGGCTTAAACCTGCGTTTGCAGGTAACGGCCAGAGGGTGGCAGTCTTTCTACGTTCCCCATGCTGGTACTAGGGCAACAGGCCTTCCGGCCAGTGGTGTTCCTCGGTTATAAATTAGAGTGGATTGTGCCTGAAGAAACCCACAAATGCTGATGTCTCCTTACTTATGTTTGTCTTTTAAATTTACCTTATATTTATTATTGGAGCAATATTACATTGTGTACATGGAACAGTTCTTCTTGGTGCGTTCCTCTGTTGATGGACATTTTCATTGCTTCCAAATGTTGGCTATGGTCAATATGGCTGGAGTGCAGGATTGCCAGCCTGTGACGTTTTGATTCTCATTTTCTCAGGGGATAGGCCCAGCAGTGGGTATGACTGATTGACGGGTAGCTCAGTGTTTACCTTTTCAAGGCACTTCCATTGTGTTTTCACTAGTGGCTCTTACCACGTCCCCCTTAGGGCCGAGTGTACGCATTCCTCCACAGTCCCTTCAGCATTTATTTTTTGAAACATTTTTGCTGATGGCCATTCTGACTGCTGTGAGCTGATAGGTTTTTGTAATTTGGGTTTGCATGTCTTTAAAAATTCCTAAAATATATCATTTTCCCACACCTTTTCTTTCCTCTTTAAAGGAAAAGCTGTGAGTACCACATAGCTCTTGAAATTGTCTTCTTGGAAGGTTGCCCTCTTTTGAAATTTTTGCTCCATTTTTGATCCCAGGATTTATTTGGAGGGCAGGTGTCATTTACAGAATGGCAAGTTGGTGAATATTTAGTGACCTTTAGCAGTGGGTTGAAAGCTGCTGTTTTGTTAAATGGCCACAAGGAGGCAGCATTTCTCCATTCCCAAATCTGAGTACTAGGGCAGCAGAGCCTTTCTGGAAGTCGTGTTCCTAGGTTGTAAATTAGAATGGAATGTGCCAGGAGAAACCCCCATAAGTTTAGGTCTCATTACTTCTTGTTTTTGTTATTTTTTTTAATCGGGGTAAGGACTAGAATATTGTTTGTCCTAGGGGTACACAATCTGGTTCATTTGTACATTATATATGTCTACTCTACAGATCCTCTTCCCATGTAAAATATTACAGAGTGTTCTGTAGACCTCCCTTGCTATATGGTCGGTCGTTTTGAAATATGTATATAATATGTATTTGGATATGTATAGTAACACTAATCTCATTTATCCATTCCCCCCACCTTTCCTTTTAGATGAGCATAGTTGGTTTTCTAAGTCTGTGAGTGTCTTTCTCTGTGGAAATATGTTCATTTGTGTCAGTGATTAGATAACGCCTCTAAGGGATATCATAGGATATAGGTCTTTTGCTTTCCGACTTACCTCATGTTTTGTGATTATCTCCAGGCTCATCTCTGGTGCCTCAAAGAGCAGTGTTTCATTGTTTTCCATGGCTAATATTCCATTGTGTACATGGACTCCTTCTTCTTTATCCATTCACCTGTTGATGGACATTTTGGTTGCTTCCCATCTTGGCTATTTTGAATAAGGCTGCAGTGCAGCATTTGCAGCCTGTGTCTTTTCGATCCTGGTCTTCTCAGGTGAGAGGCCCAGTGGTGTGCCTGCTGGATTGAATGGTACCTCAGTTTTCACTTTTCAACGCAGTTCCTTTCGGTAGTCATTATTGGCTGTTAACCACTTTCCTTCCCACCAGCACCTAGAGGTTACACAGTTCTCTACAACCCCGTCAGCATTTATTGTTGGTAGACTTTTTGCTGACGGTCAGTCGACAGGTGTGAGTTGAAACCTTTTGGTTGATTAGATTGCATGAGTCTAATCATTCCTGAGGTTGAGCTTTTACCCATTTTCCTGTTTTTTTGTTTAAAGAGAGTGAGGAATACTTACCTCTGCATACTATCTTCTTGAAACATTCGCCTGTTTTGAATTTCTTTTGTCCATTCCCCACCTGAGCACAATTTTTGATGGCAGGTGTCCTTTACAGCCCTGAGCCCTTGTGAATTTTAAGTGACCAGTAGCTGTGGGTTTAAAGCTGCTCTTGCGGGAAACGGCCACAAGGGGGCAGCATTTCTCCTTTACCAAATCTGGTCACTAGGGCAACAGAGCCTTAATGGAAGTCGTGTTCTAGGTTGTAAAGTACAATGGAATGTGCCGGGAAAAAGCCCTTTAAGTGTATGTGTCATTCCTTCTTGTTTGTATTTTTAACAAAATTTTTATTCTTTATCACAGCAAATTCGATTACAATGGTTTGTTTGGTCTAGGTGTGCAAGACGTGGTTCCTTCACACATATACATATATCTATTCTTCTTTGGAATCTCTTCCCGTGTAGGTTATGATACAATGTTGAGTAGTCTTCTCTTGGTATTCTGTAGGTCTTTGGTGATTATATATTTCACGTGTGTTTGTATATCTCTGTTCACCTCAATATGGTAATGTACCCAATCCTCACACCTTTCCATTTGGTGAACCTTAAGTTTTTGTACTGAATCTGTGATTGCCTTTCTCTGTGGAAGTATCTTCGTTTGTATCAATTTTTAGGTAACACCTCTATGTGGTATGATAGGATATGTGTCTTTCGCTTTCTCACTTATTCCAAGTTGCGTGATTACTTCTAGAGTCATCTATGGTGCTGCAAATGGCATTGTTTCATTTTATCGCTAGCTCATAATCCATCTGTACATGTAGCAGTTCTTCTTTGTCCACCCATCTGTCGGTGGACTTTTTGGTGACTTCCATATCTTGGCTATGGTAATACTGTGCAATGCAGATTTGCCTGCCTCTTTCTTTCCAATTCTGTCTTCTTAGGTTATAGGTCCAGGAATAAGCCTCTGGATCGTACGGTAGCTCAATGTTTACCTTTTAACGGCACCTCCACTCTGCTCTCATGAGTGGCTCTCTCCAGGTTACATCCCACTTAAAGTGGAGGGTTTGCATTTCTCCACAGCACCTTCAGCATTTATTCTTTGTGGTTTTTTACTGATGGTTATTCTGACTGGTGTGAGCTGATACGTCTTTGTGGCTGAATTTGCATGTGTCTCATGATCCATTAAAACTGAGCTTTAAGGCAGGTCCTTTTCATTTTTCAGGCTGTGAGTACCGCTTAGTTCTTCAAAGTGTTTTCTTAAAGTATGTATGTCATAATTTTAAAATTTTTTGGCCATTACCTCCCTGAAGACATTTTGCGGTGACCATTAGCACAGGCTTAAACCTGCGTTTGCAGGTAACGGCCAGAGGGTGGCGGTCTTTCTACGTTCCCCATGCTGGTACTAGGGCAACAGGCCTTCCGGCCAGTGGTGTTCCTCGGTTATAAATTAGAGTGGAATGTGCCTGAAGAAACCCACAAATGCTGATGTCTCCTTACTTATGTTTGTCTTTTAAATTTACCTTATATTTATTATTGGAGCAATATTACATTGTGTACATGGAAGAGTTCTTCTTGGTGCGTTCCTCTGTTGATGGACATTTTCATTGCTTCCAAATGTTGGCTATGGTCAATATGGCTGGAGTGCAGGATTGCCAGCCTGTGACGTTTTGATTCTCATTTTCTCAGGGGATAGGCCCAGCAGTGGGTATGACTGATTGACGGGTAGCTCAGTGTTTACCTTTTCAAGGCACTTCCATTGTGTTTTCATTAGTGGCTCTTACCACGTCCCCCTTAGGGCCGAGTGTACGCATTCCTCCACAGTCCCTTCAGCATTTATTTTTTGAAACATTTTTGCTGATGGCCATTCTGACTGCTGTGAGCTGATAGGGTTTTGTAATTTGGGTTTGCATGTCTTTAAAAATTCCTAAAATATATCATTTTCCCACACCTTTTTCTTTCCTCTTCTTTAAAGGAAAAGCTGTGAGTACCACATAGCTCTTGAAATTGTCTTCTTGGAAGGTTGCCCTCTTTTGAAATTTTTGCTCCATTTTTGATCCCAGGATTTATTTGGAGGGCAGGTGTCATTTACAGAATGGCAAGTTGGTGAATATTTAGTGACCTTTAGCAGTGGGTTGAAAGCTGCTGTTGTGGGAAATGGCCACAAGGAGGCAGCATTTCTCCATTCCCAAATCTGAGTACTAGGGCAGCAGAGCCTTTCTGGAAGTCGTGTTCCTAGGTTGTAAATTAGAATGGAATGTGCCAGGAGAAACCCCCATAAGTTTAGGTCTCATTACTTCTTGTTTTTGTTAATTTTTTTAATCGGGGTAAGGACTAGAATATTGTTTGTCCTAGGGGTACACAATCTGGTTCATTTGTACATTATATATGTCTACTCTACAGATCCTCTTCCCATGTAAAATATTACAGAGTGTTCTGTAGACCTCCCTTGCTATATGGTCGGTCGTTTTGAAATATGTATATAATATGTATTTGGATATGTATAGTAACACTAATCTCATTTATCCATTCCCCCCACCTTTCCTTTTAGATGAGCATAGTTGGTTTTCTAAGTCTGTGAGTGTCTTTCTCTGTGGAAATATGTTCATTTGTGTCAGTGATTAGATAACGCCTCTAAGGGATATCATAGGATATAGGTCTTTTGCTTTCCGACTTACCTCATGTTTTGTGATTATCTCCAGGCTCATCTCTGGTGCCTCAAAGAGCAGTGTTTCATTGTTTTCCATGGCTAATATTCCATTGTGTACATGGACTCCTTCTTCTTTATCCATTCACCTGTTGATGGACATTTTGGTTGCTTCGCATCTTGGCTATTTTGAATAAGGCTGCAGTGCAGCATTTGCAGCCTGTGTCTTTTCGATCCTGGTCTTCTCAGGTGAGAGGCCCAGTGGTGTGCCTGCTGGATTGAATGGTACCTCAGTTTTCACTTTTCAACGCAGTTCCTTTCGGTGGTCATTATTGGCTGTTAACCACTTTCCATCCCACCAGCACCTAGAGGTTACACAGTTCTCTACAACCCCGTCAGCATTTATTGTTGGTAGACTTTTTGCTGACGGTCAGTCGACAGGTGTGAGTTGGAACCTTTTGGTTGATTAGATTGCATGAGTCTAATAATTCCTGAGGTTGAGCTTTTACCCATTTTCCTGTTTTTTTGTTTAAAGAGAGTGAGGAATACTTACCTCTGCATACTATCTTCTTGAAACATTCGCCTGTTTTGAATTTCTTTTGTCCATTCCCCACCTGAGCACAATTTTTGACGGCAGGTGTCCTTTACAGCCCTGAGCCCTTGTGAATTTTAAGTGACCAGTAGCTGTGGGTTTAAAGCTGCTCTTGCGGGAAACGGCCACAAGGGGGCAGCATTTCTCCTTTACCAAATCTGGTCACTAGGGCAACAGAGCCTTAATGGAAGTCGTGTTCTAGGTTGTAAAGTACAATGGAATGTGCCGGGAAAAAGCCCTTTAAGTGTATGTGTCATTCCTTCTTGTTTGTATTTTTAACAAAATTTTTATTCTTTATCACAGCAAATTCGATTACAATGGTTTGTTTGGTCTAGGTGTGCAAGATGTGGTTCCTTCACACATATACATATATCTATTCTTCTTTGGAATCTCTTCCCGTGTAGGTTATGACACAATGTTGAGTAGTCTTCTCTTGGTATTCTGTAGGTCTTTGGTGATTATATATTTCACGTGTGTTTGTATATCTCTGTTCACCTCAATATGGTAATGTACCCAATCCTCACACGTTTCCATTTGGTGAACCTTAAGTTTTTGTACTGAATCTGTGATTGCCTTTCTCTGTGGAAGTATCTTCGTTTGTATCAATTTTTAGGTAACACCTCTATGTGGTATGATAGGATATGTGTCTTTCGCTTTCTCACTTACTCCAAGTTGCGTGATTACTTCTAGAGTCATCTATGGTGCTGCAAATGGCATTGTTTCATTTTATCGCTAGCTCATAATCCATCTGTACATGTAGCAGATCTTCTTTGTCCACCCATCTGTCGGTGGACTTTTTGGTGACTTCCATATCTTGGCTATGGTAATACTGTGCAATGCAGATTTGCCTGCCTCTTTCTTTCCAATTCTGTCTTCTTAGGTTATAGGTCCAGGAATAAGCCTCTGGATCGTACGGTAGCTCAATGTTTACCTTTTAACGGCACCTCCACTCTGCTCTCATGAGTGGCTCTCTCCAGGTTACATCCCACTTAAAGTGGAGGGTTTGCATTTCTCCACAGCACCTTCAGCATTTATTCTTTGTGGTTTTTTACTGATGGTTATTCTGACTGGTGTGAGCTGATACGTCTTTGTGGCTGAATTTGCATGTGTCTCATGATCCATTAAAACTGAGCTTTAAGGCAGGTCCTTTTCATTTTTCAGGCTGTGAGTACAGCTTAGTTCTTCAAAGTGTTTTCTTAAAGTATGTATGTCATAATTTTAAAATTTTTTCGCCATTACCTCCCTGAAGACATTTTGCGGTGACCATTAGCACAGGCTTAAACCTGCGTTTGCAGGTAACGGCCAGAGGGTGGCAGTCTTTCTACGTTCCCCATGCTGGTACTAGGGCAACAGGCCTTCCGGCCAGTGGTGTTCCTCGGTTATAAATTAGAGTGAATTGTGCCTGAAGAAACCCACAAATGCTGATGTCTCCTTACTTATGTTTGTCTTTTAAATTTACCTTATATTTATTATTGGAGCAATATTACATTGTGTACATGGAACAGTTCTTCTTGGTGCGTTCCTCTGTTGATGGACATTTTCATTGCTTCCAAATGTTGGCTATGGTCAATATGGCTGGAGTGCAGGATTGCCAGCCTGTGACGTTTTGATTCTCATTTTCTCAGGGGATAGGCGCAGCAGTGGGTATGACTGATTGACGGGTAGCTCAGTGTTTACCTTTTCAAGGCACTTCCATTGTGTTTTCATTAGTGGCTCTTACCACGTCCCCCTTAGGGCCGAGTGTACGCATTCCTCCACAGTCCCTTCAGCATTTATTTTTTGAAACATTTTTGCTGATGGCCATTCTGACTGCTGTGAGCTGATACGTTTTTGTAATTTGGGTTTGCATGTCTTTAAAAATTCCTAAAATATATCATTTTCCCACACCTTTTCTTTCCTCTTTAAAGGAAAAGCTGTGAGTACCACATAGCTCTTGAAATTGTCTTCTTGGAAGGTTGCCCTCTTTTGAAATTTTTGCTCCATTTTTGATCCCAGGATTTATTTGGAGGGCAGGTGTCATTTACAGAATGGCAAGTTGGTGAATATTTAGTGACCTTTAGCAGTGGGTTGAAAGCTGCTGTTGTGGGAAATGGCCACAAGGAGGCAGCATTTCTCCATTCCCAAATCTGAGTACTAGGGCAGCAGAGCCTTTCTGGAAGTCGTGTTCCTAGGTTGTAAATTAGAATGGAATGTGCCAGGAGAAACCCCCATAAGTTTAGGTCTCATTACTTCTTGTTTTTGTTATTTTTTTTAATCGGGGTAAGGACTAGAATATTGTTTGTCCTAGGGGTACACAATCTGGTTCATTTGTACATTATATATGTCTACTCTACAGATCCTCTTCCCATGTAAAATATTACAGAGTGTTCTGTAGACCTCCCTTGCTATATGGTCGGTCGTTTTGAAATATGTATATAATATGTATTTGGATATGTATAGTAACACTAATCTCATTTATCCATTCCCCCCACCTTTCCTTTTAGATGAGCATAGTTGGTTTTCTAAGTCTGTGAGTGTCTTTCTCTGTGGAAATATGTTCATTTGTGTCAGTGATTAGATAACGCCTCTAAGGGATATCATAGGATATAGGTCTTTTGCTTTCCGACTTACCTCATGTTTTGTGATTATCTCCAGGCTCATCTCTGGTGCCTCAAAGAGCAGTGTTTCATTGTTTTCCATGGCTAATATTCCATTGTGTACATGGACTCCTTCTTCTTTATCCATTCACCTGTTGATGGACATTTTGGTTGCTTCCCATCTTGGCTATTTTGAATAAGGCTGCAGTGCAGCTTTTGCAGCCTGTGTCTTTTCGATCCTGGTCTTCTCAGGTGAGAGGCCCAGTGGTGTGCCTGCTGGATTGAATGGTACCTCAGTTTTCACTTTTCAACGCAGTTCCTTTCGGTAGTCATTATTGGCTGTTAACCACTTTCCTTCCCACCAGCACCTAGAGGTTACACAGTTCTCTACAACCCCGTCAGCATTTATTGTTGGTAGACTTTTTGCTGACGGTCAGTCGACAGGTGTGAGTTGAAACCTTTTGGTTGATTAGATTGCATGAGTCTAATAATTCCTGAGGTTGAGCTTTTACCCATTTTCCTGTTTTTTTGTTTAAAGAGAGTGAGGAATACTTACCTCTGCATACTATCTTCTTGAAACATTCGCCTGTTTTGAATTTCTTTTGTCCATTCCCCACCTGAGCACAATTTTTGACGGCAGGTGTCCTTTACAGCCCTGAGCCCTTGTGAATTTTAAGTGACCAGTAGCTGTGGGTTTAAAGCTGCTCTTGCGGGAAACGGCCACAAGGGGGCAGCATTTCTCCTTTACCAAATCTGGTCACTAGGGCAACAGAGCCTTAATGGAAGTCGTGTTCTAGGTTGTAAAGTACAATGGAATGTGCCGGGAAAAAGCCCTTTAAGTGTATGTGTCATTCCTTCTTGTTTGTATTTTTAACAAAATTTTTATTCTTTATCACAGCAAATTCGATTACAATGGTTTGTTTGGTCTAGGTGTGCAAGACGTGGTTCCTTCACACATATACATATATCTATTCTTCTTTGGAATCTCTTCCCGTGTAGGTTATGACACAATGTTGAGTAGTCTTCTCTTGGTATTCTGTAGGTCTTTGGTGATTATATATTTCACGTGTGTTTGTATATCTCTGTTCACCTCAATATGGTAATGTACCCAATCCTCACACGTTTCCATTTGGTGAACCTTAAGTTTTTGTACTGAATCTGTGATTGCCTTTCTCTGTGGAAGTATCTTCGTTTGTATCAATTTTTAGGTAACACCTCTATGTGGTATGATAGGATATGTGTCTTTCGTTTTCTCACTTATTCCAAGTTGCGTGATTACTTCTAGAGTCATCTATGGTGCTGCAAATGGCATTGCTTCATTTTATCGCTAGCTCATAATCCATCTGTACATGTAGCAGTTCTTCTTTGTCCACCCATCTGTCGGTGGACTTTTTGGTGACTTCCATATCTTGGCTATGGTAATACTGTGCAATGCAGATTTGCCTGCCTCTTTCTTTCCAATTCTGTCTTCTTAGGTTATAGGTCCAGGAATAAGCCTCTGGATCGTACGGTAGCTCAATGTTTACCTTTTAACGGCACCTCCACTCTGCTCTCATGAGTGGCTCTCTCCAGGTTACATCCCACTTAAAGTGGAGGGTTTGCATTTCTCCACAGCACCTTCAGCATTTATTCTTTGTGGTTTTTTACTGATGGTTATTCTGACTGGTGTGAGCTGATACGTCTTTGTGGCTGAATTTGCATGTGTCTCATGATCCATTAAAACTGAGCTTTAAGGCAGGTCCTTTTCATTTTTCAGGCTGTGAGTACCGCTTAGTTCTTCAAAGTGTTTTCTTAAAGTATGTATGTCATAATTTTAAAATTTTTTGGCCATTACCTCCCTGAAGACATTTTGCGGTGACCATTAGCACAGGCTTAAACCTGCGTTTGCAGGTAACGGCCAGAGGGTGGCGGTCTTTCTACGTTCCCCATGCTGGTACTAGGGCAACAGGCCTTCCGGCCAGTGGTGTTCCTCGGTTATAAATTAGAGTGGAATGTGCCTGAAGAAACCCACAAATGCTGATGTCTCCTTACTTATGTTTGTCTTTTAAATTTACCTTATATTTATTATTGGAGCAATATTACATTGTGTACATGGAAGAGTTCTTCTTGGTGCGTTCCTCTGTTGATGGACATTTTCATTGCTTCCAAATGTTGGCTATGGTCAATATGGCTGGAGTGCAGGATTGCCAGCCTGTGACGTTTTGATTCTCATTTTCTCAGGGGATAGGCCCAGCAGTGGGTATGACTGATTGACGGGTAGCTCAGTGTTTACCTTTTCAAGGCACTTCCATTGTGTTTTCATTAGTGGCTCTTACCACGTCCCCCTTAGGGCCGAGTGTACGCATTCCTCCACAGTCCCTTCAGCATTTATTTTTTGAAACATTTTTGCTGATGGCCATTCTGACTGCTGTGAGCTGATAGGTTTTTGTAATTTGGGTTTGCATGTCTTTAAAAATTCCTAAAATATATCATTTTCCCACACCTTTTTCTTTCCTCTTCTTTAAAGGAAAAGCTGTGAGTACCACATAGCTCTTGAAATTGTCTTCTTGGAAGGTTGCCCTCTTTTGAAATTTTTGCTCCATTTTTGATCCCAGGATTTATTTGGAGGGCAGGTGTCATTTACAGAATGGCAAGTTGGTGAATATTTAGTGACCTTTAGCAGTGGGTTGAAAGCTGCTGTTTTGTTAAATGGCCACAAGGAGGCAGCATTTCTTCATTCCCAAATCTGAGTACTAGGGCAGCAGAGCCTTTCTGGAAGTCGTGTTCCTAGGTTGTAAATTAGAATGGAATGTGCCAGGAGAAACCCCCATAAGTTTAGGTCTCATTACTTCTTGTTTTTGTTAATTTTTTTAATCGGGGTAAGGACTAGAATATTGTTTGTCCTAGGGGTACACAATCTGGTTCATTTGTACATTATATATGTCTACTCTACAGATCCTCTTCCCATGTAAAATATTACAGAGTGTTCTGTAGACCTCCCTTGCTATATGGTCGGTCGTTTTGAAATATGTATATAATATGTATTTGGATATGTATAGTAACACTAATCTCATTTATCCATTCCCCCCACCTTTCCTTTTAGATGAGCATAGTTGGTTTTCTAAGTCTGTGAGTGTCTTTCTCTGTGGAAATATGTTCATTTGTGTCAGTGATTAGATAACGCCTCTAAGGGATATCATAGGATATAGGTCTTTTGCTTTCCGACTTACCTCATGTTTTGTGATTATCTCCAGGCTCATCTCTGGTGCCTCAAAGAGCAGTGTTTCATTGTTTTCCATGGCTAATATTCCATTGTGTACATGGACTCCTTCTTCTTTATCCATTCACCTGTTGATGGACATTTTGGTTGCTTCGCATCTTGGCTATTTTGAATAAGGCTGCAGTGCAGCATTTGCAGCCTGTGTCTTTTCGATCCTGGTCTTCTCAGGTGAGAGGCCCAGTGGTGTGCCTGCTGGATTGAATGGTACCTCAGTTTTCACTTTTCAACGCAGTTCCTTTCGGTGGTCATTATTGGCTGTTAACCACTTTCCATCCCACCAGCACCTAGAGGTTACACAGTTCTCTACAACCCCGTCAGCATTTATTGTTGGTAGACTTTTTGCTGACGGTCAGTCGACAGGTGTGAGTTGGAACCTTTTGGTTGATTAGATTGCATGAGTCTAATAATTCCTGAGGTTGAGCTTTTACCCATTTTCCTGTTTTTTTGTTTAAAGAGAGTGAGGAATACTTACCTCTGCATACTATCTTCTTGAAACATTCGCCTGTTTTGAATTTCTTTTGTCCATTCCCCACCTGAGCACAATTTTTGACGGCAGGTGTCCTTTACAGCCCTGAGCCCTTGTGAATTTTAAGTGACCAGTAGCTGTGGGTTTAAAGCTGCTCTTGCGGGAAACGGCCACAAGGGGGCAGCATTTCTCCTTTACCAAATCTGGTCACTAGGGCAACAGAGCCTTAATGGAAGTCGTGTTCTAGGTTGTAAAGTACAATGGAATGTGCCGGGAAAAAGCCCTTTAAGTTTATGTGTCATTCCTTCTTGTTTGTATTTTTAACAAAATTTTTATTCTTTATCACAGCAAATTCGATTACAATGGTTTGTTTGGTCTAGGTGTGCAAGACGAGGTTCCTTCACACATATACATATATCTATTCTTCTTTGGAATCTTTTCCCGTGTAGGTTATGACACAATGTTGAGTAGTCTTCTCTTGGTATTCTGTAGGTCTTTGGTGATTATATATTTCACGTGTGTTTGTATATCTCTGTTCACCTCAATATGGTAATGTACCCAATCCTCACACGTTTCCATTTGGTGAACCTTAAGTTTTTGTACTGAATCTGTGATTGCCTTTCTCTGTGGAAGTATCTTCGTTTGTATCAATTTTTAGGTAACACCTCTATGTGGTATGATAGGATATGTGTCTTTCGCTTTCTCACTTACTCCAAGTTGCGTGATTACTTCTAGAGTCATCTATGGTGCTGCAAATGGCATTGTTTCATTTTATCGCTAGCTCATAATCCATCTGTACATGTAGCAGATCTTCTTTGTCCACCCATCTGTCGGTGGACTTTTTGGTGACTTCCATATCTTGGCTATGGTAATACTGTGCAATGCAGATTTGCCTGCCTCTTTCTTTCAAATTCTGTCTTCTTAGGTTATAGCTCCAGGAATAAGCCTCTGGATCGTACGGTAGCTCAATGTTTACCTTTTAACGGCACCTCCACTCTGCTCTCATGAGTGGCTCTCTCCAGGTTACATCCCACTTAAAGTGGAGGGTTTGCGTTTCTCCACAGCACCTTCAGCATTTATTCTTTGTGGTTTTTTACTGATGGTTATTCTGACTGGTGTGAGCTGATACGTCTTTGTGGCTGAATTTGCATGTGTCTCATGATCCATTAAAACTGAGCTTTAAGGCAGGTCCTTTTCATTTTTCAGGCTGTGAGTACAGCTTAGTTCTTCAAAGTGTTTTCTTAAAGTATGTATGTCATAATTTTAAAATTTTTTCGCCATTACCTCCCTGAAGACATTTTGCGGTGACCATTAGCACAGGCTTAAACCTGCGTTTGCAGGTAACGGCCAGAGGGTGGCAGTCTTTCTACGTTCCCCATGCTGGTACTAGGGCAACAGGCCTTCCGGCCAGTGGTGTTCCTCGGTTATAAATTAGAGTGGATTGTGCCTGAAGAAACCCACAAATGCTGATGTCTCCTTACTTATGTTTGTCTTTTAAATTTACCTTATATTTATTATTGGAGCAATATTACATTGTGTACATGGAAGAGTTCTTCTTGGTGCGTTCCTCTGTTGATGGACATTTTCATTGCTTCCAAATGTTGGCTATGGTCAATATGGCTGGAGTGCAGGATTGCCAGCCTGTGACGTTTTGATTCTCATTTTCTCAGGGGATAGGCCCAGCAGTGGGTATGACTGATTGACGGGTAGCTCAGTGTTTACCTTTTCAAGGCACTTCCATTGTGTTTTCACTAGTGGCTCTTACCACGTCCCCCTTAGGGCCGAGTGTACGCATTCCTCCACAGTCCCTTCAGCATTTATTTTTTGAAACATTTTTGCTGATGGCCATTCTGACTGCTGTGAGCTGATAGGGTTTTGTAATTTGGGTTTGCATGTCTTTAAAAATTCCTAAAATATATCATTTTCCCACACCTTTTCTTTCCTCTTTAAAGGAAAAGCTGTGAGTACCACATAGCTCTTGAAATTGTCTTCTTGGAAGGTTGCCCTCTTTTGAAATTTTTGCTCCATTTTTGATCCCAGGATTTATTTGGAGGGCAGGTGTCATTTACAGAATGGCAAGTTGGTGAATATTTAGTGACCTTTAGCAGTGGGTTGAAAGCTGCTGTTTTGTTAAATGGCCACAAGGAGGCAGCATTTCTCCATTCCCAAATCTGAGTACTAGGGCAGCAGAGCCTTTCTGGAAGTCGTGTTCCTAGGTTGTAAATTAGAATGGAATGTGCCAGGAGAAACCCCCATAAGTTTAGGTCTCATTACTTCTTGTTTTTGTTAATTTTTTTAATCGGGGTAAGGACTAGAATATTGTTTGTCCTAGGGGTACACAATCTGGTTCATTTGTACATTATATATGTCTACTCTACAGATCCTCTTCCCATGTAAAATATTACAGAGTGTTCTGTAGACCTCCCTTGCTATATGGTCGGTCGTTTTGAAATATGTATATAATATGTATTTGGATATGTATAGTAACACTAATCTCATTTATCCATTCCCCCCACCTTTCCTTTTAGATGAGCATAGTTGGTTTTCTAAGTCTGTGAGTGTCTTTCTCTGTGGAAATATGTTCATTTGTGTCAGTGATTAGATAACGCCTCTAAGGGATATCATAGGATATAGGTCTTTTGCTTTCCGACTTACCTCATGTTTTGTGATTATCTCCAGGCTCATCTCTGGTGCCTCAAAGAGCAGTGTTTCATTGTTTTCCATGGCTAATATTCCATTGTGTACATGGACTCCTTCTTCTTTATCCATTCACCTGTTGATGGACATTTTGGTTGCTTCCCATCTTGGCTATTTTGAATAAGGCTGCAGTGCAGCTTTTGCAGCCTGTGTCTTTTCGATCCTGGTCTTCTCAGGTGAGAGGCCCAGTGGTGTGCCTGCTGGATTGAATGGTACCTCAGTTTTCACTTTTCAACGCAGTTCCTTTCGGTAGTCATTATTGGCTGTTAACCACTTTCCTTCCCACCAGCACCTAGAGGTTACACAGTTCTCTACAACCCCGTCAGCATTTATTGTTGGTAGACTTTTTGCTGACGGTCAGTCGACAGGTGTGAGTTGAAACCTTTTGGTTGATTAGATTGCATGAGTCTAATAATTCCTGAGGTTGAGCTTTTACCCATTTTCCTGTTTTTTTGTTTAAAGAGAGTGAGGAATACTTACCTCTGCATACTATCTTCTTGAAACATTCGCCTGTTTTGAATTTCTTTTGTCCATTCCCCACCTGAGCACAATTTTTGATGGCAGGTGTCCTTTACAGCCCTGAGCCCTTGTGAATTTTAAGTGACCAGTAGCTGTGGGTTTAAAGCTGCTCTTGCGGGAAACGGCCACAAGGGGGCAGCATTTCTCCTTTACCAAATCTGGTCACTAGGGCAACAGAGCCTTAATGGAAGTCGTGTTCTAGGTTGTAAAGTACAATGGAATGTGCCGGGAAAAAGCCCTTTAAGTGTATGTGTCATTCCTTCTTGTTTGTATTTTTAACAAAATTTTTATTCTTTATCACAGCAAATTCGATTACAATGGTTTGTTTGGTCTAGGTGTGCAAGACGTGGTTCCTTCACACATATACATATATCTATTCTTCTTTGGAATCTCTTCCCGTGTAGGTTATGATACAATGTTGAGTAGTCTTCTCTTGGTATTCTGTAGGTCTTTGGTGATTATATATTTCACGTGTGTTTGTATATCTCTGTTCACCTCAATATGGTAATGTACCCAATCCTCACACCTTTCCATTTGGTGAACCTTAAGTTTTTGTACTGAATCTGTGATTGCCTTTCTCTGTGGAAGTATCTTCGTTTGTATCAATTTTTAGGTAACACCTCTATGTGGTATGATAGGATATGTGTCTTTCGCTTTCTCACTTATTCCAAGTTGCGTGATTACTTCTAGAGTCATCTATGGTGCTGCAAATGGCATTGTTTCATTTTATCGCTAGCTCATAATCCATCTGTACATGTAGCAGTTCTTCTTTGTCCACCCATCTGTCGGTGGACTTTTTGGTGACTTCCATATCTTGGCTATGGTAATACTGTGCAATGCAGATTTGCCTGCCTCTTTCTTTCCAATTCTGTCTTCTTAGGTTATAGGTCCAGGAATAAGCCTCTGGATCGTACGGTAGCTCAATGTTTACCTTTTAACGGCACCTCCACTCTGCTCTCATGAGTGGCTCTCTCCAGGTTACATCCCACTTAAAGTGGAGGGTTTGCATTTCTCCACAGCACCTTCAGCATTTATTCTTTGTGGTTTTTTACTGATGGTTATTCTGACTGGTGTGAGCTGATACGTCTTTGTGGCTGAATTTGCATGTGTCTCATGATCCATTAAAACTGAGCTTTAAGGCAGGTCCTTTTCATTTTTCAGGCTGTGAGTACCGCTTAGTTCTTCAAAGTGTTTTCTTAAAGTATGTATGTCATAATTTTAAAATTTTTTGGCCATTACCTCCCTGAAGACATTTTGCGGTGACCATTAGCACAGGCTTAAACCTGCGTTTGCAGGTAACGGCCAGAGGGTGGCGGTCTTTCTACGTTCCCCATGCTGGTACTAGGGCAACAGGCCTTCCGGCCAGTGGTGTTCCTCGGTTATAAATTAGAGTGGAATGTGCCTGAAGAAACCCACAAATGCTGATGTCTCCTTACTTATGTTTGTCTTTTAAATTTACCTTATATTTATTATTGGAGCAATATTACATTGTGTACATGGAAGAGTTCTTCTTGGTGCGTTCCTCTGTTGATGGACATTTTCATTGCTTCCAAATGTTGGCTATGGTCAATATGGCTGGAGTGCAGGATTGCCAGCCTGTGACGTTTTGATTCTCATTTTCTCAGGGGATAGGCCCAGCAGTGGGTATGACTGATTGACGGGTAGCTCAGTGTTTACCTTTTCAAGGCACTTCCATTGTGTTTTCATTAGTGGCTCTTACCACGTCCCCCTTAGGGCCGAGTGTACGCATTCCTCCACAGTCCCTTCAGCATTTATTTTTTGAAACATTTTTGCTGATGGCCATTCTGACTGCTGTGAGCTGATAGGGTTTTGTAATTTGGGTTTGCATGTCTTTAAAAATTCCTAAAATATATCATTTTCCCACACCTTTTTCTTTCCTCTTCTTTAAAGGAAAAGCTGTGAGTACCACATAGCTCTTGAAATTGTCTTCTTGGAAGGTTGCCCTCTTTTGAAATTTTTGCTCCATTTTTGATCCCAGGATTTATTTGGAGGGCAGGTGTCATTTACAGAATGGCAAGTTGGTGAATATTTAGTGACCTTTAGCAGTGGGTTGAAAGCTGCTGTTGTGGGAAATGGCCACAAGGAGGCAGCATTTCTCCATTCCCAAATCTGAGTACTAGGGCAGCAGAGCCTTTCTGGAAGTCGTGTTCCTAGGTTGTAAATTAGAATGGAATGTGCCAGGAGAAACCCCCATAAGTTTAGGTCTCATTACTTCTTGTTTTTGTTAATTTTTTTAATCGGGGTAAGGACTAGAATATTGTTTGTCCTAGGGGTACACAATCTGGTTCATTTGTACATTATATATGTCTACTCTACAGATCCTCTTCCCATGTAAAATATTACAGAGTGTTCTGTAGACCTCCCTTGCTATATGGTCGGTCGTTTTGAAATATGTATATAATATGTATTTGGATATGTATAGTAACACTAATCTCATTTATCCATTCCCCCCACCTTTCCTTTTAGATGAGCATAGTTGGTTTTCTAAGTCTGTGAGTGTCTTTCTCTGTGGAAATATGTTCATTTGTGTCAGTGATTAGATAACGCCTCTAAGGGATATCATAGGATATAGGTCTTTTGCTTTCCGACTTACCTCATGTTTTGTGATTATCTCCAGGCTCATCTCTGGTGCCTCAAAGAGCAGTGTTTCATTGTTTTCCATGGCTAATATTCCATTGTGTACATGGACTCCTTCTTCTTTATCCATTCACCTGTTGATGGACATTTTGGTTGCTTCGCATCTTGGCTATTTTGAATAAGGCTGCAGTGCAGCATTTGCAGCCTGTGTCTTTTCGATCCTGGTCTTCTCAGGTGAGAGGCCCAGTGGTGTGCCTGCTGGATTGAATGGTACCTCAGTTTTCACTTTTCAACGCAGTTCCTTTCGGTGGTCATTATTGGCTGTTAACCACTTTCCATCCCACCAGCACCTAGAGGTTACACAGTTCTCTACAACCCCGTCAGCATTTATTGTTGGTAGACTTTTTGCTGACGGTCAGTCGACAGGTGTGAGTTGGAACCTTTTGGTTGATTAGATTGCATGAGTCTAATAATTCCTGAGGTTGAGCTTTTACCCATTTTCCTGTTTTTTTGTTTAAAGAGAGTGAGGAATACTTACCTCTGCATACTATCTTCTTGAAACATTCGCCTGTTTTGAATTTCTTTTGTCCATTCCCCACCTGAGCACAATTTTTGACGGCAGGTGTCCTTTACAGCCCTGAGCCCTTGTGAATTTTAAGTGACCAGTAGCTGTGGGTTTAAAGCTGCTCTTGCGGGAAACGGCCACAAGGGGGCAGCATTTCTCCTTTACCAAATCTGGTCACTAGGGCAACAGAGCCTTAATGGAAGTCGTGTTCTAGGTTGTAAAGTACAATGGAATGTGCCGGGAAAAAGCCCTTTAAGTGTATGTGTCATTCCTTCTTGTTTGTATTTTTAACAAAATTTTTATTCTTTATCACAGCAAATTCGATTACAATGGTTTGTTTGGTCTAGGTGTGCAAGACGTGGTTCCTTCACACATATACATATATCTATTCTTCTTTGGAATCTCTTCCCGTGTAGGTTATGACACAATGTTGAGTAGTCTTCTCTTGGTATTCTGTAGGTCTTTGGTGATTATATATTTCACGTGTGTTTGTATATCTCTGTTCACCTCAATATGGTAATGTACCCAATCCTCACACGTTTCCATTTGGTGAACCTTAAGTTTTTGTACTGAATCTGTGATTGCCTTTCTCTGTGGAAGTATCTTCGTTTGTATCAATTTTTAGGTAACACCTCTATGTGGTATGATAGGATATGTGTCTTTCGCTTTCTCACTTACTCCAAGTTGCGTGATTACTTCTAGAGTCATCTATGGTGCTGCAAATGGCATTGTTTCATTTTATCGCTAGCTCATAATCCATCTGTACATGTAGCAGATCTTCTTTGTCCACCCATCTGTCGGTGGACTTTTTGGTGACTTCCATATCTTGGCTATGGTAATACTGTGCAATGCAGATTTGCCTGCCTCTTTCTTTCCAATTCTGTCTTCTTAGGTTATAGGTCCAGGAATAAGCCTCTGGATCGTACGGTAGCTCAATGTTTACCTTTTAACGGCACCTCCACTCTGCTCTCATGAGTGGCTCTCTCCAGGTTACATCCCACTTAAAGTGGAGGGTTTGCATTTCTCCACAGCACCTTCAGCATTTATTCTTTGTGGTTTTTTACTGATGGTTATTCTGACTGGTGTGAGCTGATACGTCTTTGTGGCTGAATTTGCATGTGTCTCATGATCCATTAAAACTGAGCTTTAAGGCAGGTCCTTTTCATTTTTCAGGCTGTGAGTACAGCTTAGTTCTTCAAAGTGTTTTCTTAAAGTATGTATGTCATAATTTTAAAATTTTTTCGCCATTACCTCCCTGAAGACATTTTGCGGTGACCATTAGCACAGGCTTAAACCTGCGTTTGCAGGTAACGGCCAGAGGGTGGCAGTCTTTCTACGTTCCCCATGCTGGTACTAGGGCAACAGGCCTTCCGGCCAGTGGTGTTCCTCGGTTATAAATTAGAGTGAATTGTGCCTGAAGAAACCCACAAATGCTGATGTCTCCTTACTTATGTTTGTCTTTTAAATTTACCTTATATTTATTATTGGAGCAATATTACATTGTGTACATGGAACAGTTCTTCTTGGTGCGTTCCTCTGTTGATGGACATTTTCATTGCTTCCAAATGTTGGCTATGGTCAATATGGCTGGAGTGCAGGATTGCCAGCCTGTGACGTTTTGATTCTCATTTTCTCAGGGGATAGGCCCAGCAGTGGGTATGACTGATTGACGGGTAGCTCAGTGTTTACCTTTTCAAGGCACTTCCATCGTGTTTTCATTAGTGGCTCTTACCACGTCCCCCTTAGGGCCGAGTGTACGCATTCCTCCACAGTCCCTTCAGCATTTATTTTTTGAAACATTTTTGCTGATGGCCATTCTGACTGCTGTGAGCTGATAGGTTTTTGTAATTTGGGTTTGCATGTCTTTAAAAATTCCTAAAATATATCATTTTCCCACACCTTTTTCTTTCCTCTTCTTTAAAGGAAAAGCTGTGAGTACCACATAGCTCTTGAAATTGTCTTCTTGGAAGTTTGCCCTCTTTTGAAATTTTTGCTCCATTTTTGATCCCAGGATTTATTTGCAGGGCAGGTGTCATTTACAGAATGGCAAGTTGGTGAATATTTAGTGACCTTTAGCAGTGGGTTGAAAGCTGCTGTTGTGGGAAATGGCCACAAGGAGGCAGCATTTCTCCATTCCCAAATCTGAGTACTAGGGCAGCAGAGCCTTTCTGGAAGTCGTGTTCCTAGGTTGTAAATTAGAATGGAATGTGCCAGGAGAAACCCCCATAAGTTTAGGTCTCATTACTTCTTGTTTTTGTTAATTTTTTTAATCGGGGTAAGGACTAGAATATTGTTTGTCCTAGGGGTACACAATCTGGTTCATTTGTACATTATATATGTCTACTCTACAGATCCTCTTCCCATGTAAAATATTACAGAGTGTTCTGTAGACCTCCCTTGCTATATGGTCGGTCGTTTTGAAATATGTATATAATATGTATTTGGATATGTATAGTAACACTAATCTCATTTATCCATTCCCCCCACCTTTCCTTTTAGATGAGCATAGTTGGTTTTCTAAGTCTGTGAGTGTCTTTCTCTGTGGAAATATGTTCATTTGTGTCAGTGATTAGATAACGCCTCTAAGGGATATCATAGGATATAGGTCTTTTGCTTTCCGACTTACCTCATGTTTTGTGATTATCTCCAGGCTCATCTCTGGTGCCTCAAAGAGCAGTGTTTCATTGTTTTCCATGGCTAATATTCCATTGTGTACATGGACTCCTTCTTCTTTATCCATTCACCTGTTGATGGACATTTTGGTTGCTTCCCATCTTGGCTATTTTGAATAAGGCTGCAGTGCAGCTTTTGCAGCCTGTGTCTTTTCGATCCTGGTCTTCTCAGGTGAGAGGCCCAGTGGTGTGCCTGCTGGATTGAATGGTACCTCAGTTTTCACTTTTCAACGCAGTTCCTTTCGGTAGTCATTATTGGCTGTTAACCACTTTCCTTCCCACCAGCACCTAGAGGTTACACAGTTCTCTACAACCCCGTCAGCATTTATTGTTGGTAGACTTTTTGCTGACGGTCAGTCGACAGGTGTGAGTTGAAACCTTTTGGTTGATTAGATTGCATGAGTCTAATAATTCCTGAGGTTGAGCTTTTACCCATTTTCCTGTTTTTTTGTTTAAAGAGAGTGAGGAATACTTACCTCTGCATACTATCTTCTTGAAACATTCGCCTGTTTTGAATTTCTTTTGTCCATTCCCCACCTGAGCACAATTTTTGACGGCAGGTGTCCTTTACAGCCCTGAGCCCTTGTGAATTTTAAGTGACCAGTAGCTGTGGGTTTAAAGCTGCTCTTGCGGGAAACGGCCACAAGGGGGCAGCATTTCTCCTTTACCAAATCTGGTCACTAGGGCAACAGAGCCTTAATGGAAGTCGTGTTCTAGGTTGTAAAGTACAATGGAATGTGCCGGGAAAAAGCCCTTTAAGTGTATGTGTCATTCCTTCTTGTTTGTATTTTTAACAAAATTTTTATTCTTTATCACAGCAAATTCGATTACAATGGTTTGTTTGGTCTAGGTGTGCAAGACGTGGTTCCTTCACACATATACATATATCTATTCTTCTTTGGAATCTCTTCCCGTGTAGGTTATGACACAATGTTGAGTAGTCTTCTCTTGGTATTCTGTAGGTCTTTGGTGATTATATATTTCACGTGTGTTTGTATATCTCTGTTCACCTCAATATGGTAATGTACCCAATCCTCACACGTTTCCATTTGGTGAACCTTAAGTTTTTGTACTGAATCTGTGATTGCCTTTCTCTGTGGAAGTATCTTCGTTTGTATCAATTTTTAGGTAACACCTCTATGTGGTATGATAGGATATGTGTCTTTCGTTTTCTCACTTATTCCAAGTTGCGTGATTACTTCTAGAGTCATCTATGGTGCTGCAAATGGCATTGCTTCATTTTATCGCTAGCTCATAATCCATCTGTACATGTAGCAGTTCTTCTTTGTCCACCCATCTGTCGGTGGACTTTTTGGTGACTTCCATATCTTGGCTATGGTAATACTGTGCAATGCAGATTTGCCTGCCTCTTTCTTTCCAATTCTGTCTTCTTAGGTTATAGGTCCAGGAATAAGCCTCTGGATCGTACGGTAGCTCAATGTTTACCTTTTAACGGCACCTCCACTCTGCTCTCATGAGTGGCTCTCTCCAGGTTACATCCCACTTAAAGTGGAGGGTTTGCATTTCTCCACAGCACCTTCAGCATTTATTCTTTGTGGTTTTTTACTGATGGTTATTCTGACTGGTGTGAGCTGATACGTCTTTGTGGCTGAATTTGCATGTGTCTCATGATCCATTAAAACTGAGCTTTAAGGCAGGTCCTTTTCATTTTTCAGGCTGTGAGTACCGCTTAGTTCTTCAAAGTGTTTTCTTAAAGTATGTATGTCATAATTTTAAAATTTTTTGGCCATTACCTCCCTGAAGACATTTTGCGGTGACCATTAGCACAGGCTTAAACCTGCGTTTGCAGGTAACGGCCAGAGGGTGGCGGTCTTTCTACGTTCCCCATGCTGGTACTAGGGCAACAGGCCTTCCGGCCAGTGGTGTTCCTCGGTTATAAATTAGAGTGGAATGTGCCTGAAGAAACCCACAAATGCTGATGTCTCCTTACTTATGTTTGTCTTTTAAATTTACCTTATATTTATTATTGGAGCAATATTACATTGTGTACATGGAAGAGTTCTTCTTGGTGCGTTCCTCTGTTGATGGACATTTTCATTGCTTCCAAATGTTGGCTATGGTCAATATGGCTGGAGTGCAGGATTGCCAGCCTGTGACGTTTTGATTCTCATTTTCTCAGGGGATAGGCCCAGCAGTGGGTATGACTGATTGACGGGTAGCTCAGTGTTTACCTTTTCAAGGCACTTCCATTGTGTTTTCATTAGTGGCTCTTACCACGTCCCCCTTAGGGCCGAGTGTACGCATTCCTCCACAGTCCCTTCAGCATTTATTTTTTGAAACATTTTTGCTGATGGCCATTCTGACTGCTGTGAGCTGATAGGTTTTTGTAATTTGGGTTTGCATGTCTTTAAAAATTCCTAAAATATATCATTTTCCCACACCTTTTTCTTTCCTCTTCTTTAAAGGAAAAGCTGTGAGTACCACATAGCTCTTGAAATTGTCTTCTTGGAAGGTTGCCCTCTTTTGAAATTTTTGCTCCATTTTTGATCCCAGGATTTATTTGGAGGGCAGGTGTCATTTACAGAATGGCAAGTTGGTGAATATTTAGTGACCTTTAGCAGTGGGTTGAAAGCTGCTGTTTTGTTAAATGGCCACAAGGAGGCAGCATTTCTCCATTCCCAAATCTGAGTACTAGGGCAGCAGAGCCTTTCTGGAAGTCGTGTTCCTAGGTTGTAAATTAGAATGGAATGTGCCAGGAGAAACCCCCATAAGTTTAGGTCTCATTACTTCTTGTTTTTGTTAATTTTTTTAATCGGGGTAAGGACTAGAATATTGTTTGTCCTAGGGGTACACAATCTGGTTCATTTGTACATTATATATGTCTACTCTACAGATCCTCTTCCCATGTAAAATATTACAGAGTGTTCTGTAGACCTCCCTTGCTATATGGTCGGTCGTTTTGAAATATGTATATAATATGTATTTGGATATGTATAGTAACACTAATCTCATTTATCCATTCCCCCCACCTTTCCTTTTAGATGAGCATAGTTGGTTTTCTAAGTCTGTGAGTGTCTTTCTCTGTGGAAATATGTTCATTTGTGTCAGTGATTAGATAACGCCTCTAAGGGATATCATAGGATATAGGTCTTTTGCTTTCCGACTTACCTCATGTTTTGTGATTATCTCCAGGCTCATCTCTGGTGCCTCAAAGAGCAGTGTTTCATTGTTTTCCATGGCTAATATTCCATTGTGTACATGGACTCCTTCTTCTTTATCCATTCACCTGTTGATGGACATTTTGGTTGCTTCGCATCTTGGCTATTTTGAATAAGGCTGCAGTGCAGCATTTGCAGCCTGTGTCTTTTCGATCCTGGTCTTCTCAGGTGAGAGGCCCAGTGGTGTGCCTGCTGGATTGAATGGTACCTCAGTTTTCACTTTTCAACGCAGTTCCTTTCGGTGGTCATTATTGGCTGTTAACCACTTTCCATCCCACCAGCACCTAGAGGTTACACAGTTCTCTACAACCCCGTCAGCATTTATTGTTGGTAGACTTTTTGCTGACGGTCAGTCGACAGGTGTGAGTTGGAACCTTTTGGTTGATTAGATTGCATGAGTCTAATAATTCCTGAGGTTGAGCTTTTACCCATTTTCCTGTTTTTTGTTTAAAGAGAGTGAGGAATACTTACCTCTGCATACTATCTTCTTGAAACATTCGCCTGTTTTGAATTTCTTTTGTCCATTCCCCACCTGAGCACAATTTTTGACGGCAGGTGTCCTTTACAGCCCTGAGCCCTTGTGAATTTTAAGTGACCAGTAGCTGTGGGTTTAAAGCTGCTCTTGCGGGAAACGGCCACAAGGGGGCAGCATTTCTCCTTTACCAAATCTGGTCACTAGGGCAACAGAGCCTTAATGGAAGTCGTGTTCTAGGTTGTAAAGTACAATGGAATGTGCCGGGAAAAAGCCCTTTAAGTTTATGTGTCATTCCTTCTTGTTTGTATTTTTAACAAAATTTTTATTCTTTATCACAGCAAATTCGATTACAATGGTTTGTTTGGTCTAGGTGTGCAAGACGAGGTTCCTTCACACATATACATATATCTATTCTTCTTTGGAATCTTTTCCCGTGTAGGTTATGACACAATGTTGAGTAGTCTTCTCTTGGTATTCTGTAGGTCTTTGGTGATTATATATTTCACGTGTGTTTGTATATCTCTGTTCACCTCAATATGGTAATGTACCCAATCCTCACACGTTTCCATTTGGTGAACCTTAAGTTTTTGTACTGAATCTGTGATTGCCTTTCTCTGTGGAAGTATCTTCGTTTGTATCAATTTTTAGGTAACACCTCTATGTGGTATGATAGGATATGTGTCTTTCGCTTTCTCACTTACTCCAAGTTGCGTGATTACTTCTAGAGTCATCTATGGTGCTGCAAATGGCATTGTTTCATTTTATCGCTAGCTCATAATCCATCTGTACATGTAGCAGATCTTCTTTGTCCACCCATCTGTCGGTGGACTTTTTGGTGACTTCCATATCTTGGCTATGGTAATACTGTGCAATGCAGATTTGCCTGCCTCTTTCTTTCAAATTCTGTCTTCTTAGGTTATAGCTCCAGGAATAAGCCTCTGGATCGTACGGTAGCTCAATGTTTACCTTTTAACGGCACCTCCACTCTGCTCTCATGAGTGGCTCTCTCCAGGTTACATCCCACTTAAAGTGGAGGGTTTGCGTTTCTCCACAGCACCTTCAGCATTTATTCTTTGTGGTTTTTTACTGATGGTTATTCTGACTGGTGTGAGCTGATACGTCTTTGTGGCTGAATTTGCATGTGTCTCATGATCCATTAAAACTGAGCTTTAAGGCAGGTCCTTTTCATTTTTCAGGCTGTGAGTACAGCTTAGTTCTTCAAAGTGTTTTCTTAAAGTATGTATGTCATAATTTTAAAATTTTTTCGCCATTACCTCCCTGAAGACATTTTGCGGTGACCATTAGCACAGGCTTAAACCTGCGTTTGCAGGTAACGGCCAGAGGGTGGCAGTCTTTCTACGTTCCCCATGCTGGTACTAGGGCAACAGGCCTTCCGGCCAGTGGTGTTCCTCGGTTATAAATTAGAGTGGATTGTGCCTGAAGAAACCCACAAATGCTGATGTCTCCTTACTTATGTTTGTCTTTTAAATTTACCTTATATTTATTATTGGAGCAATATTACATTGTGTACATGGAAGAGTTCTTCTTGGTGCGTTCCTCTGTTGATGGACATTTTCATTGCTTCCAAATGTTGGCTATGGTCAATATGGCTGGAGTGCAGGATTGCCAGCCTGTGACGTTTTGATTCTCATTTTCTCAGGGGATAGGCCCAGCAGTGGGTATGACTGATTGACGGGTAGCTCAGTGTTTACCTTTTCAAGGCACGTCCATTGTGTTTTCACTAGTGGCTCTTACCACGTCCCCCTTAGGGCCGAGTGTACGCATTCCTCCACAGTCCCTTCAGCATTTATTTTTTGAAACATTTTTGCTGATGGCCATTCTGACTGCTGTGAGCTGATAGGGTTTTGTAATTTGGGTTTGCATGTCTTTAAAAATTCCTAAAATATATCATTTTCCCACACCTTTTTCTTTCCTCTTCTTTAAAGGAAAAGCTGTGAGTACCACATAGCTCTTGAAATTGTCTTCTTGGAAGGTTGCCCTCTTTTGAAATTTTTGCTCCATTTTTGATCCCAGGATTTATTTGGAGGGCAGGTGTCATTTACAGAATGGCAAGTTGGTGAATATTTAGTGACCTTTAGCAGTGGGTTGAAAGCTGCTGTTGTGGGAAATGGCCACAAGGAGGCAGCATTTCTCCATTCCCAAATCTGAGTACTAGGGCAGCAGAGCCTTTCTGGAAGTCGTGTTCCTAGGTTGTAAATTAGAATGGAATGTGCCAGGAGAAACCCCCATAAGTTTAGGTCTCATTACTTCTTGTTTTTGTTATTTTTTTTAATCGGGGTAAGGACTAGAATATTGTTTGTCCTAGGGGTACACAATCTGGTTCATTTGTACATTATATATGTCTACTCTACAGATCCTCTTCCCATGTAAAATATTACAGAGTGTTCTGTAGACCTCCCTTGCTATATGGTCGGTCGTTTTGAAATATGTATATAATATGTATTTGGATATGTATAGTAACACTAATCTCATTTATCCATTCCCCCCACCTTTCCTTTTAGATGAGCATAGTTGGTTTTCTAAGTCTGTGAGTGTCTCTCTCTGTGGAAATATGTTCATTTGTGTCAGTGATTAGATAACGCCTCTAAGGGATATCATAGGATATAGGTCTTTTGCTTTCCGACTTACCTCATGTTTTGTGATTATCTCCAGGCTCATCTCTGGTGCCTCAAAGAGCAGTGTTTCATTGTTTTCCATGGCTAATATTCCATTGTGTACATGGACTCCTTCTTCTTTATCCATTCACCTGTTGATGGACATTTTGGTTGCTTCCCATCTTGGCTATTTTGAATAAGGCTGCAGTGCAGCTTTTGCAGCCTGTGTCTTTTCGATCCTGGTCTTCTCAGGTGAGAGGCCCAGTGGTGTGCCTGCTGGATTGAATGGTACCTCAGTTTTCACTTTTCAACGCAGTTCCTTTCGGTAGTCATTATTGGCTGTTAACCACTTTCCTTCCCACCAGCACCTAGAGGTTACACAGTTCTCTACAACCCCGTCAGCATTTATTGTTGGTAGACTTTTTGCTGACGGTCAGTCGACAGGTGTGAGTTGAAACCTTTTGGTTGATTAGATTGCATGAGTCTAATAATTCCTGAGGTTGAGCTTTTACCCATTTTCCTGTTTTTTTGTTTAAAGAGAGTGAGGAATACTTACCTCTGCATACTATCTTCTTGAAACATTCGCCTGTTTTGAATTTCTTTTGTCCATTCCCCACCTGAGCACAATTTTTGACGGCAGGTGTCCTTTACAGCCCTGAGCCCTTGTGAATTTTAAGTGACCAGTAGCTGTGGGTTTAAAGCTGCTCTTGCGGGAAACGGCCACAAGGGGGCAGCATTTCTCCTTTACCAAATCTGGTCACTAGGGCAACAGAGCCTTAATGGAAGTCGTGTTCTAGGTTGTAAAGTACAATGGAATGTGCCGGGAAAAAGCCCTTTAAGTGTATGTGTCATTCCTTCTTGTTTGTATTTTTAACAAAATTTTTATTCTTTATCACAGCAAATTCGATTACAATGGTTTGTTTGGTCTAGGTGTGCAAGACGTGGTTCCTTCACACATATACATATATCTATTCTTCTTTGGAATCTCTTCCCGTGTAGGTTATGACACAATGTTGAGTAGTCTTCTCTTGGTATTCTGTAGGTCTTTGGTGATTATATATTTCACGTGTGTTTGTATATCTCTGTTCACCTCAATATGGTAATGTACCCAATCCTCACACGTTTCCATTTGGTGAACCTTAAGTTTTTGTACTGAATCTGTGATTGCCTTTCTCTGTGGAAGTATCTTCGTTTGTATCAATTTTTAGGTAACACCTCTATGTGGTATGATAGGATATGTGTCTTTCGTTTTCTCACTTATTCCAAGTTGCGTGATTACTTCTAGAGTCATCTATGGTGCTGCAAATGGCATTGCTTCATTTTATCGCTAGCTCATAATCCATCTGTACATGTAGCAGTTCTTCTTTGTCCACCCATCTGTCGGTGGACTTTTTGGTGACTTCCATATCTTGGCTATGGTAATACTGTGCAATGCAGATTTGCCTGCCTCTTTCTTTCCAATTCTGTCTTCTTAGGTTATAGGTCCAGGAATAAGCCTCTGGATCGTACGGTAGCTCAATGTTTACCTTTTAACGGCACCTCCACTCTGCTCTCATGAGTGGCTCTCTCCAGGTTACATCCCACTTAAAGTGGAGGGTTTGCATTTCTCCACAGCACCTTCAGCATTTATTCTTTGTGGCTTTTTACTGATGGTTATTCTGACTGGTGTGAGCTGATACGTCTTTGTGGCTGAATTTGCATGTGTCTCATGATCCATTAAAACTGAGCTTTAAGGCAGGTCCTTTTCATTTTTCAGGCTGTGAGTACCGCTTAGTTCTTCAAAGTGTTTTCTTAAAGTATGTATGTCATAATTTTAAAATTTTTTGGCCATTACCTCCCTGAAGACATTTTGCGGTGACCATTAGCACAGGCTTAAACCTGCGTTTGCAGGTAACGGCCAGAGGGTGGCGGTCTTTCTACGTTCCCCATGCTGGTACTAGGGCAACAGGCCTTCCGGCCAGTGGTGTTCCTCGGTTATAAATTAGAGTGGAATGTGCCTGAAGAAACCCACAAATGCTGATGTCTCCTTACTTATGTTTGTCTTTTAAATTTACCTTATATTTATTATTGGAGCAATATTACATTGTGTACATGGAAGAGTTCTTCTTGGTGCGTTCCTCTGTTGATGGACATTTTCATTGCTTCCAAATGTTGGCTATGGTCAATATGGCTGGAGTGCAGGATTGCCAGCCTGTGACGTTTTGATTCTCATTTTCTCAGGGGATAGGCCCAGCAGTGGGTATGACTGATTGACGGGTAGCTCAGTGTTTACCTTTTCAAGGCACTTCCATTGTGTTTTCATTAGTGGCTCTTACCACGTCCCCCTTAGGGCCGAGTGTACGCATTCCTCCACAGTCCCTTCAGCATTTATTTTTTGAAACATTTTTGCTGATGGCCATTCTGACTGCTGTGAGCTGATAGGTTTTTGTAATTTGGGTTTGCATGTCTTTAAAAATTCCTAAAATATATCATTTTCCCACACCTTTTTCTTTCCTCTTCTTTAAAGGAAAAGCTGTGAGTACCACATAGCTCTTGAAATTGTCTTCTTGGAAGGTTGCCCTCTTTTGAAATTTTTGCTCCATTTTTGATCCCAGGATTTATTTGGAGGGCAGGTGTCATTTACAGAATGGCAAGTTGGTGAATATTTAGTGACCTTTAGCAGTGGGTTGAAAGCTGCTGTTTTGTTAAATGGCCACAAGGAGGCAGCATTTCTCCATTCCCAAATCTGAGTACTAGGGCAGCAGAGCCTTTCTGGAAGTCGTGTTCCTAGGTTGTAAATTAGAATGGAATGTGCCAGGAGAAACCCCCATAAGTTTAGGTCTCATTACTTCTTGTTTTTGTTAATTTTTTTAATCGGGGTAAGGACTAGAATATTGTTTGTCCTAGGGGTACACAATCTGGTTCATTTGTACATTATATATGTCTACTCTACAGATCCTCTTCCCATGTAAAATATTACAGAGTGTTCTGTAGACCTCCCTTGCTATATGGTCGGTCGTTTTGAAATATGTATATAATATGTATTTGGATATGTATAGTAACACTAATCTCATTTATCCATTCCCCCCACCTTTCCTTTTAGATGAGCATAGTTGGTTTTCTAAGTCTGTGAGTGTCTTTCTCTGTGGAAATATGTTCATTTGTGTCAGTGATTAGATAACGCCTCTAAGGGATATCATAGGATATAGGTCTTTTGCTTTCCGACTTACCTCATGTTTTGTGATTATCTCCAGGCTCATCTCTGGTGCCTCAAAGAGCAGTGTTTCATTGTTTTCCATGGCTAATATTCCATTGTGTACATGGACTCCTTCTTCTTTATCCATTCACCTGTTGATGGACATTTTGGTTGCTTCGCATCTTGGCTATTTTGAATAAGGCTGCAGTGCAGCATTTGCAGCCTGTGTCTTTTCGATCCTGGTCTTCTCAGGTGAGAGGCCCAGTGGTGTGCCTGCTGGATTGAATGGTACCTCAGTTTTCACTTTTCAACGCAGTTCCTTTCGGTGGTCATTATTGGCTGTTAACCACTTTCCATCCCACCAGCACCTAGAGGTTACACAGTTCTCTACAACCCCGTCAGCATTTATTGTTGGTAGACTTTTTGCTGACGGTCAGTCGACAGGTGTGAGTTGGAACCTTTTGGTTGATTAGATTGCATGAGTCTAATAATTCCTGAGGTTGAGCTTTTACCCATTTTCCTGTTTTTTGTTTAAAGAGAGTGAGGAATACTTACCTCTGCATACTATCTTCTTGAAACATTCGCCTGTTTTGAATTTCTTTTGTCCATTCCCCACCTGAGCACAATTTTTGACGGCAGGTGTCCTTTACAGCCCTGAGCCCTTGTGAATTTTAAGTGACCAGTAGCTGTGGGTTTAAAGCTGCTCTTGCGGGAAACGGCCACAAGGGGGCAGCATTTCTCCTTTACCAAATCTGGTCACTAGGGCAACAGAGCCTTAATGGAAGTCGTGTTCTAGGTTGTAAAGTACAATGGAATGTGCCGGGAAAAAGCCCTTTAAGTTTATGTGTCATTCCTTCTTGTTTGTATTTTTAACAAAATTTTTATTCTTTATCACAGCAAATTCGATTACAATGGTTTGTTTGGTCTAGGTGTGCAAGACGAGGTTCCTTCACACATATACATATATCTATTCTTCTTTGGAATCTTTTCCCGTGTAGGTTATGACACAATGTTGAGTAGTCTTCTCTTGGTATTCTGTAGGTCTTTGGTGATTATATATTTCACGTGTGTTTGTATATCTCTGTTCACCTCAATATGGTAATGTACCCAATCCTCACACGTTTCCATTTGGTGAACCTTAAGTTTTTGTACTGAATCTGTGATTGCCTTTCTCTGTGGAAGTATCTTCGTTTGTATCAATTTTTAGGTAACACCTCTATGTGGTATGATAGGATATGTGTCTTTCGCTTTCTCACTTACTCCAAGTTGCGTGATTACTTCTAGAGTCATCTATGGTGCTGCAAATGGCATTGTTTCATTTTATCGCTAGCTCATAATCCATCTGTACATGTAGCAGATCTTCTTTGTCCACCCATCTGTCGGTGGACTTTTTGGTGACTTCCATATCTTGGCTATGGTAATACTGTGCAATGCAGATTTGCCTGCCTCTTTCTTTCAAATTCTGTCTTCTTAGGTTATAGCTCCAGGAATAAGCCTCTGGATCGTACGGTAGCTCAATGTTTACCTTTTAACGGCACCTCCACTCTGCTCTCATGAGTGGCTCTCTCCAGGTTACATCCCACTTAAAGTGGAGGGTTTGCGTTTCTCCACAGCACCTTCAGCATTTATTCTTTGTGGTTTTTTACTGATGGTTATTCTGACTGGTGTGAGCTGATACGTCTTTGTGGCTGAATTTGCATGTGTCTCATGATCCATTAAAACTGAGCTTTAAGGCAGGTCCTTTTCATTTTTCAGGCTGTGAGTACAGCTTAGTTCTTCAAAGTGTTTTCTTAAAGTATGTATGTCATAATTTTAAAATTTTTTCGCCATTACCTCCCTGAAGACATTTTGCGGTGACCATTAGCACAGGCTTAAACCTGCGTTTGCAGGTAACGGCCAGAGGGTGGCAGTCTTTCTACGTTCCCCATGCTGGTACTAGGGCAACAGGCCTTCCGGCCAGTGGTGTTCCTCGGTTATAAATTAGAGTGGATTGTGCCTGAAGAAACCCACAAATGCTGATGTCTCCTTACTTATGTTTGTCTTTTAAATTTACCTTATATTTATTATTGGAGCAATATTACATTGTGTACATGGAAGAGTTCTTCTTGGTGCGTTCCTCTGTTGATGGACATTTTCATTGCTTCCAAATGTTGGCTATGGTCAATATGGCTGGAGTGCAGGATTGCCAGCCTGTGACGTTTTGATTCTCATTTTCTCAGGGGATAGGCCCAGCAGTGGGTATGACTGATTGACGGGTAGCTCAGTGTTTACCTTTTCAAGGCACGTCCATTGTGTTTTCACTAGTGGCTCTTACCACGTCCCCCTTAGGGCCGAGTGTACGCATTCCTCCACAGTCCCTTCAGCATTTATTTTTTGAAACATTTTTGCTGATGGCCATTCTGACTGCTGTGAGCTGATAGGGTTTTGTAATTTGGGTTTGCATGTCTTTAAAAATTCCTAAAATATATCATTTTCCCACACCTTTTTCTTTCCTCTTCTTTAAAGGAAAAGCTGTGAGTACCACATAGCTCTTGAAATTGTCTTCTTGGAAGGTTGCCCTCTTTTGAAATTTTTGCTCCATTTTTGATCCCAGGATTTATTTGGAGGGCAGGTGTCATTTACAGAATGGCAAGTTGGTGAATATTTAGTGACCTTTAGCAGTGGGTTGAAAGCTGCTGTTGTGGGAAATGGCCACAAGGAGGCAGCATTTCTCCATTCCCAAATCTGAGTACTAGGGCAGCAGAGCCTTTCTGGAAGTCGTGTTCCTAGGTTGTAAATTAGAATGGAATGTGCCAGGAGAAACCCCCATAAGTTTAGGTCTCATTACTTCTTGTTTTTGTTATTTTTTTTAATCGAGGTAAGGACTAGAATATTGTTTGTCCTAGGGGTACACAATCTGGTTCATTTGTACATTATATATGTCTACTCTACAGATCCTCTTCCCATGTAAAATATTACAGAGTGTTCTGTAGACCTCCCTTGCTATATGGTCGGTCGTTTTGAAATATGTATATAATATGTATTTGGATATGTATAGTAACACTAATCTCATTTATCCATTCCCCCCACCTTTCCTTTTAGATGAGCATAGTTGGTTTTCTAAGTCTGTGAGTGTCTTTCTCTGTGGAAATATGTTCATTTGTGTCAGTGATTAGATAACGCCTCTAAGGGATATCATAGGATATAGGTCTTTTGCTTTCCGACTTACCTCATGTTTTGTGATTATCTCCAGGCTCATCTCTGGTGCCTCAAAGAGCAGTGTTTCATTGTTTTCCATGGCTAATATTCCATTGTGTACATGGACTCCTTCTTCTTTATCCATTCACCTGTTGATGGACATTTTGGTTGCTTCCCATCTTGGCTATTTTGAATAAGGCTGCAGTGCAGCTTTTGCAGCCTGTGTCTTTTCGATCCTGGTCTTCTCAGGTGAGAGGCCCAGTGGTGTGCCTGCTGGATTGAATGGTACCTCAGTTTTCACTTTTCAACGCAGTTCCTTTCGGTAGTCATTATTGGCTGTTAACCACTTTCCTTCCCACCAGCACCTAGAGGTTACACAGTTCTCTACAACCCCGTCAGCATTTATTGTTGGTAGACTTTTTGCTGACGGTCAGTCGACAGGTGTGAGTTGAAACCTTTTGGTTGATTAGATTGCATGAGTCTAATAATTCCTGAGGTTGAGCTTTTACCCATTTTCCTGTTTTTTTGTTTAAAGAGAGTGAGGAATACTTACCTCTGCATACTATCTTCTTGAAACATTCGCCTGTTTTGAATTTCTTTTGTCCATTCCCCACCTGAGCACAATTTTTGACGGCAGGTGTCCTTTACAGCCCTGAGCCCTTGTGAATTTTAAGTGACCAGTAGCTGTGGGTTTAAAGCTGCTCTTGCGGGAAACGGCCACAAGGGGGCAGCATTTCTCCTTTACCAAATCTGGTCACTAGGGCAACAGAGCCTTAATGGAAGTCGTGTTCTAGGTTGTAAAGTACAATGGAATGTGCCGGGAAAAAGCCCTTTAAGTGTATGTGTCATTCCTTCTTGTTTGTATTTTTAACAAAATTTTTATTCTTTATCACAGCAAATTCGATTACAATGGTTTGTTTGGTCTAGGTGTGCAAGACGTGGTTCCTTCACACATATACATATATCTATTCTTCTTTGGAATCTCTTCCCGTGTAGGTTATGATACAATGTTGAGTAGTCTTCTCTTGGTATTCTGTAGGTCTTTGGTGATTATATATTTCACGTGTGTTTGTATATCTCTGTTCACCTCAATATGGTAATGTACCCAATCCTCACACCTTTCCATTTGGTGAACCTTAAGTTTTTGTACTGAATCTGTGATTGCCTTTCTCTGTGGAAGTATCTTCGTTTGTATCAATTTTTAGGTAACACCTCTATGTGGTATGATAGGATATGTGTCTTTCGCTTTCTCACTTATTCCAAGTTGCGTGATTACTTCTAGAGTCATCTATGGTGCTGCAAATGGCATTGTTTCATTTTATCGCTAGCTCATAATCCATCTGTACATGTAGCAGTTCTTCTTTGTCCACCCATCTGTCGGTGGACTTTTTGGTGACTTCCATATCTTGGCTATGGTAATACTGTGCAATGCAGATTTGCCTGCCTCTTTCTTTCCAATTCTGTCTTCTTAGGTTATAGGTCCAGGAATAAGCCTCTGGATCGTACGGTAGCTCAATGTTTACCTTTTAACGGCACCTCCACTCTGCTCTCATGAGTGGCTCTCTCCAGGTTACATCCCACTTAAAGTGGAGGGTTTGCATTTCTCCACAGCACCTTCAGCATTTATTCTTTGTGGTTTTTTACTGATGGTTATTCTGACTGGTGTGAGCTGATACGTCTTTGTGGCTGAATTTGCATGTGTCTCATGATCCATTAAAACTGAGCTTTAAGGCAGGTCCTTTTCATTTTTCAGGCTGTGAGTACCGCTTAGTTCTTCAAAGTGTTTTCTTAAAGTATGTATGTCATAATTTTAAAATTTTTTGGCCATTACCTCCCTGAAGACATTTTGCGGTGACCATTAGCACAGGCTTAAACCTGCGTTTGCAGGTAACGGCCAGAGGGTGGCGGTCTTTCTACGTTCCCCATGCTGGTACTAGGGCAACAGGCCTTCCGGCCAGTGGTGTTCCTCGGTTATAAATTAGAGTGGAATGTGCCTGAAGAAACCCACAAATGCTGATGTCTCCTTACTTATGTTTGTCTTTTAAATTTACCTTATATTTATTATTGGAGCAATATTACATTGTGTACATGGAAGAGTTCTTCTTGGTGCGTTCCTCTGTTGATGGACATTTTCATTGCTTCCAAATGTTGGCTATGGTCAATATGGCTGGAGTGCAGGATTGCCAGCCTGTGACGTTTTGATTCTCATTTTCTCAGGGGATAGGCCCAGCAGTGGGTATGACTGATTGACGGGTAGCTCAGTGTTTACCTTTTCAAGGCACTTCCATTGTGTTTTCATTAGTGGCTCTTACCACGTCCCCCTTAGGGCCGAGTGTACGCATTCCTCCACAGTCCCTTCAGCATTTATTTTTTGAAACATTTTTGCTGATGGCCATTCTGACTGCTGTGAGCTGATAGGGTTTTGTAATTTGGGTTTGCATGTCTTTAAAAATTCCTAAAATATATCATTTTCCCACACCTTTTTCTTTCCTCTTCTTTAAAGGAAAAGCTGTGAGTACCACATAGCTCTTGAAATTGTCTTCTTGGAAGGTTGCCCTCTTTTGAAATTTTTGCTCCATTTTTGATCCCAGGATTTATTTGGAGGGCAGGTGTCATTTACAGAATGGCAAGTTGGTGAATATTTAGTGACCTTTAGCAGTGGGTTGAAAGCTGCTGTTGTGGGAAATGGCCACAAGGAGGCAGCATTTCTCCATTCCCAAATCTGAGTACTAGGGCAGCAGAGCCTTTCTGGAAGTCGTGTTCCTAGGTTGTAAATTAGAATGGAATGTGCCAGGAGAAACCCCCATAAGTTTAGGTCTCATTACTTCTTGTTTTTGTTAATTTTTTTAATCGGGGTAAGGACTAGAATATTGTTTGTCCTAGGGGTACACAATCTGGTTCATTTGTACATTATATATGTCTACTCTACAGATCCTCTTCCCATGTAAAATATTACAGAGTGTTCTGTAGACCTCCCTTGCTATATGGTCGGTCGTTTTGAAATATGTATATAATATGTATTTGGATATGTATAGTAACACTAATCTCATTTATCCATTCCCCCCACCTTTCCTTTTAGATGAGCATAGTTGGTTTTCTAAGTCTGTGAGTGTCTTTCTCTGTGGAAATATGTTCATTTGTGTCAGTGATTAGATAACGCCTCTAAGGGATATCATAGGATATAGGTCTTTTGCTTTCCGACTTACCTCATGTTTTGTGATTATCTCCAGGCTCATCTCTGGTGCCTCAAAGAGCAGTGTTTCATTGTTTTCCATGGCTAATATTCCATTGTGTACATGGACTCCTTCTTCTTTATCCATTCACCTGTTGATGGACATTTTGGTTGCTTCGCATCTTGGCTATTTTGAATAAGGCTGCAGTGCAGCATTTGCAGCCTGTGTCTTTTCGATCCTGGTCTTCTCAGGTGAGAGGCCCAGTGGTGTGCCTGCTGGATTGAATGGTACCTCAGTTTTCACTTTTCAACGCAGTTCCTTTCGGTGGTCATTATTGGCTGTTAACCACTTTCCATCCCACCAGCACCTAGAGGTTACACAGTTCTCTACAACCCCGTCAGCATTTATTGTTGGTAGACTTTTTGCTGACGGTCAGTCGACAGGTGTGAGTTGGAACCTTTTGGTTGATTAGATTGCATGAGTCTAATAATTCCTGAGGTTGAGCTTTTACCCATTTTCCTGTTTTTTTGTTTAAAGAGAGTGAGGAATACTTACCTCTGCATACTATCTTCTTGAAACATTCGCCTGTTTTGAATTTCTTTTGTCCATTCCCCACCTGAGCACAATTTTTGACGGCAGGTGTCCTTTACAGCCCTGAGCCCTTGTGAATTTTAAGTGACCAGTAGCTGTGGGTTTAAAGCTGCTCTTGCGGGAAACGGCCACAAGGGGGCAGCATTTCTCCTTTACCAAATCTGGTCACTAGGGCAACAGAGCCTTAATGGAAGTCGTGTTCTAGGTTGTAAAGTACAATGGAATGTGCCGGGAAAAAGCCCTTTAAGTGTATGTGTCATTCCTTCTTGTTTGTATTTTTAACAAAATTTTTATTCTTTATCACAGCAAATTCGATTACAATGGTTTGTTTGGTCTAGGTGTGCAAGATGTGGTTCCTTCACACATATACATATATCTATTCTTCTTTGGAATCTCTTCCCGTGTAGGTTATGACACAATGTTGAGTAGTCTTCTCTTGGTATTCTGTAGGTCTTTGGTGATTATATATTTCACGTGTGTTTGTATATCTCTGTTCACCTCAATATGGTAATGTACCCAATCCTCACACGTTTCCATTTGGTGAACCTTAAGTTTTTGTACTGAATCTGTGATTGCCTTTCTCTGTGGAAGTATCTTCGTTTGTATCAATTTTTAGGTAACACCTCTATGTGGTATGATAGGATATGTGTCTTTCGCTTTCTCACTTACTCCAAGTTGCGTGATTACTTCTAGAGTCATCTATGGTGCTGCAAATGGCATTGTTTCAGTTTATCGCTAGCTCATAATCCATCTGTACATGTAGCAGATCTTCTTTGTCCACCCATCTGTCGGTGGACTTTTTGGTGACTTCCATATCTTGGCTATGGTAATACTGTGCAATGCAGATTTGCCTGCCTCTTTCTTTCCAATTCTGTCTTCTTAGGTTATAGGTCCAGGAATAAGCCTCTGGATCGTACGGTAGCTCAATGTTTACCTTTTAACGGCACCTCCACTCTGCTCTCATGAGTGGCTCTCTCCAGGTTACATCCCACTTAAAGTGGAGGGTTTGCATTTCTCCACAGCACCTTCAGCATTTATTCTTTGTGGTTTTTTACTGATGGTTATTCTGACTGGTGTGAGCTGATACGTCTTTGTGGCTGAATTTGCATGTGTCTCATGATCCATTAAAACTGAGCTTTAAGGCAGGTCCTTTTCATTTTTCAGGCTGTGAGTACAGCTTAGTTCTTCAAAGTGTTTTCTTAAAGTATGTATGTCATAATTTTAAAATTTTTTCGCCATTACCTCCCTGAAGACATTTTGCGGTGACCATTAGCACAGGCTTAAACCTGCGTTTGCAGGTAACGGCCAGAGGGTGGCAGTCTTTCTACGTTCCCCATGCTGGTACTAGGGCAACAGGCCTTCCGGCCAGTGGTGTTCCTCGGTTATAAATTAGAGTGAATTGTGCCTGAAGAAACCCACAAATGCTGATGTCTCCTTACTTATGTTTGTCTTTTAAATTTACCTTATATTTATTATTGGAGCAATATTACATTGTGTACATGGAACAGTTCTTCTTGGTGCGTTCCTCTGTTGATGGACATTTTCATTGCTTCCAAATGTTGGCTATGGTCAATATGGCTGGAGTGCAGGATTGCCAGCCTGTGACGTTTTGATTCTCATTTTCTCAGGGGATAGGCCCAGCAGTGGGTATGACTGATTGACGGGTAGCTCAGTGTTTACCTTTTCAAGGCACTTCCATCGTGTTTTCATTAGTGGCTCTTACCACGTCCCCCTTAGGGCCGAGTGTACGCATTCCTCCACAGTCCCTTCAGCATTTATTTTTTGAAACATTTTTGCTGATGGCCATTCTGACTGCTGTGAGCTGATAGGTTTTTGTAATTTGGGTTTGCATGTCTTTAAAAATTCCTAAAATATATCATTTTCCCACACCTTTTTCTTTCCTCTTCTTTAAAGGAAAAGCTGTGAGTACCACATAGCTCTTGAAATTGTCTTCTTGGAAGTTTGCCCTCTTTTGAAATTTTTGCTCCATTTTTGATCCCAGGATTTATTTGCAGGGCAGGTGTCATTTACAGAATGGCAAGTTGGTGAATATTTAGTGACCTTTAGCAGTGGGTTGAAAGCTGCTGTTGTGGGAAATGGCCACAAGGAGGCAGCATTTCTCCATTCCCAAATCTGAGTACTAGGGCAGCAGAGCCTTTCTGGAAGTCGTGTTCCTAGGTTGTAAATTAGAATGGAATGTGCCAGGAGAAACCCCCATAAGTTTAGGTCTCATTACTTCTTGTTTTTGTTATTTTTTTTAATCGGGGTAAGGACTAGAATATTGTTTGTCCTAGGGGTACACAATCTGGTTCATTTGTACATTATATATGTCTACTCTACAGATCCTCTTCCCATGTAAAATATTACAGAGTGTTCTGTAGACCTCCCTTGCTATATGGTCGGTCGTTTTGAAATATGTATATAATATGTATTTGGATATGTATAGTAACACTAATCTCATTTATCCATTCCCCCCACCTTTCCTTTTAGATGAGCATAGTTGGTTTTCTAAGTCTGTGAGTGTCTTTCTCTGTGGAAATATGTTCATTTGTGTCAGTGATTAGATAACGCCTCTAAGGGATATCATAGGATATAGGTCTTTTGCTTTCCGACTTACCTCATGTTTTGTGATTATCTCCAGGCTCATCTCTGGTGCCTCAAAGAGCAGTGTTTCATTGTTTTCCATGGCTAATATTCCATTGTGTACATGGACTCCTTCTTCTTTATCCATTCACCTGTTGATGGACATTTTGGTTGCTTCCCATCTTGGCTATTTTGAATAAGGCTGCAGTGCAGCTTTTGCAGCCTGTGTCTTTTCGATCCTGGTCTTCTCAGGTGAGAGGCCCAGTGGTGTGCCTGCTGGATTGAATGGTACCTCAGTTTTCACTTTTCAACGCAGTTCCTTTCGGTAGTCATTATTGGCTGTTAACCACTTTCCTTCCCACCAGCACCTAGAGGTTACACAGTTCTCTACAACCCCGTCAGCATTTATTGTTGGTAGACTTTTTGCTGACGGTCAGTCGACAGGTGTGAGTTGAAACCTTTTGGTTGATTAGATTGCATGAGTCTAATAATTCCTGAGGTTGAGCTTTTACCCATTTTCCTGTTTTTTTGTTTAAAGAGAGTGAGGAATACTTACCTCTGCATACTATCTTCTTGAAACATTCGCCTGTTTTGAATTTCTTTTGTCCATTCCCCACCTGAGCACAATTTTTGACGGCAGGTGTCCTTTACAGCCCTGAGCCCTTGTGAATTTTAAGTGACCAGTAGCTGTGGGTTTAAAGCTGCTCTTGCGGGAAACGGCCACAAGGGGGCAGCATTTCTCCTTTACCAAATCTGGTCACTAGGGCAACAGAGCCTTAATGGAAGTCGTGTTCTAGGTTGTAAAGTACAATGGAATGTGCCGGGAAAAAGCCCTTTAAGTGTATGTGTCATTCCTTCTTGTTTGTATTTTTAACAAAATTTTTATTCTTTATCACAGCAAATTCGATTACAATGGTTTGTTTGGTCTAGGTGTGCAAGACGTGGTTCCTTCACACATATACATATATCTATTCTTCTTTGGAATCTCTTCCCGTGTAGGTTATGACACAATGTTGAGTAGTCTTCTCTTGGTATTCTGTAGGTCTTTGGTGATTATATATTTCACGTGTGTTTGTATATCTCTGTTCACCTCAATATGGTAATGTACCCAATCCTCACACGTTTCCATTTGGTGAACCTTAAGTTTTTGTACTGAATCTGTGATTGCCTTTCTCTGTGGAAGTATCTTCGTTTGTATCAATTTTTAGGTAACACCTCTATGTGGTATGATAGGATATGTGTCTTTCGTTTTCTCACTTATTCCAAGTTGCGTGATTACTTCTAGAGTCATCTATGGTGCTGCAAATGGCATTGCTTCATTTTATCGCTAGCTCATAATCCATCTGTACATGTAGCAGTTCTTCTTTGTCCACCCATCTGTCGGTGGACTTTTTGGTGACTTCCATATCTTGGCTATGGTAATACTGTGCAATGCAGATTTGCCTGCCTCTTTCTTTCCAATTCTGTCTTCTTAGGTTATAGGTCCAGGAATAAGCCTCTGGATCGTACGGTAGCTCAATGTTTACCTTTTAACGGCACCTCCACTCTGCTCTCATGAGTGGCTCTCTCCAGGTTACATCCCACTTAAAGTGGAGGGTTTGCATTTCTCCACAGCACCTTCAGCATTTATTCTTTGTGGTTTTTTACTGATGGTTATTCTGACTGGTGTGAGCTGATACGTCTTTGTGGCTGAATTTGCATGTGTCTCATGATCCATTAAAACTGAGCTTTAAGGCAGGTCCTTTTCATTTTTCAGGCTGTGAGTACCGCTTAGTTCTTCAAAGTGTTTTCTTAAAGTATGTATGTCATAATTTTAAAATTTTTTGGCCATTACCTCCCTGAAGACATTTTGCGGTGACCATTAGCACAGGCTTAAACCTGCGTTTGCAGGTAACGGCCAGAGGGTGGCGGTCTTTCTACGTTCCCCATGCTGGTACTAGGGCAACAGGCCTTCCGGCCAGTGGTGTTCCTCGGTTATAAATTAGAGTGGAATGTGCCTGAAGAAACCCACAAATGCTGATGTCTCCTTACTTATGTTTGTCTTTTAAATTTACCTTATATTTATTATTGGAGCAATATTACATTGTGTACATGGAAGAGTTCTTCTTGGTGCGTTCCTCTGTTGATGGACATTTTCATTGCTTCCAAATGTTGGCTATGGTCAATATGGCTGGAGTGCAGGATTGCCAGCCTGTGACGTTTTGATTCTCATTTTCTCAGGGGATAGGCCCAGCAGTGGGTATGACTGATTGACGGGTAGCTCAGTGTTTACCTTTTCAAGGCACTTCCATTGTGTTTTCATTAGTGGCTCTTACCACGTCCCCCTTAGGGCCGAGTGTACGCATTCCTCCACAGTCCCTTCAGCATTTATTTTTTGAAACATTTTTGCTGATGGCCATTCTGACTGCTGTGAGCTGATAGGTTTTTGTAATTTGGGTTTGCATGTCTTTAAAAATTCCTAAAATATATCATTTTCCCACACCTTTTTCTTTCCTCTTCTTTAAAGGAAAAGCTGTGAGTACCACATAGCTCTTGAAATTGTCTTCTTGGAAGGTTGCCCTCTTTTGAAATTTTTGCTCCATTTTTGATCCCAGGATTTATTTGGAGGGCAGGTGTCATTTACAGAATGGCAAGTTGGTGAATATTTAGTGACCTTTAGCAGTGGGTTGAAAGCTGCTGTTTTGTTAAATGGCCACAAGGAGGCAGCATTTCTCCATTCCCAAATCTGAGTACTAGGGCAGCAGAGCCTTTCTGGAAGTCGTGTTCCTAGGTTGTAAATTAGAATGGAATGTGCCAGGAGAAACCCCCATAAGTTTAGGTCTCATTACTTCTTGTTTTTGTTAATTTTTTTAATCGGGGTAAGGACTAGAATATTGTTTGTCCTAGGGGTACACAATCTGGTTCATTTGTACATTATATATGTCTACTCTACAGATCCTCTTCCCATGTAAAATATTACAGAGTGTTCTGTAGACCTCCCTTGCTATATGGTCGGTCGTTTTGAAATATGTATATAATATGTATTTGGATATGTATAGTAACACTAATCTCATTTATCCATTCCCCCCACCTTTCCTTTTAGATGAGCATAGTTGGTTTTCTAAGTCTGTGAGTGTCTTTCTCTGTGGAAATATGTTCATTTGTGTCAGTGATTAGATAACGCCTCTAAGGGATATCATAGGATATAGGTCTTTTGCTTTCCGACTTACCTCATGTTTTGTGATTATCTCCAGGCTCATCTCTGGTGCCTCAAAGAGCAGTGTTTCATTGTTTTCCATGGCTAATATTCCATTGTGTACATGGACTCCTTCTTCTTTATCCATTCACCTGTTGATGGACATTTTGGTTGCTTCGCATCTTGGCTATTTTGAATAAGGCTGCAGTGCAGCATTTGCAGCCTGTGTCTTTTCGATCCTGGTCTTCTCAGGTGAGAGGCCCAGTGGTGTGCCTGCTGGATTGAATGGTACCTCAGTTTTCACTTTTCAACGCAGTTCCTTTCGGTGGTCATTATTGGCTGTTAACCACTTTCCATCCCACCAGCACCTAGAGGTTACACAGTTCTCTACAACCCCGTCAGCATTTATTGTTGGTAGACTTTTTGCTGACGGTCAGTCGACAGGTGTGAGTTGGAACCTTTTGGTTGATTAGATTGCATGAGTCTAATAATTCCTGAGGTTGAGCTTTTACCCATTTTCCTGTTTTTTTGTTTAAAGAGAGTGAGGAATACTTACCTCTGCATACTATCTTCTTGAAACATTCGCCTGTTTTGAATTTCTTTTGTCCATTCCCCACCTGAGCACAATTTTTGACGGCAGGTGTCCTTTACAGCCCTGAGCCCTTGTGAATTTTAAGTGACCAGTAGCTGTGGGTTTAAAGCTGCTCTTGCGGGAAACGGCCACAAGGGGGCAGCATTTCTCCTTTACCAAATCTGGTCACTAGGGCAACAGAGCCTTAATGGAAGTCGTGTTCTAGGTTGTAAAGTACAATGGAATGTGCCGGGAAAAAGCCCTTTAAGTTTATGTGTCATTCCTTCTTGTTTGTATTTTTAACAAAATTTTTATTCTTTATCACAGCAAATTCGATTACAATGGTTTGTTTGGTCTAGGTGTGCAAGACGAGGTTCCTTCACACATATACATATATCTATTCTTCTTTGGAATCTTTTCCCGTGTAGGTTATGACACAATGTTGAGTAGTCTTCTCTTGGTATTCTGTAGGTCTTTGGTGATTATATATTTCACGTGTGTTTGTATATCTCTGTTCACCTCAATATGGTAATGTACCCAATCCTCACACGTTTCCATTTGGTGAACCTTAAGTTTTTGTACTGAATCTGTGATTGCCTTTCTCTGTGGAAGTATCTTCGTTTGTATCAATTTTTAGGTAACACCTCTATGTGGTATGATAGGATATGTGTCTTTCGCTTTCTCACTTACTCCAAGTTGCGTGATTACTTCTAGAGTCATCTATGGTGCTGCAAATGGCATTGTTTCATTTTATCGCTAGCTCATAATCCATCTGTACATGTAGCAGATCTTCTTTGTCCACCCATCTGTCGGTGGACTTTTTGGTGACTTCCATATCTTGGCTATGGTAATACTGTGCAATGCAGATTTGCCTGCCTCTTTCTTTCAAATTCTGTCTTCTTAGGTTATAGCTCCAGGAATAAGCCTCTGGATCGTACGGTAGCTCAATGTTTACCTTTTAACGGCACCTCCACTCTGCTCTCATGAGTGGCTCTCTCCAGGTTACATCCCACTTAAAGTGGAGGGTTTGCGTTTCTCCACAGCACCTTCAGCATTTATTCTTTGTGGTTTTTTACTGATGGTTATTCTGACTGGTGTGAGCTGATACGTCTTTGTGGCTGAATTTGCATGTGTCTCATGATCCATTAAAACTGAGCTTTAAGGCAGGTCCTTTTCATTTTTCAGGCTGTGAGTACAGCTTAGTTCTTCAAAGTGTTTTCTTAAAGTATGTATGTCATAATTTTAAAATTTTTTCGCCATTACCTCCCTGAAGACATTTTGCGGTGACCATTAGCACAGGCTTAAACCTGCGTTTGCAGGTAACGGCCAGAGGGTGGCAGTCTTTCTACGTTCCCCATGCTGGTACTAGGGCAACAGGCCTTCCGGCCAGTGGTGTTCCTCGGTTATAAATTAGAGTGGATTGTGCCTGAAGAAACCCACAAATGCTGATGTCTCCTTACTTATGTTTGTCTTTTAAATTTACCTTATATTTATTATTGGAGCAATATTACATTGTGTACATGGAAGAGTTCTTCTTGGTGCGTTCCTCTGTTGATGGACATTTTCATTGCTTCCAAATGTTGGCTATGGTCAATATGGCTGGAGTGCAGGATTGCCAGCCTGTGACGTTTTGATTCTCATTTTCTCAGGGGATAGGCCCAGCAGTGGGTATGACTGATTGACGGGTAGCTCAGTGTTTACCTTTTCAAGGCACTTCCATTGTGTTTTCACTAGTGGCTCTTACCACGTCCCCCTTAGGGCCGAGTGTACGCATTCCTCCACAGTCCCTTCAGCATTTATTTTTTGAAACATTTTTGCTGATGGCCATTCTGACTGCTGTGAGCTGATAGGGTTTTGTAATTTGGGTTTGCATGTCTTTAAAAATTCCTAAAATATATCATTTTCCCACACCTTTTTCTTTCCTCTTCTTTAAAGGAAAAGCTGTGAGTACCACATAGCTCTTGAAATTGTCTTCTTGGAAGGTTGCCCTCTTTTGAAATTTTTGCTCCATTTTTGATCCCAGGATTTATTTGGAGGGCAGGTGTCATTTACAGAATGGCAAGTTGGTGAATATTTAGTGACCTTTAGCAGTGGGTTGAAAGCTGCTGTTGTGGGAAATGGCCACAAGGAGGCAGCATTTCTCCATTCCCAAATCTGAGTACTAGGGCAGCAGAGCCTTTCTGGAAGTCGTGTTCCTAGGTTGTAAATTAGAATGGAATGTGCCAGGAGAAACCCCCATAAGTTTAGGTCTCATTACTTCTTGTTTTTGTTAATTTTTTTAATCGGGGTAAGGACTAGAATATTGTTTGTCCTAGGGGTACACAATCTGGTTCATTTGTACATTATATATGTCTACTCTACAGATCCTCTTCCCATGTAAAATATTACAGAGTGTTCTGTAGACCTCCCTTGCTATATGGTCGGTCGTTTTGAAATATGTATATAATATGTATTTGGATATGTATAGTAACACTAATCTCATTTATCCATTCCCCCCACCTTTCCTTTTAGATGAGCATAGTTGGTTTTCTAAGTCTGTGAGTGTCTTTCTCTGTGGAAATATGTTCATTTGTGTCAGTGATTAGATAACGCCTCTAAGGGATATCATAGGATATAGGTCTTTTGCTTTCCGACTTACCTCATGTTTTGTGATTATCTCCAGGCTCATCTCTGGTGCCTCAAAGAGCAGTGTTTCATTGTTTTCCATGGCTAATATTCCATTGTGTACATGGACTCCTTCTTCTTTATCCATTCACCTGTTGATGGACATTTTGGTTGCTTCGCATCTTGGCTATTTTGAATAAGGCTGCAGTGCAGCATTTGCAGCCTGTGTCTTTTCGATCCTGGTCTTCTCAGGTGAGAGGCCCAGTGGTGTGCCTGCTGGATTGAATGGTACCTCAGTTTTCACTTTTCAACGCAGTTCCTTTCGGTGGTCATTATTGGCTGTTAACCACTTTCCATCCCACCAGCACCTAGAGGTTACACAGTTCTCTACAACCCCGTCAGCATTTATTGTTGGTAGACTTTTTGCTGACGGTCAGTCGACAGGTGTGAGTTGGAACCTTTTGGTTGATTAGATTGCATGAGTCTAATAATTCCTGAGGTTGAGCTTTTACCCATTTTCCTGTTTTTTTGTTTAAAGAGAGTGAGGAATACTTACCTCTGCATACTATCTTCTTGAAACATTCGCCTGTTTTGAATTTCTTTTGTCCATTCCCCACCTGAGCACAATTTTTGACGGCAGGTGTCCTTTACAGCCCTGAGCCCTTGTGAATTTTAAGTGACCAGTAGCTGTGGGTTTAAAGCTGCTCTTGCGGGAAACGGCCACAAGGGGGCAGCATTTCTCCTTTACCAAATCTGGTCACTAGGGCAACAGAGCCTTAATGGAAGTCGTGTTCTAGGTTGTAAAGTACAATGGAATGTGCCGGGAAAAAGCCCTTTAAGTGTATGTGTCATTCCTTCTTGTTTGTATTTTTAACAAAATTTTTATTCTTTATCACAGCAAATTCGATTACAATGGTTTGTTTGGTCTAGGTGTGCAAGATGTGGTTCCTTCACACATATACATATATCTATTCTTCTTTGGAATCTCTTCCCGTGTAGGTTATGACACAATGTTGAGTAGTCTTCTCTTGGTATTCTGTAGGTCTTTGGTGATTATATATTTCACGTGTGTTTGTATATCTCTGTTCACCTCAATATGGTAATGTACCCAATCCTCACACGTTTCCATTTGGTGAACCTTAAGTTTTTGTACTGAATCTGTGATTGCCTTTCTCTGTGGAAGTATCTTCGTTTGTATCAATTTTTAGGTAACACCTCTATGTGGTATGATAGGATATGTGTCTTTCGCTTTCTCACTTACTCCAAGTTGCGTGATTACTTCTAGAGTCATCTATGGTGCTGCAAATGGCATTGTTTCATTTTATCGCTAGCTCATAATCCATCTGTACATGTAGCAGATCTTCTTTGTCCACCCATCTGTCGGTGGACTTTTTGGTGACTTCCATATCTTGGCTATGGTAATACTGTGCAATGCAGATTTGCCTGCCTCTTTCTTTCCAATTCTGTCTTCTTAGGTTATAGGTCCAGGAATAAGCCTCTGGATCGTACGGTAGCTCAATGTTTACCTTTTAACGGCACCTCCACTCTGCTCTCATGAGTGGCTCTCTCCAGGTTACATCCCACTTAAAGTGGAGGGTTTGCATTTCTCCACAGCACCTTCAGCATTTATTCTTTGTGGTTTTTTACTGATGGTTATTCTGACTGGTGTGAGCTGATACGTCTTTGTGGCTGAATTTGCATGTGTCTCATGATCCATTAAAACTGAGCTTTAAGGCAGGTCCTTTTCATTTTTCAGGCTGTGAGTACCGCTTAGTTCTTCAAAGTGTTTTCTTAAAGTATGTATGTCATAATTTTAAAATTTTTTGGCCATTACCTCCCTGAAGACATTTTGCGGTGACCATTAGCACAGGCTTAAACCTGCGTTTGCAGGTAACGGCCAGAGGGTGGCGGTCTTTCTACGTTCCCCATGCTGGTACTAGGGCAACAGGCCTTCCGGCCAGTGGTGTTCCTCGGTTATAAATTAGAGTGAATTGTGCCTGAAGAAACCCACAAATGCTGATGTCTCCTTACTTATGTTTGTCTTTTAAATTTACCTTATATTTATTATTGGAGCAATATTACATTGTGTACATGGAACAGTTCTTCTTGGTGCGTTCCTCTGTTGATGGACATTTTCATTGCTTCCAAATGTTGGCTATGGTCAATATGGCTGGAGTGCAGGATTGCCAGCCTGTGACGTTTTGATTCTCATTTTCTCAGGGGATAGGCCCAGCAGTGGGTATGACTGATTGACGGGTAGCTCAGTGTTTACCTTTTCAAGGCACTTCCATTGTGTTTTCATTAGTGGCTCTTACCACGTCCCCCTTAGGGCCGAGTGTACGCATTCCTCCACAGTCCCTTCAGCATTTATTTTTTGAAACATTTTTGCTGATGGCCATTCTGACTGCTGTGAGCTGATAGGGTTTTGTAATTTGGGTTTGCATGTCTTTAAAAATTCCTAAAATATATCATTTTCCCACACCTTTTCTTTCCTCTTTAAAGGAAAAGCTGTGAGTACCACATAGCTCTTGAAATTGTCTTCTTGGAAGGTTGCCCTCTTTTGAAATTTTTGCTCCATTTTTGATCCCAGGATTTATTTGGAGGGCAGGTGTCATTTACAGAATGGCAAGTTGGTGAATATTTAGTGACCTTTAGCAGTGGGTTGAAAGCTGCTGTTGTGGGAAATGGCCACAAGGAGGCAGCATTTCTCCATTCCCAAATCTGAGTACTAGGGCAGCAGAGCCTTTCTGGAAGTCGTGTTCCTAGGTTGTAAATTAGAATGGAATGTGCCAGGAGAAACCCCCATAAGTTTAGGTCTCATTACTTCTTGTTTTTGTTATTTTTTTTAATCGGGGTAAGGACTAGAATATTGTTTGTCCTAGGGGTACACAATCTGGTTCATTTGTACATTATATATGTCTACTCTACAGATCCTCTTCCCATGTAAAATATTACAGAGTGTTCTGTAGACCTCCCTTGCTATATGGTCGGTCGTTTTGAAATATGTATATAATATGTATTTGGATATGTATAGTAACACTAATCTCATTTATCCATTCCCCCCACCTTTCCTTTTAGATGAGCATAGTTGGTTTTCTAAGTCTGTGAGTGTCTTTCTCTGTGGAAATATGTTCATTTGTGTCAGTGATTAGATAACGCCTCTAAGGGATATCATAGGATATAGGTCTTTTGCTTTCCGACTTACCTCATGTTTTGTGATTATCTCCAGGCTCATCTCTGGTGCCTCAAAGAGCAGTGTTTCATTGTTTTCCATGGCTAATATTCCATTGTGTACATGGACTCCTTCTTCTTTATCCATTCACCTGTTGATGGACATTTTGGTTGCTTCCCATCTTGGCTATTTTGAATAAGGCTGCAGTGCAGCTTTTGCAGCCTGTGTCTTTTCGATCCTGGTCTTCTCAGGTGAGAGGCCCAGTGGTGTGCCTGCTGGATTGAATGGTACCTCAGTTTTCACTTTTCAACGCAGTTCCTTTCGGTAGTCATTATTGGCTGTTAACCACTTTCCTTCCCACCAGCACCTAGAGGTTACACAGTTCTCTACAACCCCGTCAGCATTTATTGTTGGTAGACTTTTTGCTGACGGTCAGTCGACAGGTGTGAGTTGAAACCTTTTGGTTGATTAGATTGCATGAGTCTAATAATTCCTGAGGTTGAGCTTTTACCCATTTTCCTGTTTTTTTGTTTAAAGAGAGTGAGGAATACTTACCTCTGCATACTATCTTCTTGAAACATTCGCCTGTTTTGAATTTCTTTTGTCCATTCCCCACCTGAGCACAATTTTTGACGGCAGGTGTCCTTTACAGCCCTGAGCCCTTGTGAATTTTAAGTGACCAGTAGCTGTGGGTTTAAAGCTGCTCTTGCGGGAAACGGCCACAAGGGGGCAGCATTTCTCCTTTACCAAATCTGGTCACTAGGGCAACAGAGCCTTAATGGAAGTCGTGTTCTAGGTTGTAAAGTACAATGGAATGTGCCGGGAAAAAGCCCTTTAAGTGTATGTGTCATTCCTTCTTGTTTGTATTTTTAACAAAATTTTTATTCTTTATCACAGCAAATTCGATTACAATGGTTTGTTTGGTCTAGGTGTGCAAGACGTGGTTCCTTCACACATATACATATATCTATTCTTCTTTGGAATCTTTTCCCGTGTAGGTTATGACACAATGTTGAGTAGTCTTCTCTTGGTATTCTGTAGGTCTTTGGTGATTATATATTTCACGTGTGTTTGTATATCTCTGTTCACCTCAATATGGTAATGTACCCAATCCTCACACCTTTCCATTTGGTGAACCTTAAGTTTTTGTACTGAATCGGTGATTGCCTTTCTCTGTGGAAGTATCTTCGTTTGTATCAATTTTTAGGTAACACCTCTATGTGGTATGATAGGATATGGGTCTTTCGTTTTCTCACTTACTCCAAGTTGCGTGATTACTTCTAGAGTCATCTATGGTGCTGCAAATGGCATTGCTTCATTTTATCGCTAGCTCATAATCCATCTGTACATGTAGCAGTTCTTCTTTGTCCACCCATCTGTCGGTGGACTTTTTGGTGACTTCCATATCTTGGCTATGGTAATACTGTGCAATGCAGATTTGCCTGCCTCTTTCTTTCCAATTCTGTCTTCTTAGGTTATAGGTCCAGGAATAAGCCTCTGGATCGTACGGTAGCTCAATGTTTACCTTTTAACGGCACCTCCACTCTGCTCTCATGAGTGGCTCTCTCCAGGTTACATCCCACTTAAAGTGGAGGGTTTGCATTTCTCCACAGCACCTTCAGCATTTATTCTTTGTGGTTTTTTACTGATGGTTATTCTGACTGGTGTGAGCTGATACGTCTTTGTGGCTGAATTTGCATGTGTCTCATGATCCATTAAAACTGAGCTTTAAGGCAGGTCCTTTTCATTTTTCAGGCTGTGAGTACCGCTTAGTTCTTCAAAGTGTTTTCTTAAAGTATGTATGTCATAATTTTAAAATTTTTTGGCCATTACCTCCCTGAAGACATTTTGCGGTGACCATTAGCACAGGCTTAAACCTGCGTTTGCAGGTAACGGCCAGAGGGTGGCGGTCTTTCTACGTTCCCCGTGCTGGTACTAGGGCAACAGGCCTTCCGGCCAGTGGTGTTCCTCGGTTATAAATTAGAGTGGAATGTGCCTGAAGAAACCCACAAATGCTGATGTCTCCTTACTTATGTTTGTCTTTTAAATTTACCTTATATTTATTATTGGAGCAATATTACATTGTGTACATGGAAGAGTTCTTCTTGGTGCGTTCCTCTGTTGATGGACATTTTCATTGCTTCCAAATGTTGGCTATGGTCAATATGGCTGGAGTGCAGGATTGCCAGCCTGTGACGTTTTGATTCTCATTTTCTCAGGGGATAGGCCCAGCAGTGGGTATGACTGATTGACGGGTAGCTCAGTGTTTACCTTTTCAAGGCACTTCCATTGTGTTTTCATTAGTGGCTCTTACCACGTCCCCCTTAGGGCCGAGTGTACGCATTCCTCCACAGTCCCTTCAGCATTTATTTTTTGAAACATTTTTGCTGATGGCCATTCTGACTGCTGTGAGCTGATAGGGTTTTGTAATTTGGGTTTGCATGTCTTTAAAAATTCCTAAAATATATCATTTTCCCACACCGTTTTCTTTCCTCTTCTTTAAAGGAAAAGCTGTGAGTACCACATAGCTCTTGAAATTGTCCTCTTGGAAGGTTGCCCTCTTTTGAAATTTTTGCTCCATTTTTGATCCCAGGATTTATTTGGAGGGCAGGTGTCATTTACAGAATGGCAAGTTGGTGAATATTTAGTGACCTTTAGCAGTGGGTTGAAAGCTGCTGTTGTGGGAAATGGCCACAAGGAGGCAGCATTTCTCCATTCCCAAATCTGAGTACTAGGGCAGCAGAGCCTTTCTGGAAGTCGTGTTCCTAGGTTGTAAATTAGAATGGAATGTGCCAGGAGAAACCCCCATAAGTTTAGGTCTCATTACTTCTTGTTTTTGTTAATTTTTTTAATCGGGGTAAGGACTAGAATATTGTTTGTCCTAGGGGTACACAATCTGGTTCATTTGTACATTATATATGTCTACTCTACAGATCCTCTTCCCATGTAAAATATTACAGAGTGTTCTGTAGACCTCCCTTGCTATATGGTCGGTCGTTTTGAAATATGTATATAATATGTATTTGGATATGTATAGTAACACTAATCTCATTTATCCATTCCCCCCACCTTTCCTTTTAGATGAGCATAGTTGGTTTTCTAAGTCTGTGAGTGTCTTTCTCTGTGGAAATATGTTCATTTGTGTCAGTGATTAGATAACGCCTCTAAGGGATATCATAGGATATAGGTCTTTTGCTTTCCGACTTACCTCATGTTTTGTGATTATCTCCAGGCTCATCTCTGGTGCCTCAAAGAGCAGTGTTTCATTGTTTTCCATGGCTAATATTCCATTGTGTACATGGACTCCTTCTTCTTTATCCATTCACCTGTTGATGGACATTTTGGTTGCTTCCCATCTTGGCTATTTTGAATAAGGCTGCAGTGCAGCCTTTGCAGCCTGTGTCTTTTCGATCCTGGTCTTCTCAGGTGAGAGGCCCAGTGGTGTGCCTGCTGGATTGAATGGTACCTCAGTTTTCACTTTTCAACGCAGTTCCTTTCGGTGGTCATTATTGGCTGTTAACCACTTTCCATCCCACCAGCACCTAGAGGTTACACAGTTCTCTACAACCCCGTCAGCATTTATTGTTGGTAGACTTTTTGCTGACGGTCAGTCGACAGGTGTGAGTTGGAACCTTTTGGTTGATTAGATTGCATGAGTCTAATCATTCCTGAGGTTGAGCTTTTACCCATTTTCCTGTTTTTTTGTTTAAAGAGAGTGAGGAATACTTACCTCTGCATACTATCTTCTTGAAACATTCGCCTGTTTTGAATTTCTTTTGTCCATTCCCCACCTGAGCACAATTTTTGACGGCAGGTGTCCTTTACAGCCCTGAGCCCTTGTGAATTTTAAGTGACCAGTAGCTGTGGGTTTAAAGCTGCTCTTGCGGGAAACGGCCACAAGGGGGCAGCATTTCTCCTTTACCAAATCTGGTCACTAGGGCAACAGAGCCTTAATGGAAGTCGTGTTCTAGGTTGTAAAGTACAATGGAATGTGCCGGGAAAAAGCCCTTTAAGTGTATGTGTCATTCCTTCTTGTTTGTATTTTTAACAAAATTTTTATTCTTTATCACAGCAAATTCGATTACAATGGTTTGTTTGGTCTAGGTGTGCAAGACGTGGTTCCTTCACACATATACATATATCTATTCTTCTTTGGAATCTTTTCCCGTGTAGGTTATGACACAATGTTGAGTAGTCTTCTCTTGGTATTCTGTAGGTCTTTGGTGATTATATATTTCACGTGTGTTTGTATATCTCTGTTCACCTCAATATGGTAATGTACCCAATCCTCACACCTTTCCATTTGGTGAACCTTAAGTTTTTGTACTGAATCGGTGATTGCCTTTCTCTGTGGAAGTATCTTCGTTTGTATCAATTTTTAGGTAACACCTCTATGTGGTATGATAGGATATGGGTCTTTCGTTTTCTCACTTACTCCAAGTTGCGTGATTACTTCTAGAGTCATCTATGGTGCTGCAAATGGCATTGCTTCATTTTATCGCTAGCTCATAATCCATCTGTACATGTAGCAGTTCTTCTTTGTCCACCCATCTGTCGGTGGACTTTTTGGTGACTTCCATATCTTGGCTATGGTAATACTGTGCAATGCAGATTTGCCTGCCTCTTTCTTTCCAATTCTGTCTTCTTAGGTTATAGGTCCAGGAATAAGCCTCTGGATCGTACGGTAGCTCAATGTTTACCTTTTAACGGCACCTCCACTCTGCTCTCATGAGTGGCTCTCTCCAGGTTACATCCCACTTAAAGTGGAGGGTTTGCATTTCTCCACAGCACCTTCAGCATTTATTCTTTGTGGTTTTTTACTGATGGTTATTCTGACTGGTGTGAGCTGATACGTCTTTGTGGCTGAATTTGCATGTGTCTCATGATCCATTAAAACTGAGCTTTAAGGCAGGTCCTTTTCATTTTTCAGGCTGTGAGTACCGCTTAGTTCTTCAAAGTGTTTTCTTAAAGTATGTATGTCATAATTTTAAAATTTTTTGGCCATTACCTCCCTGAAGACATTTTGCGGTGACCATTAGCACAGGCTTAAACCTGCGTTTGCAGGTAACGGCCAGAGGGTGGCGGTCTTTCTACGTTCCCCGTGCTGGTACTAGGGCAACAGGCCTTCCGGCCAGTGGTGTTCCTCGGTTATAAATTAGAGTGGAATGTGCCTGAAGAAACCCACAAATGCTGATGTCTCCTTACTTATGTTTGTCTTTTAAATTTACCTTATATTTATTATTGGAGCAATATTACATTGTGTACATGGAAGAGTTCTTCTTGGTGCGTTCCTCTGTTGATGGACATTTTCATTGCTTCCAAATGTTGGCTATGGTCAATATGGCTGGAGTGCAGGATTGCCAGCCTGTGACGTTTTGATTCTCATTTTCTCAGGGGATAGGCCCAGCAGTGGGTATGACTGATTGACGGGTAGCTCAGTGTTTACCTTTTCAAGGCACTTCCATTGTGTTTTCATTAGTGGCTCTTACCACGTCCCCCTTAGGGCCGAGTGTACGCATTCCTCCACAGTCCCTTCAGCATTTATTTTTTGAAACATTTTTGCTGATGGCCATTCTGACTGCTGTGAGCTGATAGGGTTTTGTAATTTGGGTTTGCATGTCTTTAAAAATTCCTAAAATATATCATTTTCCCACACCGTTTTCTTTCCTCTTCTTTAAAGGAAAAGCTGTGAGTACCACATAGCTCTTGAAATTGTCTTCTTGGAAGGTTGCCCTCTTTTGAAATTTTTGCTCCATTTTTGATCCCAGGATTTATTTGGAGGGCAGGTGTCATTTACAGAATGGCAAGTTGGTGAATATTTAGTGACCTTTAGCAGTGGGTTGAAAGCTGCTGTTGTGGGAAATGGCCACAAGGAGGCAGCATTTCTCCATTCCCAAATCTGAGTACTAGGGCAGCAGAGCCTTTCTGGAAGTCGTGTTCCTAGGTTGTAAATTAGAATGGAATGTGCCAGGAGAAACCCCCATAAGTTTAGGTCTCATTACTTCTTGTTTTTGTTAATTTTTTTAATCGGGGTAAGGACTAGAATATTGTTTGTCCTAGGGGTACACAATCTGGTTCATTTGTACATTATATATGTCTACTCTACAGATCCTCTTCCCATGTAAAATATTACAGAGTGTTCTGTAGACCTCCCTTGCTATATGGTCGGTCGTTTTGAAATATGTATATAATATGTATTTGGATATGTATAGTAACACTAATCTCATTTATCCATTCCCCCCACCTTTCCTTTTAGATGAGCATAGTTGGTTTTCTAAGTCTGTGAGTGTCTTTCTCTGTGGAAATATGTTCATTTGTGTCAGTGATTAGATAACGCCTCTAAGGGATATCATAGGATATAGGTCTTTTGCTTTCCGACTTACCTCATGTTTTGTGATTATCTCCAGGCTCATCTCTGGTGCCTCAAAGAGCAGTGTTTCATTGTTTTCCATGGCTAATATTCCATTGTGTACATGGACTCCTTCTTCTTTATCCATTCACCTGTTGATGGACATTTTGGTTGCTTCCCATCTTGGCTATTTTGAATAAGGCTGCAGTGCAGCCTTTGCAGCCTGTGTCTTTTCGATCCTGGTCTTCTCAGGTGAGAGGCCCAGTGGTGTGCCTGCTGGATTGAATGGTACCTCAGTTTTCACTTTTCAACGCAGTTCCTTTCGGTGGTCATTATTGGCTGTTAACCACTTTCCATCCCACCAGCACCTAGAGGTTACACAGTTCTCTACAACCCCGTCAGCATTTATTGTTGGTAGACTTTTTGCTGACGGTCAGTCGACAGGTGTGAGTTGGAACATTTTGGTTGATTAGATTGCATGAGTCTAATCATTCCTGAGGTTGAGCTTTTACCCATTTTCCTGTTTTTTTGTTTAAAGAGAGTGAGGAATACTTACCTCTGCATACTATCTTCTTGAAACATTCGCCTGTTTTGAATTTCTTTTGTCCATTCCCCACCTGAGCACAATTTTTGACGGCAGGTGTCCTTTACAGCCCTGAGCCCTTGTGAATTTTAAGTGACCAGTAGCTGTGGGTTTAAAGCTGCTCTTGCGGGAAACGGCCACAAGGGGGCAGCATTTCTCCTTTACCAAATCTGGTCACTAGGGCAACAGAGCCTTAATGGAAGTCGTGTTCTAGGTTGTAAAGTACAATGGAATGTGCCGGGAAAAAGCCCTTTAAGTGTATGTGTCATTCCTTCTTGTTTGTATTTTTAACAAAATTTTTATTCTTTATCACAGCAAATTCGATTACAATGGTTTGTTTGGTCTAGGTGTGCAAGACGTGGTTCCTTCACACATATACATATATCTATTCTTCTTTGGAATCTTTTCCCGTGTAGGTTATGACACAATGTTGAGTAGTCTTCTCTTGGTATTCTGTAGGTCTTTGGTGATTATATATTTCACGTGTGTTTGTATATCTCTGTTCACCTCAATATGGTAATGTACCCAATCCTCACACGTTTCCATTTGGTGAACCTTAAGTTTTTGTACTGAATCGGTGATTGCCTTTCTCTGTGGAAGTATCTTCGTTTGTATCAATTTTTAGGTAACACCTCTATGTGGTATGATAGGATATGGGTCTTTCGTTTTCTCACTTACTCCAAGTTGCGTGATTACTTCTAGAGTCATCTATGGTGCTGCAAATGGCATTGCTTCATTTTATCGCTAGCTCATAATCCATCTGTACATGTAGCAGTTCTTCTTTGTCCACCCATCTGTCGGTGGACTTTTTGGTGACTTCCATATCTTGGCTATGGTAATACTGTGCAATGCAGATTTGCCTGCCTCTTTCTTTCCAATTCTGTCTTCTTAGGTTATAGGTCCAGGAATAAGCCTCTGGATCGTACGGTAGCTCAATGTTTACCTTTTAACGGCACCTCCACTCTGCTCTCATGAGTGGCTCTCTCCAGGTTACATCCCACTTAAAGTGGAGGGTTTGCATTTCTCCACAGCACCTTCAGCATTTATTCTTTGTGGTTTTTTACTGATGGTTATTCTGACTGGTGTGAGCTGATACGTCTTTGTGGCTGAATTTGCATGTGTCTCATGATCCATTAAAACTGAGCTTTAAGGCAGGTCCTTTTCATTTTTCAGGCTGTGAGTACCGCTTAGTTCTTCAAAGTGTTTTCTTAAAGTATGTATGTCATAATTTTAAAATTTTTTGGCCATTACCTCCCTGAAGACATTTTGCGGTGACCATTAGCACAGGCTTAAACCTGCGTTTGCAGGTAACGGCCAGAGGGTGGCGGTCTTTCTACGTTCCCCGTGCTGGTACTAGGGCAACAGGCCTTCCGGCCAGTGGTGTTCCTCGGTTATAAATTAGAGTGGAATGTGCCTGAAGAAACCCACAAATGCTGATGTCTCCTTACTTATGTTTGTCTTTTAAATTTACCTTATATTTATTATTGGAGCAATATTACATTGTGTACATGGAAGAGTTCTTCTTGGTGCGTTCCTCTGTTGATGGACATTTTCATTGCTTCCAAATGTTGGCTATGGTCAATATGGCTGGAGTGCAGGATTGCCAGCCTGTGACGTTTTGATTCTCATTTTCTCAGGGGATAGGCCCAGCAGTGGGTATGACTGATTGACGGGTAGCTCAGTGTTTACCTTTTCAAGGCACTTCCATTGTGTTTTCATTAGTGGCTCTTACCACGTCCCCCTTAGGGCCGAGTGTACGCATTCCTCCACAGTCCCTTCAGCATTTATTTTTTGAAACATTTTTGCTGATGGCCATTCTGACTGCTGTGAGCTGATAGGTTTTTGTAATTTGGGTTTGCATGTCTTTAAAAATTCCTAAAATATATCATTTTCCCACACCGTTTTCTTTCCTCTTCTTTAAAGGAAAAGCTGTGAGTACCACATAGCTCTTGAAATTGTCCTCTTGGAAGGTTGCCCTCTTTTGAAATTTTTGCTCCATTTTTGATCCCAGGATTTATTTGGAGGGCAGGTGTCATTTACAGAATGGCAAGTTGGTGAATATTTAGTGACCTTTAGCAGTGGGTTGAAAGCTGCTGTTGTGGGAAATGGCCACAAGGAGGCAGCATTTCTCCATTCCCAAATCTGAGTACTAGGGCAGCAGAGCCTTTCTGGAAGTCGTGTTCCTAGGTTGTAAATTAGAATGGAATGTGCCAGGAGAAACCCCCATAAGTTTAGGTCTCATTACTTCTTGTTTTTGTTAATTTTTTTAATCGGGGTAAGGACTAGAATATTGTTTGTCCTAGGGGTACACAATCTGGTTCATTTGTACATTATATATGTCTACTCTACAGATCCTCTTCCCATGTAAAATATTACAGAGTGTTCTGTAGACCTCCCTTGCTATATGGTCGGTCGTTTTGAAATATGTATATAATATGTATTTGGATATGTATAGTAACACTAATCTCATTTATCCATTCCCCCCACCTTTCCTTTTAGATGAGCATAGTTGGTTTTCTAAGTCTGTGAGTGTCTTTCTCTGTGGAAATATGTTCATTTGTGTCAGTGATTAGATAACGCCTCTAAGGGATATCATAGGATATAGGTCTTTTGCTTTCCGACTTACCTCATGTTTTGTGATTATCTCCAGGCTCATCTCTGGTGCCTCAAAGAGCAGTGTTTCATTGTTTTCCATGGCTAATATTCCATTGTGTACATGGACTCCTTCTTCTTTATCCATTCACCTGTTGATGGACATTTTGGTTGCTTCCCATCTTGGCTATTTTGAATAAGGCTGCAGTGCAGCCTTTGCAGCCTGTGTCTTTTCGATCCTGGTCTTCTCAGGTGAGAGGCCCAGTGGTGTGCCTGCTGGATTGAATGGTACCTCAGTTTTCACTTTTCAACGCAGTTCCTTTCGGTGGTCATTATTGGCTGTTAACCACTTTCCATCCCACCAGCACCTAGAGGTTACACAGTTCTCTACAACCCCGTCAGCATTTATTGTTGGTAGACTTTTTGCTGACGGTCAGTCGACAGGTGTGAGTTGGAACCTTTTGGTTGATTAGATTGCATGAGTCTAATCATTCCTGAGGTTGAGCTTTTACCCATTTTCCTGTTTTTTTGTTTAAAGAGAGTGAGGAATACTTACCTCTGCATACTATCTTCTTGAAACATTCGCCTGTTTTGAATTTCTTTTGTCCATTCCCCACCTGAGCACAATTTTTGACGGCAGGTGTCCTTTACAGCCCTGAGCCCTTGTGAATTTTAAGTGACCAGTAGCTGTGGGTTTAAAGCTGCTCTTGCGGGAAACGGCCACAAGGGGGCAGCATTTCTCCTTTACCAAATCTGGTCACTAGGGCAACAGAGCCTTAATGGAAGTCGTGTTCTAGGTTGTAAAGTACAATGGAATGTGCCGGGAAAAAGCCCTTTAAGTGTATGTGTCATTCCTTCTTGTTTGTATTTTTAACAAAATTTTTATTCTTTATCACAGCAAATTCGATTACAATGGTTTGTTTGGTCTAGGTGTGCAAGACGTGGTTCCTTCACACATATACATATATCTATTCTTCTTTGGAATCTTTTCCCGTGTAGGTTATGACACAATGTTGAGTAGTCTTCTCTTGGTATTCTGTAGGTCTTTGGTGATTATATATTTCACGTGTGTTTGTATATCTCTGTTCACCTCAATATGGTAATGTACCCAATCCTCACACGTTTCCATTTGGTGAACCTTAAGTTTTTGTACTGAATCTGTGATTGCCTTTCTCTGTGGAAGTATCTTCGTTTGTATCAATTTTTAGGTAACACCTCTATGTGGTATGATAGGATATGGGTCTTTCGTTTTCTCACTTACTCCAAGTTGCGTGATTACTTCTAGAGTCATCTATGGTGCTGCAAATGGCATTGCTTCATTTTATCGCTAGCTCATAATCCATCTGTACATGTAGCAGTTCTTCTTTGTCCACCCATCTGTCGGTGGACTTTTTGGTGACTTCCATATCTTGGCTATGGTAATACTGTGCAATGCAGATTTGCCTGCCTCTTTCTTTCCAATTCTGTCTTCTTAGGTTATAGGTCCAGGAATAAGCCTCTGGATCGTACGGTAGCTCAATGTTTACCTTTTAACGGCACCTCCACTCTGCTCTCATGAGTGGCTCTCTCCAGGTTACATCCCACTTAAAGTGGAGGGTTTGCATTTCTCCACAGCACCTTCAGCATTTATTCTTTGTGGTTTTTTACTGATGGTTATTCTGACTGGTGTGAGCTGATACGTCTTTGTGGCTGAATTTGCATGTGTCTCATGATCCATTAAAACTGAGCTTTAAGGCAGGTCCTTTTCATTTTTCAGGCTGTGAGTACCGCTTAGTTCTTCAAAGTGTTTTCTTAAAGTATGTATGTCATAATTTTAAAATTTTTTGGCCATTACCTCCCTGAAGACATTTTGCGGTGACCATTAGCACAGGCTTAAACCTGCGTTTGCAGGTAACGGCCAGAGGGTGGCGGTCTTTCTACGTTCCCCGTGCTGGTACTAGGGCAACAGGCCTTCCGGCCAGTGGTGTTCCTCGGTTATAAATTAGAGTGGAATGTGCCTGAAGAAACCCACAAATGCTGATGTCTCCTTACTTATGTTTGTCTTTTAAATTTACCTTATATTTATTATTGGAGCAATATTACATTGTGTACATGGAAGAGTTCTTCTTGGTGCGTTCCTCTGTTGATGGACATTTTCATTGCTTCCAAATGTTGGCTATGGTCAATATGGCTGGAGTGCAGGATTGCCAGCCTGTGACGTTTTGATTCTCATTTTCTCAGGGGATAGGCCCAGCAGTGGGTATGACTGATTGACGGGTAGCTCAGTGTTTACCTTTTCAAGGCACTTCCATTGTGTTTTCATTAGTGGCTCTTACCACGTCCCCCTTAGGGCCGAGTGTACGCATTCCTCCACAGTCCCTTCAGCATTTATTTTTTGAAACATTTTTGCTGATGGCCATTCTGACTGCTGTGAGCTGATAGGTTTTTGTAATTTGGGTTTGCATGTCTTTAAAAATTCCTAAAATATATCATTTTCCCACACCGTTTTCTTTCCTCTTCTTTAAAGGAAAAGCTGTGAGTACCACATAGCTCTTGAAATTGTCCTCTTGGAAGGTTGCCCTCTTTTGAAATTTTTGCTCCATTTTTGATCCCAGGATTTATTTGGAGGGCAGGTGTCATTTACAGAATGGCAAGTTGGTGAATATTTAGTGACCTTTAGCAGTGGGTTGAAAGCTGCTGTTGTGGGAAATGGCCACAAGGAGGCAGCATTTCTCCATTCCCAAATCTGAGTACTAGGGCAGCAGAGCCTTTCTGGAAGTCGTGTTCCTAGGTTGTAAATTAGAATGGAATGTGCCAGGAGAAACCCCCATAAGTTTAGGTCTCATTACTTCTTGTTTTTGTTAATTTTTTTAATCGGGGTAAGGACTAGAATATTGTTTGTCCTAGGGGTACACAATCTGGTTCATTTGTACATTATATATGTCTACTCTACAGATCCTCTTCCCATGTAAAATATTACAGAGTGTTCTGTAGACCTCCCTTGCTATATGGTCGGTCGTTTTGAAATATGTATATAATATGTATTTGGATATGTATAGTAACACTAATCTCATTTATCCATTCCCCCCACCTTTCCTTTTAGATGAGCATAGTTGGTTTTCTAAGTCTGTGAGTGTCTTTCTCTGTGGAAATATGTTCATTTGTGTCAGTGATTAGATAACGCCTCTAAGGGATATCATAGGATATAGGTCTTTTGCTTTCCGACTTACCTCATGTTTTGTGATTATCTCCAGGCTCATCTCTGGTGCCTCAAAGAGCAGTGTTTCATTGTTTTCCATGGCTAATATTCCATTGTGTACATGGACTCCTTCTTCTTTATCCATTCACCTGTTGATGGACATTTTGGTTGCTTCCCATCTTGGCTATTTTGAATAAGGCTGCAGTGCAGCCTTTGCAGCCTGTGTCTTTTCGATCCTGGTCTTCTCAGGTGAGAGGCCCAGTGGTGTGCCTGCTGGATTGAATGGTACCTCAGTTTTCACTTTTCAACGCAGTTCCTTTCGGTGGTCATTATTGGCTGTTAACCACTTTCCATCCCACCAGCACCTAGAGGTTACACAGTTCTCTACAACCCCGTCAGCATTTATTGTTGGTAGACTTTTTGCTGACGGTCAGTCGACAGGTGTGAGTTGGAACCTTTTGGTTGATTAGATTGCATGAGTCTAATCATTCCTGAGGTTGAGCTTTTACCCATTTTCCTGTTTTTTTGTTTAAAGAGAGTGAGGAATACTTACCTCTGCATACTATCTTCTTGAAACATTCGCCTGTTTTGAATTTCTTTTGTCCATTCCCCACCTGAGCACAATTTTTGACGGCAGGTGTCCTTTACAGCCCTGAGCCCTTGTGAATTTTAAGTGACCAGTAGCTGTGGGTTTAAAGCTGCTCTTGCGGGAAACGGCCACAAGGGGGCAGCATTTCTCCTTTACCAAATCTGGTCACTAGGGCAACAGAGCCTTAATGGAAGTCGTGTTCTAGGTTGTAAAGTACAATGGAATGTGCCGGGAAAAAGCCCTTTAAGTGTATGTGTCATTCCTTCTTGTTTGTATTTTTAACAAAATTTTTATTCTTTATCACAGCAAATTCGATTACAATGGTTTGTTTGGTCTAGGTGTGCAAGACGTGGTTCCTTCACACATATACATATATCTATTCTTCTTTGGAATCTTTTCCTGTGTAGGTTATGACACAATGTTGAGTAGTCTTCTCTTGGTATTCTGTAGGTCTTTGGTGATTATATATTTCACGTGTGTTTGTATATCTCTGTTCACCTCAATATGGTAATGTACCCAATCCTCACACCTTTCCATTTGGTGAACCTTAAGTTTTTGTACTGAATCTGTGATTGCCTTTCTCTGTGGAAGTATCTTCGTTTGTATCAATTTTTAGGTAACACCTCTATGTGGTATGATAGGATATGGGTCTTTCGTTTTCTCACTTACTCCAAGTTGCGTGATTACTTCTAGAGTCATCTATGGTGCTGCAAATGGCATTGCTTCATTTTATCGCTAGCTCATAATCCATCTGTACATGTAGCAGTTCTTCTTTGTCCACCCATCTGTCGGTGGACTTTTTGGTGACTTCCATATCTTGGCTATGGTAATACTGTGCAATGCAGATTTGCCTGCCTCTTTCTTTCCAATTCTGTCTTCTTAGGTTATAGGTCCAGGAATAAGCCTCTGGATCGTACGGTAGCTCAATGTTTACCTTTTAACGGCACCTCCACTCTGCTCTCATGAGTGGCTCTCTCCAGGTTACATCCCACTTAAAGTGGAGGGTTTGCATTTCTCCACAGCACCTTCAGCATTTATTCTTTGTGGTTTTTTACTGATGGTTATTCTGACTGGTGTGAGCTGATACGTCTTTGTGGCTGAATTTGCATGTGTCTCATGATCCATTAAAACTGAGCTTTAAGGCAGGTCCTTTTCATTTTTCAGGCTGTGAGTACCGCTTAGTTCTTCAAAGTGTTTTCTTAAAGTATGTATGTCATAATTTTAAAATTTTTTGGCCATTACCTCCCTGAAGACATTTTGCGGTGACCATTAGCACAGGCTTAAACCTGCGTTTGCAGGTAACGGCCAGAGGGTGGCGGTCTTTCTACGTTCCCCGTGCTGGTACTAGGGCAACAGGCCTTCCGGCCAGTGGTGTTCCTCGGTTATAAATTAGAGTGGAATGTGCCTGAAGAAACCCACAAATGCTGATGTCTCCTTACTTATGTTTGTCTTTTAAATTTACCTTATATTTATTATTGGAGCAATATTACATTGTGTACATGGAAGAGTTCTTCTTGGTGCGTTCCTCTGTTGATGGACATTTTCATTGCTTCCAAATGTTGGCTATGGTCAATATGGCTGGAGTGCAGGATTGCCAGCCTGTGACGTTTTGATTCTCATTTTCTCAGGGGATAGGCCCAGCAGTGGGTATGACTGATTGACGGGTAGCTCAGTGTTTACCTTTTCAAGGCACTTCCATTGTGTTTTCATTAGTGGCTCTTACCACGTCCCCCTTAGGGCCGAGTGTACGCATTCCTCCACAGTCCCTTCAGCATTTATTTTTTGAAACATTTTTGCTGATGGCCATTCTGACTGCTGTGAGCTGATAGGGTTTTGTAATTTGGGTTTGCATGTCTTTAAAAATTCCTAAAATATATCATTTTCCCACACCGTTTTCTTTCCTCTTCTTTAAAGGAAAAGCTGTGAGTACCACATAGCTCTTGAAATTGTCCTCTTGGAAGGTTGCCCTCTTTTGAAATTTTTGCTCCATTTTTGATCCCAGGATTTATTTGGAGGGCAGGTGTCATTTACAGAATGGCAAGTTGGTGAATATTTAGTGACCTTTAGCAGTGGGTTGAAAGCTGCTGTTGTGGGAAATGGCCACAAGGAGGCAGCATTTCTCCATTCCCAAATCTGAGTACTAGGGCAGCAGAGCCTTTCTGGAAGTCGTGTTCCTAGGTTGTAAATTAGAATGGAATGTGCCAGGAGAAACCCCCATAAGTTTAGGTCTCATTACTTCTTGTTTTTGTTAATTTTTTTAATCGGGGTAAGGACTAGAATATTGTTTGTCCTAGGGGTACACAATCTGGTTCATTTGTACATTATATATGTCTACTCTACAGATCCTCTTCCCATGTAAAATATTACAGAGTGTTCTGTAGACCTCCCTTGCTATATGGTCGGTCGTTTTGAAATATGTATATAATATGTATTTGGATATGTATAGTAACACTAATCTCATTTATCCATTCCCCCCACCTTTCCTTTTAGATGAGCATAGTTGGTTTTCTAAGTCTGTGAGTGTCTTTCTCTGTGGAAATATGTTCATTTGTGTCAGTGATTAGATAACGCCTCTAAGGGATATCATAGGATATAGGTCTTTTGCTTTCCGACTTACCTCATGTTTTGTGATTATCTCCAGGCTCATCTCTGGTGCCTCAAAGAGCAGTGTTTCATTGTTTTCCATGGCTAATATTCCATTGTGTACATGGACTCCTTCTTCTTTATCCATTCACCTGTTGATGGACATTTTGGTTGCTTCCCATCTTGGCTATTTTGAATAAGGCTGCAGTGCAGCCTTTGCAGCCTGTGTCTTTTCGATCCTGGTCTTCTCAGGTGAGAGGCCCAGTGGTGTGCCTGCTGGATTGAATGGTACCTCAGTTTTCACTTTTCAACGCAGTTCCTTTCGGTGGTCATTATTGGCTGTTAACCACTTTCCATCCCACCAGCACCTAGAGGTTACACAGTTCTCTACAACCCCGTCAGCATTTATTGTTGGTAGACTTTTTGCTGACGGTCAGTCGACAGGTGTGAGTTGGAACCTTTTGGTTGATTAGATTGCATGAGTCTAATCATTCCTGAGGTTGAGCTTTTACCCATTTTCCTGTTTTTTTGTTTAAAGAGAGTGAGGAATACTTACCTCTGCATACTATCTTCTTGAAACATTCGCCTGTTTTGAATTTCTTTTGTCCATTCCCCACCTGAGCACAATTTTTGACGGCAGGTGTCCTTTACAGCCCTGAGCCCTTGTGAATTTTAAGTGACCAGTAGCTGTGGGTTTAAAGCTGCTCTTGCGGGAAACGGCCACAAGGGGGCAGCATTTCTCCTTTACCAAATCTGGTCACTAGGGCAACAGAGCCTTAATGGAAGTCGTGTTCTAGGTTGTAAAGTACAATGGAATGTGCCGGGAAAAAGCCCTTTAAGTGTATGTGTCATTCCTTCTTGTTTGTATTTTTAACAAAATTTTTATTCTTTATCACAGCAAATTCGATTACAATGGTTTGTTTGGTCTAGGTGTGCAAGACGTGGTTCCTTCACACATATACATATATCTATTCTTCTTTGGAATCTTTTCCCGTGTAGGTTATGACACAATGTTGAGTAGTCTTCTCTTGGTATTCTGTAGGTCTTTGGTGATTATATATTTCACGTGTGTTTGTATATCTCTGTTCACCTCAATATGGTAATGTACCCAATCCTCACACGTTTCCATTTGGTGAACCTTAAGTTTTTGTACTGAATCTGTGATTGCCTTTCTCTGTGGAAGTATCTTCGTTTGTATCAATTTTTAGGTAACACCTCTATGTGGTATGATAGGATATGGGTCTTTCGTTTTCTCACTTACTCCAAGTTGCGTGATTACTTCTAGAGTCATCTATGGTGCTGCAAATGGCATTGCTTCATTTTATCGCTAGCTCATAATCCATCTGTACATGTAGCAGTTCTTCTTTGTCCACCCATCTGTCGGTGGACTTTTTGGTGACTTCCATATCTTGGCTATGGTAATACTGTGCAATGCAGATTTGCCTGCCTCTTTCTTTCCAATTCTGTCTTCTTAGGTTATAGGTCCAGGAATAAGCCTCTGGATCGTACGGTAGCTCAATGTTTACCTTTTAACGGCACCTCCACTCTGCTCTCATGAGTGGCTCTCTCCAGGTTACATCCCACTTAAAGTGGAGGGTTTGCATTTCTCCACAGCACCTTCAGCATTTATTCTTTGTGGTTTTTTACTGATGGTTATTCTGACTGGTGTGAGCTGATACGTCTTTGTGGCTGAATTTGCATGTGTCTCATGATCCATTAAAACTGAGCTTTAAGGCAGGTCCTTTTCATTTTTCAGGCTGTGAGTACCGCTTAGTTCTTCAAAGTGTTTTCTTAAAGTATGTATGTCATAATTTTAAAATTTTTTGGCCATTACCTCCCTGAAGACATTTTGCGGTGACCATTAGCACAGGCTTAAACCTGCGTTTGCAGGTAACGGCCAGAGGGTGGCGGTCTTTCTACGTTCCCCGTGCTGGTACTAGGGCAACAGGCCTTCCGGCCAGTGGTGTTCCTCGGTTATAAATTAGAGTGGAATGTGCCTGAAGAAACCCACAAATGCTGATGTCTCCTTACTTATGTTTGTCTTTTAAATTTACCTTATATTTATTATTGGAGCAATATTACATTGTGTACATGGAAGAGTTCTTCTTGGTGCGTTCCTCTGTTGATGGACATTTTCATTGCTTCCAAATGTTGGCTATGGTCAATATGGCTGGAGTGCAGGATTGCCAGCCTGTGACGTTTTGATTCTCATTTTCTCAGGGGATAGGCCCAGCAGTGGGTATGACTGATTGACGGGTAGCTCAGTGTTTACCTTTTCAAGGCACTTCCATTGTGTTTTCATTAGTGGCTCTTACCACGTCCCCCTTAGGGCCGAGTGTACGCATTCCTCCACAGTCCCTTCAGCATTTATTTTTTGAAACATTTTTGCTGATGGCCATTCTGACTGCTGTGAGCTGATAGGTTTTTGTAATTTGGGTTTGCATGTCTTTAAAAATTCCTAAAATATATCATTTTCCCACACCGTTTTCTTTCCTCTTCTTTAAAGGAAAAGCTGTGAGTACCACATAGCTCTTGAAATTGTCCTCTTGGAAGGTTGCCCTCTTTTGAAATTTTTGCTCCATTTTTGATCCCAGGATTTATTTGGAGGGCAGGTGTCATTTACAGAATGGCAAGTTGGTGAATATTTAGTGACCTTTAGCAGTGGGTTGAAAGCTGCTGTTGTGGGAAATGGCCACAAGGAGGCAGCATTTCTCCATTCCCAAATCTGAGTACTAGGGCAGCAGAGCCTTTCTGGAAGTCGTGTTCCTAGGTTGTAAATTAGAATGGAATGTGCCAGGAGAAACCCCCATAAGTTTAGGTCTCATTACTTCTTGTTTTTGTTAATTTTTTTAATCGGGGTAAGGACTAGAATATTGTTTGTCCTAGGGGTACACAATCTGGTTCATTTGTACATTATATATGTCTACTCTACAGATCCTCTTCCCATGTAAAATATTACAGAGTGTTCTGTAGACCTCCCTTGCTATATGGTCGGTCGTTTTGAAATATGTATATAATATGTATTTGGATATGTATAGTAACACTAATCTCATTTATCCATTCCCCCCACCTTTCCTTTTAGATGAGCATAGTTGGTTTTCTAAGTCTGTGAGTGTCTTTCTCTGTGGAAATATGTTCATTTGTGTCAGTGATTAGATAACGCCTCTAAGGGATATCATAGGATATAGGTCTTTTGCTTTCCGACTTACCTCATGTTTTGTGATTATCTCCAGGCTCATCTCTGGTGCCTCAAAGAGCAGTGTTTCATTGTTTTCCATGGCTAATATTCCATTGTGTACATGGACTCCTTCTTCTTTATCCATTCACCTGTTGATGGACATTTTGGTTGCTTCCCATCTTGGCTATTTTGAATAAGGCTGCAGTGCAGCCTTTGCAGCCTGTGTCTTTTCGATCCTGGTCTTCTCAGGTGAGAGGCCCAGTGGTGTGCCTGCTGGATTGAATGGTACCTCAGTTTTCACTTTTCAACGCAGTTCCTTTCGGTGGTCATTATTGGCTGTTAACCACTTTCCATCCCACCAGCACCTAGAGGTTACACAGTTCTCTACAACCCCGTCAGCATTTATTGTTGGTAGACTTTTTGCTGACGGTCAGTCGACAGGTGTGAGTTGGAACCTTTTGGTTGATTAGATTGCATGAGTCTAATCATTCCTGAGGTTGAGCTTTTACCCATTTTCCTGTTTTTTTGTTTAAAGAGAGTGAGGAATACTTACCTCTGCATACTATCTTCTTGAAACATTCGCCTGTTTTGAATTTCTTTTGTCCATTCCCCACCTGAGCACAATTTTTGACGGCAGGTGTCCTTTACAGCCCTGAGCCCTTGTGAATTTTAAGTGACCAGTAGCTGTGGGTTTAAAGCTGCTCTTGCGGGAAACGGCCACAAGGGGGCAGCATTTCTCCTTTACCAAATCTGGTCACTAGGGCAACAGAGCCTTAATGGAAGTCGTGTTCTAGGTTGTAAAGTACAATGGAATGTGCCGGGAAAAAGCCCTTTAAGTGTATGTGTCATTCCTTCTTGTTTGTATTTTTAACAAAATTTTTATTCTTTATCACAGCAAATTCGATTACAATGGTTTGTTTGGTCTAGGTGTGCAAGACGTGGTTCCTTCACACATATACATATATCTATTCTTCTTTGGAATCTTTTCCCGTGTAGGTTATGACACAATGTTGAGTAGTCTTCTCTTGGTATTCTGTAGGTCTTTGGTGATTATATATTTCACGTGTGTTTGTATATCTCTGTTCACCTCAATATGGTAATGTACCCAATCCTCACACGTTTCCATTTGGTGAACCTTAAGTTTTTGTACTGAATCTGTGATTGCCTTTCTCTGTGGAAGTATCTTCGTTTGTATCAATTTTTAGGTAACACCTCTATGTGGTATGATAGGATATGGGTCTTTCGTTTTCTCACTTACTCCAAGTTGCGTGATTACTTCTAGAGTCATCTATGGTGCTGCAAATGGCATTGCTTCATTTTATCGCTAGCTCATAATCCATCTGTACATGTAGCAGTTCTTCTTTGTCCACCCATCTGTCGGTGGACTTTTTGGTGACTTCCATATCTTGGCTATGGTAATACTGTGCAATGCAGATTTGCCTGCCTCTTTCTTTCCAATTCTGTCTTCTTAGGTTATAGGTCCAGGAATAAGCCTCTGGATCGTACGGTAGCTCAATGTTTACCTTTTAACGGCACCTCCACTCTGCTCTCATGAGTGGCTCTCTCCAGGTTACATCCCACTTAAAGTGGAGGGTTTGCATTTCTCCACAGCACCTTCAGCATTTATTCTTTGTGGTTTTTTACTGATGGTTATTCTGACTGGTGTGAGCTGATACGTCTTTGTGGCTGAATTTGCATGTGTCTCATGATCCATTAAAACTGAGCTTTAAGGCAGGTCCTTTTCATTTTTCAGGCTGTGAGTACCGCTTAGTTCTTCAAAGTGTTTTCTTAAAGTATGTATGTCATAATTTTAAAATTTTTTGGCCATTACCTCCCTGAAGACATTTTGCGGTGACCATTAGCACAGGCTTAAACCTGCGTTTGCAGGTAACGGCCAGAGGGTGGCGGTCTTTCTACGTTCCCCGTGCTGGTACTAGGGCAACAGGCCTTCCGGCCAGTGGTGTTCCTCGGTTATAAATTAGAGTGGAATGTGCCTGAAGAAACCCACAAATGCTGATGTCTCCTTACTTATGTTTGTCTTTTAAATTTACCTTATATTTATTATTGGAGCAATATTACATTGTGTACATGGAAGAGTTCTTCTTGGTGCGTTCCTCTGTTGATGGACATTTTCATTGCTTCCAAATGTTGGCTATGGTCAATATGGCTGGAGTGCAGGATTGCCAGCCTGTGACGTTTTGATTCTCATTTTCTCAGGGGATAGGCCCAGCAGTGGGTATGACTGATTGACGGGTAGCTCAGTGTTTACCTTTTCAAGGCACTTCCATTGTGTTTTCATTAGTGGCTCTTACCACGTCCCCCTTAGGGCCGAGTGTACGCATTCCTCCACAGTCCCTTCAGCATTTATTTTTTGAAACATTTTTGCTGATGGCCATTCTGACTGCTGTGAGCTGATAGGTTTTTGTAATTTGGGTTTGCATGTCTTTAAAAATTCCTAAAATATATCATTTTCCCACACCGTTTTCTTTCCTCTTCTTTAAAGGAAAAGCTGTGAGTACCACATAGCTCTTGAAATTGTCCTCTTGGAAGGTTGCCCTCTTTTGAAATTTTTGCTCCATTTTTGATCCCAGGATTTATTTGGAGGGCAGGTGTCATTTACAGAATGGCAAGTTGGTGAATATTTAGTGACCTTTAGCAGTGGGTTGAAAGCTGCTGTTGTGGGAAATGGCCACAAGGAGGCAGCATTTCTCCATTCCCAAATCTGAGTACTAGGGCAGCAGAGCCTTTCTGGAAGTCGTGTTCCTAGGTTGTAAATTAGAATGGAATGTGCCAGGAGAAACCCCCATAAGTTTAGGTCTCATTACTTCTTGTTTTTGTTAATTTTTTTAATCGGGGTAAGGACTAGAATATTGTTTGTCCTAGGGGTACACAATCTGGTTCATTTGTACATTATATATGTCTACTCTACAGATCCTCTTCCCATGTAAAATATTACAGAGTGTTCTGTAGACCTCCCTTGCTATATGGTCGGTCGTTTTGAAATATGTATATAATATGTATTTGGATATGTATAGTAACACTAATCTCATTTATCCATTCCCCCCACCTTTCCTTTTAGATGAGCATAGTTGGTTTTCTAAGTCTGTGAGTGTCTTTCTCTGTGGAAATATGTTCATTTGTGTCAGTGATTAGATAACGCCTCTAAGGGATATCATAGGATATAGGTCTTTTGCTTTCCGACTTACCTCATGTTTTGTGATTATCTCCAGGCTCATCTCTGGTGCCTCAAAGAGCAGTGTTTCATTGTTTTCCATGGCTAATATTCCATTGTGTACATGGACTCCTTCTTCTTTATCCATTCACCTGTTGATGGACATTTTGGTTGCTTCCCATCTTGGCTATTTTGAATAAGGCTGCAGTGCAGCCTTTGCAGCCTGTGTCTTTTCGATCCTGGTCTTCTCAGGTGAGAGGCCCAGTGGTGTGCCTGCTGGATTGAATGGTACCTCAGTTTTCACTTTTCAACGCAGTTCCTTTCGGTGGTCATTATTGGCTGTTAACCACTTTCCATCCCACCAGCACCTAGAGGTTACACAGTTCTCTACAACCCCGTCAGCATTTATTGTTGGTAGACTTTTTGCTGACGGTCAGTCGACAGGTGTGAGTTGGAACCTTTTGGTTGATTAGATTGCATGAGTCTAATCATTCCTGAGGTTGAGCTTTTACCCATTTTCCTGTTTTTTTGTTTAAAGAGAGTGAGGAATACTTACCTCTGCATACTATCTTCTTGAAACATTCGCCTGTTTTGAATTTCTTTTGTCCATTCCCCACCTGAGCACAATTTTTGACGGCAGGTGTCCTTTACAGCCCTGAGCCCTTGTGAATTTTAAGTGACCAGTAGCTGTGGGTTTAAAGCTGCTCTTGCGGGAAACGGCCACAAGGGGGCAGCATTTCTCCTTTACCAAATCTGGTCACTAGGGCAACAGAGCCTTAATGGAAGTCGTGTTCTAGGTTGTAAAGTACAATGGAATGTGCCGGGAAAAAGCCCTTTAAGTGTATGTGTCATTCCTTCTTGTTTGTATTTTTAACAAAATTTTTATTCTTTATCACAGCAAATTCGATTACAATGGTTTGTTTGGTCTAGGTGTGCAAGACGTGGTTCCTTCACACATATACATATATCTATTCTTCTTTGGAATCTTTTCCCGTGTAGGTTATGACACAATGTTGAGTAGTCTTCTCTTGGTATTCTGTAGGTCTTTGGTGATTATATATTTCACGTGTGTTTGTATATCTCTGTTCACCTCAATATGGTAATGTACCCAATCCTCACACGTTTCCATTTGGTGAACCTTAAGTTTTTGTACTGAATCTGTGATTGCCTTTCTCTGTGGAAGTATCTTCGTTTGTATCAATTTTTAGGTAACACCTCTATGTGGTATGATAGGATATGGGTCTTTCGTTTTCTCACTTACTCCAAGTTGCGTGATTACTTCTAGAGTCATCTATGGTGCTGCAAATGGCATTGCTTCATTTTATCGCTAGCTCATAATCCATCTGTACATGTAGCAGTTCTTCTTTGTCCACCCATCTGTCGGTGGACTTTTTGGTGACTTCCATATCTTGGCTATGGTAATACTGTGCAATGCAGATTTGCCTGCCTCTTTCTTTCCAATTCTGTCTTCTTAGGTTATAGGTCCAGGAATAAGCCTCTGGATCGTACGGTAGCTCAATGTTTACCTTTTAACGGCACCTCCGCTCTGCTCTCATGAGTGGCTCTCTCCAGGTTACATCCCACTTAAAGTGGAGGGTTTGCATTTCTCCACAGCACCTTCAGCATTTATTCTTTGTGGTTTTTTACTGATGGTTATTCTGACTGGTGTGAGCTGATACGTCTTTGTGGCTGAATTTGCATGTGTCTCATGATCCATTAAAACTGAGCTTTAAGGCAGGTCCTTTTCATTTTTCAGGCTGTGAGTACCGCTTAGTTCTTCAAAGTGTTTTCTTAAAGTATGTATGTCATAATTTTAAAATTTTTTGGCCATTACCTCCCTGAAGACATTTTGCGGTGACCATTAGCACAGGCTTAAACCTGCGTTTGCAGGTAACGGCCAGAGGGTGGCGGTCTTTCTACGTTCCCCGTGCTGGTACTAGGGCAACAGGCCTTCCGGCCAGTGGTGTTCCTCGGTTATAAATTAGAGTGGAATGTGCCTGAAGAAACCCACAAATGCTGATGTCTCCTTACTTATGTTTGTCTTTTAAATTTACCTTATATTTATTATTGGAGCAATATTACATTGTGTACATGGAAGAGTTCTTCTTGGTGCGTTCCTCTGTTGATGGACATTTTCATTGCTTCCAAATGTTGGCTATGGTCAATATGGCTGGAGTGCAGGATTGCCAGCCTGTGACGTTTTGATTCTCATTTTCTCAGGGGATAGGCCCAGCAGTGGGTATGACTGATTGACGGGTAGCTCAGTGTTTACCTTTTCAAGGCACTTCCATTGTGTTTTCATTAGTGGCTCTTACCACGTCCCCCTTAGGGCCGAGTGTACGCATTCCTCCACAGTCCCTTCAGCATTTATTTTTTGAAACATTTTTGCTGATGGCCATTCTGACTGCTGTGAGCTGATAGGTTTTTGTAATTTGGGTTTGCATGTCTTTAAAAATTCCTAAAATATATCATTTTCCCACACCGTTTTCTTTCCTCTTCTTTAAAGGAAAAGCTGTGAGTACCACATAGCTCTTGAAATTGTCCTCTTGGAAGGTTGCCCTCTTTTGAAATTTTTGCTCCATTTTTGATCCCAGGATTTATTTGGAGGGCAGGTGTCATTTACAGAATGGCAAGTTGGTGAATATTTAGTGACCTTTAGCAGTGGGTTGAAAGCTGCTGTTGTGGGAAATGGCCACAAGGAGGCAGCATTTCTCCATTCCCAAATCTGAGTACTAGGGCAGCAGAGCCTTTCTGGAAGTCGTGTTCCTAGGTTGTAAATTAGAATGGAATGTGCCAGGAGAAACCCCCATAAGTTTAGGTCTCATTACTTCTTGTTTTTGTTAATTTTTTTAATCGGGGTAAGGACTAGAATATTGTTTGTCCTAGGGGTACACAATCTGGTTCATTTGTACATTATATATGTCTACTCTACAGATCCTCTTCCCATGTAAAATATTACAGAGTGTTCTGTAGACCTCCCTTGCTATATGGTCGGTCGTTTTGAAATATGTATATAATATGTATTTGGATATGTATAGTAACACTAATCTCATTTATCCATTCCCCCCACCTTTCCTTTTAGATGAGCATAGTTGGTTTTCTAAGTCTGTGAGTGTCTTTCTCTGTGGAAATATGTTCATTTGTGTCAGTGATTAGATAACGCCTCTAAGGGATATCATAGGATATAGGTCTTTTGCTTTCCGACTTACCTCATGTTTTGTGATTATCTCCAGGCTCATCTCTGGTGCCTCAAAGAGCAGTGTTTCATTGTTTTCCATGGCTAATATTCCATTGTGTACATGGACTCCTTCTTCTTTATCCATTCACCTGTTGATGGACATTTTGGTTGCTTCCCATCTTGGCTATTTTGAATAAGGCTGCAGTGCAGCCTTTGCAGCCTGTGTCTTTTCGATCCTGGTCTTCTCAGGTGAGAGGCCCAGTGGTGTGCCTGCTGGATTGAATGGTACCTCAGTTTTCACTTTTCAACGCAGTTCCTTTCGGTGGTCATTATTGGCTGTTAACCACTTTCCATCCCACCAGCACCTAGAGGTTACACAGTTCTCTACAACCCCGTCAGCATTTATTGTTGGTAGACTTTTTGCTGACGGTCAGTCGACAGGTGTGAGTTGGAACCTTTTGGTTGATTAGATTGCATGAGTCTAATCATTCCTGAGGTTGAGCTTTTACCCATTTTCCTGTTTTTTTGTTTAAAGAGAGTGAGGAATACTTACCTCTGCATACTATCTTCTTGAAACATTCGCCTGTTTTGAATTTCTTTTGTCCATTCCCCACCTGAGCACAATTTTTGACGGCAGGTGTCCTTTACAGCCCTGAGCCCTTGTGAATTTTAAGTGACCAGTAGCTGTGGGTTTAAAGCTGCTCTTGCGGGAAACGGCCACAAGGGGGCAGCATTTCTCCTTTACCAAATCTGGTCACTAGGGCAACAGAGCCTTAATGGAAGTCGTGTTCTAGGTTGTAAAGTACAATGGAATGTGCCGGGAAAAAGCCCTTTAAGTGTATGTGTCATTCCTTCTTGTTTGTATTTTTAACAAAATTTTTATTCTTTATCACAGCAAATTCGATTACAATGGTTTGTTTGGTCTAGGTGTGCAAGACGTGGTTCCTTCACACATATACATATATCTATTCTTCTTTGGAATCTTTTCCCGTGTAGGTTATGACACAATGTTGAGTAGTCTTCTCTTGGTATTCTGTAGGTCTTTGGTGATTATATATTTCACGTGTGTTTGTATATCTCTGTTCACCTCAATATGGTAATGTACCCAATCCTCACACGTTTCCATTTGGTGAACCTTAAGTTTTTGTACTGAATCTGTGATTGCCTTTCTCTGTGGAAGTATCTTCGTTTGTATCAATTTTTAGGTAACACCTCTATGTGGTATGATAGGATATGGGTCTTTCGTTTTCTCACTTACTCCAAGTTGCGTGATTACTTCTAGAGTCATCTATGGTGCTGCAAATGGCATTGCTTCATTTTATCGCTAGCTCATAATCCATCTGTACATGTAGCAGTTCTTCTTTGTCCACCCATCTGTCGGTGGACTTTTTGGTGACTTCCATATCTTGGCTATGGTAATACTGTGCAATGCAGATTTGCCTGCCTCTTTCTTTCCAATTCTGTCTTCTTAGGTTATAGGTCCAGGAATAAGCCTCTGGATCGTACGGTAGCTCAATGTTTACCTTTTAACGGCACCTCCGCTCTGCTCTCATGAGTGGCTCTCTCCAGGTTACATCCCACTTAAAGTGGAGGGTTTGCATTTCTCCACAGCACCTTCAGCATTTATTCTTTGTGGTTTTTTACTGATGGTTATTCTGACTGGTGTGAGCTGATACGTCTTTGTGGCTGAATTTGCATGTGTCTCATGATCCATTAAAACTGAGCTTTAAGGCAGGTCCTTTTCATTTTTCAGGCTGTGAGTACCGCTTAGTTCTTCAAAGTGTTTTCTTAAAGTATGTATGTCATAATTTTAAAATTTTTTGGCCATTACCTCCCTGAAGACATTTTGCGGTGACCATTAGCACAGGCTTAAACCTGCGTTTGCAGGTAACGGCCAGAGGGTGGCGGTCTTTCTACGTTCCCCGTGCTGGTACTAGGGCAACAGGCCTTCCGGCCAGTGGTGTTCCTCGGTTATAAATTAGAGTGGAATGTGCCTGAAGAAACCCACAAATGCTGATGTCTCCTTACTTATGTTTGTCTTTTAAATTTACCTTATATTTATTATTGGAGCAATATTACATTGTGTACATGGAAGAGTTCTTCTTGGTGCGTTCCTCTGTTGATGGACATTTTCATTGCTTCCAAATGTTGGCTATGGTCAATATGGCTGGAGTGCAGGATTGCCAGCCTGTGACGTTTTGATTCTCATTTTCTCAGGGGATAGGCCCAGCAGTGGGTATGACTGATTGACGGGTAGCTCAGTGTTTACCTTTTCAAGGCACTTCCATTGTGTTTTCATTAGTGGCTCTTACCACGTCCCCCTTAGGGCCGAGTGTACGCATTCCTCCACAGTCCCTTCAGCATTTATTTTTTGAAACATTTTTGCTGATGGCCATTCTGACTGCTGTGAGCTGATAGGTTTTTGTAATTTGGGTTTGCATGTCTTTAAAAATTCCTAAAATATATCATTTTCCCACACCGTTTTCTTTCCTCTTCTTTAAAGGAAAAGCTGTGAGTACCACATAGCTCTTGAAATTGTCCTCTTGGAAGGTTGCCCTCTTTTGAAATTTTTGCTCCATTTTTGATCCCAGGATTTATTTGGAGGGCAGGTGTCATTTACAGAATGGCAAGTTGGTGAATATTTAGTGACCTTTAGCAGTGGGTTGAAAGCTGCTGTTGTGGGAAATGGCCACAAGGAGGCAGCATTTCTCCATTCCCAAATCTGAGTACTAGGGCAGCAGAGCCTTTCTGGAAGTCGTGTTCCTAGGTTGTAAATTAGAATGGAATGTGCCAGGAGAAACCCCCATAAGTTTAGGTCTCATTACTTCTTGTTTTTGTTAATTTTTTTAATCGGGGTAAGGACTAGAATATTGTTTGTCCTAGGGGTACACAATCTGGTTCATTTGTACATTATATATGTCTACTCTACAGATCCTCTTCCCATGTAAAATATTACAGAGTGTTCTGTAGACCTCCCTTGCTATATGGTCGGTCGTTTTGAAATATGTATATAATATGTATTTGGATATGTATAGTAACACTAATCTCATTTATCCATTCCCCCCACCTTTCCTTTTAGATGAGCATAGTTGGTTTTCTAAGTCTGTGAGTGTCTTTCTCTGTGGAAATATGTTCATTTGTGTCAGTGATTAGATAACGCCTCTAAGGGATATCATAGGATATAGGTCTTTTGCTTTCCGACTTACCTCATGTTTTGTGATTATCTCCAGGCTCATCTCTGGTGCCTCAAAGAGCAGTGTTTCATTGTTTTCCATGGCTAATATTCCATTGTGTACATGGACTCCTTCTTCTTTATCCATTCACCTGTTGATGGACATTTTGGTTGCTTCCCATCTTGGCTATTTTGAATAAGGCTGCAGTGCAGCCTTTGCAGCCTGTGTCTTTTCGATCCTGGTCTTCTCAGGTGAGAGGCCCAGTGGTGTGCCTGCTGGATTGAATGGTACCTCAGTTTTCACTTTTCAACGCAGTTCCTTTCGGTGGTCATTATTGGCTGTTAACCACTTTCCATCCCACCAGCACCTAGAGGTTACACAGTTCTCTACAACCCCGTCAGCATTTATTGTTGGTAGACTTTTTGCTGACGGTCAGTCGACAGGTGTGAGTTGGAACCTTTTGGTTGATTAGATTGCATGAGTCTAATCATTCCTGAGGTTGAGCTTTTACCCATTTTCCTGTTTTTTTGTTTAAAGAGAGTGAGGAATACTTACCTCTGCATACTATCTTCTTGAAACATTCGCCTGTTTTGAATTTCTTTTGTCCATTCCCCACCTGAGCACAATTTTTGACGGCAGGTGTCCTTTACAGCCCTGAGCCCTTGTGAATTTTAAGTGACCAGTAGCTGTGGGTTTAAAGCTGCTCTTGCGGGAAACGGCCACAAGGGGGCAGCATTTCTCCTTTACCAAATCTGGTCACTAGGGCAACAGAGCCTTAATGGAAGTCGTGTTCTAGGTTGTAAAGTACAATGGAATGTGCCGGGAAAAAGCCCTTTAAGTGTATGTGTCATTCCTTCTTGTTTGTATTTTTAACAAAATTTTTATTCTTTATCACAGCAAATTCGATTACAATGGTTTGTTTGGTCTAGGTGTGCAAGACGTGGTTCCTTCACACATATACATATATCTATTCTTCTTTGGAATCTTTTCCCGTGTAGGTTATGACACAATGTTGAGTAGTCTTCTCTTGGTATTCTGTAGGTCTTTGGTGATTATATATTTCACGTGTGTTTGTATATCTCTGTTCACCTCAATATGGTAATGTACCCAATCCTCACACCTTTCCATTTGGTGAACCTTAAGTTTTTGTACTGAATCTGTGATTGCCTTTCTCTGTGGAAGTATCTTCGTTTGTATCAATTTTTAGGTAACACCTCTATGTGGTATGATAGGATATGGGTCTTTCGTTTTCTCACTTACTCCAAGTTGCGTGATTACTTCTAGAGTCATCTATGGTGCTGCAAATGGCATTGCTTCATTTTATCGCTAGCTCATAATCCATCTGTACATGTAGCAGTTCTTCTTTGTCCACCCATCTGTCGGTGGACTTTTTGGTGACTTCCATATCTTGGCTATGGTAATACTGTGCAATGCAGATTTGCCTGCCTCTTTCTTTCCAATTCTGTCTTCTTAGGTTATAGGTCCAGGAATAAGCCTCTGGATCGTACGGTAGCTCAATGTTTACCTTTTAACGGCACCTCCGCTCTGCTCTCATGAGTGGCTCTCTCCAGGTTACATCCCACTTAAAGTGGAGGGTTTGCATTTCTCCACAGCACCTTCAGCATTTATTCTTTGTGGTTTTTTACTGATGGTTATTCTGACTGGTGTGAGCTGATACGTCTTTGTGGCTGAATTTGCATGTGTCTCATGATCCATTAAAACTGAGCTTTAAGGCAGGTCCTTTTCATTTTTCAGGCTGTGAGTACCGCTTAGTTCTTCAAAGTGTTTTCTTAAAGTATGTATGTCATAATTTTAAAATTTTTTGGCCATTACCTCCCTGAAGACATTTTGCGGTGACCATTAGCACAGGCTTAAACCTGCGTTTGCAGGTAACGGCCAGAGGGTGGCGGTCTTTCTACGTTCCCCGTGCTGGTACTAGGGCAACAGGCCTTCCGGCCAGTGGTGTTCCTCGGTTATAAATTAGAGTGGAATGTGCCTGAAGAAACCCACAAATGCTGATGTCTCCTTACTTATGTTTGTCTTTTAAATTTACCTTATATTTATTATTGGAGCAATATTACATTGTGTACATGGAAGAGTTCTTCTTGGTGCGTTCCTCTGTTGATGGACATTTTCATTGCTTCCAAATGTTGGCTATGGTCAATATGGCTGGAGTGCAGGATTGCCAGCCTGTGACGTTTTGATTCTCATTTTCTCAGGGGATAGGCCCAGCAGTGGGTATGACTGATTGACGGGTAGCTCAGTGTTTACCTTTTCAAGGCACTTCCATTGTGTTTTCATTAGTGGCTCTTACCACGTCCCCCTTAGGGCCGAGTGTACGCATTCCTCCACAGTCCCTTCAGCATTTATTTTTTGAAACATTTTTGCTGATGGCCATTCTGACTGCTGTGAGCTGATAGGGTTTTGTAATTTGGGTTTGCATGTCTTTAAAAATTCCTAAAATATATCATTTTCCCACACCGTTTTCTTTCCTCTTCTTTAAAGGAAAAGCTGTGAGTACCACATAGCTCTTGAAATTGTCCTCTTGGAAGGTTGCCCTCTTTTGAAATTTTTGCTCCATTTTTGATCCCAGGATTTATTTGGAGGGCAGGTGTCATTTACAGAATGGCAAGTTGGTGAATATTTAGTGACCTTTAGCAGTGGGTTGAAAGCTGCTGTTGTGGGAAATGGCCACAAGGAGGCAGCATTTCTCCATTCCCAAATCTGAGTACTAGGGCAGCAGAGCCTTTCTGGAAGTCGTGTTCCTAGGTTGTAAATTAGAATGGAATGTGCCAGGAGAAACCCCCATAAGTTTAGGTCTCATTACTTCTTGTTTTTGTTAATTTTTTTAATCGGGGTAAGGACTAGAATATTGTTTGTCCTAGGGGTACACAATCTGGTTCATTTGTACATTATATATGTCTACTCTACAGATCCTCTTCCCATGTAAAATATTACAGAGTGTTCTGTAGACCTCCCTTGCTATATGGTCGGTCGTTTTGAAATATGTATATAATATGTATTTGGATATGTATAGTAACACTAATCTCATTTATCCATTCCCCCCACCTTTCCTTTTAGATGAGCATAGTTGGTTTTCTAAGTCTGTGAGTGTCTTTCTCTGTGGAAATATGTTCATTTGTGTCAGTGATTAGATAACGCCTCTAAGGGATATCATAGGATATAGGTCTTTTGCTTTCCGACTTACCTCATGTTTTGTGATTATCTCCAGGCTCATCTCTGGTGCCTCAAAGAGCAGTGTTTCATTGTTTTCCATGGCTAATATTCCATTGTGTACATGGACTCCTTCTTCTTTATCCATTCACCTGTTGATGGACATTTTGGTTGCTTCCCATCTTGGCTATTTTGAATAAGGCTGCAGTGCAGCCTTTGCAGCCTGTGTCTTTTCGATCCTGGTCTTCTCAGGTGAGAGGCCCAGTGGTGTGCCTGCTGGATTGAATGGTACCTCAGTTTTCACTTTTCAACGCAGTTCCTTTCGGTGGTCATTATTGGCTGTTAACCACTTTCCATCCCACCAGCACCTAGAGGTTACACAGTTCTCTACAACCCCGTCAGCATTTATTGTTGGTAGACTTTTTGCTGACGGTCAGTCGACAGGTGTGAGTTGGAACCTTTTGGTTGATTAGATTGCATGAGTCTAATCATTCCTGAGGTTGAGCTTTTACCCATTTTCCTGTTTTTTTGTTTAAAGAGAGTGAGGAATACTTACCTCTGCATACTATCTTCTTGAAACATTCGCCTGTTTTGAATTTCTTTTGTCCATTCCCCACCTGAGCACAATTTTTGACGGCAGGTGTCCTTTACAGCCCTGAGCCCTTGTGAATTTTAAGTGACCAGTAGCTGTGGGTTTAAAGCTGCTCTTGCGGGAAACGGCCACAAGGGGGCAGCATTTCTCCTTTACCAAATCTGGTCACTAGGGCAACAGAGCCTTAATGGAAGTCGTGTTCTAGGTTGTAAAGTACAATGGAATGTGCCGGGAAAAAGCCCTTTAAGTGTATGTGTCATTCCTTCTTGTTTGTATTTTTAACAAAATTTTTATTCTTTATCACAGCAAATTCGATTACAATGGTTTGTTTGGTCTAGGTGTGCAAGACGTGGTTCCTTCACACATATACATATATCTATTCTTCTTTGGAATCTTTTCCCGTGTAGGTTATGACACAATGTTGAGTAGTCTTCTCTTGGTATTCTGTAGGTCTTTGGTGATTATATATTTCACGTGTGTTTGTATATCTCTGTTCACCTCAATATGGTAATGTACCCAATCCTCACACCTTTCCATTTGGTGAACCTTAAGTTTTTGTACTGAATCTGTGATTGCCTTTCTCTGTGGAAGTATCTTCGTTTGTATCAATTTTTAGGTAACACCTCTATGTGGTATGATAGGATATGGGTCTTTCGTTTTCTCACTTACTCCAAGTTGCGTGATTACTTCTAGAGTCATCTATGGTGCTGCAAATGGCATTGCTTCATTTTATCGCTAGCTCATAATCCATCTGTACATGTAGCAGTTCTTCTTTGTCCACCCATCTGTCGGTGGACTTTTTGGTGACTTCCATATCTTGGCTATGGTAATACTGTGCAATGCAGATTTGCCTGCCTCTTTCTTTCCAATTCTGTCTTCTTAGGTTATAGGTCCAGGAATAAGCCTCTGGATCGTACGGTAGCTCAATGTTTACCTTTTAACGGCACCTCCGCTCTGCTCTCATGAGTGGCTCTCTCCAGGTTACATCCCACTTAAAGTGGAGGGTTTGCATTTCTCCACAGCACCTTCAGCATTTATTCTTTGTGGTTTTTTACTGATGGTTATTCTGACTGGTGTGAGCTGATACGTCTTTGTGGCTGAATTTGCATGTGTCTCATGATCCATTAAAACTGAGCTTTAAGGCAGGTCCTTTTCATTTTTCAGGCTGTGAGTACCGCTTAGTTCTTCAAAGTGTTTTCTTAAAGTATGTATGTCATAATTTTAAAATTTTTTGGCCATTACCTCCCTGAAGACATTTTGCGGTGACCATTAGCACAGGCTTAAACCTGCGTTTGCAGGTAACGGCCAGAGGGTGGCGGTCTTTCTACGTTCCCCGTGCTGGTACTAGGGCAACAGGCCTTCCGGCCAGTGGTGTTCCTCGGTTATAAATTAGAGTGGAATGTGCCTGAAGAAACCCACAAATGCTGATGTCTCCTTACTTATGTTTGTCTTTTAAATTTACCTTATATTTATTATTGGAGCAATATTACATTGTGTACATGGAAGAGTTCTTCTTGGTGCGTTCCTCTGTTGATGGACATTTTCATTGCTTCCAAATGTTGGCTATGGTCAATATGGCTGGAGTGCAGGATTGCCAGCCTGTGACGTTTTGATTCTCATTTTCTCAGGGGATAGGCCCAGCAGTGGGTATGACTGATTGACGGGTAGCTCAGTGTTTACCTTTTCAAGGCACTTCCATTGTGTTTTCATTAGTGGCTCTTACCACGTCCCCCTTAGGGCCGAGTGTACGCATTCCTCCACAGTCCCTTCAGCATTTATTTTTTGAAACATTTTTGCTGATGGCCATTCTGACTGCTGTGAGCTGATAGGGTTTTGTAATTTGGGTTTGCATGTCTTTAAAAATTCCTAAAATATATCATTTTCCCACACCGTTTTCTTTCCTCTTCTTTAAAGGAAAAGCTGTGAGTACCACATAGCTCTTGAAATTGTCCTCTTGGAAGGTTGCCCTCTTTTGAAATTTTTGCTCCATTTTTGATCCCAGGATTTATTTGGAGGGCAGGTGTCATTTACAGAATGGCAAGTTGGTGAATATTTAGTGACCTTTAGCAGTGGGTTGAAAGCTGCTGTTGTGGGAAATGGCCACAAGGAGGCAGCATTTCTCCATTCCCAAATCTGAGTACTAGGGCAGCAGAGCCTTTCTGGAAGTCGTGTTCCTAGGTTGTAAATTAGAATGGAATGTGCCAGGAGAAACCCCCATAAGTTTAGGTCTCATTACTTCTTGTTTTTGTTAATTTTTTTAATCGGGGTAAGGACTAGAATATTGTTTGTCCTAGGGGTACACAATCTGGTTCATTTGTACATTATATATGTCTACTCTACAGATCCTCTTCCCATGTAAAATATTACAGAGTGTTCTGTAGACCTCCCTTGCTATATGGTCGGTCGTTTTGAAATATGTATATAATATGTATTTGGATATGTATAGTAACACTAATCTCATTTATCCATTCCCCCCACCTTTCCTTTTAGATGAGCATAGTTGGTTTTCTAAGTCTGTGAGTGTCTTTCTCTGTGGAAATATGTTCATTTGTGTCAGTGATTAGATAACGCCTCTAAGGGATATCATAGGATATAGGTCTTTTGCTTTCCGACTTACCTCATGTTTTGTGATTATCTCCAGGCTCATCTCTGGTGCCTCAAAGAGCAGTGTTTCATTGTTTTCCATGGCTAATATTCCATTGTGTACATGGACTCCTTCTTCTTTATCCATTCACCTGTTGATGGACATTTTGGTTGCTTCCCATCTTGGCTATTTTGAATAAGGCTGCAGTGCAGCCTTTGCAGCCTGTGTCTTTTCGATCCTGGTCTTCTCAGGTGAGAGGCCCAGTGGTGTGCCTGCTGGATTGAATGGTACCTCAGTTTTCACTTTTCAACGCAGTTCCTTTCGGTGGTCATTATTGGCTGTTAACCACTTTCCATCCCACCAGCACCTAGAGGTTACACAGTTCTCTACAACCCCGTCAGCATTTATTGTTGGTAGACTTTTTGCTGACGGTCAGTCGACAGGTGTGAGTTGGAACCTTTTGGTTGATTAGATTGCATGAGTCTAATCATTCCTGAGGTTGAGCTTTTACCCATTTTCCTGTTTTTTTGTTTAAAGAGAGTGAGGAATACTTACCTCTGCATACTATCTTCTTGAAACATTCGCCTGTTTTGAATTTCTTTTGTCCATTCCCCACCTGAGCACAATTTTTGACGGCAGGTGTCCTTTACAGCCCTGAGCCCTTGTGAATTTTAAGTGACCAGTAGCTGTGGGTTTAAAGCTGCTCTTGCGGGAAACGGCCACAAGGGGGCAGCATTTCTCCTTTACCAAATCTGGTCACTAGGGCAACAGAGCCTTAATGGAAGTCGTGTTCTAGGTTGTAAAGTACAATGGAATGTGCCGGGAAAAAGCCCTTTAAGTGTATGTGTCATTCCTTCTTGTTTGTATTTTTAACAAAATTTTTATTCTTTATCACAGCAAATTCGATTACAATGGTTTGTTTGGTCTAGGTGTGCAAGACGTGGTTCCTTCACACATATACATATATCTATTCTTCTTTGGAATCTTTTCCCGTGTAGGTTATGACACAATGTTGAGTAGTCTTCTCTTGGTATTCTGTAGGTCTTTGGTGATTATATATTTCACGTGTGTTTGTATATCTCTGTTCACCTCAATATGGTAATGTACCCAATCCTCACACCTTTCCATTTGGTGAACCTTAAGTTTTTGTACTGAATCTGTGATTGCCTTTCTCTGTGGAAGTATCTTCGTTTGTATCAATTTTTAGGTAACACCTCTATGTGGTATGATAGGATATGGGTCTTTCGTTTTCTCACTTACTCCAAGTTGCGTGATTACTTCTAGAGTCATCTATGGTGCTGCAAATGGCATTGCTTCATTTTATCGCTAGCTCATAATCCATCTGTACATGTAGCAGTTCTTCTTTGTCCACCCATCTGTCGGTGGACTTTTTGGTGACTTCCATATCTTGGCTATGGTAATACTGTGCAATGCAGATTTGCCTGCCTCTTTCTTTCCAATTCTGTCTTCTTAGGTTATAGGTCCAGGAATAAGCCTCTGGATCGTACGGTAGCTCAATGTTTACCTTTTAACGGCACCTCCGCTCTGCTCTCATGAGTGGCTCTCTCCAGGTTACATCCCACTTAAAGTGGAGGGTTTGCATTTCTCCACAGCACCTTCAGCATTTATTCTTTGTGGTTTTTTACTGATGGTTATTCTGACTGGTGTGAGCTGATACGTCTTTGTGGCTGAATTTGCATGTGTCTCATGATCCATTAAAACTGAGCTTTAAGGCAGGTCCTTTTCATTTTTCAGGCTGTGAGTACCGCTTAGTTCTTCAAAGTGTTTTCTTAAAGTATGTATGTCATAATTTTAAAATTTTTTGGCCATTACCTCCCTGAAGACATTTTGCGGTGACCATTAGCACAGGCTTAAACCTGCGTTTGCAGGTAACGGCCAGAGGGTGGCGGTCTTTCTACGTTCCCCGTGCTGGTACTAGGGCAACAGGCCTTCCGGCCAGTGGTGTTCCTCGGTTATAAATTAGAGTGGAATGTGCCTGAAGAAACCCACAAATGCTGATGTCTCCTTACTTATGTTTGTCTTTTAAATTTACCTTATATTTATTATTGGAGCAATATTACATTGTGTACATGGAAGAGTTCTTCTTGGTGCGTTCCTCTGTTGATGGACATTTTCATTGCTTCCAAATGTTGGCTATGGTCAATATGGCTGGAGTGCAGGATTGCCAGCCTGTGACGTTTTGATTCTCATTTTCTCAGGGGATAGGCCCAGCAGTGGGTATGACTGATTGACGGGTAGCTCAGTGTTTACCTTTTCAAGGCACTTCCATTGTGTTTTCATTAGTGGCTCTTACCACGTCCCCCTTAGGGCCGAGTGTACGCATTCCTCCACAGTCCCTTCAGCATTTATTTTTTGAAACATTTTTGCTGATGGCCATTCTGACTGCTGTGAGCTGATAGGGTTTTGTAATTTGGGTTTGCATGTCTTTAAAAATTCCTAAAATATATCATTTTCCCACACCGTTTTCTTTCCTCTTCTTTAAAGGAAAAGCTGTGAGTACCACATAGCTCTTGAAATTGTCCTCTTGGAAGGTTGCCCTCTTTCGAAATTTTTGCTCCATTTTTGATCCCAGGATTTATTTGGAGGGCAGGTGTCATTTACAGAATGGCAAGTTGGTGAATATTTAGTGACCTTTAGCAGTGGGTTGAAAGCTGCTGTTGTGGGAAATGGCCACAAGGAGGCAGCATTTCTCCATTCCCAAATCTGAGTACTAGGGCAGCAGAGCCTTTCTGGAAGTCGTGTTCCTAGGTTGTAAATTAGAATGGAATGTGCCAGGAGAAACCCCCATAAGTTTAGGTCTCATTACTTCTTGTTTTTGTTAATTTTTTTAATCGGGGTAAGGACTAGAATATTGTTTGTCCTAGGGGTACACAATCTGGTTCATTTGTACATTATATATGTCTACTCTACAGATCCTCTTCCCATGTAAAATATTACAGAGTGTTCTGTAGACCTCCCTTGCTATATGGTCGGTCGTTTTGAAATATGTATATAATATGTATTTGGATATGTATAGTAACACTAATCTCATTTATCCATTCCCCCCACCTTTCCTTTTAGATGAGCATAGTTGGTTTTCTAAGTCTGTGAGTGTCTTTCTCTGTGGAAATATGTTCATTTGTGTCAGTGATTAGATAACGCCTCTAAGGGATATCATAGGATATAGGTCTTTTGCTTTCCGACTTACCTCATGTTTTGTGATTATCTCCAGGCTCATCTCTGGTGCCTCAAAGAGCAGTGTTTCATTGTTTTCCATGGCTAATATTCCATTGTGTACATGGACTCCTTCTTCTTTATCCATTCACCTGTTGATGGACATTTTGGTTGCTTCCCATCTTGGCTATTTTGAATAAGGCTGCAGTGCAGCCTTTGCAGCCTGTGTCTTTTCGATCCTGGTCTTCTCAGGTGAGAGGCCCAGTGGTGTGCCTGCTGGATTGAATGGTACCTCAGTTTTCACTTTTCAACGCAGTTCCTTTCGGTAGTCATTATTGGCTGTTAACCACTTTCCTTCCCACCAGCACCTAGAGGTTACACAGTTCTCTACAACCCCGTCAGCATTTATTGTTGGTAGACTTTTTGCTGACGGTCAGTCGACAGGTGTGAGTTGAAACCTTTTGGTTGATTAGATTGCATGAGTCTAATCATTCCTGAGGTTGAGCTTTTACCCATTTTCCTGTTTTTTTGTTTAAAGAGAGTGAGGAATACTTACCTCTGCATACTATCTTCTTGAAACATTCGCCTGTTTTGAATTTCTTTTGTCCATTCCCCACCTGAGCACAATTTTTGACGGCAGGTGTCCTTTACAGCCCTGAGCCCTTGTGAATTTTAAGTGACCAGTAGCTGTGGGTTTAAAGCTGCTCTTGCGGGAAACGGCCACAAGGGGGCAGCATTTCTCCTTTACCAAATCTGGTCACTAGGGCAACAGAGCCTTAATGGAAGTCGTGTTCTAGGTTGTAAAGTACAATGGAATGTGCCGGGAAAAAGCCCTTTAAGTGTATGTGTCATTCCTTCTTGTTTGTATTTTTAACAAAATTTTTATTCTTTATCACAGCAAATTCGATTACAATGGTTTGTTTGGTCTAGGTGTGCAAGACGTGGTTCCTTCACACATATACATATATCTATTCTTCTTTGGAATCTTTTCCCGTGTAGGTTATGACACAATGTTGAGTAGTCTTCTCTTGGTATTCTGTAGGTCTTTGGTGATTATATATTTCACGTGTGTTTGTATATCTCTGTTCACCTCAATATGGTAATGTACCCAATCCTCACACGTTTCCATTTGGTGAACCTTAAGTTTTTGTACTGAATCTGTGATTGCCTTTCTCTGTGGAAGTATCTTCGTTTGTATCAATTTTTAGGTAACACCTCTATGTGGTATGATAGGATATGGGTCTTTCGTTTTCTCACTTACTCCAAGTTGCGTGATTACTTCTAGAGTCATCTATGGTGCTGCAAATGGCATTGCTTCATTTTATCGCTAGCTCATAATCCATCTGTACATGTAGCAGTTCTTCTTTGTCCACCCATCTGTCGGTGGACTTTTTGGTGACTTCCATATCTTGGCTATGGTAATACTGTGCAATGCAGATTTGCCTGCCTCTTTCTTTCCAATTCTGTCTTCTTAGGTTATAGGTCCAGGAATAAGCCTCTGGATCGTACGGTAGCTCAATGTTTACCTTTTAACGGCACCTCCACTCTGCTCTCATGAGTGGCTCTCTCCAGGTTACATCCCACTTAAAGTGGAGGGTTTGCATTTCTCCACAGCACCTTCAGCATTTATTCTTTGTGGTTTTTTACTGATGGTTATTCTGACTGGTGTGAGCTGATACGTCTTTGTGGCTGAATTTGCATGTGTCTCATGATCCATTAAAACTGAGCTTTAAGGCAGGTCCTTTTCATTTTTCAGGCTGTGAGTACCGCTTAGTTCTTCAAAGTGTTTTCTTAAAGTATGTATGTCATAATTTTAAAATTTTTTGGCCATTACCTCCCTGAAGACATTTTGCGGTGACCATTAGCACAGGCTTAAACCTGCGTTTGCAGGTAACGGCCAGAGGGTGGCGGTCTTTCTACGTTCCCCGTGCTGGTACTAGGGCAACAGGCCTTCCGGCCAGTGGTGTTCCTCGGTTATAAATTAGAGTGGAATGTGCCTGAAGAAACCCACAAATGCTGATGTCTCCTTACTTATGTTTGTCTTTTAAATTTACCTTATATTTATTATTGGAGCAATATTACATTGTGTACATGGAAGAGTTCTTCTTGGTGCGTTCCTCTGTTGATGGACATTTTCATTGCTTCCAAATGTTGGCTATGGTCAATATGGCTGGAGTGCAGGATTGCCAGCCTGTGACGTTTTGATTCTCATTTTCTCAGGGGATAGGCCCAGCAGTGGGTATGACTGATTGACGGGTAGCTCAGTGTTTACCTTTTCAAGGCACTTCCATTGTGTTTTCATTAGTGGCTCTTACCACGTCCCCCTTAGGGCCGAGTGTACGCATTCCTCCACAGTCCCTTCAGCATTTATTTTTTGAAACATTTTTGCTGATGGCCATTCTGACTGCTGTGAGCTGATAGGGTTTTGTAATTTGGGTTTGCATGTCTTTAAAAATTCCTAAAATATATCATTTTCCCACACCGTTTTCTTTCCTCTTCTTTAAAGGAAAAGCTGTGAGTACCACATAGCTCTTGAAATTGTCCTCTTGGAAGGTTGCCCTCTTTCGAAATTTTTGCTCCATTTTTGATCCCAGGATTTATTTGGAGGGCAGGTGTCATTTACAGAATGGCAAGTTGGTGAATATTTAGTGACCTTTAGCAGTGGGTTGAAAGCTGCTGTTGTGGGAAATGGCCACAAGGAGGCAGCATTTCTCCATTCCCAAATCTGAGTACTAGGGCAGCAGAGCCTTTCTGGAAGTCGTGTTCCTAGGTTGTAAATTAGAATGGAATGTGCCAGGAGAAACCCCCATAAGTTTAGGTCTCATTACTTCTTGTTTTTGTTAATTTTTTTAATCGGGGTAAGGACTAGAATATTGTTTGTCCTAGGGGTACACAATCTGGTTCATTTGTACATTATATATGTCTACTCTACAGATCCTCTTCCCATGTAAAATATTACAGAGTGTTCTGTAGACCTCCCTTGCTATATGGTCGGTCGTTTTGAAATATGTATATAATATGTATTTGGATATGTATAGTAACACTAATCTCATTTATCCATTCCCCCCACCTTTCCTTTTAGATGAGCATAGTTGGTTTTCTAAGTCTGTGAGTGTCTTTCTCTGTGGAAATATGTTCATTTGTGTCAGTGATTAGATAACGCCTCTAAGGGATATCATAGGATATAGGTCTTTTGCTTTCCGACTTACCTCATGTTTTGTGATTATCTCCAGGCTCATCTCTGGTGCCTCAAAGAGCAGTGTTTCATTGTTTTCCATGGCTAATATTCCATTGTGTACATGGACTCCTTCTTCTTTATCCATTCACCTGTTGATGGACATTTTGGTTGCTTCCCATCTTGGCTATTTTGAATAAGGCTGCAGTGCAGCCTTTGCAGCCTGTGTCTTTTCGATCCTGGTCTTCTCAGGTGAGAGGCCCAGTGGTGTGCCTGCTGGATTGAATGGTACCTCAGTTTTCACTTTTCAACGCAGTTCCTTTCGGTGGTCATTATTGGCTGTTAACCACTTTCCATCCCACCAGCACCTAGAGGTTACACAGTTCTCTACAACCCCGTCAGCATTTATTGTTGGTAGACTTTTTGCTGACGGTCAGTCGACAGGTGTGAGTTGGAACCTTTTGGTTGATTAGATTGCATGAGTCTAATCATTCCTGAGGTTGAGCTTTTACCCATTTTCCTGTTTTTTTGTTTAAAGAGAGTGAGGAATACTTACCTCTGCATACTATCTTCTTGAAACATTCGCCTGTTTTGAATTTCTTTTGTCCATTCCCCACCTGAGCACAATTTTTGACGGCAGGTGTCCTTTACAGCCCTGAGCCCTTGTGAATTTTAAGTGACCAGTAGCTGTGGGTTTAAAGCTGCTCTTGCGGGAAACGGCCACAAGGGGGCAGCATTTCTCCTTTACCAAATCTGGTCACTAGGGCAACAGAGCCTTAATGGAAGTCGTGTTCTAGGTTGTAAAGTACAATGGAATGTGCCGGGAAAAAGCCCTTTAAGTGTATGTGTCATTCCTTCTTGTTTGTATTTTTAACAAAATTTTTATTCTTTATCACAGCAAATTCGATTACAATGGTTTGTTTGGTCTAGGTGTGCAAGACGTGGTTCCTTCACACATATACATATATCTATTCTTCTTTGGAATCTTTTCCCGTGTAGGTTATGACACAATGTTGAGTAGTCTTCTCTTGGTATTCTGTAGGTCTTTGGTGATTATATATTTCACGTGTGTTTGTATATCTCTGTTCACCTCAATATGGTAATGTACCCAATCCTCACACGTTTCCATTTGGTGAACCTTAAGTTTTTGTACTGAATCTGTGATTGCCTTTCTCTGTGGAAGTATCTTCGTTTGTATCAATTTTTAGGTAACACCTCTATGTGGTATGATAGGATATGGGTCTTTCGTTTTCTCACTTACTCCAAGTTGCGTGATTACTTCTAGAGTCATCTATGGTGCTGCAAATGGCATTGCTTCATTTTATCGCTAGCTCATAATCCATCTGTACATGTAGCAGTTCTTCTTTGTCCACCCATCTGTCGGTGGACTTTTTGGTGACTTCCATATCTTGGCTATGGTAATACTGTGCAATGCAGATTTGCCTGCCTCTTTCTTTCCAATTCTGTCTTCTTAGGTTATAGGTCCAGGAATAAGCCTCTGGATCGTACGGTAGCTCAATGTTTACCTTTTAACGGCACCTCCGCTCTGCTCTCATGAGTGGCTCTCTCCAGGTTACATCCCACTTAAAGTGGAGGGTTTGCATTTCTCCACAGCACCTTCAGCATTTATTCTTTGTGGTTTTTTACTGATGGTTATTCTGACTGGTGTGAGCTGATACGTCTTTGTGGCTGAATTTGCATGTGTCTCATGATCCATTAAAACTGAGCTTTAAGGCAGGTCCTTTTCATTTTTCAGGCTGTGAGTACCGCTTAGTTCTTCAAAGTGTTTTCTTAAAGTATGTATGTCATAATTTTAAAATTTTTTGGCCATTACCTCCCTGAAGACATTTTGCGGTGACCATTAGCACAGGCTTAAACCTGCGTTTGCAGGTAACGGCCAGAGGGTGGCGGTCTTTCTACGTTCCCCGTGCTGGTACTAGGGCAACAGGCCTTCCGGCCAGTGGTGTTCCTCGGTTATAAATTAGAGTGGAATGTGCCTGAAGAAACCCACAAATGCTGATGTCTCCTTACTTATGTTTGTCTTTTAAATTTACCTTATATTTATTATTGGAGCAATATTACATTGTGTACATGGAAGAGTTCTTCTTGGTGCGTTCCTCTGTTGATGGACATTTTCATTGCTTCCAAATGTTGGCTATGGTCAATATGGCTGGAGTGCAGGATTGCCAGCCTGTGACGTTTTGATTCTCATTTTCTCAGGGGATAGGCCCAGCAGTGGGTATGACTGATTGACGGGTAGCTCAGTGTTTACCTTTTCAAGGCACTTCCATTGTGTTTTCATTAGTGGCTCTTACCACGTCCCCCTTAGGGCCGAGTGTACGCATTCCTCCACAGTCCCTTCAGCATTTATTTTTTGAAACATTTTTGCTGATGGCCATTCTGACTGCTGTGAGCTGATAGGGTTTTGTAATTTGGGTTTGCATGTCTTTAAAAATTCCTAAAATATATCATTTTCCCACACCGTTTTCTTTCCTCTTCTTTAAAGGAAAAGCTGTGAGTACCACATAGCTCTTGAAATTGTCCTCTTGGAAGGTTGCCCTCTTTTGAAATTTTTGCTCCATTTTTGATCCCAGGATTTATTTGGAGGGCAGGTGTCATTTACAGAATGGCAAGTTGGTGAATATTTAGTGACCTTTAGCAGTGGGTTGAAAGCTGCTGTTGTGGGAAATGGCCACAAGGAGGCAGCATTTCTCCATTCCCAAATCTGAGTACTAGGGCAGCAGAGCCTTTCTGGAAGTCGTGTTCCTAGGTTGTAAATTAGAATGGAATGTGCCAGGAGAAACCCCCATAAGTTTAGGTCTCATTACTTCTTGTTTTTGTTAATTTTTTTAATCGGGGTAAGGACTAGAATATTGTTTGTCCTAGGGGTACACAATCTGGTTCATTTGTACATTATATATGTCTACTCTACAGATCCTCTTCCCATGTAAAATATTACAGAGTGTTCTGTAGACCTCCCTTGCTATATGGTCGGTCGTTTTGAAATATGTATATAATATGTATTTGGATATGTATAGTAACACTAATCTCATTTATCCATTCCCCCCACCTTTCCTTTTAGATGAGCATAGTTGGTTTTCTAAGTCTGTGAGTGTCTTTCTCTGTGGAAATATGTTCATTTGTGTCAGTGATTAGATAACGCCTCTAAGGGATATCATAGGATATAGGTCTTTTGCTTTCCGACTTACCTCATGTTTTGTGATTATCTCCAGGCTCATCTCTGGTGCCTCAAAGAGCAGTGTTTCATTGTTTTCCATGGCTAATATTCCATTGTGTACATGGACTCCTTCTTCTTTATCCATTCACCTGTTGATGGACATTTTGGTTGCTTCCCATCTTGGCTATTTTGAATAAGGCTGCAGTGCAGCCTTTGCAGCCTGTGTCTTTTCGATCCTGGTCTTCTCAGGTGAGAGGCCCAGTGGTGTGCCTGCTGGATTGAATGGTACCTCAGTTTTCACTTTTCAACGCAGTTCCTTTCGGTGGTCATTATTGGCTGTTAACCACTTTCCATCCCACCAGCACCTAGAGGTTACACAGTTCTCTACAACCCCGTCAGCATTTATTGTTGGTAGACTTTTTGCTGACGGTCAGTCGACAGGTGTGAGTTGGAACCTTTTGGTTGATTAGATTGCATGAGTCTAATCATTCCTGAGGTTGAGCTTTTACCCATTTTCCTGTTTTTTTGTTTAAAGAGAGTGAGGAATACTTACCTCTGCATACTATCTTCTTGAAACATTCGCCTGTTTTGAATTTCTTTTGTCCATTCCCCACCTGAGCACAATTTTTGACGGCAGGTGTCCTTTACAGCCCTGAGCCCTTGTGAATTTTAAGTGACCAGTAGCTGTGGGTTTAAAGCTGCTCTTGCGGGAAACGGCCACAAGGGGGCAGCATTTCTCCTTTACCAAATCTGGTCACTAGGGCAACAGAGCCTTAATGGAAGTCGTGTTCTAGGTTGTAAAGTACAATGGAATGTGCCGGGAAAAAGCCCTTTAAGTGTATGTGTCATTCCTTCTTGTTTGTATTTTTAACAAAATTTTTATTCTTTATCACAGCAAATTCGATTACAATGGTTTGTTTGGTCTAGGTGTGCAAGACGTGGTTCCTTCACACATATACATATATCTATTCTTCTTTGGAATCTTTTCCCGTGTAGGTTATGACACAATGTTGAGTAGTCTTCTCTTGGTATTCTGTAGGTCTTTGGTGATTATATATTTCACGTGTGTTTGTATATCTCTGTTCACCTCAATATGGTAATGTACCCAATCCTCACACCTTTCCATTTGGTGAACCTTAAGTTTTTGTACTGAATCTGTGATTGCCTTTCTCTGTGGAAGTATCTTCGTTTGTATCAATTTTTAGGTAACACCTCTATGTGGTATGATAGGATATGGGTCTTTCGTTTTCTCACTTACTCCAAGTTGCGTGATTACTTCTAGAGTCATCTATGGTGCTGCAAATGGCATTGCTTCATTTTATCGCTAGCTCATAATCCATCTGTACATGTAGCAGTTCTTCTTTGTCCACCCATCTGTCGGTGGACTTTTTGGTGACTTCCATATCTTGGCTATGGTAATACTGTGCAATGCAGATTTGCCTGCCTCTTTCTTTCCAATTCTGTCTTCTTAGGTTATAGGTCCAGGAATAAGCCTCTGGATCGTACGGTAGCTCAATGTTTACCTTTTAACGGCACCTCCGCTCTGCTCTCATGAGTGGCTCTCTCCAGGTTACATCCCACTTAAAGTGGAGGGTTTGCATTTCTCCACAGCACCTTCAGCATTTATTCTTTGTGGTTTTTTACTGATGGTTATTCTGACTGGTGTGAGCTGATACGTCTTTGTGGCTGAATTTGCATGTGTCTCATGATCCATTAAAACTGAGCTTTAAGGCAGGTCCTTTTCATTTTTCAGGCTGTGAGTACCGCTTAGTTCTTCAAAGTGTTTTCTTAAAGTATGTATGTCATAATTTTAAAATTTTTTGGCCATTACCTCCCTGAAGACATTTTGCGGTGACCATTAGCACAGGCTTAAACCTGCGTTTGCAGGTAACGGCCAGAGGGTGGCGGTCTTTCTACGTTCCCCGTGCTGGTACTAGGGCAACAGGCCTTCCGGCCAGTGGTGTTCCTCGGTTATAAATTAGAGTGGAATGTGCCTGAAGAAACCCACAAATGCTGATGTCTCCTTACTTATGTTTGTCTTTTAAATTTACCTTATATTTATTATTGGAGCAATATTACATTGTGTACATGGAAGAGTTCTTCTTGGTGCGTTCCTCTGTTGATGGACATTTTCATTGCTTCCAAATGTTGGCTATGGTCAATATGGCTGGAGTGCAGGATTGCCAGCCTGTGACGTTTTGATTCTCATTTTCTCAGGGGATAGGCCCAGCAGTGGGTATGACTGATTGACGGGTAGCTCAGTGTTTACCTTTTCAAGGCACTTCCATTGTGTTTTCATTAGTGGCTCTTACCACGTCCCCCTTAGGGCCGAGTGTACGCATTCCTCCACAGTCCCTTCAGCATTTATTTTTTGAAACATTTTTGCTGATGGCCATTCTGACTGCTGTGAGCTGATAGGGTTTTGTAATTTGGGTTTGCATGTCTTTAAAAATTCCTAAAATATATCATTTTCCCACACCGTTTTCTTTCCTCTTCTTTAAAGGAAAAGCTGTGAGTACCACATAGCTCTTGAAATTGTCCTCTTGGAAGGTTGCCCTCTTTCGAAATTTTTGCTCCATTTTTGATCCCAGGATTTATTTGGAGGGCAGGTGTCATTTACAGAATGGCAAGTTGGTGAATATTTAGTGACCTTTAGCAGTGGGTTGAAAGCTGCTGTTGTGGGAAATGGCCACAAGGAGGCAGCATTTCTCCATTCCCAAATCTGAGTACTAGGGCAGCAGAGCCTTTCTGGAAGTCGTGTTCCTAGGTTGTAAATTAGAATGGAATGTGCCAGGAGAAACCCCCATAAGTTTAGGTCTCATTACTTCTTGTTTTTGTTAATTTTTTTAATCGGGGTAAGGACTAGAATATTGTTTGTCCTAGGGGTACACAATCTGGTTCATTTGTACATTATATATGTCTACTCTACAGATCCTCTTCCCATGTAAAATATTACAGAGTGTTCTGTAGACCTCCCTTGCTATATGGTCGGTCGTTTTGAAATATGTATATAATATGTATTTGGATATGTATAGTAACACTAATCTCATTTATCCATTCCCCCCACCTTTCCTTTTAGATGAGCATAGTTGGTTTTCTAAGTCTGTGAGTGTCTTTCTCTGTGGAAATATGTTCATTTGTGTCAGTGATTAGATAACGCCTCTAAGGGATATCATAGGATATAGGTCTTTTGCTTTCCGACTTACCTCATGTTTTGTGATTATCTCCAGGCTCATCTCTGGTGCCTCAAAGAGCAGTGTTTCATTGTTTTCCATGGCTAATATTCCATTGTGTACATGGACTCCTTCTTCTTTATCCATTCACCTGTTGATGGACATTTTGGTTGCTTCCCATCTTGGCTATTTTGAATAAGGCTGCAGTGCAGCCTTTGCAGCCTGTGTCTTTTCGATCCTGGTCTTCTCAGGTGAGAGGCCCAGTGGTGTGCCTGCTGGATTGAATGGTACCTCAGTTTTCACTTTTCAACGCAGTTCCTTTCGGTAGTCATTATTGGCTGTTAACCACTTTCCTTCCCACCAGCACCTAGAGGTTACACAGTTCTCTACAACCCCGTCAGCATTTATTGTTGGTAGACTTTTTGCTGACGGTCAGTCGACAGGTGTGAGTTGAAACCTTTTGGTTGATTAGATTGCATGAGTCTAATCATTCCTGAGGTTGAGCTTTTACCCATTTTCCTGTTTTTTTGTTTAAAGAGAGTGAGGAATACTTACCTCTGCATACTATCTTCTTGAAACATTCGCCTGTTTTGAATTTCTTTTGTCCATTCCCCACCTGAGCACAATTTTTGACGGCAGGTGTCCTTTACAGCCCTGAGCCCTTGTGAATTTTAAGTGACCAGTAGCTGTGGGTTTAAAGCTGCTCTTGCGGGAAACGGCCACAAGGGGGCAGCATTTCTCCTTTACCAAATCTGGTCACTAGGGCAACAGAGCCTTAATGGAAGTCGTGTTCTAGGTTGTAAAGTACAATGGAATGTGCCGGGAAAAAGCCCTTTAAGTGTATGTGTCATTCCTTCTTGTTTGTATTTTTAACAAAATTTTTATTCTTTATCACAGCAAATTCGATTACAATGGTTTGTTTGGTCTAGGTGTGCAAGACGTGGTTCCTTCACACATATACATATATCTATTCTTCTTTGGAATCTTTTCCCGTGTAGGTTATGACACAATGTTGAGTAGTCTTCTCTTGGTATTCTGTAGGTCTTTGGTGATTATATATTTCACGTGTGTTTGTATATCTCTGTTCACCTCAATATGGTAATGTACCCAATCCTCACACGTTTCCATTTGGTGAACCTTAAGTTTTTGTACTGAATCTGTGATTGCCTTTCTCTGTGGAAGTATCTTCGTTTGTATCAATTTTTAGGTAACACCTCTATGTGGTATGATAGGATATGGGTCTTTCGTTTTCTCACTTACTCCAAGTTGCGTGATTACTTCTAGAGTCATCTATGGTGCTGCAAATGGCATTGCTTCATTTTATCGCTAGCTCATAATCCATCTGTACATGTAGCAGTTCTTCTTTGTCCACCCATCTGTCGGTGGACTTTTTGGTGACTTCCATATCTTGGCTATGGTAATACTGTGCAATGCAGATTTGCCTGCCTCTTTCTTTCCAATTCTGTCTTCTTAGGTTATAGGTCCAGGAATAAGCCTCTGGATCGTACGGTAGCTCAATGTTTACCTTTTAACGGCACCTCCACTCTGCTCTCATGAGTGGCTCTCTCCAGGTTACATCCCACTTAAAGTGGAGGGTTTGCATTTCTCCACAGCACCTTCAGCATTTATTCTTTGTGGTTTTTTACTGATGGTTATTCTGACTGGTGTGAGCTGATACGTCTTTGTGGCTGAATTTGCATGTGTCTCATGATCCATTAAAACTGAGCTTTAAGGCAGGTCCTTTTCATTTTTCAGGCTGTGAGTACCGCTTAGTTCTTCAAAGTGTTTTCTTAAAGTATGTATGTCATAATTTTAAAATTTTTTGGCCATTACCTCCCTGAAGACATTTTGCGGTGACCATTAGCACAGGCTTAAACCTGCGTTTGCAGGTAACGGCCAGAGGGTGGCGGTCTTTCTACGTTCCCCGTGCTGGTACTAGGGCAACAGGCCTTCCGGCCAGTGGTGTTCCTCGGTTATAAATTAGAGTGGAATGTGCCTGAAGAAACCCACAAATGCTGATGTCTCCTTACTTATGTTTGTCTTTTAAATTTACCTTATATTTATTATTGGAGCAATATTACATTGTGTACATGGAAGAGTTCTTCTTGGTGCGTTCCTCTGTTGATGGACATTTTCATTGCTTCCAAATGTTGGCTATGGTCAATATGGCTGGAGTGCAGGATTGCCAGCCTGTGACGTTTTGATTCTCATTTTCTCAGGGGATAGGCCCAGCAGTGGGTATGACTGATTGACGGGTAGCTCAGTGTTTACCTTTTCAAGGCACTTCCATTGTGTTTTCATTAGTGGCTCTTACCACGTCCCCCTTAGGGCCGAGTGTACGCATTCCTCCACAGTCCCTTCAGCATTTATTTTTTGAAACATTTTTGCTGATGGCCATTCTGACTGCTGTGAGCTGATAGGGTTTTGTAATTTGGGTTTGCATGTCTTTAAAAATTCCTAAAATATATCATTTTCCCACACCGTTTTCTTTCCTCTTCTTTAAAGGAAAAGCTGTGAGTACCACATAGCTCTTGAAATTGTCCTCTTGGAAGGTTGCCCTCTTTCGAAATTTTTGCTCCATTTTTGATCCCAGGATTTATTTGGAGGGCAGGTGTCATTTACAGAATGGCAAGTTGGTGAATATTTAGTGACCTTTAGCAGTGGGTTGAAAGCTGCTGTTGTGGGAAATGGCCACAAGGAGGCAGCATTTCTCCATTCCCAAATCTGAGTACTAGGGCAGCAGAGCCTTTCTGGAAGTCGTGTTCCTAGGTTGTAAATTAGAATGGAATGTGCCAGGAGAAACCCCCATAAGTTTAGGTCTCATTACTTCTTGTTTTTGTTAATTTTTTTAATCGGGGTAAGGACTAGAATATTGTTTGTCCTAGGGGTACACAATCTGGTTCATTTGTACATTATATATGTCTACTCTACAGATCCTCTTCCCATGTAAAATATTACAGAGTGTTCTGTAGACCTCCCTTGCTATATGGTCGGTCGTTTTGAAATATGTATATAATATGTATTTGGATATGTATAGTAACACTAATCTCATTTATCCATTCCCCCCACCTTTCCTTTTAGATGAGCATAGTTGGTTTTCTAAGTCTGTGAGTGTCTTTCTCTGTGGAAATATGTTCATTTGTGTCAGTGATTAGATAACGCCTCTAAGGGATATCATAGGATATAGGTCTTTTGCTTTCCGACTTACCTCATGTTTTGTGATTATCTCCAGGCTCATCTCTGGTGCCTCAAAGAGCAGTGTTTCATTGTTTTCCATGGCTAATATTCCATTGTGTACATGGACTCCTTCTTCTTTATCCATTCACCTGTTGATGGACATTTTGGTTGCTTCCCATCTTGGCTATTTTGAATAAGGCTGCAGTGCAGCCTTTGCAGCCTGTGTCTTTTCGATCCTGGTCTTCTCAGGTGAGAGGCCCAGTGGTGTGCCTGCTGGATTGAATGGTACCTCAGTTTTCACTTTTCAACGCAGTTCCTTTCGGTGGTCATTATTGGCTGTTAACCACTTTCCATCCCACCAGCACCTAGAGGTTACACAGTTCTCTACAACCCCGTCAGCATTTATTGTTGGTAGACTTTTTGCTGACGGTCAGTCGACAGGTGTGAGTTGGAACCTTTTGGTTGATTAGATTGCATGAGTCTAATCATTCCTGAGGTTGAGCTTTTACCCATTTTCCTGTTTTTTTGTTTAAAGAGAGTGAGGAATACTTACCTCTGCATACTATCTTCTTGAAACATTCGCCTGTTTTGAATTTCTTTTGTCCATTCCCCACCTGAGCACAATTTTTGACGGCAGGTGTCCTTTACAGCCCTGAGCCCTTGTGAATTTTAAGTGACCAGTAGCTGTGGGTTTAAAGCTGCTCTTGCGGGAAACGGCCACAAGGGGGCAGCATTTCTCCTTTACCAAATCTGGTCACTAGGGCAACAGAGCCTTAATGGAAGTCGTGTTCTAGGTTGTAAAGTACAATGGAATGTGCCGGGAAAAAGCCCTTTAAGTGTATGTGTCATTCCTTCTTGTTTGTATTTTTAACAAAATTTTTATTCTTTATCACAGCAAATTCGATTACAATGGTTTGTTTGGTCTAGGTGTGCAAGACGTGGTTCCTTCACACATATACATATATCTATTCTTCTTTGGAATCTTTTCCCGTGTAGGTTATGACACAATGTTGAGTAGTCTTCTCTTGGTATTCTGTAGGTCTTTGGTGATTATATATTTCACGTGTGTTTGTATATCTCTGTTCACCTCAATATGGTAATGTACCCAATCCTCACACGTTTCCATTTGGTGAACCTTAAGTTTTTGTACTGAATCTGTGATTGCCTTTCTCTGTGGAAGTATCTTCGTTTGTATCAATTTTTAGGTAACACCTCTATGTGGTATGATAGGATATGGGTCTTTCGTTTTCTCACTTACTCCAAGTTGCGTGATTACTTCTAGAGTCATCTATGGTGCTGCAAATGGCATTGCTTCATTTTATCGCTAGCTCATAATCCATCTGTACATGTAGCAGTTCTTCTTTGTCCACCCATCTGTCGGTGGACTTTTTGGTGACTTCCATATCTTGGCTATGGTAATACTGTGCAATGCAGATTTGCCTGCCTCTTTCTTTCCAATTCTGTCTTCTTAGGTTATAGGTCCAGGAATAAGCCTCTGGATCGTACGGTAGCTCAATGTTTACCTTTTAACGGCACCTCCGCTCTGCTCTCATGAGTGGCTCTCTCCAGGTTACATCCCACTTAAAGTGGAGGGTTTGCATTTCTCCACAGCACCTTCAGCATTTATTCTTTGTGGTTTTTTACTGATGGTTATTCTGACTGGTGTGAGCTGATACGTCTTTGTGGCTGAATTTGCATGTGTCTCATGATCCATTAAAACTGAGCTTTAAGGCAGGTCCTTTTCATTTTTCAGGCTGTGAGTACCGCTTAGTTCTTCAAAGTGTTTTCTTAAAGTATGTATGTCATAATTTTAAAATTTTTTGGCCATTACCTCCCTGAAGACATTTTGCGGTGACCATTAGCACAGGCTTAAACCTGCGTTTGCAGGTAACGGCCAGAGGGTGGCGGTCTTTCTACGTTCCCCGTGCTGGTACTAGGGCAACAGGCCTTCCGGCCAGTGGTGTTCCTCGGTTATAAATTAGAGTGGAATGTGCCTGAAGAAACCCACAAATGCTGATGTCTCCTTACTTATGTTTGTCTTTTAAATTTACCTTATATTTATTATTGGAGCAATATTACATTGTGTACATGGAAGAGTTCTTCTTGGTGCGTTCCTCTGTTGATGGACATTTTCATTGCTTCCAAATGTTGGCTATGGTCAATATGGCTGGAGTGCAGGATTGCCAGCCTGTGACGTTTTGATTCTCATTTTCTCAGGGGATAGGCCCAGCAGTGGGTATGACTGATTGACGGGTAGCTCAGTGTTTACCTTTTCAAGGCACTTCCATTGTGTTTTCATTAGTGGCTCTTACCACGTCCCCCTTAGGGCCGAGTGTACGCATTCCTCCACAGTCCCTTCAGCATTTATTTTTTGAAACATTTTTGCTGATGGCCATTCTGACTGCTGTGAGCTGATAGGGTTTTGTAATTTGGGTTTGCATGTCTTTAAAAATTCCTAAAATATATCATTTTCCCACACCGTTTTCTTTCCTCTTCTTTAAAGGAAAAGCTGTGAGTACCACATAGCTCTTGAAATTGTCCTCTTGGAAGGTTGCCCTCTTTTGAAATTTTTGCTCCATTTTTGATCCCAGGATTTATTTGGAGGGCAGGTGTCATTTACAGAATGGCAAGTTGGTGAATATTTAGTGACCTTTAGCAGTGGGTTGAAAGCTGCTGTTGTGGGAAATGGCCACAAGGAGGCAGCATTTCTCCATTCCCAAATCTGAGTACTAGGGCAGCAGAGCCTTTCTGGAAGTCGTGTTCCTAGGTTGTAAATTAGAATGGAATGTGCCAGGAGAAACCCCCATAAGTTTAGGTCTCATTACTTCTTGTTTTTGTTAATTTTTTTAATCGGGGTAAGGACTAGAATATTGTTTGTCCTAGGGGTACACAATCTGGTTCATTTGTACATTATATATGTCTACTCTACAGATCCTCTTCCCATGTAAAATATTACAGAGTGTTCTGTAGACCTCCCTTGCTATATGGTCGGTCGTTTTGAAATATGTATATAATATGTATTTGGATATGTATAGTAACACTAATCTCATTTATCCATTCCCCCCACCTTTCCTTTTAGATGAGCATAGTTGGTTTTCTAAGTCTGTGAGTGTCTTTCTCTGTGGAAATATGTTCATTTGTGTCAGTGATTAGATAACGCCTCTAAGGGATATCATAGGATATAGGTCTTTTGCTTTCCGACTTACCTCATGTTTTGTGATTATCTCCAGGCTCATCTCTGGTGCCTCAAAGAGCAGTGTTTCATTGTTTTCCATGGCTAATATTCCATTGTGTACATGGACTCCTTCTTCTTTATCCATTCACCTGTTGATGGACATTTTGGTTGCTTCCCATCTTGGCTATTTTGAATAAGGCTGCAGTGCAGCCTTTGCAGCCTGTGTCTTTTCGATCCTGGTCTTCTCAGGTGAGAGGCCCAGTGGTGTGCCTGCTGGATTGAATGGTACCTCAGTTTTCACTTTTCAACGCAGTTCCTTTCGGTGGTCATTATTGGCTGTTAACCACTTTCCATCCCACCAGCACCTAGAGGTTACACAGTTCTCTACAACCCCGTCAGCATTTATTGTTGGTAGACTTTTTGCTGACGGTCAGTCGACAGGTGTGAGTTGGAACCTTTTGGTTGATTAGATTGCATGAGTCTAATCATTCCTGAGGTTGAGCTTTTACCCATTTTCCTGTTTTTTTGTTTAAAGAGAGTGAGGAATACTTACCTCTGCATACTATCTTCTTGAAACATTCGCCTGTTTTGAATTTCTTTTGTCCATTCCCCACCTGAGCACAATTTTTGACGGCAGGTGTCCTTTACAGCCCTGAGCCCTTGTGAATTTTAAGTGACCAGTAGCTGTGGGTTTAAAGCTGCTCTTGCGGGAAACGGCCACAAGGGGGCAGCATTTCTCCTTTACCAAATCTGGTCACTAGGGCAACAGAGCCTTAATGGAAGTCGTGTTCTAGGTTGTAAAGTACAATGGAATGTGCCGGGAAAAAGCCCTTTAAGTGTATGTGTCATTCCTTCTTGTTTGTATTTTTAACAAAATTTTTATTCTTTATCACAGCAAATTCGATTACAATGGTTTGTTTGGTCTAGGTGTGCAAGACGTGGTTCCTTCACACATATACATATATCTATTCTTCTTTGGAATCTTTTCCCGTGTAGGTTATGACACAATGTTGAGTAGTCTTCTCTTGGTATTCTGTAGGTCTTTGGTGATTATATATTTCACGTGTGTTTGTATATCTCTGTTCACCTCAATATGGTAATGTACCCAATCCTCACACGTTTCCATTTGGTGAACCTTAAGTTTTTGTACTGAATCTGTGATTGCCTTTCTCTGTGGAAGTATCTTCGTTTGTATCAATTTTTAGGTAACACCTCTATGTGGTATGATAGGATATGGGTCTTTCGTTTTCTCACTTACTCCAAGTTGCGTGATTACTTCTAGAGTCATCTATGGTGCTGCAAATGGCATTGCTTCATTTTATCGCTAGCTCATAATCCATCTGTACATGTAGCAGTTCTTCTTTGTCCACCCATCTGTCGGTGGACTTTTTGGTGACTTCCATATCTTGGCTATGGTAATACTGTGCAATGCAGATTTGCCTGCCTCTTTCTTTCCAATTCTGTCTTCTTAGGTTATAGGTCCAGGAATAAGCCTCTGGATCGTACGGTAGCTCAATGTTTACCTTTTAACGGCACCTCCGCTCTGCTCTCATGAGTGGCTCTCTCCAGGTTACATCCCACTTAAAGTGGAGGGTTTGCATTTCTCCACAGCACCTTCAGCATTTATTCTTTGTGGTTTTTTACTGATGGTTATTCTGACTGGTGTGAGCTGATACGTCTTTGTGGCTGAATTTGCATGTGTCTCATGATCCATTAAAACTGAGCTTTAAGGCAGGTCCTTTTCATTTTTCAGGCTGTGAGTACCGCTTAGTTCTTCAAAGTGTTTTCTTAAAGTATGTATGTCATAATTTTAAAATTTTTTGGCCATTACCTCCCTGAAGACATTTTGCGGTGACCATTAGCACAGGCTTAAACCTGCGTTTGCAGGTAACGGCCAGAGGGTGGCGGTCTTTCTACGTTCCCCGTGCTGGTACTAGGGCAACAGGCCTTCCGGCCAGTGGTGTTCCTCGGTTATAAATTAGAGTGGAATGTGCCTGAAGAAACCCACAAATGCTGATGTCTCCTTACTTATGTTTGTCTTTTAAATTTACCTTATATTTATTATTGGAGCAATATTACATTGTGTACATGGAAGAGTTCTTCTTGGTGCGTTCCTCTGTTGATGGACATTTTCATTGCTTCCAAATGTTGGCTATGGTCAATATGGCTGCAGTGCAGGATTGCCAGCCTGTGACGTTTTGATTCTCATTTTCTCAGGGGATAGGCCCAGCAGTGGGTATGACTGATTGACGGGTAGCTCAGTGTTTACCTTTTCAAGGCACTTCCATTGTGTTTTCATTAGTGGCTCTTACCACGTCCCCCTTAGGGCCGAGTGTACGCATTCCTCCACAGTCCCTTCAGCATTTATTTTTTGAAACATTTTTGCTGATGGCCATTCTGACTGCTGTGAGCTGATAGGTTTTTGTAATTTGGGTTTGCATGTCTTTAAAAATTCCTAAAATATATCATTTTCCCACACCGTTTTCTTTCCTCTTCTTTAAAGGAAAAGCTGTGAGTACCACATAGCTCTTGAAATTGTCCTCTTGGAAGGTTGCCCTCTTTTGAAATTTTTGCTCCATTTTTGATCCCAGGATTTATTTGGAGGGCAGGTGTCATTTACAGAATGGCAAGTTGGTGAATATTTAGTGACCTTTAGCAGTGGGTTGAAAGCTGCTGTTGTGGGAAATGGCCACAAGGAGGCAGCATTTCTCCATTCCCAAATCTGAGTACTAGGGCAGCAGAGCCTTTCTGGAAGTCGTGTTCCTAGGTTGTAAATTAGAATGGAATGTGCCAGGAGAAACCCCCATAAGTTTAGGTCTCATTACTTCTTGTTTTTGTTAATTTTTTTAATCGGGGTAAGGACTAGAATATTGTTTGTCCTAGGGGTACACAATCTGGTTCATTTGTACATTATATATGTCTACTCTACAGATCCTCTTCCCATGTAAAATATTACAGAGTGTTCTGTAGACCTCCCTTGCTATATGGTCGGTCGTTTTGAAATATGTATATAATATGTATTTGGATATGTATAGTAACACTAATCTCATTTATCCATTCCCCCCACCTTTCCTTTTAGATGAGCATAGTTGGTTTTCTAAGTCTGTGAGTGTCTTTCTCTGTGGAAATATGTTCATTTGTGTCAGTGATTAGATAACGCCTCTAAGGGATATCATAGGATATAGGTCTTTTGCTTTCCGACTTACCTCATGTTTTGTGATTATCTCCAGGCTCATCTCTGGTGCCTCAAAGAGCAGTGTTTCATTGTTTTCCATGGCTAATATTCCATTGTGTACATGGACTCCTTCTTCTTTATCCATTCACCTGTTGATGGACATTTTGGTTGCTTCCCATCTTGGCTATTTTGAATAAGGCTGCAGTGCAGCCTTTGCAGCCTGTGTCTTTTCGATCCTGGTCTTCTCAGGTGAGAGGCCCAGTGGTGTGCCTGCTGGATTGAATGGTACCTCAGTTTTCACTTTTCAACGCAGTTCCTTTCGGTGGTCATTATTGGCTGTTAACCACTTTCCATCCCACCAGCACCTAGAGGTTACACAGTTCTCTACAACCCCGTCAGCATTTATTGTTGGTAGACTTTTTGCTGACGGTCAGTCGACAGGTGTGAGTTGGAACCTTTTGGTTGATTAGATTGCATGAGTCTAATCATTCCTGAGGTTGAGCTTTTACCCATTTTCCTGTTTTTTTGTTTAAAGAGAGTGAGGAATACTTACCTCTGCATACTATCTTCTTGAAACATTCGCCTGTTTTGAATTTCTTTTGTCCATTCCCCACCTGAGCACAATTTTTGACGGCAGGTGTCCTTTACAGCCCTGAGCCCTTGTGAATTTTAAGTGACCAGTAGCTGTGGGTTTAAAGCTGCTCTTGCGGGAAACGGCCACAAGGGGGCAGCATTTCTCCTTTACCAAATCTGGTCACTAGGGCAACAGAGCCTTAATGGAAGTCGTGTTCTAGGTTGTAAAGTACAATGGAATGTGCCGGGAAAAAGCCCTTTAAGTGTATGTGTCATTCCTTCTTGTTTGTATTTTTAACAAAATTTTTATTCTTTATCACAGCAAATTCGATTACAATGGTTTGTTTGGTCTAGGTGTGCAAGACGTGGTTCCTTCACACATATACATATATCTATTCTTCTTTGGAATCTTTTCCCGTGTAGGTTATGACACAATGTTGAGTAGTCTTCTCTTGGTATTCTGTAGGTCTTTGGTGATTATATATTTCACGTGTGTTTGTATATCTCTGTTCACCTCAATATGGTAATGTACCCAATCCTCACACCTTTCCATTTGGTGAACATTAAGTTTTTGTACTGAATCTGTGATTGCCTTTCTCTGTGGAAGTATCTTCGTTTGTATCAATTTTTAGGTAACACCTCTATGTGGTATGATAGGATATGGGTCTTTCGTTTTCTCACTTACTCCAAGTTGCGTGATTACTTCTAGAGTCATCTATGGTGCTGCAAATGGCATTGCTTCATTTTATCGCTAGCTCATAATCCATCTGTACATGTAGCAGTTCTTCTTTGTCCACCCATCTGTCGGTGGACTTTTTGGTGACTTCCATATCTTGGCTATGGTAATACTGTGCAATGCAGATTTGCCTGCCTCTTTCTTTCCAATTCTGTCTTCTTAGGTTATAGGTCCAGGAATAAGCCTCTGGATCGTACGGTAGCTCAATGTTTACCTTTTAACGGCACCTCCACTCTGCTCTCATGAGTGGCTCTCTCCAGGTTACATCCCACTTAAAGTGGAGGGTTTGCATTTCTCCACAGCACCTTCAGCATTTATTCTTTGTGGTTTTTTACTGATGGTTATTCTGACTGGTGTGAGCTGATACGTCTTTGTGGCTGAATTTGCATGTGTCTCATGATCCATTAAAACTGAGCTTTAAGGCAGGTCCTTTTCATTTTTCAGGCTGTGAGTACCGCTTAGTTCTTCAAAGTGTTTTCTTAAAGTATGTATGTCATAATTTTAAAATTTTTTGGCCATTTCCTCCCTGAAGACATTTTGCGGTGACCATTAGCACAGGCTTAAACCTGCGTTTGCAGGTAACGGCCAGAGGGTGGCGGTCTTTCTACGTTCCCCGTGCTGGTACTAGGGCAACAGGCCTTCCGGCCAGTGGTGTTCCTCGGTTATAAATTAGAGTGGAATGTGCCTGAAGAAACCCACAAATGCTGATGTCTCCTTACTTATGTTTGTCTTTTAAATTTACCTTATATTTATTATTGGAGCAATATTACATTGTGTACATGGAAGAGTTCTTCTTGGTGCGTTCCTCTGTTGATGGACATTTTCATTGCTTCCAAATGTTGGCTATGGTCAATATGGCTGGAGTGCAGGATTGCCAGCCTGTGACGTTTTGATTCTCATTTTCTCAGGGGATAGGCCCAGCAGTGGGTATGACTGATTGACGGGTAGCTCAGTGTTTACCTTTTCAAGGCACTTCCATTGTGTTTTCATTAGTGGCTCTTAGCACGTCCCCCTTAGGGCCGAGTGTACGCATTCCTCCACAGTCCCTTCAGCATTTATTTTTTGAAACATTTTTGCTGATGGCCATTCTGACTGCTGTGAGCTGATAGGTTTTTGTAATTTGGGTTTGCATGTCTTTAAAAATTCCTAAAATATATCATTTTCCCACACCGTTTTCTTTCCTCTTCTTTAAAGGAAAAGCTGTGAGTACCACATAGCTCTTGAAATTGTCCTCTTGGAAGGTTGCCCTCTTTTGAAATTTTTGCTCCATTTTTGATCCCAGGATTTATTTGGAGGGCAGGTGTCATTTACAGAATGGCAAGTTGGTGAATATTTAGTGACCTTTAGCAGTGGGTTGAAAGCTGCTGTTGTGGGAAATGGCCACAAGGAGGCAGCATTTCTCCATTCCCAAATCTGAGTACTAGGGCAGCAGAGCCTTTCTGGAAGTCGTGTTCCTAGGTTGTAAATTAGAATGGAATGTGCCAGGAGAAACCCCCATAAGTTTAGGTCTCATTACTTCTTGTTTTTGTTAATTTTTTTAATCGGGGTAAGGACTAGAATATTGTTTGTCCTAGGGGTACACAATCTGGTTCATTTGTACATTATATATGTCTACTCTACAGATCCTCTTCCCATGTAAAATATTACAGAGTGTTCTGTAGACCTCCCTTGCTATATGGTCGGTCGTTTTGAAATATGTATATAATATGTATTTGGATATGTATAGTAACACTAATCTCATTTATCCATTCCCCCCACCTTTCCTTTTAGATGAGCATAGTTGGTTTTCTAAGTCTGTGAGTGTCTTTCTCTGTGGAAATATGTTCATTTGTGTCAGTGATTAGATAACGCCTCTAAGGGATATCATAGGATATAGGTCTTTTGCTTTCCGACTTACCTCATGTTTTGTGATTATCTCCAGGCTCATCTCTGGTGCCTCAAAGAGCAGTGTTTCATTGTTTTCCATGGCTAATATTCCATTGTGTACATGGACTCCTTCTTCTTTATCCATTCACCTGTTGATGGACATTTTGGTTGCTTCCCATCTTGGCTATTTTGAATAAGGCTGCAGTGCAGCCTTTGCAGCCTGTGTCTTTTCGATCCTGGTCTTCTCAGGTGAGAGGCCCAGTGGTGTGCCTGCTGGATTGAATGGTACCTCAGTTTTCACTTTTCAACGCAGTTCCTTTCGGTGGTCATTATTGGCTGTTAACCACTTTCCATCCCACCAGCACCTAGAGGTTACACAGTTCTCTACAACCCCGTCAGCATTTATTGTTGGTAGACTTTTTGCTGACGGTCAGTCGACAGGTGTGAGTTGGAACCTTTTGGTTGATTAGATTGCATGAGTCTAATCATTCCTGAGGTTGAGCTTTTACCCATTTTCCTGTTTTTTTGTTTAAAGAGAGTGAGGAATACTTACCTCTGCATACTATCTTCTTGAAACATTCGCCTGTTTTGAATTTCTTTTGTCCATTCCCCACCTGAGCACAATTTTTGACGGCAGGTGTCCTTTACAGCCCTGAGCCCTTGTGAATTTTAAGTGACCAGTAGCTGTGGGTTTAAAGCTGCTCTTGCGGGAAACGGCCACAAGGGGGCAGCATTTCTCCTTTACCAAATCTGGTCACTAGGGCAACAGAGCCTTAATGGAAGTCGTGTTCTAGGTTGTAAAGTACAATGGAATGTGCCGGGAAAAAGCCCTTTAAGTGTATGTGTCATTCCTTCTTGTTTGTATTTTTAACAAAATTTTTATTCTTTATCACAGCAAATTCGATTACAATGGTTTGTTTGGTCTAGGTGTGCAAGACGTGGTTCCTTCACACATATACATATATCTATTCTTCTTTGGAATCTTTTCCCGTGTAGGTTATGACACAATGTTGAGTAGTCTTCTCTTGGTATTCTGTAGGTCTTTGGTGATTATATATTTCACGTGTGTTTGTATATCTCTGTTCACCTCAATATGGTAATGTACCCAATCCTCACACGTTTCCATTTGGTGAACCTTAAGTTTTTGTACTGAATCTGTGATTGCCTTTCTCTGTGGAAGTATCTTCGTTTGTATCAATTTTTAGGTAACACCTCTATGTGGTATGATAGGATATGGGTCTTTCGTTTTCTCACTTACTCCAAGTTGCGTGATTACTTCTAGAGTCATCTATGGTGCTGCAAATGGCATTGCTTCATTTTATCGCTAGCTCATAATCCATCTGTACATGTAGCAGTTCTTCTTTGTCCACCCATCTGTCGGTGGACTTTTTGGTGACTTCCATATCTTGGCTATGGTAATACTGTGCAATGCAGATTTGCCTGCCTCTTTCTTTCCAATTCTGTCTTCTTAGGTTATAGGTCCAGGAATAAGCCTCTGGATCGTACGGTAGCTCAATGTTTACCTTTTAACGGCACCTCCGCTCTGCTCTCATGAGTGGCTCTCTCCAGGTTACATCCCACTTAAAGTGGAGGGTTTGCATTTCTCCACAGCACCTTCAGCATTTATTCTTTGTGGTTTTTTACTGATGGTTATTCTGACTGGTGTGAGCTGATACGTCTTTGTGGCTGAATTTGCATGTGTCTCATGATCCATTAAAACTGAGCTTTAAGGCAGGTCCTTTTCATTTTTCAGGCTGTGAGTACCGCTTAGTTCTTCAAAGTGTTTTCTTAAAGTATGTATGTCATAATTTTAAAATTTTTTGGCCATTACCTCCCTGAAGACATTTTGCGGTGACCATTAGCACAGGCTTAAACCTGCGTTTGCAGGTAACGGCCAGAGGGTGGCGGTCTTTCTACGTTCCCCGTGCTGGTACTAGGGCAACAGGCCTTCCGGCCAGTGGTGTTCCTCGGTTATAAATTAGAGTGGAATGTGCCTGAAGAAACCCACAAATGCTGATGTCTCCTTACTTATGTTTGTCTTTTAAATTTACCTTATATTTATTATTGGAGCAATATTACATTGTGTACATGGAAGAGTTCTTCTTGGTGCGTTCCTCTGTTGATGGACATTTTCATTGCTTCCAAATGTTGGCTATGGTCAATATGGCTGGAGTGCAGGATTGCCAGCCTGTGACGTTTTGATTCTCATTTTCTCAGGGGATAGGCCCAGCAGTGGGTATGACTGATTGACGGGTAGCTCAGTGTTTACCTTTTCAAGGCACTTCCATTGTGTTTTCATTAGTGGCTCTTACCACGTCCCCCTTAGGGCCGAGTGTACGCATTCCTCCACAGTCCCTTCAGCATTTATTTTTTGAAACATTTTTGCTGATGGCCATTCTGACTGCTGTGAGCTGATAGGGTTTTGTAATTTGGGTTTGCATGTCTTTAAAAATTCCTAAAATATATCATTTTCCCACACCGTTTTCTTTCCTCTTCTTTAAAGGAAAAGCTGTGAGTACCACATAGCTCTTGAAATTGTCCTCTTGGAAGGTTGCCCTCTTTTGAAATTTTTGCTCCATTTTTGATCCCAGGATTTATTTGGAGGGCAGGTGTCATTTACAGAATGGCAAGTTGGTGAATATTTAGTGACCTTTAGCAGTGGGTTGAAAGCTGCTGTTGTGGGAAATGGCCACAAGGAGGCAGCATTTCTCCATTCCCAAATCTGAGTACTAGGGCAGCAGAGCCTTTCTGGAAGTCGTGTTCCTAGGTTGTAAATTAGAATGGAATGTGCCAGGAGAAACCCCCATAAGTTTAGGTCTCATTACTTCTTGTTTTTGTTAATTTTTTTAATCGGGGTAAGGACTAGAATATTGTTTGTCCTAGGGGTACACAATCTGGTTCATTTGTACATTATATATGTCTACTCTACAGATCCTCTTCCCATGTAAAATATTACAGAGTGTTCTGTAGACCTCCCTTGCTATATGGTCGGTCGTTTTGAAATATGTATATAATATGTATTTGGATATGTATAGTAACACTAATCTCATTTATCCATTCCCCCCACCTTTCCTTTTAGATGAGCATAGTTGGTTTTCTAAGTCTGTGAGTGTCTTTCTCTGTGGAAATATGTTCATTTGTGTCAGTGATTAGATAACGCCTCTAAGGGATATCATAGGATATAGGTCTTTTGCTTTCCGACTTACCTCATGTTTTGTGATTATCTCCAGGCTCATCTCTGGTGCCTCAAAGAGCAGTGTTTCATTGTTTTCCATGGCTAATATTCCATTGTGTACATGGACTCCTTCTTCTTTATCCATTCACCTGTTGATGGACATTTTGGTTGCTTCCCATCTTGGCTATTTTGAATAAGGCTGCAGTGCAGCCTTTGCAGCCTGTGTCTTTTCGATCCTGGTCTTCTCAGGTGAGAGGCCCAGTGGTGTGCCTGCTGGATTGAATGGTACCTCAGTTTTCACTTTTCAACGCAGTTCCTTTCGGTGGTCATTATTGGCTGTTAACCACTTTCCATCCCACCAGCACCTAGAGGTTACACAGTTCTCTACAACCCCGTCAGCATTTATTGTTGGTAGACTTTTTGCTGACGGTCAGTCGACAGGTGTGAGTTGGAACCTTTTGGTTGATTAGATTGCATGAGTCTAATCATTCCTGAGGTTGAGCTTTTACCCATTTTCCTGTTTTTTTGTTTAAAGAGAGTGAGGAATACTTACCTCTGCATACTATCTTCTTGAAACATTCGCCTGTTTTGAATTTCTTTTGTCCATTCCCCACCTGAGCACAATTTTTGACGGCAGGTGTCCTTTACAGCCCTGAGCCCTTGTGAATTTTAAGTGACCAGTAGCTGTGGGTTTAAAGCTGCTCTTGCGGGAAACGGCCACAAGGGGGCAGCATTTCTCCTTTACCAAATCTGGTCACTAGGGCAACAGAGCCTTAATGGAAGTCGTGTTCTAGGTTGTAAAGTACAATGGAATGTGCCGGGAAAAAGCCCTTTAAGTGTATGTGTCATTCCTTCTTGTTTGTATTTTTAACAAAATTTTTATTCTTTATCACAGCAAATTCGATTACAATGGTTTGTTTGGTCTAGGTGTGCAAGACGTGGTTCCTTCACACATATACATATATCTATTCTTCTTTGGAATCTTTTCCCGTGTAGGTTATGACACAATGTTGAGTAGTCTTCTCTTGGTATTCTGTAGGTCTTTGGTGATTATATATTTCACGTGTGTTTGTATATCTCTGTTCACCTCAATATGGTAATGTACCCAATCCTCACACGTTTCCATTTGGTGAACCTTAAGTTTTTGTACTGAATCTGTGATTGCCTTTCTCTGTGGAAGTATCTTCGTTTGTATCAATTTTTAGGTAACACCTCTATGTGGTATGATAGGATATGGGTCTTTCGTTTTCTCACTTACTCCAAGTTGCGTGATTACTTCTAGAGTCATCTATGGTGCTGCAAATGGCATTGCTTCATTTTATCGCTAGCTCATAATCCATCTGTACATGTAGCAGTTCTTCTTTGTCCACCCATCTGTCGGTGGACTTTTTGGTGACTTCCATATCTTGGCTATGGTAATACTGTGCAATGCAGATTTGCCTGCCTCTTTCTTTCCAATTCTGTCTTCTTAGGTTATAGGTCCAGGAATAAGCCTCTGGATCGTACGGTAGCTCAATGTTTACCTTTTAACGGCACCTCCGCTCTGCTCTCATGAGTGGCTCTCTCCAGGTTACATCCCACTTAAAGTGGAGGGTTTGCATTTCTCCACAGCACCTTCAGCATTTATTCTTTGTGGTTTTTTACTGATGGTTATTCTGACTGGTGTGAGCTGATACGTCTTTGTGGCTGAATTTGCATGTGTCTCATGATCCATTAAAACTGAGCTTTAAGGCAGGTCCTTTTCATTTTTCAGGCTGTGAGTACCGCTTAGTTCTTCAAAGTGTTTTCTTAAAGTATGTATGTCATAATTTTAAAATTTTTTGGCCATTACCTCCCTGAAGACATTTTGCGGTGACCATTAGCACAGGCTTAAACCTGCGTTTGCAGGTAACGGCCAGAGGGTGGCGGTCTTTCTACGTTCCCCGTGCTGGTACTAGGGCAACAGGCCTTCCGGCCAGTGGTGTTCCTCGGTTATAAATTAGAGTGGAATGTGCCTGAAGAAACCCACAAATGCTGATGTCTCCTTACTTATGTTTGTCTTTTAAATTTACCTTATATTTATTATTGGAGCAATATTACATTGTGTACATGGAAGAGTTCTTCTTGGTGCGTTCCTCTGTTGATGGACATTTTCATTGCTTCCAAATGTTGGCTATGGTCAATATGGCTGGAGTGCAGGATTGCCAGCCTGTGACGTTTTGATTCTCATTTTCTCAGGGGATAGGCCCAGCAGTGGGTATGACTGATTGACGGGTAGCTCAGTGTTTACCTTTTCAAGGCACTTCCATTGTGTTTTCATTAGTGGCTCTTACCACGTCCCCCTTAGGGCCGAGTGTACGCATTCCTCCACAGTCCCTTCAGCATTTATTTTTTGAAACATTTTTGCTGATGGCCATTCTGACTGCTGTGAGCTGATAGGTTTTTGTAATTTGGGTTTGCATGTCTTTAAAAATTCCTAAAATATATCATTTTCCCACACCGTTTTCTTTCCTCTTCTTTAAAGGAAAAGCTGTGAGTACCACATAGCTCTTGAAATTGTCCTCTTGGAAGGTTGCCCTCTTTTGAAATTTTTGCTCCATTTTTGATCCCAGGATTTATTTGGAGGGCAGGTGTCATTTACAGAATGGCAAGTTGGTGAATATTTAGTGACCTTTAGCAGTGGGTTGAAAGCTGCTGTTGTGGGAAATGGCCACAAGGAGGCAGCATTTCTCCATTCCCAAATCTGAGTACTAGGGCAGCAGAGCCTTTCTGGAAGTCGTGTTCCTAGGTTGTAAATTAGAATGGAATGTGCCAGGAGAAACCCCCATAAGTTTAGGTCTCATTACTTCTTGTTTTTGTTAATTTTTTTAATCGGGGTAAGGACTAGAATATTGTTTGTCCTAGGGGTACACAATCTGGTTCATTTGTACATTATATATGTCTACTCTACAGATCCTCTTCCCATGTAAAATATTACAGAGTGTTCTGTAGACCTCCCTTGCTATATGGTCGGTCGTTTTGAAATATGTATATAATATGTATTTGGATATGTATAGTAACACTAATCTCATTTATCCATTCCCCCCACCTTTCCTTTTAGATGAGCATAGTTGGTTTTCTAAGTCTGTGAGTGTCTTTCTCTGTGGAAATATGTTCATTTGTGTCAGTGATTAGATAACGCCTCTAAGGGATATCATAGGATATAGGTCTTTTGCTTTCCGACTTACCTCATGTTTTGTGATTATCTCCAGGCTCATCTCTGGTGCCTCAAAGAGCAGTGTTTCATTGTTTTCCATGGCTAATATTCCATTGTGTACATGGACTCCTTCTTCTTTATCCATTCACCTGTTGATGGACATTTTGGTTGCTTCCCATCTTGGCTATTTTGAATAAGGCTGCAGTGCAGCATTTGCAGCCTGTGTCTTTTCGATCCTGGTCTTCTCAGGTGAGAGGCCCAGTGGTGTGCCTGCTGGATTGAATGGTACCTCAGTTTTCACTTTTCAACGCAGTTCCTTTCGGTGGTCATTATTGGCTGTTAACCACTTTCCATCCCACCAGCACCTAGAGGTTACACAGTTCTCTACAACCCCGTCAGCATTTATTGTTGGTAGACTTTTTGCTGACGGTCAGTCGACAGGTGTGAGTTGGAACCTTTTGGTTGATTAGATTGCATGAGTCTAATCATTCCTGAGGTTGAGCTTTTACCCATTTTCCTGTTTTTTTGTTTAAAGAGAGTGAGGAATACTTACCTCTGCATACTATCTTCTTGAAACATTCGCCTGTTTTGAATTTCTTTTGTCCATTCCCCACCTGAGCACAATTTTTGACGGCAGGTGTCCTTTACAGCCCTGAGCCCTTGTGAATTTTAAGTGACCAGTAGCTGTGGGTTTAAAGCTGCTCTTGCGGGAAACGGCCACAAGGGGGCAGCATTTCTCCTTTACCAAATCTGGTCACTAGGGCAACAGAGCCTTAATGGAAGTCGTGTTCTAGGTTGTAAAGTACAATGGAATGTGCCGGGAAAAAGCCCTTTAAGTGTATGTGTCATTCCTTCTTGTTTGTATTTTTAACAAAATTTTTATTCTTTATCACAGCAAATTCGATTACAATGGTTTGTTTGGTCTAGGTGTGCAAGACGTGGTTCCTTCACACATATACATATATCTATTCTTCTTTGGAATCTTTTCCCGTGTAGGTTATGACACAATGTTGAGTAGTCTTCTCTTGGTATTCTGTAGGTCTTTGGTGATTATATATTTCACGTGTGTTTGTATATCTCTGTTCACCTCAATATGGTAATGTACCCAATCCTCACACGTTTCCATTTGGTGAACCTTAAGTTTTTGTACTGAATCTGTGATTGCCTTTCTCTGTGGAAGTATCTTCGTTTGTATCAATTTTTAGGTAACACCTCTATGTGGTATGATAGGATATGGGTCTTTCGTTTTCTCACTTACTCCAAGTTGCGTGATTACTTCTAGAGTCATCTATGGTGCTGCAAATGGCATTGCTTCATTTTATCGCTAGCTCATAATCCATCTGTACATGTAGCAGTTCTTCTTTGTCCACCCATCTGTCGGTGGACTTTTTGGTGACTTCCATATCTTGGCTATGGTAATACTGTGCAATGCAGATTTGCCTGCCTCTTTCTTTCCAATTCTGTCTTCTTAGGTTATAGGTCCAGGAATAAGCCTCTGGATCGTACGGTAGCTCAATGTTTACCTTTTAACGGCACCTCCGCTCTGCTCTCATGAGTGGCTCTCTCCAGGTTACATCCCACTTAAAGTGGAGGGTTTGCATTTCTCCACAGCACCTTCAGCATTTATTCTTTGTGGTTTTTTACTGATGGTTATTCTGACTGGTGTGAGCTGATACGTCTTTGTGGCTGAATTTGCATGTGTCTCATGATCCATTAAAACTGAGCTTTAAGGCAGGTCCTTTTCATTTTTCAGGCTGTGAGTACCGCTTAGTTCTTCAAAGTGTTTTCTTAAAGTATGTATGTCATAATTTTAAAATTTTTTGGCCATTACCTCCCTGAAGACATTTTGCGGTGACCATTAGCACAGGCTTAAACCTGCGTTTGCAGGTAACGGCCAGAGGGTGGCGGTCTTTCTACGTTCCCCGTGCTGGTACTAGGGCAACAGGCCTTCCGGCCAGTGGTGTTCCTCGGTTATAAATTAGAGTGGAATGTGCCTGAAGAAACCCACAAATGCTGATGTCTCCTTACTTATGTTTGTCTTTTAAATTTACCTTATATTTATTATTGGAGCAATATTACATTGTGTACATGGAAGAGTTCTTCTTGGTGCGTTCCTCTGTTGATGGACATTTTCATTGCTTCCAAATGTTGGCTATGGTCAATATGGCTGCAGTGCAGGATTGCCAGCCTGTGACGTTTTGATTCTCATTTTCTCAGGGGATAGGCCCAGCAGTGGGTATGACTGATTGACGGGTAGCTCAGTGTTTACCTTTTCAAGGCACTTCCATTGTGTTTTCATTAGTGGCTCTTACCACGTCCCCCTTAGGGCCGAGTGTACGCATTCCTCCACAGTCCCTTCAGCATTTATTTTTTGAAACATTTTTGCTGATGGCCATTCTGACTGCTGTGAGCTGATAGGGTTTTGTAATTTGGGTTTGCATGTCTTTAAAAATTCCTAAAATATATCATTTTCCCACACCGTTTTCTTTCCTCTTCTTTAAAGGAAAAGCTGTGAGTACCACATAGCTCTTGAAATTGTCCTCTTGGAAGGTTGCCCTCTTTCGAAATTTTTGCTCCATTTTTGATCCCAGGATTTATTTGGAGGGCAGGTGTCATTTACAGAATGGCAAGTTGGTGAATATTTAGTGACCTTTAGCAGTGGGTTGAAAGCTGCTGTTGTGGGAAATGGCCACAAGGAGGCAGCATTTCTCCATTCCCAAATCTGAGTACTAGGGCAGCAGAGCCTTTCTGGAAGTCGTGTTCCTAGGTTGTAAATTAGAATGGAATGTGCCAGGAGAAACCCCCATAAGTTTAGGTCTCATTACTTCTTGTTTTTGTTAATTTTTTTAATCGGGGTAAGGACTAGAATATTGTTTGTCCTAGGGGTACACAATCTGGTTCATTTGTACATTATATATGTCTACTCTACAGATCCTCTTCCCATGTAAAATATTACAGAGTGTTCTGTAGACCTCCCTTGCTATATGGTCGGTCGTTTTGAAATATGTATATAATATGTATTTGGATATGTATAGTAACACTAATCTCATTTATCCATTCCCCCCACCTTTCCTTTTAGATGAGCATAGTTGGTTTTCTAAGTCTGTGAGTGTCTTTCTCTGTGGAAATATGTTCATTTGTGTCAGTGATTAGATAACGCCTCTAAGGGATATCATAGGATATAGGTCTTTTGCTTTCCGACTTACCTCATGTTTTGTGATTATCTCCAGGCTCATCTCTGGTGCCTCAAAGAGCAGTGTTTCATTGTTTTCCATGGCTAATATTCCATTGTGTACATGGACTCCTTCTTCTTTATCCATTCACCTGTTGATGGACATTTTGGTTGCTTCCCATCTTGGCTATTTTGAATAAGGCTGCAGTGCAGCATTTGCAGCCTGTGTCTTTTCGATCCTGGTCTTCTCAGGTGAGAGGCCCAGTGGTGTGCCTGCTGGATTGAATGGTACCTCAGTTTTCACTTTTCAACGCAGTTCCTTTCGGTGGTCATTATTGGCTGTTAACCACTTTCCATCCCACCAGCACCTAGAGGTTACACAGTTCTCTACAACCCCGTCAGCATTTATTGTTGGTAGACTTTTTGCTGACGGTCAGTCGACAGGTGTGAGTTGGAACCTTTTGGTTGATTAGATTGCATGAGTCTAATCATTCCTGAGGTTGAGCTTTTACCCATTTTCCTGTTTTTTTGTTTAAAGAGAGTGAGGAATACTTACCTCTGCATACTATCTTCTTGAAACATTCGCCTGTTTTGAATTTCTTTTGTCCATTCCCCACCTGAGCACAATTTTTGACGGCAGGTGTCCTTTACAGCCCTGAGCCCTTGTGAATTTTAAGTGACCAGTAGCTGTGGGTTTAAAGCTGCTCTTGCGGGAAACGGCCACAAGGGGGCAGCATTTCTCCTTTACCAAATCTGGTCACTAGGGCAACAGAGCCTTAATGGAAGTCGTGTTCTAGGTTGTAAAGTACAATGGAATGTGCCGGGAAAAAGCCCTTTAAGTGTATGTGTCATTCCTTCTTGTTTGTATTTTTAACAAAATTTTTATTCTTTATCACAGCAAATTCGATTACAATGGTTTGTTTGGTCTAGGTGTGCAAGACGTGGTTCCTTCACACATATACATATATCTATTCTTCTTTGGAATCTTTTCCCGTGTAGGTTATGACACAATGTTGAGTAGTCTTCTCTTGGTATTCTGTAGGTCTTTGGTGATTATATATTTCACGTGTGTTTGTATATCTCTGTTCACCTCAATATGGTAATGTACCCAATCCTCACACGTTTCCATTTGGTGAACCTTAAGTTTTTGTACTGAATCTGTGATTGCCTTTCTCTGTGGAAGTATCTTCGTTTGTATCAATTTTTAGGTAACACCTCTATGTGGTATGATAGGATATGGGTCTTTCGTTTTCTCACTTACTCCAAGTTGCGTGATTACTTCTAGAGTCATCTATGGTGCTGCAAATGGCATTGCTTCATTTTATCGCTAGCTCATAATCCATCTGTACATGTAGCAGTTCTTCTTTGTCCACCCATCTGTCGGTGGACTTTTTGGTGACTTCCATATCTTGGCTATGGTAATACTGTGCAATGCAGATTTGCCTGCCTCTTTCTTTCCAATTCTGTCTTCTTAGGTTATAGGTCCAGGAATAAGCCTCTGGATCGTACGGTAGCTCAATGTTTACCTTTTAACGGCACCTCCGCTCTGCTCTCATGAGTGGCTCTCTCCAGGTTACATCCCACTTAAAGTGGAGGGTTTGCATTTCTCCACAGCACCTTCAGCATTTATTCTTTGTGGTTTTTTACTGATGGTTATTCTGACTGGTGTGAGCTGATACGTCTTTGTGGCTGAATTTGCATGTGTCTCATGATCCATTAAAACTGAGCTTTAAGGCAGGTCCTTTTCATTTTTCAGGCTGTGAGTACCGCTTAGTTCTTCAAAGTGTTTTCTTAAAGTATGTATGTCATAATTTTAAAATTTTTTGGCCATTACCTCCCTGAAGACATTTTGCGGTGACCATTAGCACAGGCTTAAACCTGCGTTTGCAGGTAACGGCCAGAGGGTGGCGGTCTTTCTACGTTCCCCGTGCTGGTACTAGGGCAACAGGCCTTCCGGCCAGTGGTGTTCCTCGGTTATAAATTAGAGTGGAATGTGCCTGAAGAAACCCACAAATGCTGATGTCTCCTTACTTATGTTTGTCTTTTAAATTTACCTTATATTTATTATTGGAGCAATATTACATTGTGTACATGGAAGAGTTCTTCTTGGTGCGTTCCTCTGTTGATGGACATTTTCATTGCTTCCAAATGTTGGCTATGGTCAATATGGCTGCAGTGCAGGATTGCCAGCCTGTGACGTTTTGATTCTCATTTTCTCAGGGGATAGGCCCAGCAGTGGGTATGACTGATTGACGGGTAGCTCAGTGTTTACCTTTTCAAGGCACTTCCATTGTGTTTTCATTAGTGGCTCTTACCACGTCCCCCTTAGGGCCGAGTGTACGCATTCCTCCACAGTCCCTTCAGCATTTATTTTTTGAAACATTTTTGCTGATGGCCATTCTGACTGCTGTGAGCTGATAGGGTTTTGTAATTTGGGTTTGCATGTCTTTAAAAATTCCTAAAATATATCATTTTCCCACACCGTTTTCTTTCCTCTTCTTTAAAGGAAAAGCTGTGAGTACCACATAGCTCTTGAAATTGTCCTCTTGGAAGGTTGCCCTCTTTCGAAATTTTTGCTCCATTTTTGATCCCAGGATTTATTTGGAGGGCAGGTGTCATTTACAGAATGGCAAGTTGGTGAATATTTAGTGACCTTTAGCAGTGGGTTGAAAGCTGCTGTTGTGGGAAATGGCCACAAGGAGGCAGCATTTCTCCATTCCCAAATCTGAGTACTAGGGCAGCAGAGCCTTTCTGGAAGTCGTGTTCCTAGGTTGTAAATTAGAATGGAATGTGCCAGGAGAAACCCCCATAAGTTTAGGTCTCATTACTTCTTGTTTTTGTTAATTTTTTTAATCGGGGTAAGGACTAGAATATTGTTTGTCCTAGGGGTACACAATCTGGTTCATTTGTACATTATATATGTCTACTCTACAGATCCTCTTCCCATGTAAAATATTACAGAGTGTTCTGTAGACCTCCCTTGCTATATGGTCGGTCGTTTTGAAATATGTATATAATATGTATTTGGATATGTATAGTAACACTAATCTCATTTATCCATTCCCCCCACCTTTCCTTTTAGATGAGCATAGTTGGTTTTCTAAGTCTGTGAGTGTCTTTCTCTGTGGAAATATGTTCATTTGTGTCAGTGATTAGATAACGCCTCTAAGGGATATCATAGGATATAGGTCTTTTGCTTTCCGACTTACCTCATGTTTTGTGATTATCTCCAGGCTCATCTCTGGTGCCTCAAAGAGCAGTGTTTCATTGTTTTCCATGGCTAATATTCCATTGTGTACATGGACTCCTTCTTCTTTATCCATTCACCTGTTGATGGACATTTTGGTTGCTTCCCATCTTGGCTATTTTGAATAAGGCTGCAGTGCAGCCTTTGCAGCCTGTGTCTTTTCGATCCTGGTCTTCTCAGGTGAGAGGCCCAGTGGTGTGCCTGCTGGATTGAATGGTACCTCAGTTTTCACTTTTCAACGCAGTTCCTTTCGGTGGTCATTATTGGCTGTTAACCACTTTCCATCCCACCAGCACCTAGAGGTTACACAGTTCTCTACAACCCCGTCAGCATTTATTGTTGGTAGACTTTTTGCTGACGGTCAGTCGACAGGTGTGAGTTGGAACCTTTTGGTTGATTAGATTGCATGAGTCTAATCATTCCTGAGGTTGAGCTTTTACCCATTTTCCTGTTTTTTTGTTTAAAGAGAGTGAGGAATACTTACCTCTGCATACTATCTTCTTGAAACATTCGCCTGTTTTGAATTTCTTTTGTCCATTCCCCACCTGAGCACAATTTTTGACGGCAGGTGTCCTTTACAGCCCTGAGCCCTTGTGAATTTTAAGTGACCAGTAGCTGTGGGTTTAAAGCTGCTCTTGCGGGAAACGGCCACAAGGGGGCAGCATTTCTCCTTTACCAAATCTGGTCACTAGGGCAACAGAGCCTTAATGGAAGTCGTGTTCTAGGTTGTAAAGTACAATGGAATGTGCCGGGAAAAAGCCCTTTAAGTGTATGTGTCATTCCTTCTTGTTTGTATTTTTAACAAAATTTTTATTCTTTATCACAGCAAATTCGATTACAATGGTTTGTTTGGTCTAGGTGTGCAAGACGTGGTTCCTTCACACATATACATATATCTATTCTTCTTTGGAATCTTTTCCCGTGTAGGTTATGACACAATGTTGAGTAGTCTTCTCTTGGTATTCTGTAGGTCTTTGGTGATTATATATTTCACGTGTGTTTGTATATCTCTGTTCACCTCAATATGGTAATGTACCCAATCCTCACACCTTTCCATTTGGTGAACATTAAGTTTTTGTACTGAATCTGTGATTGCCTTTCTCTGTGGAAGTATCTTCGTTTGTATCAATTTTTAGGTAACACCTCTATGTGGTATGATAGGATATGGGTCTTTCGTTTTCTCACTTACTCCAAGTTGCGTGATTACTTCTAGAGTCATCTATGGTGCTGCAAATGGCATTGCTTCATTTTATCGCTAGCTCATAATCCATCTGTACATGTAGCAGTTCTTCTTTGTCCACCCATCTGTCGGTGGACTTTTTGGTGACTTCCATATCTTGGCTATGGTAATACTGTGCAATGCAGATTTGCCTGCCTCTTTCTTTCCAATTCTGTCTTCTTAGGTTATAGGTCCAGGAATAAGCCTCTGGATCGTACGGTAGCTCAATGTTTACCTTTTAACGGCACCTCCGCTCTGCTCTCATGAGTGGCTCTCTCCAGGTTACATCCCACTTAAAGTGGAGGGTTTGCATTTCTCCACAGCACCTTCAGCATTTATTCTTTGTGGTTTTTTACTGATGGTTATTCTGACTGGTGTGAGCTGATACGTCTTTGTGGCTGAATTTGCATGTGTCTCATGATCCATTAAAACTGAGCTTTAAGGCAGGTCCTTTTCATTTTTCAGGCTGTGAGTACCGCTTAGTTCTTCAAAGTGTTTTCTTAAAGTATGTATGTCATAATTTTAAAATTTTTTGGCCATTACCTCCCTGAAGACATTTTGCGGTGACCATTAGCACAGGCTTAAACCTGCGTTTGCAGGTAACGGCCAGAGGGTGGCGGTCTTTCTACGTTCCCCGTGCTGGTACTAGGGCAACAGGCCTTCCGGCCAGTGGTGTTCCTCGGTTATAAATTAGAGTGGAATGTGCCTGAAGAAACCCACAAATGCTGATGTCTCCTTACTTATGTTTGTCTTTTAAATTTACCTTATATTTATTATTGGAGCAATATTACATTGTGTACATGGAAGAGTTCTTCTTGGTGCGTTCCTCTGTTGATGGACATTTTCATTGCTTCCAAATGTTGGCTATGGTCAATATGGCTGGAGTGCAGGATTGCCAGCCTGTGACGTTTTGATTCTCATTTTCTCAGGGGATAGGCCCAGCAGTGGGTATGACTGATTGACGGGTAGCTCAGTGTTTACCTTTTCAAGGCACTTCCATTGTGTTTTCATTAGTGGCTCTTACCACGTCCCCCTTAGGGCCGAGTGTACGCATTCCTCCACAGTCCCTTCAGCATTTATTTTTTGAAACATTTTTGCTGATGGCCATTCTGACTGCTGTGAGCTGATAGGGTTTTGTAATTTGGGTTTGCATGTCTTTAAAAATTCCTAAAATATATCATTTTCCCACACCGTTTTCTTTCCTCTTCTTTAAAGGAAAAGCTGTGAGTACCACATAGCTCTTGAAATTGTCCTCTTGGAAGGTTGCCCTCTTTCGAAATTTTTGCTCCATTTTTGATCCCAGGATTTATTTGGAGGGCAGGTGTCATTTACAGAATGGCAAGTTGGTGAATATTTAGTGACCTTTAGCAGTGGGTTGAAAGCTGCTGTTGTGGGAAATGGCCACAAGGAGGCAGCATTTCTCCATTCCCAAATCTGAGTACTAGGGCAGCAGAGCCTTTCTGGAAGTCGTGTTCCTAGGTTGTAAATTAGAATGGAATGTGTCAGGAGAAACCCCCATAAGTTTAGGTCTCATTACTTCTTGTTTTTGTTAATTTTTTTAATCGGGGTAAGGACTAGAATATTGTTTGTCCTAGGGGTACACAATCTGGTTCATTTGTACATTATATATGTCTACTCTACAGATCCTCTTCCCATGTAAAATATTACAGAGTGTTCTGTAGACCTCCCTTGCTATATGGTCGGTCGTTTTGAAATATGTATATAATATGTATTTGGATATGTATAGTAACACTAATCTCATTTATCCATTCCCCCCACCTTTCCTTTTAGATGAGCATAGTTGGTTTTCTAAGTCTGTGAGTGTCTTTCTCTGTGGAAATATGTTCATTTGTGTCAGTGATTAGATAACGCCTCTAAGGGATATCATAGGATATAGGTCTTTTGCTTTCCGACTTACCTCATGTTTTGTGATTATCTCCAGGCTCATCTCTGGTGCCTCAAAGAGCAGTGTTTCATTGTTTTCCATGGCTAATATTCCATTGTGTACATGGACTCCTTCTTCTTTATCCATTCACCTGTTGATGGACATTTTGGTTGCTTCCCATCTTGGCTATTTTGAATAAGGCTGCAGTGCAGCCTTTGCAGCCTGTGTCTTTTCGATCCTGGTCTTCTCAGGTGAGAGGCCCAGTGGTGTGCCTGCTGGATTGAATGGTACCTCAGTTTTCACTTTTCAACGCAGTTCCTTTCGGTGGTCATTATTGGCTGTTAACCACTTTCCATCCCACCAGCACCTAGAGGTTACACAGTTCTCTACAACCCCGTCAGCATTTATTGTTGGTAGACTTTTTGCTGACGGTCAGTCGACAGGTGTGAGTTGGAACCTTTTGGTTGATTAGATTGCATGAGTCTAATCATTCCTGAGGTTGAGCTTTTACCCATTTTCCTGTTTTTTTGTTTAAAGAGAGTGAGGAATACTTACCTCTGCATACTATCTTCTTGAAACATTCGCCTGTTTTGAATTTCTTTTGTCCATTCCCCACCTGAGCACAATTTTTGACGGCAGGTGTCCTTTACAGCCCTGAGCCCTTGTGAATTTTAAGTGACCAGTAGCTGTGGGTTTAAAGCTGCTCTTGCGGGAAACGGCCACAAGGGGGCAGCATTTCTCCTTTACCAAATCTGGTCACTAGGGCAACAGAGCCTTAATGGAAGTCGTGTTCTAGGTTGTAAAGTACAATGGAATGTGCCGGGAAAAAGCCCTTTAAGTGTATGTGTCATTCCTTCTTGTTTGTATTTTTAACAAAATTTTTATTCTTTATCACAGCAAATTCGATTACAATGGTTTGTTTGGTCTAGGTGTGCAAGACGTGGTTCCTTCACACATATACATATATCTATTCTTCTTTGGAATCTTTTCCCGTGTAGGTTATGACACAATGTTGAGTAGTCTTCTCTTGGTATTCTGTAGGTCTTTGGTGATTATATATTTCACGTGTGTTTGTATATCTCTGTTCACCTCAATATGGTAATGTACCCAATCCTCACACCTTTCCATTTGGTGAACCTTAAGTTTTTGTACTGAATCTGTGATTGCCTTTCTCTGTGGAAGTATCTTCGTTTGTATCAATTTTTAGGTAACACCTCTATGTGGTATGATAGGATATGGGTCTTTCGTTTTCTCACTTACTCCAAGTTGCGTGATTACTTCTAGAGTCATCTATGGTGCTGCAAATGGCATTGCTTCATTTTATCGCTAGCTCATAATCCATCTGTACATGTAGCAGTTCTTCTTTGTCCACCCATCTGTCGGTGGACTTTTTGGTGACTTCCATATCTTGGCTATGGTAATACTGTGCAATGCAGATTTGCCTGCCTCTTTCTTTCCAATTCTGTCTTCTTAGGTTATAGGTCCAGGAATAAGCCTCTGGATCGTACGGTAGCTCAATGTTTACCTTTTAACGGCACCTCCGCTCTGCTCTCATGAGTGGCTCTCTCCAGGTTACATCCCACTTAAAGTGGAGGGTTTGCATTTCTCCACAGCACCTTCAGCATTTATTCTTTGTGGTTTTTTACTGATGGTTATTCTGACTGGTGTGAGCTGATACGTCTTTGTGGCTGAATTTGCATGTGTCTCATGATCCATTAAAACTGAGCTTTAAGGCAGGTCCTTTTCATTTTTCAGGCTGTGAGTACCGCTTAGTTCTTCAAAGTGTTTTCTTAAAGTATGTATGTCATAATTTTAAAATTTTTTGGCCATTACCTCCCTGAAGACATTTTGCGGTGACCATTAGCACAGGCTTAAACCTGCGTTTGCAGGTAACGGCCAGAGGGTGGCGGTCTTTCTACGTTCCCCGTGCTGGTACTAGGGCAACAGGCCTTCCGGCCAGTGGTGTTCCTCGGTTATAAATTAGAGTGGAATGTGCCTGAAGAAACCCACAAATGCTGATGTCTCCTTACTTATGTTTGTCTTTTAAATTTACCTTATATTTATTATTGGAGCAATATTACATTGTGTACATGGAAGAGTTCTTCTTGGTGCGTTCCTCTGTTGATGGACATTTTCATTGCTTCCAAATGTTGGCTATGGTCAATATGGCTGCAGTGCAGGATTGCCAGCCTGTGACGTTTTGATTCTCATTTTCTCAGGGGATAGGCCCAGCAGTGGGTATGACTGATTGACGGGTAGCTCAGTGTTTACCTTTTCAAGGCACTTCCATTGTGTTTTCATTAGTGGCTCTTACCACGTCCCCCTTAGGGCCGAGTGTACGCATTCCTCCACAGTCCCTTCAGCATTTATTTTTTGAAACATTTTTGCTGATGGCCATTCTGACTGCTGTGAGCTGATAGGTTTTTGTAATTTGGGTTTGCATGTCTTTAAAAATTCCTAAAATATATCATTTTCCCACACCGTTTTCTTTCCTCTTCTTTAAAGGAAAAGCTGTGAGTACCACATAGCTCTTGAAATTGTCCTCTTGGAAGGTTGCCCTCTTTTGAAATTTTTGCTCCATTTTTGATCCCAGGATTTATTTGGAGGGCAGGTGTCATTTACAGAATGGCAAGTTGGTGAATATTTAGTGACCTTTAGCAGTGGGTTGAAAGCTGCTGTTGTGGGAAATGGCCACAAGGAGGCAGCATTTCTCCATTCCCAAATCTGAGTACTAGGGCAGCAGAGCCTTTCTGGAAGTCGTGTTCCTAGGTTGTAAATTAGAATGGAATGTGCCAGGAGAAACCCCCATAAGTTTAGGTCTCATTACTTCTTGTTTTTGTTAATTTTTTTAATCGGGGTAAGGACTAGAATATTGTTTGTCCTAGGGGTACACAATCTGGTTCATTTGTACATTATATATGTCTACTCTACAGATCCTCTTCCCATGTAAAATATTACAGAGTGTTCTGTAGACCTCCCTTGCTATATGGTCGGTCGTTTTGAAATATGTATATAATATGTATTTGGATATGTATAGTAACACTAATCTCATTTATCCATTCCCCCCACCTTTCCTTTTAGATGAGCATAGTTGGTTTTCTAAGTCTGTGAGTGTCTTTCTCTGTGGAAATATGTTCATTTGTGTCAGTGATTAGATAACGCCTCTAAGGGATATCATAGGATATAGGTCTTTTGCTTTCCGACTTACCTCATGTTTTGTGATTATCTCCAGGCTCATCTCTGGTGCCTCAAAGAGCAGTGTTTCATTGTTTTCCATGGCTAATATTCCATTGTGTACATGGACTCCTTCTTCTTTATCCATTCACCTGTTGATGGACATTTTGGTTGCTTCCCATCTTGGCTATTTTGAATAAGGCTGCAGTGCAGCATTTGCAGCCTGTGTCTTTTCGATCCTGGTCTTCTCAGGTGAGAGGCCCAGTGGTGTGCCTGCTGGATTGAATGGTACCTCAGTTTTCACTTTTCAACGCAGTTCCTTTCGGTAGTCATTATTGGCTGTTAACCACTTTCCTTCCCACCAGCACCTAGAGGTTACACAGTTCTCTACAACCCCGTCAGCATTTATTGTTGGTAGACTTTTTGCTGACGGTCAGTCGACAGGTGTGAGTTGAAACCTTTTGGTTGATTAGATTGCATGAGTCTAATAATTCCTGAGGTTGAGCTTTTACCCATTTTCCTGTTTTTTTGTTTAAAGAGAGTGAGGAATACTTACCTCTGCATACTATCTTCTTGAAACATTCGCCTGTTTTGAATTTCTTTTGTCCATTCCCCACCTGAGCACAATTTTTGACGGCAGGTGTCCTTTACAGCCCTGAGCCCTTGTGAATTTTAAGTGACCAGTAGCTGTGGGTTTAAAGCTGCTCTTGCGGGAAACGGCCACAAGGGGGCAGCATTTCTCCTTTACCAAATCTGGTCACTAGGGCAACAGAGCCTTAATGGAAGTCGTGTTCTAGGTTGTAAATTACAATGGAATGTGCCGGGAAAAAGCCCTTTAAGTTTATGTGTCATTCCTTCTTGTTTGTATTTTTAACAAAATTTTTATTCTTTATCACAGCAAATTCGATTACAATGGTTTCTTTGGTCTAGGTGTGCAAGACGTGGTTCCTTCACACATATACATATATCTATTCTTCTTTGGAATCTTTTCCCGTGTAGGTTATGACACAATGTTGAGTAGTCTTCTCTTGGTATTCTGTAGGTCTTTGGTGATTATATATTTCACGTGTGTTTGTATATCTCTGTTCACCTCAATATGGTAATGTACCCAATCCTCACACGTTTCCATTTGGTGAACCTTAAGTTTTTGTACTGAATCTGTGATTGCCTTTCTCTGTGGAAGTATCTTCGTTTGTATCAATTTTTAGGTAACACCTCTATGTGGTATGATAGGATATGGGTCTTTCGTTTTCTCACTTACTCCAAGTTGCGTGATTACTTCTAGAGTCATCTATGGTGCTGCAAATGGCATTGCTTCATTTTATCGCTAGCTCATAATCCATCTGTACATGTAGCAGTTCTTCTTTGTCCACCCATCTGTCGGTGGACTTTTTGGTGACTTCCATATCTTGGCTATTGTAATACTGTGCAATGCAGATTTGCCTGCCTCTTTCTTTCCAATTCTGTCTTCTTAGGTTATAGGTCCAGGAATAAGCCTCTGGATCGTACGGTAGCCCAATGTTTACCTTTTAACGGCACCTCCACTCTGCTCTCATGAGTGGCTCTCTCCAGGTTACATCCCACTTAAAGTGGAGGGTTTGCATTTCTCCACAGCACCTTCAGCATTTATTCTTTGTGGTTTTTTACTGATGGTTATTCTGACTGGTGTGAGCTGATACGTCTTTGTGGCTGAATTTGCATGTGTCTCATGATCCATTAAAACTGAGCTTTAAGGCAGGTCCTTTTCATTTTTCAGGCTGTGAGTACCGCTTAGTTCTTCAAAGTGTTTTCTTAAAGTATGTATGTCATAATTTTAAAATTTTTTGGCCATTACCTCCCTGAAGACATTTTGCGGTGACCATTAGCACAGGCTTAAACCTGCGTTTGCAGGTAACGGCCAGAGGGTGGCAGTCTTTCTACGTTCCCCGTGCTGGTACTAGGGCAACAGGCCTTCCGGCCAGTGGTGTTCCTCGGTTATAAATTAGAGTGGAATGTGCCTGAATAAACCCACAAATGCTGATGTCTCCTTACTTATGTTTGTCTTTTAAATTTACCTTATATTTATTATTGGAGCAATATTACATTGTGTACATGGAACAGTTCTTCTTGGTGCGTTCCTCTGTTGATGGACATTTTCATTGCTTCCAAATGTTGGCTATGGTCAATATGGCTGCAGTGCAGGATTGCCAGCCTGTGACGTTTTGATTCTCATTTTCTCAGGGGATAGGCCCAGCAGTGGGTATGACTGATTGACGGGTAGCTCAGTGTTTACCTTTTCAAGGCACTTCCATTGTGTTTTCATTAGTGGCTCTTACCACGTCCCCCTTAGGGCCGAGTGTACGCATTCCTCCACAGTCCCTTCAGCATTTATTTTTTGAAACATTTTTGCTGATGGCCATTCTGACTGCTGTGAGCTGATAGGGTTTTGTAATTTGGGTTTGCATGTCTTTAAAAATTCCTAAAATATATCATTTTCCCACACCGTTTTCTTTCCTCTTCTTTAAAGGAAAAGCTGTGAGTACCACATAGCTCTTGAAATTGTCCTCTTGGAAGGTTGCCCTCTGTTGAAATTTTTGCTCCATTTTTGATCCCAGGATTTATTTGGAGGGCAGGTGTCATTTACAGAATTGCAAGTTGGTGAATATTTAGTGACCTTTAGCAGTGGGTTGAAAGCTGCTGTTGTGGGAAATGGCCACAAGGAGGCAGCATTTCTCCATTCCCAAATCTGAGTACTAGGGCAGCAGAGCCTTTCTGGAAGTCGTGTTCCTAGGTTGTAAATTAGAATGGAATGTGCCAGGAGAAACCCCCATAAGTTTAGGTCTCATTACTTCTTGTTTTTGTTATTTTTTTTAATCGGGGTAAGGACTAGAATATTGTTTGTCCTAGGGGTACACAATCTGGTTCATTTGTACATTATATATGTCTACTCTACAGATCCTCTTCCCATGTAAAATATTACAGAGTGTTCTGTAGACCTCCCTTGCTATATGGTCGGTCGTTTTGAAATATGTATATAATATGTATTTGGATATGTATAGTAACACTAATCTCATTTATCCATTCCCCCCACCTTTCCTTTTAGATGAGCATAGTTGGTTTTCTAAGTCTGTGAGTGTCTTTCTCTGTGGAAATATGTTCATTTGTGTCAGTGATTAGATAACGCCTCTAAGGGATATCATAGGATATAGGTCTTTTGCTTTCCGACTTACCTCATGTTTTGTGATTATCTCCAGGCTCATCTCTGGTGCCTCAAAGAGCAGTGTTTCATTGTTTTCCATGGCTAATATTCCATTGTGTACATGGACTCCTTCTTCTTTATCCATTCACCTGTTGATGGACATTTTGGTTGCTTCCCATCTTGGCTATTTTGAATAAGGCTGCAGTGCAGCCTTTGCAGCCTGTGTCTTTTCGATCCTGGTCTTCTCAGGTGAGAGGCCCAGTGGTGTGCCTGTTGGATTGAATGGTACCTCAGTTTTCACTTTTCAACGCAGTTCCATTCGGTACTCCTTACTGGCTGTTAACCACTTTACATCTCACCAGCACCTAGAGGTTACACAGTTCTCTACAACCCCGTCAGCATTTATTGTTGGTAGACTTTTTGCTGACGGTCAGTCGACAGGTGTGAGTTGAAACCTTTTGGTTGATTAGATTGCATGAGTCTAATCATTCCTGAGGTTGAGCTTTTACCCATTTTCCTGTTTTTTTGTTTAAAGAGAGTGAGGAATACTTACCTCTGCATACTATCTTCTTGAAACATTCGCCTGTTTTGAATTTCTTTTGTCCATTCCCCACCTGAGCACAATTTTTGACGGCAGGTGTCCTTTACAGCCCTGAGCCCTTGTGAATTTTAAGTGACCAGTAGCTGTGGGTTTAAAGCTGCTCTTGCGGGAAACGGCCACAAGGGGGCAGCATTTCTCCTTTACCAAATCTGGTCACTAGGGCAACAGAGCCTTAATGGAAGTCGTGTTCTAGGTTGTAAATTACAATGGAATGTGCCGGGAAAAAGCCCTTTAAGTTTATGTGTCATTCCTCCTTGTTTGTATTTTTAACAAAATTTTTATTCTTTATCACAGCAAATTCGATTACAATGGTTTGTTTGGTCTAGGTGTGCAAGACGTGGTTCCTTCACACATATACATATATCTATTCTTCTTTGGAATCTTTTCCCGTGTAGGTTATGACACAATGTTGAGTAGTCTTCTCTTGGTATTCTGTAGGTCTTTGGTGATTATATATTTCACGTGTGTTTGTATATCTCTGTTCACCTCAATATGGTAATGTACCCAATCCTCACACCTTTCCATTTGGTGAACCTTAAGTTTTTGTACTGAATCTGTGATTGCCTTTCTCTGTGGAAGTATCTTCGTTTGTATCAATTTTTAGGTAACACCTCTATGTGGTATGATAGGATATGTGTCTTTCGTTTTCTCACTTACTCCAAGTTGCGTGATTACTTCTAGAGTCATCTATGGTGCTGCAAATGGCATTGCTTCATTTTATCGCTAGCTCATAATCCATCTGTACATGTAGCAGTTCTTCTTTGTCCACCCATCTGTCGGTGGACTTTTTGGTGACTTCCATATCTTGGCTATGGTAATACTGTGCAATGCAGATTTGCCTGCCTCTTTCTTTCCAATTCTGTCTTCTTAGGTTATAGGTCCAGGAATAAGCCTCTGGATCGTACGGTAGCTCAATGTTTACCTTTTAACGGCACCTCCACTCTGCTCTCATGAGTGGCTCTCTCCAGGTTACATCCCACTTAAAGTGGAGGGTTTGCATTTCTCCACAGCACCTTCAGCATTTATTCTTTGTGGTTTTTTACTGATGGTTATTCTGACTGGTGTGAGCTGATACGTCTTTGTGGCTGAATTTGCATGTGTCTCATGATCCATTAAAACTGAGCTTTAAGGCAGGTCCTTTTCATTTTTCAGGCTGTGAGTACCGCTTAGTTCTTCAAAGTGTTTTCTTAAAGTATGTATGTCATAATTTTAAAATTTTTTGGCCATTACCTCCCTGAAGACATTTTGCGGTGACCATTAGCACAGGCTTAAACCTGCGTTTGCAGGTAACGGCCAGAGGGTGGCGGTCTTTCTACGTTCCCCATGCTGGTACTAGGGCAACAGGCCTTCCGGCCAGTGGTGTTCCTCGGTCATAAATTAGAGTGGAATGTGCCTGAAGAAACCCACAAATGCTGATGTCTCCTTACTTATGTTTGTCTTTTAAATTTACCTTATATTTATTATTGGAGCAATATTACATTGTGTACATGGAACAGTTCTTCTTGGTGCGTTCCTCTGTTGATGGACATTTTCATTGCTTCCAAATGTTGGCTATGGTCAATATGGCTGCAGTGCAGGGTTGCCAGCCTGTGACGTTTTGATTCTCATTTTCTCAGGGGATAGGCCCAGCAGTGGGTATGACTGATTGACGGGTAGCTCAGTGTTTACCTTTTCAAGGCACTTCCATTGTGTTTTCATTAGTGGCTCTTACCACGTCCCCCTTAGGGCCGAGTGTACGCATTCCTCCACAGTCCCTTCAGCATTTATTTTTTGAAACATTTTTGCTGATGGCCATTCTGACTGCTGTGAGCTGATAGGGTTTTGTAATTTGGGTTTGCATGTCTTTAAAAATTCCTAAAATATATCATTTTCCCACACCTTTTCTTTCCTCTTTAAAGGAAAAGGTGTGAGTACCACATAGCTCTTGAAATTGTCTTCTGGGAAGGTTACCCTCTTTTGAAATTTTTGCTCCATTTTTGATCCCAGGATTTATTTGGAGGGCAGGTGTCATTTACAGAATGGCAAGTTGGTGAATATTTAGTGACCTTTAGCAGTGGGTTGAAAGCTGCTGTTGTGGGAAATGGCCACAAGGAGGCAGCATTTCTCCATTCCCAAATCTGAGTACTAGGGCAGCAGAGCCTTTCTGGAAGTCGTGTTCCTAGGTTGTAAATTAGAATGGAATGTGCCAGGAGAAACCCCCATAAGTTTAGGTCTCATTACTTCTTGTTTTTGTTAATTTTTTTAATCGGGGTAAGGACTAGAATATTGTTTGTCCTAGGGGTACACAATCTGGTTCATTTGTACATTATATATGTCTACTCTACAGATCCTCTTCCCATGTAAAATATTACAGAGTGTTCTGTAGACCTCCCTTGCTATATGGTCGGTCGTTTTGAAATATGCATATAATATGTATTTGGATATGTATAGTAACACTAATCTCATTTATCCATTCCCCCCACCTTTCCTTTTAGATGAGCATAGTTGGTTTTCTAAGTCTGTGAGTGTCTTTCTCTGTGGAAATATGTTCATTTGTGTCAGTGATTAGATAACGCCTCTAAGGGATATCATAGGATATAGGTCTTTTGCTTTCCGACTTACCTCATGTTTTGTGATTATCTCCAGGCTCATCTCTGGTGCCTCAAAGAGCAGTGTTTCATTGTTTTCCATGGCTAATATTCCATTGTGTACATGGACTCCTTCTTCTTTATCCATTCACCTGTTGATGGACATTTTGGTTGCTTCCCATCTTGGCTATTTTGAATAAGGCTGCAGTGCAGCCTTTGCAGCCTGTGTCTTTTCGATCCTGGTCTTCTCAGGTGAGAGGCCCAGTGGTGTGCCTGCTGGATTGAATGGTACCTCAGTTTTCACTTTTCAACGCAGTTCCTTTCGGTGGTCATTATTGGCTGTTAACCACTTTCCATCCCACCAGCACCTAGAGGTTACACAGTTCTCTACAACCCCGTCAGCATTTATTGTTGGTAGACTTTTTGCTGACGGTCAGTCGACAGGTGTGAGTTGGAACCTTTTGGTTGATTAGATTGCATGAGTCTAATCATTCCTGAGGTTGAGCTTTTACCCATTTTCCTGTTTTTTTGTTTAAAGAGAGTGAGGAATACTTACCTCTGCATACTATCTTCTTGAAACATTCGCCTGTTTTGAATTTCTTTTGTCCATTCCCCACCTGAGCACAATTTTTGACGGCAGGTGTCCTTTACAGCCCTGAGCCCTTGTGAATTTTAAGTGACCAGTAGCTGTGGGTTTAAAGCTGCTCTTGCGGGAAACGGCCACAAGGGGGCAGCATTTCTCCTTTACCAAATCTGGTCACTAGGGCAACAGAGCCTTAATGGAAGTCGTGTTCTAGGTTGTAAGTTACAATGGAATGTGCCGGGAAAAAGCCCTTTAAGTGTATGTGTCATTCCTTCTTGTTTGTATTTTTAACAAAATTTTTATTCTTTATCACAGCAAATTCGATTACAATGGTTTGTTTGGTCTAGGTGTGCAAGACGTGGTTCCTTCACACATATACATATATCTATTCTTCTTTGGAATCTTTTCCCGTGTAGGTTATGACACAATGTTGAGTAGTCTTCTCTTGGTATTCTGTAGGTCTTTGGTGATTATATATTTCACGTGTGTTTGTATATCTCTGTTCACCTCAATATGGTAATGTACCCAATCCTCACACCTTTCCATTTGGTGAACCTTAAGTTTTTGTACTGAATCTGTGATTGCCTTTCTCTGTGGAAGTATCTTCGTTTGTATCAATTTTTAGGTAACACCTCTATGTGGTATGATAGGATATGTGTCTTTCGTTTTCTCACTTACTCCAAGTTGCGTGATTACTTCTAGAGTCATCTATGGTGCTGCAAATGGCATTGCTTCATTTTATCGCTAGCTCATAATCCATCTGTACATGTAGCAGTTCTTCTTTGTCCACCCATCTGTCGGTGGACTTTTTGGTGACTTCCATATCTTGGCTATGGTAATACTGTGCAATGCAGATTTGCCTGCCTCTTTCTTTCCAATTCTGTCTTCTTAGGTTATAGGTCCAGGAATAAGCCTCTGGATCGTACGGTAGCTCAATGTTTACCTTTTAACGGCACCTCCACTCTGCTCTCATGAGTGGCTCTCTCCAGGTTACATCCCACTTAAAGTGGAGGGTTTGCATTTCTCCACAGCACCTTCAGCATTTATTCTTTGTGGTTTTTTACTGATGGTTATTCTGACTGGTGTGAGCTGATACGTCTTTGTGGCTGAATTTGCATGTGTCTCATGATCCATTAAAACTGAGCTTTAAGGCAGGTCCTTTTCATTTTTCAGGCTGTGAGTACCGCTTAGTTCTTCAAAGTGTTTTCTTAAAGTATGTATGTCATAATTTTAAAATTTTTTGGCCATTACCTCCCTGAAGACATTTTGCGGTGACCATTAGCACAGGCTTAAACCTGCGTTTGCAGGTAACGGCCAGAGGGTGGCGGTCTTTCTACGTTCCCCGTGCTGGTACTAGGGCAACAGGCCTTCCGGCCAGTGGTGTTCCTCGGTCATAAATTAGAGTGGAATGTGCCTGAAGAAACCCACAAATGCTGATGTCTCCTTACTTATGTTTGTCTTTTAAATTTACCTTATATTTATTATTGGAGCAATATTACATTGTGTACATGGAAGAGTTCTTCTTGGTGCGTTCCTCTGTTGATGGACATTTTCATTGCTTCCAAATGTTGGCTATGGTCAATATGGCTGGAGTGCAGGATTGCCAGCCTGTGACGTTTTGATTCTCATTTTCTCAGGGGATAGGCCCAGCAGTGGGTATGACTGATTGACGGGTAGCTCAGTGTTTACCTTTTCAAGGCACTTCCATTGTGTTTTCATTAGTGGCTCTTACCACGTCCCCCTTAGGGCCGAGTGTACGCATTCCTCCACAGTCCCTTCAGCATTTATTTTTTGAAACATTTTTGCTGATGGCCATTCTGACTGCTGTGAGCTGATAGGTTTTTGTAATTTGGGTTTGCATGTCTTTAAAAATTCCTAAAATATATCATTTTCCCACACCGTTTTCTTTCCTCTTCTTTAAAGGAAAAGCTGTGAGTACCACATAGCTCTTGAAATTGTCCTCTTGGAAGGTTGCCCTCTTTTGAAATTTTTGCTCCATTTTTGATCCCAGGATTTATTTGGAGGGCAGGTGTCATTTACAGAATGGCAAGTTGGTGAATATTTAGTGACCTTTAGCAGTGGGTTGAAAGCTGCTGTTGTGGGAAATGGCCACAAGGAGGCAGCATTTCTCCATTCCCAAATCTGAGTACTAGGGCAGCAGAGCCTTTCTGGAAGTCGTGTTCCTAGGTTGTAAATTAGAATGGAATGTGCCAGGAGAAACCCCCATAAGTTTAGGTCTCATTACTTCTTGTTTTTGTTAATTTTTTTAATCGGGGTAAGGACTAGAATATTGTTTGTCCTAGGGGTACACAATCTGGTTCATTTGTACATTATATATGTCTACTCTACAGATCCTCTTCCCATGTAAAATATTACAGAGTGTTCTGTAGACCTCCCTTGCTATATGGTCGGTCGTTTTGAAATATGCATATAATATGTATTTGGATATGTATAGTAACACTAATCTCATTTATCCATTCCCCCCACCTTTCCTTTTAGATGAGCATAGTTGGTTTTCTAAGTCTGTGAGTGTCTTTCTCTGTGGAAATATGTTCATTTGTGTCAGTGATTAGATAACGCCTCTAAGGGATATCATAGGATATAGGTCTTTTGCTTTCCGACTTACCTCATGTTTTGTGATTATCTCCAGGCTCATCTCTGGTGCCTCAAAGAGCAGTGTTTCATTGTTTTCCATGGCTAATATTCCATTGTGTACATGGACTCCTTCTTCTTTATCCATTCACCTGTTGATGGACATTTTGGTTGCTTCCCATCTTGGCTATTTTGAATAAGGCTGCAGTGCAGCATTTGCAGCCTGTGTCTTTTCGATCCTGGTCTTCTCAGGTGAGAGGCCCAGTGGTGTGCCTGCTGGATTGAATGGTACCTCAGTTTTCACTTTTCAACGCAGTTCCTTTCGGTGGTCATTATTGGCTGTTAACCACTTTCCATCCCACCAGCACCTAGAGGTTACACAGTTCTCTACAACCCCGTCAGCATTTATTGTTGGTAGACTTTTTGCTGACGGTCAGTCGACAGGTGTGAGTTGGAACCTTTTGGTTGATTAGATTGCATGAGTCTAATCATTCCTGAGGTTGAGCTTTTACCCATTTTCCTGTTTTTTTGTTTAAAGAGAGTGAGGAATACTTACCTCTGCATACTATCTTCTTGAAACATTCGCCTGTTTTGAATTTCTTTTGTCCATTCCCCACCTGAGCACAATTTTTGATGGCAGGTGTCCTTTACAGCCCTGAGCCCTTGTGAATTTTAAGTGACCAGTAGCTGTGGGTTTAAAGCTGCTCTTGCGGGAAACGGCCACAAGGGGGCAGCATTTCTCCTTTACCAAATCTGGTCACTAGGGCAACAGAGCCTTAATGGAAGTCGTGTTCTAGGTTGTAAAGTACAATGGAATGTGCCGGGAAAAAGCCCTTTAAGTGTATGTGTCATTCCTTCTTGTTTGTATTTTTAACAAAATTTTTATTCTTTATCACAGCAAATTCGATTACAATGGTTTGTTTGGTCTAGGTGTGCAAGACGTGGTTCCTTCACACATATACATATATCTATTCTTCTTTGGAATCTTTTCCCGTGTAGGTTATGACACAATGTTGAGTAGTCTTCTCTTGGTATTCTGTAGGTCTTTGGTGATTATATATTTCACGTGTGTTTGTATATCTCTGTTCACCTCAATATGGTAATGTACCCAATCCTCACACCTTTCCATTTGGTGAACATTAAGTTTTTGTACTGAATCTGTGATTGCCTTTCTCTGTGGAAGTATCTTCGTTTGTATCAATTTTTAGGTAACACCTCTATGTGGTATGATAGGATATGGGTCTTTCGTTTTCTCACTTACTCCAAGTTGCGTGATTACTTCTAGAGTCATCTATGGTGCTGCAAATGGCATTGCTTCATTTTATCGCTAGCTCATAATCCATCTGTACATGTAGCAGTTCTTCTTTGTCCACCCATCTGTCGGTGGACTTTTTGGTGACTTCCATATCTTGGCTATGGTAATACTGTGCAATGCAGATTTGCCTGCCTCTTTCTTTCCAATTCTGTCTTCTTAGGTTATAGGTCTAGGAATAAGCCTCTGGATCGTACGGTAGCTCAATGTTTACCTTTTAACGGCACCTCCGCTCTGCTCTCATGAGTGGCTCTCTCCAGGTTACATCCCACTTAAAGTGGAGGGTTTGCATTTCTCCACAGCACCTTCAGCATTTATTCTTTGTGGTTTTTTACTGATGGTTATTCTGACTGGTGTGAGCTGATACGTCTTTGTGGCTGAATTTGCATGTGTCTCATGATCCATTAAAACTGAGCTTTAAGGCAGGTCCTTTTCATTTTTCAGGCTGTGAGTACCGCTTAGTTCTTCAAAGTGTTTTCTTAAAGTATGTATGTCATAATTTTAAAATTTTTTGGCCATTACCTCCCTGAAGACATTTTGCGGTGACCATTAGCACAGGCTTAAACCTGCGTTTGCAGGTAACGGCCAGAGGGTGGCGGTCTTTCTACGTTCCCCGTGCTGGTACTAGGGCAACAGGCCTTCCGGCCAGTGGTGTTCCTCGGTTATAAATTAGAGTGGAATGTGCCTGAAGAAACCCACAAATGCTGATGTCTCCTTACTTATGTTTGTCTTTTAAATTTACCTTATATTTATTATTGGAGCAATATTACATTGTGTACATGGAACAGTTCTTCTTGGTGCGTTCCTCTGTTGATGGACATTTTCATTGCTTCCAAATGTTGGCTATGGTCAATATGGCTGCAGTGCAGGATTGCCAGCCTGTGACGTTTTGATTCTCATTTTCTCAGGGGATAGGCCCAGCAGTGGGTATGACTGATTGACGGGTAGCTCAGTGTTTACCTTTTCAAGGCACTTCCATTGTGTTTTCATTAGTGGCTCTTACCACGTCCCCCTTAGGGCCGAGTGTACGCATTCCTCCACAGTCCCTTCAGCATTTATTTTTTGAAACATTTTTGCTGATGGTCATTCTGACTGCTGTGAGCTGATAGGGTTTTGTAATTTGGGTTTGCATGTCTTTAAAAATTCCTAAAATATATCATTTTCCCACACCGTTTTCTTTCCTCTTCTTTAAAGGAAAAGCTGTGAGTACCACATAGCTCTTGAAATTGTCCTCTTGGAAGGTTGCCCTCTTTTGAAATTTTTGCTCCATTTTTGATCCCAGGATTTATTTGGAGGGCAGGTGTCATTTACAGAATGGCAAGTTGGTGAATATTTAGTGACCTTTAGCAGTGGGTTGAAAGCTGCTGTTGTGGGAAATGGCCACAAGGAGGCAGCATTTCTCCATTCCCAAATCTGAGTACTAGGGCAGCAGAGCCTTTCTGGAAGTCGTGTTCCTAGGTTGTAAATTAGAATGGAATGTGCCAGGAGAAACCCCCATAAGTTTAGGTCTCATTACTTCTTGTTTTTGTTATTTTTTTTAATCGGGGTAAGGACTAGAATATTGTTTGTCCTAGGGGTACACAATCTGGTTCATTTGTACATTATATATGTCTACTCTACAGATCCTCTTCCCATGTAAAATATTACAGAGTGTTCTGTAGACCTCCCTTGCTATATGGTCGGTCGTTTTGAAATATGTATATAATATGTATTTGGATATGTATAGTAACACTAATCTCATTTATCCATTCCCCCCACCTTTCCTTTTAGATGAGCATAGTTGGTTTTCTAAGTCTGTGAGTGTCTTTCTCTGTGGAAATATGTTCATTTGTGTCAGTGATTAGATAACGCCTCTAAGGGATATCATAGGATATAGGTCTTTTGCTTTCCGACTTACCTCATGTTTTGTGATTATCTCCAGGCTCATCTCTGGTGCCTCAAAGAGCAGTGTTTCATTGTTTTCCATGGCTAATATTCCATTGTGTACATGGACTCCTTCTTCTTTATCCATTCACCTGTTGATGGACATTTTGGTTGCTTCCCATCTTGGCTATTTTGAATAAGGCTGCAGTGCAGCCTTTGCAGCCTGTGTCTTTTCGATCCTGGTCTTCTCAGGTGAGAGGCCCAGTGGTGTGCCTGTTGGATTGAATGGTACCTCAGTTTTCACTTTTCAACGCAGTTCCTTTCGGTACTCCTTACTGGCTGTTAACCACTTTACATCTCACCAGCACCTAGAGGTTACACAGTTCTCTACAACCCCGTCAGCATTTATTGTTGGTAGACTTTTTGCTGACGGTCAGTCGACAGGTGTGAGTTGAAACCTTTTGGTTGATTAGATTGCATGAGTCTAATCATTCCTGAGGTTGAGCTTTTACCCATTTTCCTGTTTTTTTGTTTAAAGAGAGTGAGGAATACTTACCTCTGCATACTATCTTCTTGAAACATTCGCCTGTTTTGAATTTCTTTTGTCCATTCCCCACCTGAGCACAATTTTTGACGGCAGGTGTCCTTTACAGCCCTGAGCCCTTGTGAATTTTAAGTGACCAGTAGCTGTGGGTTTAAAGCTGCTCTTGCGGGAAACGGCCACAAGGGGGCAGCATTTCTCCTTTACCAAATCTGGTCACTAGGGCAACAGAGCCTTAATGGAAGTCGTGTTCTAGGTTGTAAGTTACAATGGAATGTGCCGGGAAAAAGCCCTTTAAGTGTATGTGTCATTCCTTCTTGTTTGTATTTTTAACAAAATTTTTATTCTTTATCACAGCAAATTCGATTACAATGGTTTGTTTGGTCTAGGTGTGCAAGACGTGGTTCCTTCACACATATACATATATCTATTCTTCTTTGGAATCTTTTCCCGTGTAGGTTATGACACAATGTTGAGTAGTCTTCTCTTGGTATTCTGTAGGTCTTTGGTGATTATATATTTCACGTGTGTTTGTATATCTCTGTTCACCTCAATATGGTAATGTACCCAATCCTCACACCTTTCCATTTGGTGAACCTTAAGTTTTTGTACTGAATCTGTGATTGCCTTTCTCTGTGGAAGTATCTTCGTTTGTATCAATTTTTAGGTAACACCTCTATGTGGTATGATAGGATATGTGTCTTTCGTTTTCTCACTTACTCCAAGTTGCGTGATTACTTCTAGAGTCATCTATGGTGCTGCAAATGGCATTGCTTCATTTTATCGCTAGCTCATAATCCATCTGTACATGTAGCAGTTCTTCTTTGTCCACCCATCTGTCGGTGGACTTTTTGGTGACTTCCATATCTTGGCTATGGTAATACTGTGCAATGCAGATTTGCCTGCCTCTTTCTTTCCAATTCTGTCTTCTTAGGTTATAGGTCCAGGAATAAGCCTCTGGATCGTACGGTAGCTCAATGTTTACCTTTTAACGGCACCTCCACTCTGCTCTCATGAGTGGCTCTCTCCAGGTTACATCCCACTTAAAGTGGAGGGTTTGCATTTCTCCACAGCACCTTCAGCATTTATTCTTTGTGGTTTTTTACTGATGGTTATTCTGACTGGTGTGAGCTGATACGTCTTTGTGGCTGAATTTGCATGTGTCTCATGATCCATTAAAACTGAGCTTTAAGGCAGGTCCTTTTCATTTTTCAGGCTGTGAGTACCGCTTAGTTCTTCAAAGTGTTTTCTTAAAGTATGTATGTCATAATTTTAAAATTTTTTGGCCATTACCTCCCTGAAGACATTTTGCGGTGACCATTAGCACAGGCTTAAACCTGCGTTTGCAGGTAACGGCCAGAGGGTGGCGGTCTTTCTACGTTCCCCATGCTGGTACTAGGGCAACAGGCCTTCCGGCCAGTGGTGTTCCTCGGTCATAAATTAGAGTGGAATGTGCCTGAAGAAACCCACAAATGCTGATGTCTCCTTACTTATGTTTGTCTTTTAAATTTACCTTATATTTATTATTGGAGCAATATTACATTGTGTACATGGAACAGTTCTTCTTGGTGCGTTCCTCTGTTGATGGACATTTTCATTGCTTCCAAATGTTGGCTATGGTCAATATGGCTGCAGTGCAGGGTTGCCAGCCTGTGACGTTTTGATTCTCATTTTCTCAGGGGATAGGCCCAGCAGTGGGTATGACTGATTGACGGGTAGCTCAGTGTTTACCTTTTCAAGGCACTTCCATTGTGTTTTCATTAGTGGCTCTTACCACGTCCCCCTTAGGGCCGAGTGTACGCATTCCTCCACAGTCCCTTCAGCATTTATTTTTTGAAACATTTTTGCTGATGGCCATTCTGACTGCTGTGAGCTGATAGGGTTTTGTAATTTGGGTTTGCATGTCTTTAAAAATTCCTAAAATATATCATTTTCCCACACCTTTTCTTTCCTCTTTAAAGGAAAAGGTGTGAGTACCACATAGCTCTTGAAATTGTCTTCTGGGAAGGTTACCCTCTTTTGAAATTTTTGCTCCATTTTTGATCCCAGGATTTATTTGGAGGGCAGGTGTCATTTACAGAATGGCAAGTTGGTGAATATTTAGTGACCTTTAGCAGTGGGTTGAAAGCTGCTGTTGTGGGAAATGGCCACAAGGAGGCAGCATTTCTCCATTCCCAAATCTGAGTACTAGGGCAGCAGAGCCTTTCTGGAAGTCGTGTTCCTAGGTTGTAAATTAGAATGGAATGTGCCAGGAGAAACCCCCATAAGTTTAGGTCTCATTACTTCTTGTTTTTGTTAATTTTTTTAATCGGGGTAAGGACTAGAATATTGTTTGTCCTAGGGGTACACAATCTGGTTCATTTGTACATTATATATGTCTACTCTACAGATCCTCTTCCCATGTAAAATATTACAGAGTGTTCTGTAGACCTCCCTTGCTATATGGTCGGTCGTTTTGAAATATGCATATAATATGTATTTGGATATGTATAGTAACACTAATCTCATTTATCCATTCCCCCCACCTTTCCTTTTAGATGAGCATAGTTGGTTTTCTAAGTCTGTGAGTGTCTTTCTCTGTGGAAATATGTTCATTTGTGTCAGTGATTAGATAACGCCTCTAAGGGATATCATAGGATATAGGTCTTTTGCTTTCCGACTTACCTCATGTTTTGTGATTATCTCCAGGCTCATCTCTGGTGCCTCAAAGAGCAGTGTTTCATTGTTTTCCATGGCTAATATTCCATTGTGTACATGGACTCCTTCTTCTTTATCCATTCACCTGTTGATGGACATTTTGGTTGCTTCCCATCTTGGCTATTTTGAATAAGGCTGCAGTGCAGCCTTTGCAGCCTGTGTCTTTTCGATCCTGGTCTTCTCAGGTGAGAGGCCCAGTGGTGTGCCTGCTGGATTGAATGGTACCTCAGTTTTCACTTTTCAACGCAGTTCCTTTCGGTGGTCATTATTGGCTGTTAACCACTTTCCATCCCACCAGCACCTAGAGGTTACACAGTTCTCTACAACCCCGTCAGCATTTATTGTTGGTAGACTTTTTGCTGACGGTCAGTCGACAGGTGTGAGTTGGAACCTTTTGGTTGATTAGATTGCATGAGTCTAATCATTCCTGAGGTTGAGCTTTTACCCATTTTCCTGTTTTTTTGTTTAAAGAGAGTGAGGAATACTTACCTCTGCATACTATCTTCTTGAAACATTCGCCTGTTTTGAATTTCTTTTGTCCATTCCCCACCTGAGCACAATTTTTGATGGCAGGTGTCCTTTACAGCCCTGAGCCCTTGTGAATTTTAAGTGACCAGTAGCTGTGGGTTTAAAGCTGCTCTTGCGGGAAACGGCCACAAGGGGGCAGCATTTCTCCTTTACCAAATCTGGTCACTAGGGCAACAGAGCCTTAATGGAAGTCGTGTTCTAGGTTGTAAAGTACAATGGAATGTGCCGGGAAAAAGCCCTTTAAGTGTATGTGTCATTCCTTCTTGTTTGTATTTTTAACAAAATTTTTATTCTTTATCACAGCAAATTCGATTACAATGGTTTGTTTGGTCTAGGTGTGCAAGACGTGGTTCCTTCACACATATACATATATCTATTCTTCTTTGGAATCTTTTCCCGTGTAGGTTATGACACAATGTTGAGTAGTCTTCTCTTGGTATTCTGTAGGTCTTTGGTGATTATATATTTCACGTGTGTTTGTATATCTCTGTTCACCTCAATATGGTAATGTACCCAATCCTCACACCTTTCCATTTGGTGAACATTAAGTTTTTGTACTGAATCTGTGATTGCCTTTCTCTGTGGAAGTATCTTCGTTTGTATCAATTTTTAGGTAACACCTCTATGTGGTATGATAGGATATGGGTCTTTCGTTTTCTCACTTACTCCAAGTTGCGTGATTACTTCTAGAGTCATCTATGGTGCTGCAAATGGCATTGCTTCATTTTATCGCTAGCTCATAATCCATCTGTACATGTAGCAGTTCTTCTTTGTCCACCCATCTGTCGGTGGACTTTTTGGTGACTTCCATATCTTGGCTATGGTAATACTGTGCAATGCAGATTTGCCTGCCTCTTTCTTTCCAATTCTGTCTTCTTAGGTTATAGGTCTAGGAATAAGCCTCTGGATCGTACGGTAGCTCAATGTTTACCTTTTAACGGCACCTCCGCTCTGCTCTCATGAGTGGCTCTCTCCAGGTTACATCCCACTTAAAGTGGAGGGTTTGCATTTCTCCACAGCACCTTCAGCATTTATTCTTTGTGGTTTTTTACTGATGGTTATTCTGACTGGTGTGAGCTGATACGTCTTTGTGGCTGAATTTGCATGTGTCTCATGATCCATTAAAACTGAGCTTTAAGGCAGGTCCTTTTCATTTTTCAGGCTGTGAGTACCGCTTAGTTCTTCAAAGTGTTTTCTTAAAGTATGTATGTCATAATTTTAAAATTTTTTGGCCATTACCTCCCTGAAGACATTTTGCGGTGACCATTAGCACAGGCTTAAACCTGCGTTTGCAGGTAACGGCCAGAGGGTGGCGGTCTTTCTACGTTCCCCGTGCTGGTACTAGGGCAACAGGCCTTCCGGCCAGTGGTGTTCCTCGGTTATAAATTAGAGTGGAATGTGCCTGAAGAAACCCACAAATGCTGATGTCTCCTTACTTATGTTTGTCTTTTAAATTTACCTTATATTTATTATTGGAGCAATATTACATTGTGTACATGGAACAGTTCTTCTTGGTGCGTTCCTCTGTTGATGGACATTTTCATTGCTTCCAAATGTTGGCTATGGTCAATATGGCTGCAGTGCAGGATTGCCAGCCTGTGACGTTTTGATTCTCATTTTCTCAGGGGATAGGCCCAGCAGTGGGTATGACTGATTGACGGGTAGCTCAGTGTTTACCTTTTCAAGGCACTTCCATTGTGTTTTCATTAGTGGCTCTTACCACGTCCCCCTTAGGGCCGAGTGTACGCATTCCTCCACAGTCCCTTCAGCATTTATTTTTTGAAACATTTTTGCTGATGGCCATTCTGACTGCTGTGAGCTGATAGGGTTTTGTAATTTGGGTTTGCATGTCTTTAAAAATTCCTAAAATATATCATTTTCCCACACCGTTTTCTTTCCTCTTCTTTAAAGGAAAAGCTGTGAGTACCACATAGCTCTTGAAATTGTCCTCTTGGAAGGTTGCCCTCTTTTGAAATTTTTGCTCCATTTTTGATCCCAGGATTTATTTGGAGGGCAGGTGTCATTTACAGAATGGCAAGTTGGTGAATATTTAGTGACCTTTAGCAGTGGGTTGAAAGCTGCTGTTGTGGGAAATGGCCACAAGGAGGCAGCATTTCTCCATTCCCAAATCTGAGTACTAGGGCAGCAGAGCCTTTCTGGAAGTCGTGTTCCTAGGTTGTAAATTAGAATGGAATGTGCCAGGAGAAACCCCCATAAGTTTAGGTCTCATTACTTCTTGTTTTTGTTATTTTTTTTAATCGGGGTAAGGACTAGAATATTGTTTGTCCTAGGGGTACACAATCTGGTTCATTTGTACATTATATATGTCTACTCTACAGATCCTCTTCCCATGTAAAATATTACAGAGTGTTCTGTAGACCTCCCTTGCTATATGGTCGGTCGTTTTGAAATATGTATATAATATGTATTTGGATATGTATAGTAACACTAATCTCATTTATCCATTCCCCCCACCTTTCCTTTTAGATGAGCATAGTTGGTTTTCTAAGTCTGTGAGTGTCTTTCTCTGTGGAAATATGTTCATTTGTGTCAGTGATTAGATAACGCCTCTAAGGGATATCATAGGATATAGGTCTTTTGCTTTCCGACTTACCTCATGTTTTGTGATTATCTCCAGGCTCATCTCTGGTGCCTCAAAGAGCAGTGTTTCATTGTTTTCCATGGCTAATATTCCATTGTGTACATGGACTCCTTCTTCTTTATCCATTCACCTGTTGATGGACATTTTGGTTGCTTCCCATCTTGGCTATTTTGAATAAGGCTGCAGTGCAGCCTTTGCAGCCTGTGTCTTTTCGATCCTGGTCTTCTCAGGTGAGAGGCCCAGTGGTGTGCCTGTTGGATTGAATGGTACCTCAGTTTTCACTTTTCAACGCAGTTCCTTTCGGTACTCCTTACTGGCTGTTAACCACTTTACATCTCACCAGCACCTAGAGGTTACACAGTTCTCTACAACCCCGTCAGCATTTATTGTTGGTAGACTTTTTGCTGACGGTCAGTCGACAGGTGTGAGTTGAAACCTTTTGGTTGATTAGATTGCATGAGTCTAATCATTCCTGAGGTTGAGCTTTTACCCATTTTCCTGTTTTTTTGTTTAAAGAGAGTGAGGAATACTTACCTCTGCATACTATCTTCTTGAAACATTCGCCTGTTTTGAATTTCTTTTGTCCATTCCCCACCTGAGCACAATTTTTGACGGCAGGTGTCCTTTACAGCCCTGAGCCCTTGTGAATTTTAAGTGACCAGTAGCTGTGGGTTTAAAGCTGCTCTTGCGGGAAACGGCCACAAGGGGGCAGCATTTCTCCTTTACCAAATCTGGTCACTAGGGCAACAGAGCCTTAATGGAAGTCGTGTTCTAGGTTGTAAGTTACAATGGAATGTGCCGGGAAAAAGCCCTTTAAGTGTATGTGTCATTCCTTCTTGTTTGTATTTTTAACAAAATTTTTATTCTTTATCACAGCAAATTCGATTACAATGGTTTGTTTGGTCTAGGTGTGCAAGACGTGGTTCCTTCACACATATACATATATCTATTCTTCTTTGGAATCTTTTCCCGTGTAGGTTATGACACAATGTTGAGTAGTCTTCTCTTGGTATTCTGTAGGTCTTTGGTGATTATATATTTCACGTGTGTTTGTATATCTCTGTTCACCTCAATATGGTAATGTACCCAATCCTCACACCTTTCCATTTGGTGAACCTTAAGTTTTTGTACTGAATCTGTGATTGCCTTTCTCTGTGGAAGTATCTTCGTTTGTATCAATTTTTAGGTAACACCTCTTTGTGGTATGATAGGATATGTGTCTTTCGTTTTCTCACTTACTCCAAGTTGCGTGATTACTTCTAGAGTCATCTATGGTGCTGCAAATGGCATTGTTTCATTTTATCGCTAGCTCATAATCCATCTGTACATGTAGCAGTTCTTCTTTGTCCACCCATCTGTCGGTGGACTTTTTGGTGACTTCCATATCTTGGCTATGGTAATACTGTGCAATGCAGATTTGCCTGCCTCTTTCTTTCCAATTCTGTGTTCTTAGGTTATAGGTCCAGGAATAAGCCTCTGGATCGTACGGTAGCTCAATGTTTACCTTTTAACGGCACCTCCGCTCTGCTCTCATGAGTGGCTCTCTCCAGATTACATCCCACTTAAAGTGGAGGGTTTGCATTTCTCCACAGCACCTTCAGCATTTATTCTTTGTGGTTTTTTACTGATGGTTATTCTGACTGGTGTGAGCTGATACGTCTTTGTGGCTGAATTTGCATGTGTCTCATGATCCATTAAAACTGAGCTTTAAGGCAGGTCCTTTTCATTTTTCAGGCTGTGAGTACCGCTTAGTTCTTCAAAGTGTTTTCTTAAAGTATGTATGTCATAATTTTAAAATTTTTTGGCCATTACCTCCCTGAAGACATTTTGCGGTGACCATTAGCACAGGCTTAAACCTGCGTTTGCAGGTAACGGCCAGAGGGTGGCGGTCTTTCTACGTTCCCCATGCTGGTACTAGGGCAACAGGCCTTCCGGCCAGTGGTGTTCCTCGGTTATAAATTAGAGTGGAATGTGCCTGAATAAACCCACAAATGCTGATGTCTCCTTACTTATGTTTGTCTTTTAAATTTACCTTATATTTATTATTGGAGCAATATTACATTGTGTACATGGAACAGTTCTTCTTGGTGCGTTCCTCTGTTGAAGGACATTTTCATTGCTTCCAAATGTTGGCTATGGTCAATATGGCTGGAGTGCAGGATTGCCAGCCTGTGACGTTTTGATTCTCATTTTCTCAGGGGATAGGCCCAGCAGCGGGTATGACTGATTGACGGGTAGCTCAGTGTTTACCTTTTCAAGGCACTTCCATTGTGTTTTCATTAGTGGCTCTTACCACGTCCCCCTTAGGGCCGAGTGTACGCATTCCTCCACAGTCCCTTCAGCATTTATTTTTTGAAACATTTTTGCTGATGGCCATTCTGACTGCTGTGAGCTGATAGGGTTTTGTAATTTGGGTTTGCATGTCTTTAAAAATTCCTAAAATATATCATTTGCCCACACCTTTTTCTTTCCTCTTTAAAGGAAAAGCTGTGAGTACCACATAGCTCTTGAAATTGTCCTCTTGGAAGGTTGCCCTCTTTTGAAATTTTTGCTCCATTTTTGATCCCAGGATTTATTTGGAGGGCAGGTGTCATTTACAGAATTGCAAGTTGGTGAATATTTAGTGACCTTTAGCAGTGGGTGGAAAGCTGCTGTTGTGGGAAATGGCCACAAGGAGGCAGCATTTCTCCATTCCCAAATCTGAGTACTAGGGCAGCAGAGCCTTTCTGGAAGTCGTGTTCCTAGGTTGTAAACTAGAATGGAATGTGCCAGGAGAAACCCCCATAAGTTTAGGTCTCATTACTTCTTGTTTTTGTTAATTTTTTTAATCGGGGTAAGGACTAGAATATTGTTTGTCCTAGGGGTACACAATCTGGTTCATTTGTACATTATATATGTCTACTCTACAGATCCTCTTCCCATGTAAAATATTACAGAGTGTTCTGTAGACCTCCCTTGCTATATGGTCGGTCGTTTTGAAATATGTATATAATATGTATTTGGATATGTATAGTAACACTAATCTCATTTATCCATTCCCCCCACCTTTCCTTTTAGATGAGCATAGTTGGTTTTCTAAGTCTGTGAGTGTCTTTCTCTGTGGAAATATGTTCATTTGTGTCAGTGATTAGATAACGCCTCTAAGGGATATCATAGGATATAGGTCTTTTGCTTTCCGACTTACCTCATGTTTTGTGATTATCTCCAGGCTCATCTCTGGTGCCTCAAAGAGCAGTGTTTCATTGTTTTCCATGGCTAATATTCCATTGTGTACATGGACTCCTTCTTCTTTATCCATTCACCTGTTGATGGACATTTTGGTTGCTTCCCATCTTGGCTATTTTGAATAAGGCTGCAGTGCAGCATTTGCAGCCTGTGTCTTTTCGATCCTGGTCTTCTCAGGTGAGAGGCCCAGTGGTGTGCCTGCTGGATTGAATGGTACCTCAGTTTTCACTTTTCAATGCAGTTCCTTTCGGTAGTCATTATTGGCTGTTAACCACTTTCCTTCCCACCAGCACCTAGAGGTTACACAGTACTCTACAACCCCGTCAGCATTTATTGTTGGTAGACTTTTTGCTGACGGTCAGTCGACAGGTGTGAGTTGAAACCTTTTGGTTGATTAGATTGCATGAGTCTAATAATTCCTGAGGTTGAGCTTTTACCCATTTTCCTGTTTTTTTGTTTAAAGAGAGTGAGGAATACTTACCTCTGCATACTATCTTCTTGAAACATTCGCCTGTTTTGAATTTCTTTTGTCCATTCCCCACCTGAGCACAATTTTTGACGGCAGGTGTCCTTTACAGCCCTGAGCCCTTGTGAATTTTAAGTGACCAGTAGCTGTGGGTTTAAAGCTGCTCTTGCGGGAAACGGCCACAAGGGGGCAGCATTTCTCCTTTACCAAATCTGGTCACTAGGGCAACAGAGCCTTAATGGAAGTCGTGTTCTAGGTTGTAAATTACAATGGAATGTGCCGGGAAAAAGCCCTTTAAGTTTATGTGTCATTCCTTCTTGTTTGTATTTTTAACAAAATTTTTATTCTTTATCACAGCAAATTCGATTACAATGGTTTCTTTGGTCTAGGTGTGCAAGACGTGGTTCCTTCACACATATACATATATCTATTCTTCTTTGGAATCTTTTCCCGTGTAGGTTATGACACAATGTTGAGTAGTCTTCTCTTGGTATTCTGTAGGTCTTTGGTGATTATATATTTCACGTGTGTTTGTATATCTCTGTTCACCTCAATATGGTAATGTACCCAATCCTCACACCTTTCCATTTGGTGAACCTTAAGTTTTTGTACTGAATCTGTGATTGCCTTTCTCTGTGGAAGTATCTTCGTTTGTATCAATTTTTAGGTAACACCTCTATGTGGTATGATAGGATATGGGTCTTTCGTTTTCTCACTTACTCCAAGTTGCGTGATTACTTCTAGAGTCATCTATGGTGCTGCAAATGGCATTGCTTCATTTTATCGCTAGCTCATAATCCATCTGTACATGTAGCAGTTCTTCTTTGTCCACCCATCTGTCGGTGGACTTTTTGGTGACTTCCATATCTTGGCTATTGTAATACTGTGCAATGCAGATTTGCCTGCCTCTTTCTTTCCAATTCTGTCTTCTTAGGTTATAGGTCCAGGAATAAGCCTCTGGATCGTACGGTAGCCCAATGTTTACCTTTTAACGGCACCTCCACTCTGCTCTCATGAGTGGCTCTCTCCAGGTTACATCCCACTTAAAGTGGAGGGTTTGCATTTCTCCACAGCACCTTCAGCATTTATTCTTTGTGGTTTTTTACTGATGGTTATTCTGACTGGTGTGAGCTGATACGTCTTTGTGGCTGAATTTGCATGTGTCTCATGATCCATTAAAACTGAGCTTTAAGGCAGGTCCTTTTCATTTTTCAGGCTGTGAGTACCGCTTAGTTCTTCAAAGTGTTTTCTTAAAGTATGTATGTCATAATTTTAAAATTTTTTGGCCATTACCTCCCTGAAGACATTTTGCGGTGACCATTAGCACAGGCTTAAACCTGCGTTTGCAGGTAACGGCCAGAGGGTGGCAGTCTTTCTACGTTCCCCGTGCTGGTACTAGGGCAACAGGCCTTCCGGCCAGTGGTGTTCCTCGGTTATAAATTAGAGTGGAATGTGCCTGAATAAACCCACAAATGCTGATGTCTCCTTACTTATGTTTGTCTTTTAAATTTACCTTATATTTATTATTGGAGCAATATTACATTGTGTACATGGAACAGTTCTTCTTGGTGCGTTCCTCTGTTGATGGACATTTTCATTGCTTCCAAATGTTGGCTATGGTCAATATGGCTGCAGTGCAGGATTGCCAGCCTGTGACGTTTTGATTCTCATTTTCTCAGGGGATAGGCCCAGCAGTGGGTATGACTGATTGACGGGTAGCTCAGTGTTTACCTTTTCAAGGCACTTCCATTGTGTTTTCATTAGTGGCTCTTACCACGTCCCCCTTAGGGCCGAGTGTACGCATTCCTCCACAGTCCCTTCAGCATTTATTTTTTGAAACATTTTTGCTGATGGCCATTCTGACTGCTGTGAGCTGATAGGGTTTTGTAATTTGGGTTTGCATGTCTTTAAAAATTCCTAAAATATATCATTTTCCCACACCGTTTTCTTTCCTCTTCTTTAAAGGAAAAGCTGTGAGTACCACATAGCTCTTGAAATTGTCCTCTTGGAAGGTTGCCCTCTTTTGAAATTTTTGCTCCATTTTTGATCCCAGGATTTATTTGGAGGGCAGGTGTCATTTACAGAATGGCAAGTTGGTGAATATTTAGTGACCTTTAGCAGTGGGTTGAAAGCTGCTGTTGTGGGAAATGGCCACAAGGAGGCAGCATTTCTCCATTCCCAAATCTGAGTACTAGGGCAGCAGAGCCTTTCTGGAAGTCGTGTTCCTAGGTTGTAAATTAGAATGGAATGTGCCAGGAGAAACCCCCATAAGTTTAGGTCTCATTACTTCTTGTTTTTGTTATTTTTTTTAATCGGGGTAAGGACTAGAATATTGTTTGTCCTAGGGGTACACAATCTGGTTCATTTGTACATTATATATGTCTACTCTACAGATCCTCTTCCCATGTAAAATATTACAGAGTGTTCTGTAGACCTCCCTTGCTATATGGTCGGTCGTTTTGAAATATGTATATAATATGTATTTGGATATGTATAGTAACACTAATCTCATTTATCCATTCCCCCCACCTTTCCTTTTAGATGAGCATAGTTGATTTTCTAAGTCTGTGAGTGTCTTTCTCTGTGGAAATATGTTCATTTGTGTCAGTGATTAGATAACGCCTCTAAGGGATATCATAGGATATAGGTCTTTTGCTTTCCGACTTACCTCATGTTTTGTGATTATCTCCAGGCTCATCTCTGGTGCCTCAAAGAGCAGTGTTTCATTGTTTTCCATGGCTAATATTCCATTGTGTACATGGACTCCTTCTTCTTTATCCATTCACCTGTTGATGGACATTTTGGTTGCTTCCCATCTTGGCTATTTTGAATAAGGCTGCAGTGCAGCCTTTGCAGCCTGTGTCTTTTCGATCCTGGTCTTCTCAGGTGAGAGGCCCAGTGGTGTGCCTGTTGGATTGAATGGTACCTCAGTTTTCACTTTTCAACGCAGTTCCTTTCGGTACTCCTTACTGGCTGTTAACCACTTTACATCTCACCAGCACCTAGAGGTTACACAGTTCTCTACAACCCCGTCAGCATTTATTGTTGGTAGACTTTTTGCTGACGGTCAGTCGACAGGTGTGAGTTGAAACCTTTTGGTTGATTAGATTGCATGAGTCTAATCATTCCTGAGGTTGAGCTTTTACCCATTTTCCTGTTTTTTTGTTTAAAGAGAGTGAGGAATACTTACCTCTGCATACTATCTTCTTGAAACATTCGCCTGTTTTGAATTTCTTTTGTCCATTCCCCACCTGAGCACAATTTTTGACGGCAGGTGTCCTTTACAGCCCTGAGCCCTTGTGAATTTTAAGTGACCAGTAGCTGTGGGTTTAAAGCTGCTCTTGCGGGAAACGGCCACAAGGGGGCAGCATTTCTCCTTTACCAAATCTGGTCACTAGGGCAACAGAGCCTTAATGGAAGTCGTGTTCTAGGTTGTAAATTACAATGGAATGTGCCGGGAAAAAGCCCTTTAAGTTTATGTGTCATTCCTCCTTGTTTGTATTTTTAACAAAATTTTTATTCTTTATCACAGCAAATTCGATTACAATGGTTTGTTTGGTCTAGGTGTGCAAGACGTGGTTCCTTCACACATATACATATATCTATTCTTCTTTGGAATCTTTTCCCGTGTAGGTTATGACACAATGTTGAGTAGTCTTCTCTTGGTATTCTGTAGGTCTTTGGTGATTATATATTTCACGTGTGTTTGTATATCTCTGTTCACCTCAATATGGTAATGTACCCAATCCTCACACCTTTCCATTTGGTGAACCTTAAGTTTTTGTACTGAATCTGATTGCCTTTCTCTGTGGAAGTATCTTCGTTTGTATCAATTTTTAGGTAACACCTCTATGTGGTATGATAGGATATGTGTCTTTCGTTTTCTCACTTACTCCAAGTTGCGTGATTACTTCTAGAGTCATCTATGGTGCTGCAAATGGCATTGCTTCATTTTATCGCTAGCTCATAATCCATCTGTACATGTAGCAGTTCTTCTTTGTCCACCCATCTGTCGGTGGACTTTTTGGTGACTTCCATATCTTGGCTATGGTAATACTGTGCAATGCAGATTTGCCTGCCTCTTTCTTTCCAATTCTGTCTTCTTAGGTTATAGGTCCAGGAATAAGCCTCTGGATCGTACGGTAGCTCAATGTTTACCTTTTAACGGCACCTCCACTCTGCTCTCATGAGTGGCTCTCTCCAGGTTACATCCCACTTAAAGTGGAGGGTTTGCATTTCTCCACAGCACCTTCAGCATTTATTCTTTGTGGTTTTTTACTGATGGTTATTCTGACTGGTGTGAGCTGATACGTCTTTGTGGCTGAATTTGCATGTGTCTCATGATCCATTAAAACTGAGCTTTAAGGCAGGTCCTTTTCATTTTTCAGGCTGTGAGTACCGCTTAGTTCTTCAAAGTGTTTTCTTAAAGTATGTATGTCATAATTTTAAAATTTTTTGGCCATTACCTCCCTGAAGACATTTTGCGGTGACCATTAGCACAGGCTTAAACCTGCGTTTGCAGGTAACGGCCAGAGGGTGGCGGTCTTTCTACGTTCCCCATGCTGGTACTAGGGCAACAGGCCTTCCGGCCAGTGGTGTTCCTCGGTTATAAATTAGAGTGGAATGTGCCTGAAGAAACCCACAAATGCTGATGTCTCCTTACTTATGTTTGTCTTTTAAATTTACCTTATATTTATTATTGGAGCAATATTACATTGTGTACATGGAACAGTTCTTCTTGGTGCGTTCCTCTGTTGATGGACATTTTCATTGCTTCCAAATGTTGGCTATGGTCAATATGGCTGGAGTGCAGGATTGCCAGCCTGTGACGTTTTGATTCTCATTTTCTCAGGGGATAGGCCCAGCAGTGGGTATGACTGATTGACGGGTAGCTCAGTGTTTACCTTTTCAAGGCACTTCCATTGTGTTTTCATTAGTGGCTCTTACCACGTCCCCCTTAGGGCCGAGTGTACGCATTCCTCCACAGTCCCTTCAGCATTTATTTTTTGAAACATTTTTGCTGATGGCCATTCTGACTGCTGTGAGCTGATAGGGTTTTGTAATTTGGGTTTGCATGTCTTTAAAAATTCCTAAAATATATCATTTTCCCACACCTTTTTCTTTCCTCTTTAAAGGAAAAGCTGTGAGTACCACATAGCTCTTGAAATTGTCTTCTTGGAAGGTTGCCCTCTTTTGAAATTTTTGCTCCATTTTTGATCCCAGGATTTATTTGGAGGGCAGGTGTCATTTACAGAATTGCAAGTTGGTGAATATTTAGTGACCTTTAGCAGTGGGTTGAAAGCTGCTGTTGTGGGAAATGGCCACAAGGAGGCAGCATTTCTCCATTCCCAAATCTGAGTACTAGGGCAGCAGAGCCTTTCTGGAAGTCGTGTTCCTAGGTTGTAAATTAGAATGGAATGTGCCAGGAGAAACCCCCATAAGTTTAGGTCTCATTACTTCTTGTTTTTGTTAATTTTTTTAATCGGGGTAAGGACTAGAATATTGTTTGTCCTAGGGGTACACAATCTGGTTCATTTGTACATTATATATGTCTACTCTACAGATCCTCTTCCCATGTAAAATATTACAGAGTGTTCTGTAGACCTCCCTTGCTATATGGTCGGTCGTTTTGAAATATGTATATAATATGTATTTGGATATGTATAGTAACACTAATCTCATTTATCCATTCCCCCCACCTTTCCTTTTAGATGAGCATAGTTGGTTTTCTAAGTCTGTGAGTGTCTTTCTCTGTGGAAATATGTTCATTTGTGTCAGTGATTAGATAACGCCTCTAAGGGATATCATAGGATATAGGTCTTTTGCTTTCCGACTTACCTCATGTTTTGTGATTATCTCCAGGCTCATCTCTGGTGCCTCAAAGAGCAGTGTTTCATTGTTTTCCATGGCTAATATTCCATTGTGTACATGGACTCCTTCTTCTTTATCCATTCACCTGTTGATGGACATTTTGGTTGCTTCCCATCTTGGCTATTTTGAATAAGGCTGCAGTGCAGCCTTTGCAGCCTGTGTCTTTTCGATCCTGGTCTTCTCAGGTGAGAGGCCCAGTGGTGTGCCTGTTGGATTGAATGGTACCTCAGTTTTCACTTTTCAACGCAGTTCCTTTCGGTACTCCTTACTGGCTGTTAACCACTTTACATCTCACCAGCACCTAGAGGTTACACAGTTCTCTACAACCCCGTCAGCATTTATTGGTGGTAGACTTTTTGCTGACGGTCAGTCGACAGGTGTGAGTTGAAACCTTTTGGTTGATTAGATTGCATGAGTCTAATAATTCCTGAGGTTGAGCTTTTACCCATTTTCCTGTTTTTTTGTTTAAAGAGAGTGAGGAATACTTACCTCTGCATACTATCTTCTTGAAACATTCGCCTGTTTTGAATTTCTTTTGTCCATTCCCCACCTGAGCACAATTTTTGACGGCAGGTGTCCTTTACAGCCCTGAGCCCTTGTGAATTTTAAGTGACCAGTAGCTGTGGGTTTAAAGCTGCTCTTGCGGGAAACGGCCACAAGGGGGCAGCATTTCTCCTTTACCAAATCTGGTCACTAGGGCAACAGAGCCTTAATGGAAGTCGTGTTCTAGGTTGTAAATTACAATGGAATGTGCCGGGAAAAAGCCCTTTAAGTTTATGTGTCATTCCTCCTTGTTTGTATTTTTAACAAAATTTTTATTCTTTATCACAGCAAATTCGATTACAATGGTTTGTTTGGTCTAGGTGTGCAAGACGTGGTTCCTTCACACATATACATATATCTATTCTTCTTTGGAATCTTTTCCCGTGTAGGTTATGACACAATGTTGAGTAGTCTTCTCTTGGTATTCTGTAGGTCTTTGGTGATTATATATTTCACGTGTGTTTGTATATCTCTGTTCACCTCAATATGGTAATGTACCCAATCCTCACACCTTTCCATTTGGTGAACCTTAAGTTTTTGTACTGAATCTGTGATTGCCTTTCTCTGTGGAAGTATCTTCGTTTGTATCAATTTTTAGGTAACACCTCTATGTGGTATGATAGGATATGTGTCTTTCGTTTTCTCACTTACTCCAAGTTGCGTGATTACTTCTAGAGTCATCTATGGTGCTGCAAATGGCATTGCTTCATTTTATCGCTAGCTCATAATCCATCTGTACATGTAGCAGTTCTTCTTTGTCCACCCATCTGTCGGTGGACTTTTTGGTGACTTCCATATCTTGGCTATGGTAATACTGTGCAATGCAGATTTGCCTGCCTCTTTCTTTCCAATTCTGTCTTCTTAGGTTATAGGTCCAGGAATAAGCCTCTGGATCGTACGGTAGCTCAATGTTTACCTTTTAACGGCACCTCCACTCTGCTCTCATGAGTGGCTCTCTCCAGGTTACATCCCACTTAAAGTGGAGGGTTTGCATTTCTCCACAGCACCTTCAGCATTTATTCTTTGTGGTTTTTTACTGATGGTTATTCTGACTGGTGTGAGCTGATACGTCTTTGTGGCTGAATTTGCATGTGTCTCATGATCCATTAAAACTGAGCTTTAAGGCAGGTCCTTTTCATTTTTCAGGCTGTGAGTACCGCTTAGTTCTTCAAAGTGTTTTCTTAAAGTATGTATGTCATAATTTTAAAATTTTTTGGCCATTACCTCCCTGAAGACATTTTGCGGTGACCATTAGCACAGGCTTAAACCTGCGTTTGCAGGTAACGGCCAGAGGGTGGCGGTCTTTCTACGTTCCCCATGCTGGTACTAGGGCAACAGGCCTTCCGGCCAGTGGTGTTCCTCGGTCATAAATTAGAGTGGAATGTGCCTGAAGAAACCCACAAATGCTGATGTCTCCTTACTTATGTTTGTCTTTTAAATTTACCTTATATTTATTATTGGAGCAATATTACATTGTGTACATGGAACAGTTCTTCTTGGTGCGTTCCTCTGTTGATGGACATTTTCATTGCTTCCAAATGTTGGCTATGGTCAATATGGCTGCAGTGCAGGGTTGCCAGCCTGTGACGTTTTGATTCTCATTTTCTCAGGGGATAGGCCCAGCAGTGGGTATGACTGATTGACGGGTAGCTCAGTGTTTACCTTTTCAAGGCACTTCCATTGTGTTTTCATTAGTGGCTCTTACCACGTCCCCCTTAGGGCCGAGTGTACGCATTCCTCCACAGTCCCTTCAGCATTTATTTTTTGAAACATTTTTGCTGATGGCCATTCTGACTGCTGTGAGCTGATAGGGTTTTGTAATTTGGGTTTGCATGTCTTTAAAAATTCCTAAAATATATCATTTTCCCACACCTTTTCTTTCCTCTTTAAAGGAAAAGGTGTGAGTACCACATAGCTCTTGAAATTGTCTTCTGGGAAGGTTACCCTCTTTTGAAATTTTTGCTCCATTTTTGATCCCAGGATTTATTTGGAGGGCAGGTGTCATTTACAGAATGGCAAGTTGGTGAATATTTAGTGACCTTTAGCAGTGGGTTGAAAGCTGCTGTTGTGGGAAATGGCCACAAGGAGGCAGCATTTCTCCATTCCCAAATCTGAGTACTAGGGCAGCAGAGCCTTTCTGGAAGTCGTGTTCCTAGGTTGTAAATTAGAATGGAATGTGCCAGGAGAAACCCCCATAAGTTTAGGTCTCATTACTTCTTGTTTTTGTTAATTTTTTTAATCGGGGTAAGGACTAGAATATTGTTTGTCCTAGGGGTACACAATCTGGTTCATTTGTACATTATATATGTCTACTCTACAGATCCTCTTCCCATGTAAAATATTACAGAGTGTTCTGTAGACCTCCCTTGCTATATGGTCGGTCGTTTTGAAATATGCATATAATATGTATTTGGATATGTATAGTAACACTAATCTCATTTATCCATTCCCCCCACCTTTCCTTTTAGATGAGCATAGTTGGTTTTCTAAGTCTGTGAGTGTCTTTCTCTGTGGAAATATGTTCATTTGTGTCAGTGATTAGATAACGCCTCTAAGGGATATCATAGGATATAGGTCTTTTGCTTTCCGACTTACCTCATGTTTTGTGATTATCTCCAGGCTCATCTCTGGTGCCTCAAAGAGCAGTGTTTCATTGTTTTCCATGGCTAATATTCCATTGTGTACATGGACTCCTTCTTCTTTATCCATTCACCTGTTGATGGACATTTTGGTTGCTTCCCATCTTGGCTATTTTGAATAAGGCTGCAGTGCAGCCTTTGCAGCCTGTGTCTTTTCGATCCTGGTCTTCTCAGGTGAGAGGCCCAGTGGTGTGCCTGCTGGATTGAATGGTACCTCAGTTTTCACTTTTGAACGCAGTCCCTTTCGGTACTCCTTACTGGCTGTTAACCACTTTCCATCCCACAAGCACCTAGAGGTCACACAGTTCTCTACAACCCCGTCAGGATTTATTGTTGGTAGACTTTTTGCTGACGGTCAGTCGACAGGTGTGAGTTGAAACCTTTTGGTTGATTAGATTGCATGAGTCTAATAATTCCTGAGGTTGAGCTTTTACCCATTTTCCTGTTTTTTTGTTTAAAGAGAGTGAGGAAAACTTACCTCTGCATACTATCTTCTTGAAACATTTGCCTGTTTTGAATTTCTTTTGTCCATTCCCTACCTGAGCACAATTTTTAACGGCAGGTGTCCTTTACAGCCCTGAGCCCTTGTGAATTTTAAGTGACCATTAGCTGTGGGTTTAAAGCTGCTCTTGCGGGAAACGGCCACAAGGGGGCAGCATTTCTCCTTTACCAAATCTGGTCACTAGGGCAACAGAGCCTTAATGGAAGTCGTGTTCTAGGTTGTAAATTACAATGGAATGTGCCGGGAAAAAGCCCTTTAAGTGTATGTGTCATTCCTTCTTGTTTGTATTTTTAACAAAATTTTTATTCTTTATCACAGCAAATTCGATTACAATGGTTTGTTTGGTCTAGGTGTGCAAGATGTGGTGCCTTCACACATGTACATATATCTATGCTTCTTTGGAATCTTTTCCCGTGTAGGTTATGACACAATGTTGAGTAGTCTTCTCTTGGTATTCTGTAAGTCTTTGGTGATTATATATTTCACGTGTGTTTGTATATCTCTGTTCACCTCAATATGGTAATGTACCCAATCCTCACACCTTTCCATTTGGTGAACCATAAGTTTTTGTACTGAATCTGTGATTGCCTTTCTCTGTGGAAGTATCTTCGTTTGTATTCAATTTTTAGGTAACACCTCTATGTGATATGATAGGATATGTGTCTTTCGCTTTCTCACTTACTCCAAGTTGCGTGATTACTTCTAGAGTCATCTATGGTGCTGCAAATGGCATTGCTTCATTTTATCGCTAGCTCATAATCCATCTGTACATGTAGCAGTTCTTCTTTGTCCACCCATCTGTCGGTGGACTTTTTGGTGACTTCCATATCTTGGCTATGGTAATACTGTGCAATGCAGATTTGCCTGCCTCTTTCTTTCCAATTCTGTCTTCTTAGGTTATAGGTCCAGGAATAAGCCTCTGGATCGTACGGTAGCTCAATGTTTACCTTTTAACGGCACCTCTGCTCTGCTCTCATGAGTGGCTCTCTCCAGGTTACATCCCACTTAAAGTGGAGGGTTTGCATTTCTCCACAGCACCTTCAGCATTTATTCTTTGTGGTTTTTTACTGATGGTTATTCTGACTGGTGTGAGCTGATACGTCTTTGTGGCTGAATTTGCATGTGTCTCATGATCCATTAAAACTGAGCTTTAAGGCAGGTCCTTTTCATTTTTCAGGCTGTGAGTACCGCTTAGTTCTTCAAAGTGTTTTCTTAAAGTATGTATGTCATAATTTTAAAATTTTTTGGCCATTACCTCCCTGAAGACATTTTGCGGTGACCATTAGCACAGGCTTAAACCTGCGTTTGCAGGTAACGGCCAGAGGGTGGCGGTCTTTCTACGTTCCCCATGCTGGTACTAGGGCAACAGGCCTTCCGGCCAGTGGTGTTCCTCGGTTATAAATTAGAGTGGAATGTGCCTGAAGAAACCCACAAATGCTGATGTCTCCTTACTTATGTTTGTCTTTTAAATTTACCTTATATTTATTATTGGAGCAATATTACATTGTGTACATGGAACAGTTCTTCTTGGTGCGTTCCTCTGTTGATGGACATTTTCATTGCTTCCAAATGTTGGCTATGGTCAATATGGCTGGAGTGCAGGGTTGCCAGCCTGTGATGTTTTGATTCTCATTTTCTCAGGGGATAGGCCCAGCAGTGGGTATGACTGATTGACGGGTAGCTCAGTGTTTACCTTTTCAAGGCACTTCCATTGTGTTTTCATTAGTGGCTCTTACCACGTCCCCCTTAGGGCCGAGTGTACGCATTCCTCCACAGTCCCTTCAGCATTTATTTTTTGAAACATTTTTGCTGATGGCCATTCTGACTGCTGTGAGCTGATAGGGTTTTGTAATTTGGGTTTGCATGTCTTTAAAAATTCCTAAAATATATCATTTTCCCACACCTTTTCTTTCCTCTTTAAAGGAAAAGCTGTGAGTACCACATAGCTCTTGAAATTGTCTTCTTGGAAGGTTACCCTCTTTTCAAATTTTTGCTCCATTTTTGATCCCAGGATTTATTTGGAGGGCAGGTGTCATTTACAGAATTGCAAGTTGGTGAATATTTAGTGACCTTTAGCAGTGGGTTGAAAGCTGCTGTTGTGGGAAATGGCCACAAGGAGGCAGCATTTCTCCATTCCCAAATCTGAGTACTAGGGCAGCAGAGCCTTTCTGGAAGTCGTGTTCCTAGGTTGTAAATTAGAATGGAATGTGCCAGGAGAAACCCCCATAAGTTTAGGTCTCATTACTTCTTGTTTTTGTTAATTTTTTTAATCGGGGTAAGGACTAGAATATTGTTTGTCCTAGGGGTACACAATCTGGTTCATTTGTACATTATATATGTCTACTCTACAGATCCTCTTCCCATGTAAAATATTACAGAGTGTTCTGTAGACCTCCCTTGCTATATGGTCGGTCGTTTTGAAATATGTATATAATATGTATTTGGATATGTATAGTAACACTAATCTCATTTATCCATTCCCCCCACCTTTCCTTTTAGATGAGCATAGTTGGTTTTCTAAGTCTGTGAGTGTCTTTCTCTGTGGAAATATGTTCATTTGTGTCAGTGATTAGATAACGCCTCTAAGGGATATCATAGGATATAGGTCTTTTGCTTTCCGACTTACCTCATGTTTTGTGATTATCTCCAGGCTCATCTCTGGTGCCTCAAAGAGCAGTGTTTCATTGTTTTCCATGGCTAATATTCCATTGTGTACATGGACTCCTTCTTCTTTATCCATTCACCTGTTGATGGACATTTTGGTTGCTTCCCATCTTGGCTATTTTGAATAAGGCTGCAGTGCAGCCTTTGCAGCCTGTGTCTTTTCGATCCTGGTCTTCTCAGGTGAGAGGCCCAGTGGTGTGCCTGTTGCATTGAGTGGTACCTCAATTTTCACTTTTCAACGCAGTTCCTTTCGGTACTCCTTATTGTCTGTTAACCACTTTACATCTCACCAGCACCTAGAGGTTACACAGTTCTCTACAACCCCGTCAGCATTTATTGTTGGTAGACTTTTTGCTGACGGTCAGTCGACAGGTGTGAGTTGAAACCTTTTGGTTGATTAGATTGCATGAGTCTAATCATTCCTGAGGTTGAGCTTTTACCCATTTTCCTGTTTTTTTGTTTAAAGAGAGTGAGGAATACTTACCTCTGCATACTATCTTCTTGAAACATTCGCCTGTTTTGAATTTCTTTTGTCCATTCCCCACCTGAGCACAATTTTTGACGGCAGGTGTCCTTTACAGCCCTGAGCCCTTGTGAATTTTAAGTGACCAGTAGCTGTGGGTTTAAAGCTGCTCTTGCGGGAAACGGCCACAAGGGGGCAGCATTTCTCCTTTACCAAATCTGGTCACTAGGGCAACAGAGCCTTAATGGAAGTCGTGTTCTAGGTTGTAAATTACAATGGAATGTGCCGGGAAAAAGCCCTTTAAGTTTATGTGTCATTCCTTCTTGTTTGTATTTTTAACAAAATTTTTATTCTTTATCACAGCAAATTCGATTACAATGGTTTCTTTGGTCTAGGTGTGCAAGACGTGGTTCCTTCACACATATACATATATCTATTCTTCTTTGGAATCTTTTCCCGTGTAGGTTATGACACAATGTTGAGTAGTCTTCTCTTGGTATTCTGTAGGTCTTTGGTGATTATATATTTCACGTGTGTTTGTATATCTCTGTTCACCTCAATATGGTAATGTACCCAATCCTCACACCTTTCCATTTGGTGAACCTTAAGTTTTTGTACTGAATCTGTGATTGCCTTTCTCTGTGGAAGTATCTTCGTTTGTATCAATTTTTAGGTAACACCTCTATGTGGTATGATAGGATATGGGTCTTTCGTTTTCTCACTTACTCCAAGTTGCGTGATTACTTCTAGAGTCATCTATGGTGCTGCAAATGGCATTGCTTCATTTTATCGCTAGCTCATAATCCATCTGTACATGTAGCAGTTCTTCTTTGTCCACCCATCTGTCGGTGGACTTTTTGGTGACTTCCATATCTTGGCTATTGTAATACTGTGCAATGCAGATTTGCCTGCCTCTTTCTTTCCAATTCTGTCTTCTTAGGTTATAGGTCCAGGAATAAGCCTCTGGATCGTACGGTAGCCCAATGTTTACCTTTTAACGGCACCTCCACTCTGCTCTCATGAGTGGCTCTCTCCAGGTTACATCCCACTTAAAGTGGAGGGTTTGCATTTCTCCACAGCACCTTCAGCATTTATTCTTTGTGGTTTTTTACTGATGGTTATTCTGACTGGTGTGAGCTGATACGTCTTTGTGGCTGAATTTGCATGTGTCTCATGATCCATTAAAACTGAGCTTTAAGGCAGGTCCTTTTCATTTTTCAGGCTGTGAGTACCGCTTAGTTCTTCAAAGTGTTTTCTTAAAGTATGTATGTCATAATTTTAAAATTTTTTGGCCATTACCTCCCTGAAGACATTTTGCGGTGACCATTAGCACAGGCTTAAACCTGCGTTTGCAGGTAACGGCCAGAGGGTGGCAGTCTTTCTACGTTCCCCGTGCTGGTACTAGGGCAACAGGCCTTCCGGCCAGTGGTGTTCCTCGGTTATAAATTAGAGTGGAATGTGCCTGAATAAACCCACAAATGCTGATGTCTCCTTACTTATGTTTGTCTTTTAAATTTACCTTATATTTATTATTGGAGCAATATTACATTGTGTACATGGAACAGTTCTTCTTGGTGCGTTCCTCTGTTGATGGACATTTTCATTGCTTCCAAATGTTGGCTATGGTCAATATGGCTGCAGTGCAGGATTGCCAGCCTGTGACGTTTTGATTCTCATTTTCTCAGGGGATAGGCCCAGCAGTGGGTATGACTGATTGACGGGTAGCTCAGTGTTTACCTTTTCAAGGCACTTCCATTGTGTTTTCATTAGTGGCTCTTACCACGTCCCCCTTAGGGCCGAGTGTACGCATTCCTCCACAGTCCCTTCAGCATTTATTTTTTGAAACATTTTTGCTGATGGCCATTCTGACTGCTGTGAGCTGATAGGGTTTTGTAATTTGGGTTTGCATGTCTTTAAAAATTCCTAAAATATATCATTTTCCCACACCGTTTTCTTTCCTCTTCTTTAAAGGAAAAGCTGTGAGTACCACATAGCTCTTGAAATTGTCCTCTTGGAAGGTTGCCCTCTTTTGAAATTTTTGCTCCATTTTTGATCCCAGGATTTATTTGGAGGGCAGGTGTCATTTACAGAATGGCAAGTTGGTGAATATTTAGTGACCTTTAGCAGTGGGTTGAAAGCTGCTGTTGTGGGAAATGGCCACAAGGAGGCAGCATTTCTCCATTCCCAAATCTGAGTACTAGGGCAGCAGAGCCTTTCTGGAAGTCGTGTTCCTAGGTTGTAAATTAGAATGGAATGTGCCAGGAGAAACCCCCATAAGTTTAGGTCTCATTACTTCTTGTTTTTGTTATTTTTTTTAATCGGGGTAAGGACTAGAATATTGTTTGTCCTAGGGGTACACAATCTGGTTCATTTGTACATTATATATGTCTACTCTACAGATCCTCTTCCCATGTAAAATATTACAGAGTGTTCTGTAGACCTCCCTTGCTATATGGTCGGTCGTTTTGAAATATGTATATAATATGTATTTGGATATGTATAGTAACACTAATCTCATTTATCCATTCCCCCCACCTTTCCTTTTAGATGAGCATAGTTGGTTTTCTAAGTCTGTGAGTGTCTTTCTCTGTGGAAATATGTTCATTTGTGTCAGTGATTAGATAACGCCTCTAAGGGATATCATAGGATATAGGTCTTTTGCTTTCCGACTTACCTCATGTTTTGTGATTATCTCCAGGCTCATCTCTGGTGCCTCAAAGAGCAGTGTTTCATTGTTTTCCATGGCTAATATTCCATTGTGTACATGGACTCCTTCTTCTTTATCCATTCACCTGTTGATGGACATTTTGGTTGCTTCCCATCTTGGCTATTTTGAATAAGGCTGCAGTGCAGCCTTTGCAGCCTGTGTCTTTTCGATCCTGGTCTTCTCAGGTGAGAGGCCCAGTGGTGTGCCTGTTGGATTGAATGGTACCTCAGTTTTCACTTTTCAACGCAGTTCCTTTCGGTACTCCTTACTGGCTGTTAACCACTTTACATCTCACCAGCACCTAGAGGTTACACAGTTCTCTACAACCCCGTCAGCATTTATTGTTGGTAGACTTTTTGCTGACGGTCAGTCGACAGGTGTGAGTTGAAACCTTTTGGTTGATTAGATTGCATGAGTCTAATCATTCCTGAGGTTGAGCTTTTACCCATTTTCCTGTTTTTTTGTTTAAAGAGAGTGAGGAATACTTACCTCTGCATACTATCTTCTTGAAACATTCGCCTGTTTTGAATTTCTTTTGTCCATTCCCCACCTGAGCACAATTTTTGACGGCAGGTGTCCTTTACAGCCCTGAGCCCTTGTGAATTTTAAGTGACCAGTAGCTGTGGGTTTAAAGCTGCTCTTGCGGGAAACGGCCACAAGGGGGCAGCATTTCTCCTTTACCAAATCTGGTCACTAGGGCAACAGAGCCTTAATGGAAGTCGTGTTCTAGGTTGTAAATTACAATGGAATGTGCCGGGAAAAAGCCCTTTAAGTTTATGTGTCATTCCTCCTTGTTTGTATTTTTAACAAAATTTTTATTCTTTATCACAGCAAATTCGATTACAATGGTTTGTTTGGTCTAGGTGTGCAAGACGTGGTTCCTTCACACATATACATATATCTATTCTTCTTTGGAATCTTTTCCCGTGTAGGTTATGACACAATGTTGAGTAGTCTTCTCTTGGTATTCTGTAGGTCTTTGGTGATTATATATTTCACATGTGTTTGTATATCTCTGTTCACCTCAATATGGTAATGTACCCAATCCTCACACCTTTCCATTTGGTGAACCTTAAGTTTTTGTACTGAATCTGTGATTGCCTTTCTCTGTGGAAGTATCTTCGTTTGTATCAATTTTTAGGTAACACCTCTATGTGGTATGATAGGATATGTGTCTTTCGTTTTCTCACTTACTCCAAGTTGCGTGATTACTTCTAGAGTCATCTATGGTGCTGCAAATGGCATTGCTTCATTTTATCGCTAGCTCATAATCCATCTGTACATGTAGCAGTTCTTCTTTGTCCACCCATCTGTCGGTGGACTTTTTGGTGACTTCCATATCTTGGCTATGGTAATACTGTGCAATGCAGATTTGCCTGCCTCTTTCTTTCCAATTCTGTCTTCTTAGGTTATAGGTCCAGGAATAAGCCTCTGGATCGTACGGTAGCTCAATGTTTACCTTTTAACGGCACCTCCACTCTGCTCTCATGAGTGGCTCTCTCCAGGTTACATCCCACTTAAAGTGGAGGGTTTGCATTTCTCCACAGCACCTTCAGCATTTATTCTTTGTGGTTTTTTACTGATGGTTATTGTGACTGGTGTGAGCTGATACGTCTTTGTGGCTGAATTTGCATGTGTCTCATGATCCATTAAAACTGAGCTTTAAGGCAGGTCCTTTTCATTTTTCAGGCTGTGAGTACCGCTTAGTTCTTCAAAGTGTTTTCTTAAAGTATGTATGTCATAATTTTAAAATTTTTTGGCCATTACCTCCCTGAAGACATTTTGCGGTGACCATTAGCACAGGCTTAAACCTGCGTTTGCAGGTAACGGCCAGAGGGTGGCGGTCTTTCTACGTTCCCCATGCTGGTACTAGGGCAACAGGCCTTCCGGCCAGTGGTGTTCCTCGGTTATAAATTAGAGTGGAATGTGCCTGAAGAAACCCACAAATGCTGATGTCTCCTTACTTATGTTTGTCTTTTAAATTTACCTTATATTTATTATTGGAGCAATATTACATTGTGTACATGGAACAGTTCTTCTTGGTGCGTTCCTCTGTTGATGGACATTTTCATTGCTTCCAAATGTTGGCTATGGTCAATATGGCTGGAGTGCAGGATTGCCAGCCTGTGACGTTTTGATTCTCATTTTCTCAGGGGATAGGCCCAGCAGTGGGTATGACTGATTGACGGGTAGCTCAGTGTTTACCTTTTCAAGGCACTTCCATTGTGTTTTCATTAGTGGCTCTTACCACGTCCCCCTTAGGGCCGAGTGTACGCATTCCTCCACAGTCCCTTCAGCATTTATTTTTTGAAACATTTTTGCTGATGGCCATTCTGACTGCTGTGAGCTGATAGGGTTTTGTAATTTGGGTTTGCATGTCTTTAAAAATTCCTAAAATATATCATTTTCCCACACCTTTTTCTTTCCTCTTTAAAGGAAAAGCTGTGAGTACCACATAGCTCTTGAAATTGTCTTCTTGGAAGGTTGCCCTCTTTTGAAATTTTTGCTCCATTTTTGATCCCAGGATTTATTTGGAGGGCAGGTGTCATTTACAGAATTGCAAGTTGGTGAATATTTAGTGACCTTTAGCAGTGGGTTGAAAGCTGCTGTTGTGGGAAATGGCCACAAGGAGGCAGCATTTCTCCATTCCCAAATCTGAGTACTAGGGCAGCAGAGCCTTTCTGGAAGTCGTGTTCCTAGGTTGTAAATTAGAATGGAATGTGCCAGGAGAAACCCCCATAAGTTTAGGTCTCATTACTTCTTGTTTTTGTTAATTTTTTTAATCGGGGTAAGGACTAGAATATTGTTTGTCCTAGGGGTACACAATCTGGTTCATTTGTACATTATATATGTCTACTCTACAGATCCTCTTCCCATGTAAAATATTACAGAGTGTTCTGTAGACCTCCCTTGCTATATGGTCGGTCGTTTTGAAATATGTATATAATATGTATTTGGATATGTATAGTAACACTAATCTCATTTATCCATTCCCCCCACCTTTCCTTTTAGATGAGCATAGTTGGTTTTCTAAGTCTGTGAGTGTCTTTCTCTGTGGAAATATGTTCATTTGTGTCAGTGATTAGATAACGCCTCTAAGGGATATCATAGGATATAGGTCTTTTGCTTTCCGACTTACCTCATGTTTTGTGATTATCTCCAGGCTCATCTCTGGTGCCTCAAAGAGCAGTGTTTCATTGTTTTCCATGGCTAATATTCCATTGTGTACATGGACTCCTTCTTCTTTATCCATTCACCTGTTGATGGACATTTTGGTTGCTTCCCATCTTGGCTATTTTGAATAAGGCTGCAGTGCAGCCTTTGCAGCCTGTGTCTTTTCGATCCTGGTCTTCTCAGGTGAGAGGCCCAGTGGTGTGCCTGTTGGATTGAATGGTACCTCAGTTTTCACTTTTCAACGCAGTTCCTTTCGGTACTCCTTACTGGCTGTTAACCACTTTACATCTCACCAGCACCTAGAGGTTACACAGTTCTCTACAACCCCGTCAGCATTTATTGGTGGTAGACTTTTTGCTGACGGTCAGTCGACAGGTGTGAGTTGAAACCTTTTGGTTGATTAGATTGCATGAGTCTAATAATTCCTGAGGTTGAGCTTTTACCCATTTTCCTGTTTTTTTGTTTAAAGAGAGTGAGGAATACTTACCTCTGCATACTATCTTCTTGAAACATTCGCCTGTTTTGAATTTCTTTTGTCCATTCCCCACCTGAGCACAATTTTTGACGGCAGGTGTCCTTTACAGCCCTGAGCCCTTGTGAATTTTAAGTGACCAGTAGCTGTGGGTTTAAAGCTGCTCTTGCGGGAAACGGCCACAAGGGGGCAGCATTTCTCCTTTACCAAATCTGGTCACTAGGGCAACAGAGCCTTAATGGAAGTCGTGTTCTAGGTTGTAAATTACAATGGAATGTGCCGGGAAAAAGCCCTTTAAGTTTATGTGTCATTCCTCCTTGTTTGTATTTTTAACAAAATTTTTATTCTTTATCACAGCAAATTCGATTACAATGGTTTGTTTGGTCTAGGTGTGCAAGACGTGGTTCCTTCACACATATACATATATCTATTCTTCTTTGGAATCTTTTCCCGTGTAGGTTATGACACAATGTTGAGTAGTCTTCTCTTGGTATTCTGTAGGTCTTTGGTGATTATATATTTCACGTGTGTTTGTATATCTCTGTTCACCTCAATATGGTAATGTACCCAATCCTCACACCTTTCCATTTGGTGAACCTTAAGTTTTTGTACTGAATCTGTGATTGCCTTTCTCTGTGGAAGTATCTTCGTTTGTATCAATTTTTAGGTAACACCTCTATGTGGTATGATAGGATATGTGTCTTTCGTTTTCTCACTTACTCCAAGTTGCGTGATTACTTCTAGAGTCATCTATGGTGCTGCAAATGGCATTGCTTCATTTTATCGCTAGCTCATAATCCATCTGTACATGTAGCAGTTCTTCTTTGTCCACCCATCTGTCGGTGGACTTTTTGGTGACTTCCATATCTTGGCTATGGTAATACTGTGCAATGCAGATTTGCCTGCCTCTTTCTTTCCAATTCTGTCTTCTTAGGTTATAGGTCCAGGAATAAGCCTCTGGATCGTACGGTAGCTCAATGTTTACCTTTTAACGGCACCTCCACTCTGCTCTCATGAGTGGCTCTCTCCAGGTTACATCCCACTTAAAGTGGAGGGTTTGCATTTCTCCACAGCACCTTCAGCATTTATTCTTTGTGGTTTTTTACTGATGGTTATTCTGACTGGTGTGAGCTGATACGTCTTTGTGGCTGAATTTGCATGTGTCTCATGATCCATTAAAACTGAGCTTTAAGGCAGGTCCTTTTCATTTTTCAGGCTGTGAGTACCGCTTAGTTCTTCAAAGTGTTTTCTTAAAGTATGTATGTCATAATTTTAAAATTTTTTGGCCATTACCTCCCTGAAGACATTTTGCGGTGACCATTAGCACAGGCTTAAACCTGCGTTTGCAGGTAACCGCCAGAGGGTGGCGGTCTTTCTACGTTCCCCATGCTGGTACTAGGGCAACAGGCCTTCCGGCCAGTGGTGTTCCTCGGTCATAAATTAGAGTGGAATGTGCCTGAAGAAACCCACAAATGCTGATGTCTCCTTACTTATGTTTGTCTTTTAAATTTACCTTATATTTATTATTGGAGCAATATTACATTGTGTACATGGAACAGTTCTTCTTGGTGCGTTCCTCTGTTGATGGACATTTTCATTGCTTCCAAATGTTGGCTATGGTCAATATGGCTGCAGTGCAGGGTTGCCAGCCTGTGACGTTTTGATTCTCATTTTCTCAGGGGATAGGCCCAGCAGTGGGTATGACTGATTGACGGGTAGCTCAGTGTTTACCTTTTCAAGGCACTTCCATTGTGTTTTCATTAGTGGCTCTTACCACGTCCCCCTTAGGGCCGAGTGTACGCATTCCTCCACAGTCCCTTCAGCATTTATTTTTTGAAACATTTTTGCTGATGGCCATTCTGACTGCTGTGAGCTGATAGGGTTTTGTAATTTGGGTTTGCATGTCTTTAAAAATTCCTAAAATATATCATTTTCCCACACCTTTTCTTTCCTCTTTAAAGGAAAAGCTGTGAGTACCACATAGCTCTTGAAATTGTCTTCTGGGAAGGTTACCCTCTTTTCAAATTTTTGCTCCATTTTTGATCCCAGGATTTATTTGGAGGGCAGGTGTCATTTACAGAATGGCAAGTTGGTGAATATTTAGTGACCTTTAGCAGTGGGTTGAAAGCTGCTGTTGTGGGAAATGGCCACAAGGAGGCAGCATTTCTCCATTCCCAAATCTGAGTACTAGGGCAGCAGAGCCTTTCTGGAAGTCGTGTTCCTAGGTTGTAAATTAGAATGGAATGTGCCAGGAGAAACCCCCATAAGTGTAGGTCTCATTACTTCTTGTTTTTGTTAATTTTTTTAATCGGGGTAAGGACTAGAATATTGTTTGTCCTAGGGGTACACAATCTGGTTCATTTGTACATTATATATGTCTACTCTACAGATCCTCTTCCCATGTAAAATATTACAGAGTGTTCTGTAGACCTCCCTTGCTATATGGTCGGTCGTTTTGAAATATGCATATAATATGTATTTGGATATGTATAGTAACACTAATCTCATTTATCCATTCCCCCCACCTTTCCTTTTAGATGAGCATAGTTGGTTTTCTAAGTCTGTGAGTGTCTTTCTCTGTGGAAATATGTTCATTTGTGTCAGTGATTAGATAACGCCTCTAAGGGATATCATAGGATATAGGTCTTTTGCTTTCCGACTTACCTCATGTTTTGTGATTATCTCCAGGCTCATCTCTGGTGCCTCAAAGAGCAGTGTTTCATTGTTTTCCATGGCTAATATTCCATTGTGTACATGGACTCCTTCTTCTTTATCCATTCACCTGTTGATGGACATTTTGGTTGCTTCCCATCTTGGCTATTTTGAATAAGGCTGCAGTGCAGCATTTGCAGCCTGTGTCTTTTCGATCCTGGTCTTCTCAGGTGAGAGGCCCAGTGGTGTGCCTGCTGGATTGAATGGTACCTCAGTTTTCACTTTTGAACGCAGTCCCTTTCGGTACTCCTTACTGGCTGTTAACCACTTTCCATCCCACCAGCACCTAGAGGTCACACAGTTCTCTACAACCCCGTCAGGATTTATTGTTGGTAGACTTTTTGCTGACGGTCAGTCGACAGGTGTGAGTTGAAACCTTTTGGTTGATTAGATTGCATGAGTCTAATAATTCCTGAGGTTGAGCTTTTACCCATTTTCCTGTTTTTTTGTTTAAAGAGAGTGAGGAAAACTTACCTCTGCATACTATCTTCTTGAAACATTTGCCTGTTTTGAATTTCTTTTGTCCATTCCCTACCTGAGCACAATTTTTAACGGCAGGTGTCCTTTACAGCCCTGAGCCCTTGTGAATTTTAAGTGACCATTAGCTGTGGGTTTAAAGCTGCTCTTGCGGGAAACGGCCACAAGGGGGCAGCATTTCTCCTTTACCAAATCTGGTCACTAGGGCAACAGAGCCTTAATGGAAGTCGTGTTCTAGGTTGTAAATTACAATGGAATGTGCCGGGAAAAAGCCCTTTAAGTGTATGTGTCATTCCTTCTTGTTTGTATTTTTAACAAAATTTTTATTCTTTATCACAGCAAATTCGATTACAATGGTTTGTTTGCTCTAGGTGTGCAAGATGTGGTGCCTTCACACATGTACATATATCTATGCTTCTTTGGAATCTTTTCCCGTGTAGGTTATGACACAATGTTGAGTAGTCTTCTCTTGGTATTCTGTAAGTCTTTGGTGATTATATATTTCACGTGTGTTTGTATATCTCTGTTCACCTCAATATGGTAATGTACCCAATCCTCACACCTTTCCATTTGGTGAACCATAAGTTTTTGTACTGAATCTGTGATTGCCTTTCTCTGTGGAAGTATCTTCGTTTGTATTCAATTTTTAGGTAACACCTCTATGTGATATGATAGGATATGTGTCTTTCGCTTTCTCACTTACTCCAAGTTGCGTGATTACTTCTAGAGTCATCTATGGTGCTGCAAATGGCATTGCTTCATTTTATCGCTAGCTCATAATCCATCTGTACATGTAGCAGTTCTTCTTTGTCCACCCATCTGTCGGTGGACTTTTTGGTGACTTCCATATCTTGGCTATGGTAATACTGTGCAATGCAGATTTGCCTGCCTCTTTCTTTCCAATTCTGTCTTCTTAGGTAATAGGTCCAGGAATAAGCCTCTGGATCGTACGGTAGCTCAATGTTTACCTTTTAACGGCAACTCTGCTCTGCTCTCATGAGTGGTTCTCTCCAGGTTACATCCCACTTAAAGTGGAGGGTTTGCATTTCTCCACAGCACCTTCAGCATTTATTCTTTGTGGTTTTTTACTGATGGTTATTCTGACTGGTGTGAGCTGATACGTCTTTGTGGCTGAATTTGCATGTGTCTCATGATCCATTAAAACTGAGCTTTAAGGCAGGTCCTTTTCATTTTTCAGGCTGTGAGTACCGCTTAGTTCTTCAAAGTGTTTTCTTAAAGTATGTATGTCATAATTTTAAAATTTTTTGGCCATTACCTCCCTGAAGACATTTTGCGGTGACCATTAGCACAGGCTTAAACCTGCGTTTGCAGGTAACGGCCAGAGGGTGGCGGTCTTTCTACGTTCCCCATGCTGGTACTAGGGCAACAGGCCTTCCGGCCAGTGGTGTTCCTCGGTTATAAATTAGAGTGGAATGTGCCTGAAGAAACCCACAAATGCTGATGTCTCCTTACTTATGTTTGTCTTTTAAATTTACCTTATATTTATTATTGGAGCAATATTACATTGTGTACATGGAACAGTTCTTCTTGGTGCGTTCCTCTGTTGATGGACATTTTCATTGCTTCCAAATGTTGGCTATGGTCAATATGGCTGGAGTGCAGGGTTGCCAGCCTGTGACGTTTTGATTCTCATTTTCTCAGGGGATAGGCCCAGCAGTGGGTATGACTGATTGACGGGTAGCTCAGTGTTTACCTTTTCAAGGCACTTCCATTGTGTTTTCATTAGTGGCTCTTACCACGTCCCCCTTAGGGCCGAGTGTACGCATTCCTCCACAGTCCCTTCAGCATTTATTTTTTGAAACATTTTTGCTGATGGCCATTCTGACTGCTGTGAGCTGATAGGGTTTTGTAATTTGGGTTTGCATGTCTTTAAAAATTCCTAAAATATATCATTTTCCCACACCTTTTCTTTCCTCTTTAAAGGAAAAGCTGTGAGTACCACATAGCTCTTGAAATTGTCTTCTTGGAAGGTTACCCTCTTTTCAAATTTTTGCTCCATTTTTGATCCCAGGATTTATTTGGAGGGCAGGTGTCATTTACAGAATTGCAAGTTGGTGAATATTTAGTGACCTTTAGCAGTGGGTTGAAAGCTGCTGTTGTGGGAAATGGCCACAAGGAGGCAGCATTTCTCCATTCCCAAATCTGAGTACTAGGGCAGCAGAGCCTTTCTGGAAGTCGTGTTCCTAGGTTGTAAATTAGAATGGAATGTGCCAGGAGAAACCCCCATAAGTTTAGGTCTCATTACTTCTTGTTTTTGTTAATTTTTTTAATCGGGGTAAGGACTAGAATATTGTTTGTCCTAGGGGTACACAATCTGGTTCATTTGTACATTATATATGTCTACTCTACAGATCCTCTTCCCATGTAAAATATTACAGAGTGTTCTGTAGACCTCCCTTGCTATATGGTCGGTCGTTTTGAAATATGTATATAATATGTATTTGGATATGTATAGTAACACTAATCTCATTTATCCATTCCCCCCACCTTTCCTTTTAGATGAGCATAGTTGGTTTTCTAAGTCTGTGAGTGTCTTTCTCTGTGGAAATATGTTCATTTGTGTCAGTGATTAGATAACGCCTCTAAGGGATATCATAGGATATAGGTCTTTTGCTTTCCGACTTACCTCATGTTTTGTGATTATCTCCAGGCTCATCTCTGGTGCCTCAAAGAGCAGTGTTTCATTGTTTTCCATGGCTAATATTCCATTGTGTACATGGACTCCTTCTTCTTTATCCATTCACCTGTTGATGGACATTTTGGTTGCTTCCCATCTTGGCTATTTTGAATAAGGCTGCAGTGCAGCCTTTGCAGCCTGTGTCTTTTCGATCCTGGTCTTCTCAGGTGAGAGGCCCAGTGGTGTGCCTGTTGCATTGAGTGGTACCTCAATTTTCACTTTTCAACGCAGTTCCTTTTGGTACTCCTTACTGGCTGTTAACCACTTTACATCTCACCAGCACCTAGAGGTTACACAGTTCTCTACAACCCCGTCAGCATTTATTGTTGGTAGACTTTTTGCTGACGGTCAGTCGACAGGTGTGAGTTGAAACCTTTTGGTTGATTAGATTGCATGAGTCTAATCATTCCTGAGGTTCAGCTTTTACCCATTTTCCTGTTTTTTTGTTTAAAGAGAGTGAGGAATACTTACCTCTGCATACTATCTTCTTGAAACATTCGCCTGTTTTGAATTTCTTTTGTCCATTCCCCACCTGAGCACAATTTTTGACGGCAGGTGTCCTTTACAGCCCTGAGCCCTTGTGAATTTTAAGTGACCAGTAGCTGTGGGTTTAAAGCTGCTCTTGCGGGAAACGGCCACAAGGGGGCAGCATTTCTCCTTTACCAAATCTGGTCACTAGGGCAACAGAGCCTTAATGGAAGTCGTGTTCTAGGTTGTAAGTTACAATGGAATGTGCCGGGAAAAAGCCCTTTAAGTGTATGTGTCATTCCTTCTTGTTTGTATTTTTAACAAAATTTTTATTCTTTATCACAGCAAATTCGATTACAATGGTTTGTTTGGTCTAGGTGTGCAAGACGTGGTTCCTTCACACATATACATATATCTATTCTTCTTTGGAATCTTTTCCCGTGTAGGTTATGACACAATGTTGAGTAGTCTTCTCTTGGTATTCTGTAGGTCTTTGGTGATTATATATTTCACGTGTGTTTGTATATCTCTGTTCACCTCAATATGGTAATGTACCCAATCCTCACACCTTTCCATTTGGTGAACCTTAAGTTTTTGTACTGAATCTGTGATTGCCTTTCTCTGTGGAAGTATCTTCGTTTGTATCAATTTTTAGGTAACACCTCTTTGTGGTATGATAGGATATGTGTCTTTCGTTTTCTCACTTACTCCAAGTTGCGTGATTACTTCTAGAGTCATCTATGGTGCTGCAAATGGCATTGTTTCATTTTATCGCTAGCTCATATTCCATCTGTACATGTAGCACTTCTTCTTTGTCCACCCATCTGTCGGTGGACTTTTTGGTGACTTCCATATCTTGGCTATGGTAATACTGTGCAATGCAGATTTGCCTGCCTCTTTCTTTCCAATTCTGTGTTCTTAGGTTATAGGTCCAGGAATAAGCCTCTGGATCGTACAGTAGCTCAATGTTTACCTTTTAACGGCACCTCCGCTCTGCTCTCATGAGTGGCTCTCTCCAGGTTACATCCCACTTAAAGTGGAGGGTTTGCATTTCTCCACAGCACCTTCAGCATTTATTCTTTGTGGTTTTTTACTGATGGTTATTCTGACTGGTGTGAGCTGATACGTCTTTGTGGCTGAATTTGCATGTGTCTCATGATCCATTAAAACTGAGCTTTAAGGCAGGTCCTTTTCATTTTTCAGGCTGTGAGTACCGCTTAGTTCTTCAAAGTGTTTTCTTAAAGTATGTATGTCATAATTTTAAAATTTTTTGGCCATTACCTCCCTGAAGACATTTTGCGGTGACCATTAGCACAGGTTTAAACCTGCGTTTGCAGGTAACGGCCAGAGGGTGGCGGTCTTTCTACGTTCCCCATGCTGGTACTAGGGCAACAGGCCTTCCGGCCAGTGGTGTTCCTCGGTTATAAATTAGAGTGGAATGTGCCTGAAGAAACCCACAAATGCTGATGTCTCCTTACTTATGTTTGTCTTTTAAATTTACCTTATATTTATTATTGGAGCAATATTACATTGTGTACATGGAAGAGTTCTTCTTGGTGCGTTCCTCTGTTGATGGACATTTTCATTGCTTCCAAATGTTGGCTATGGTCAATATGGCTGGAGTGCAGGATTGCCAGCCTGTGACGTTTTGATTCTCATTTTCTCAGGGGATAGGCCCAGCAGTGGGTATGACTGATTGACGGGTAGCTCAGTGTTTACCTTTTCAAGGCACTTCCATTGTGTTTTCATTAGTGGCTCTTACCACGTCCCCCTTAGGGCCGAGTGTACGCATTCCTCCACAGTCCCTTCAGCATTTATTTTTTGAAACATTTTTGCTGATGGCCATTCTGACTGCTGTGAGCTGATAGGGTTTTGTAATTTGGGTTTGCATGTCTTTAAAAATTCCTAAAATATATCATTTTCCCACACCTTTTCTTTCCTCTTTAAAGGAAAAGCTGTGAGTACCACATAGCTCTTGAAATTGTCTTCTTGGAAGGTTACCCTCTTTTCAAATTTTTGCTCCATTTTTGATCCCAGGATTTATTTGGAGGGCAGGTGTCATTTACAGAATTGCAAGTTGGTGAATATTTAGTGACCTTTAGCAGTGGGTTGAAAGCTGCTGTTGTGGGAAATGGCCACAAGGAGGCAGCATTTCTCCATTCCCAAATCTGAGTACTAGGGCAGCAGAGCCTTTCTGGAAGTCGTGTTCCTAGGTTGTAAATTAGAATGGAATGTGCCAGGAGAAACCCCCATAAGTTTAGGTCTCATTACTTCTTGTTTTTGTTAATTTTTTTAATCGGGGTAAGGACTAGAATATTGTTTGTCCTAGGGGTACACAATCTGGTTCATTTGTACATTATATATGTCTACTCTACAGATCCTCTTCCCATGTAAAATATTACAGAGTGTTCTGTAGACCTCCCTTGCTATATGGTTGGTCGTTTTGAAATATGTATATAATATGTATTTGGATATGTATAGTAACACTAATCTCATTTATCCATTCCCCCCACCTTTCCTTTTAGATGAGCATAGTTGGTTTTCTAAGTCTGTGAGTGTCTTTCTCTGTGGAAATATGTTCATTTGTGTCAGTGATTAGATAACGCCTCTAAGGGATATCATAGGATATAGGTCTTTTGCTTTCCGACTTACCTCATGTTTTGTGATTATCTCCAGGCTCATCTCTGGTGCCTCAAAGAGCAGTGTTTCATTGTTTTCCATGGCTAATATTCCATTGTGTACATGGACTCCTTCTTCTTTATCCATTCACCTGTTGATGGACATTTTGGTTGCTTCCCATCTTGGCTATTTTGAATAAGGCTGCAGTGCAGCCTTTGCAGCCTGTGTCTTCTCGATCCTGGTCTTCTCAGGTGAGAGGCCCAGTGGTGTGCCTGCTGAATTGAATGGTACCTCAGTTTTTACTTTTCAACGGAGTTCCTTTCTGTACTCATTACTGGCTGTTAACCACTTTACATCTCACCAGCACCTAGAGGTTACACAGTTCTCTACAACCCCATCAGCATTTATTGTTGGTAGACTTTTTGCTGACGGTCAGTCGACAGGTGTGAGTTGAAACTTTTTGGTTGATTAGATTGCATGAGTCTAATAATTCCTGAGGTTGAGCTTTTACCCATTTTCCCCTAACCCTATTCTACACTTGACTGCTTCTGCCTCCAGTAGATTTCCTTAGCACTAGTGTTTTAAGGAACAAATTAAAAATAGAATCCTAATGTGATTTCTTTATAATGGGTGTGTTTCTAATCTTATCCTAGTCTCTAAACTCTTCTCCATGGCTGGACCCCAAATAATATTCCTTTACGTGCTAAGTGGTATCTAGAGAGTGGGATAGGTTTAATAAATAACCTAACTCTAACGTGTACCCTAACCTTAACCCCTACCCTAACCCTAACATATACCCTAGACCGAGCCCTAACCCTAAAACTAACCCTAACCCTAATCCATATCCTACGCCGTACCAGAACCCGTACCCTAAGCTGTAACCTAACCCTAACCCTAACCCTAAGCTACCCTTGACTGTTTCTGCCTCCAATAGATTTCCTAAGCACTAGTGTTTTAAGGAAAAGAAAAAGAAATAAAAGGAATACAAATTGGAAAAGAAGAAGTAAAACTGTCACTTTTTGCGGATAATATGATACTATACATAGAGAATCCTATAACTGCCACCAGAAAACTACTAGAGCTAATTAATGAATATGGTAACGTTGCAGGATACAAAATTAATGCACAGAAATCTCTTGTATTCCTAGACACTAATGATGAGAAATCTGAAAGAGAAATTATGGAAACACTCCCATTTCCCATTGCAACAAAAAGAATAAAATACCTAGGAATACACCTACCTAGGGAGACAAAAGACCTGTATGCAGAAAACTGTAAGACACTGATGAAAGAAATTACAGATGATACCAACAGATGGAGAGATATACCATGTTCCTGGATTGGAAGAAGCAACATTGTGAAAATGAGTATACTACCCAAAGCAATCTACAGATTCAATGCCATCCCTATCAAATTACCAATGGCATTTTTTACAGAGCTAGAACAAATCATCTTAAAATTTGTATGGAGACACAAAAGACCCCGAATAGCCTAAGCAGTCTTGAGGCAAAAAAATGGAGCTGGAGGAATCAGACTCCCTGACTTCAGACTATACTACAAAGCTACAGTAATCAAGACAATATGGTACTGGCACAAAAACAAGCATAGATCAATGGAACAAGATAGAAAGCCCAGAGATTAACCCACGCACCTATGGTCAACTAATCTATGACAAAGGAGGCAAAGATATACAATGGAGAAAAGACAGTCTCTTCAATAAGTGGTGCTGGGAAAACTGGACAGCTACATGTAAAAGAATGAAATTAGAATACTCCCTAACACCATACACAAAAATAAACTCAAAATGGATTAGAGACCTAAATATAAGACTGGACACTATAAAACTCTTAGAGGAAAACATAGGAAGAACACTCTTTGACATAAATCACAGCAAGATCTTTTTGGATCCACCTCCTAGAGTAATGGAAATAAAAACAAAAATAAACAAATGGGACCTAATGAAACTTCAAAGCTTTTGCACAGCAAACGAAACCATCAACAAGACGAAAAGACAACCCTCAGAATGGGAGAAAATATTTGCAAACGAATCAACGGACAAAGGATTAATCTCCAAAATATATAAACAGCTCATTCAGCTCAATATTAAAGAAACAAACACCCCAATCCAAAAATGGGCAGAAGACCTAAATAGACATTTCTCCAAAGAAGACATACAGATGGCCACGAAGCATATGAAAAGATGCTCAACATCACTAATTATTAGAGAAATGCAAATCAAAACTACAATGAGGTATCACCTCACTCCTGTTAGAATGGGCATCATCAGAAAATCTACAAACAACAAATGCTGGAGAGGGTGTGGAGAAAAGGGAACCCTCTTGCACTGTTGGTGGGAATGTAAATTGATACAGCCACTATGGAGAACAATATGGAGGTTCCTTAAAAAACTAAAAATAGAATTACCATATGACCCAGCAATCCCACTACTGGGCATACACCCAGAGAAAACCGTAATTCCAAAAGACACATGCACCCGAATGTTCATTGCAACACTATTTACAATAGCCAGGTCATGGAAGCAACCTAAATGCCCATCAACAGACGAATGGATAAAGAAGTTGTGGTACATATATACAAAGGAATATTACTCAGCCATAAAAAGGAACGAAATTGAGTCATTTGTTGAGAAGTGGATGGATCTAGAGACTGTCATACAGAGTGAAGTAAGTCAGAAAGAGAAAAACAAATATCGTATATTAATGCATGTATGTGGAACCTAGAAAAATGGTATAGATGAGCCGGTTTGCAGGGCAGAAGTTGAGACACAGATGTAGAGAATGGACATATGCACAGCAAGGGGGGAAAACTGCGGTGGGGTGGGGATGGTGGTGTGCTGAATTGGGCGATTGGGATTGACATGTATACACTGATGTGTATAAAATTGATGCCTCATAAGAACCTGCAGTATAAAAAAACAAACAAACAAAACAACTAATACTAAACTTTCATTGGGTTATTTGTATGGAAATATGTTAATATAAATGTTTCAGACAAAACATGAAATTTCTAAAAATCTTTTATTTGTATTTGTATGGAAATATGTATGGAAATATGTTAATATAAATGTTTCAGACATTACATGAAATTTCTAAAAATTTTATATGTTCTGGTATAATGTTATAAGTAATAATCCTAGTTATTACTTTAAAATGTATATCTCAAAAATAACTAATTTTCTTGTCAACTGCATTATTATGAACTTTCATCAAATCTTTAACAGTGGTCATTTTTAAGTCTTTTGTCATTTACAGACAGTTCTGGGTGTACTCTGATGCTTTTGCAAATATGTTCCTACAAAAGTCTTTCATCTTCAAGAAATTCATGGAAAAGTCTCTGACAAGTACAGGTTTCTGGTAACTGACTGTACTGCTGAACTGAATGAATAAGCATTTTCAGAACGCTAATGAAAAACTGATGAACTCATAAAAGTGCTAACAAAAGATCAAGATGAAAAAAAAAATTAATTACATGGGACTGAGTGAACTGATGAGGATGAGTATAATTTTTGTGACTTTCTGTCTGAATTATAAAAAATCCCACAAGGACTCAGAGGCAAAGAATACAGAAATCAATTTTCACTGCAAAGTAAAGGAGCTGTTACAGTGGAGGATTACTGGTCTGAATGTCAATATTATGACATAGTATGACTGTGTTTCATGTCGGTATTTGCAAACATTGTTGCTTTTGTTGTGGTCATCCATGAACAATGCTTGGTGTCAGTCTATTTATCTCTTGTAAAAATAAAATACAGTGTGTGTGTGTGTGAAAAAAAAAGAGAATCCTAATGTGATTTCTTTATAATGGGTTTGTTCCTTATCTTATCCTAGTGTCTAAACTCTTCTCCATGGCTGGATCCCAAATAATATTCCTTTACGTGCTAAATGGAATCTAGAGATTGGGATAGGTTTAATAAATAACCTAACCCTAACACGTACCCCAAACCTAACCCGTACCCTAACCCTAAAACTAACCCTAACCCTAACCCTAACCCATACCCTACGCCGTACCCGAACCCGTACCAGAAACCTTACAATAAGCAGTACCCTAACCCTAACCCTAACCCTAACCCTAGTCTACCCTTTACTGCTTCTGCTTCCCATAGATTTCCTAAGCACTAGTGTTTTAAGGAAAAGGATAAAAAGAGAATCCTAATGTGATATCTGTATAATGGGTGTGTTCCTGATATTATCTTAGTGCCTAAACTCTTCTCCATGGCTGGACCCCAAATAATATTCCTTTACGTGCTAAGTGGTATCTTGAGAGAGGGATAGGGTTAATAAATAACCTAACTCAAACATGTACCCTAATCCTATCCCCTACCCTAACCCTAACACGTGCCCTAATCTTAACCCGTACCCTAAACCGAGCCCTAACCCTAAAACTAACCCTAACCCTAAGCCTAAACCATACCCTACACCGTACCCGAACACGTACCCTAAGCCGTACCCTAACACTAACCCTAACCCTAACCCTAACCCTAAGCTATCCTGGACTGCTTCTGCCTCCAATACATTTCCTAAACACGAGTGTTTAAGGAACAGATTAAAAAGAGAATCCCAATGTGATTTCTTTATAATGGGTGTGTTCCTTATCTTATCCTAGTGTCTAAACTCTTCTCCATGGCTGGACCCAAAATAATATTCCTTTATGTGCTAAGTGGTATCTAGAGAGTGGGATAGGTTTAATAAATAACCTAACCTTTACGCGTACCCTAACCCTAACCCTAACCCATACTCTACGCCGTACCCGAAACCGTACCCTAAGCCGTACCGTAACCGTAACCCTATACCTAAGCTACCCTTGACTGCTTCTGACACCAATAGAGTCCTAAGCACTAGTGTTTTAAGGAACACGTTAAAAAGAGGATCCTAATGTGATTTCTTTATACTGGGTGTGTTCCTTATCTCATCCTAATGTCTAAACTCTTCTACATGGCTGAACGCCAAATAATATTCTTTATGTGCTAAGTGGTATCTAGAGAGTGGGATAGGTTTAATAAATACCCTAACCCTAACACGTACCCTAACCCTATCCCTTACCGTTACTCTAACACGTACCCTAATCCTAACCTGTACCATAAACCGAGCCCTAACCCTAAAATTAACCCGAACCCTAACCCTAAACCATACCCTACGACGTACCCGAACCCGTAACCGAACAAGAACCATAAGCCGTACCCTAAGCCTAACCCTAACCCTAAGGTACCCTTGACTGCTTCTGCCTCCAATAGATTTCCTAAGCACTAGTGTTTTAAGGAACAGGTTAAAAAGAGAATCCTAATGTGATTTCTTTATAATGGGTGTGTTCCTTATTTTATCCTAGTGTCTAAACTCTTCTCCTTGGCTGCACCCAAATAATATTCCTTTACATGCTAAGTGGTATCTAGAGAGTGCGATAGGTTTAATAAATACCCTAACCCTAACGTGTACCCTAATCCTATCCCCTACCATAACCCAAACACGTACCCTAATCCTAACACGTACCCTAAACCAAGCCCTAACCCTAAAACCAACCCTAATCCTAACCACAACACAAAACCCAAGCCATACCCGAACCCGTACCCTAAGCCGTACCCTAACCCTAACGCTAACCCTAAGCTACCCTTGACTGCTTCTACCTCCATTAGATTTCCTAAGCACTAGTGTTTTAAGGAACAGGTTATAAAGAGAATCCTAATGTCATTTCTTTATAATAGGTGTGTTCCTTATGTTATCATAGTGTGTAAACTATTCTCCATGGCTAGACCCCAAATAATATTCCTTTACGTGCTACGTGGTATCTAGAGATTGGGATAAGTTTAATAAATACCCTAACCCTAACGCATACCCTAACCCTACCCCTACCCTAACCCTAACACGTACGCCAATCCTAACCCGTAATTTAAACCGATCCCTAACCCTAAAACTAACCCTAACTCTAAACCTAAACCATACCCTACGCCTTACCCGAACCCGAACCCGAAACCTTACCATAAGCAGTACCTTAACCCTAACCCTAAGCTACCCTTGACTGCTTCTGCTTCCAATAGATTTCCTAAGCACTAGTGTTTTAAGGAACAGGTTAAAAAGAAAATCCTAATGTGACGTCTTTATAATGGCTGTGTTCCTGATGTTATCCTAGTGCCTAAACTCTTCTCCAAGGCTGGATTCCAAATAATATTCCTTTACGTTCTAAGTGGTATCTAGAGAGTGGAATATGTTTAATAAATACCCTAATCCTAACGAGTACCCTAACCCTAACCAATATCCTAACCCTAACACGTAAACTAATCTTAACCCGTACCCTAAACCATGCCCTAACCCTAAAACTAACCCTAACCCTAACCCATACCCTACGCCGTACGCGAATCCGTACCCGAATCCGTACCCTAAGCCGTACACTAACACTAACCCTAACACTAACCATAACCCGAAGCTACCCTTGACTCCTTCTGCCTCCAATAGATTTCCTAAGCACTAGTGTTTTAAGGAACAGGTTAAAAAGAGAATCCTAATGTGATTTCTTTATAATGGGTGTGTTCCTTATCTTATCCTAATGTCTAAACTCTTCTACATGGCTAAACCCCAAATAATATTCTTTACGTGCTAAGTGGTATCTAGAGAGTGGGATAGGTTTAATAAATACCCTAACCCTAACGCGTACCCTAACCCTATCCCCCACCATTACCCTAACACGTAAACTAATCCTAACCTGTACCCTAAACCGAGCCCTAACCCTAAAACTAACCCTAAAACTAACCCTAAACCATACCCTACGCCGTAACCGAACCCGTAACCGAACCCGTACCATAAGCCGTACACTAACCCTAACCCTAACCCTAAGGTACCCTTGAATGCTTCTGCCTCCAATAGATTTCCTTAGCACTAGTGTTTTAAGGAACAGATTAAAAAGAGAATCCTAATGTGATTTCTTTATAATGTGTGCGTTAATTATCCTATCCTAGTGTCTAAACTCTTTTCCATGGCTGGATTCCAAATAATACTCTTTTACGTTCTAAGTGGTATCTAGAGAGTGGGATAGGTTTAATAATACCCTAAACCTAATGCGTACCCTAACCCTAACCCCTACCCTAACACGTACACTAATCCTAATCCGTACCCTAAACCGAGCCCTAACCCTAAAACTAACCCTAAACCTAACCCTAACCTATACTCGAACCCATACTCGAATCCGTACCCTAAGCCGTACCCTAACACTAACCCTAACCCTAACACTAACCCGAAGGTACCCTTGACTGCTTCTGCCTCCAATAGATTTCCTAAACACTAGTGTTTTAAGGAACAGATTAAAAAGAGAATCCCAATGTGATTTCTTTATTATGGGTGAGTTCCTTATCTTATCCTAATGTCTACACTCTTCTCCATGACTGGACCCAAAATAATATTCCTTTATGTGCTAAGTGGTATCTAGAGAGTGGGATAGGTTTAATAAATAACCTAACCTTAACGCGTACCCTAACGCTATCCCCTAACCTAACCCTAAAACGTACCCTAATCCAAACACGTACCCTAAACAGAGCCCTAACCCTAAAACTAACCCTAATCCTAACCCTAACACAAAACCTAAGCCATACCCGAACCCGTACCTTAAGCCATACCCTAACCCTAACGCTAACTCTAAGCTACCCTTGACTGCTTCTACCTCCATTAGATTTACTAAGCACTAGTGTTTTAAGGTACAGGTTAAAAAGAGAATCCTAGTGTCATTTCTTTATAATAGGTGTGTTCCTTATGTTACCCTAGTGTGTAAACTATTCACCATGGCTGGACCCCAAATAATATTCCTTTACATGCTAATTGGTATCTAGAGATTGGGATAGGTTTAATAAATACCCTAACCCTACCTCATACCCTAACCCTAACCCCTACACTAACCCTAACATGTACCCCAATCCTAAACCGTAACCTAAACCGAACCCTAACCCTAAAACTAACCCTAACCCATACCCTACGCCATTCCCGAACCCGTATCCGAAACTTTACCATAAGCAGTACCCTAACCCTAACCCTAACTTAAGCTACCCTTGACTGCTTCTGCTTCCAATAGATTTCCTAAGCACTAGTGTTTTAAGGAACAGGTTAAAAAGAGAATCCTAATGTGATTTCTTTATAATGGGTTTGTTCCTGATATTATCGTAGTGCCTAAACCCTTCTCCAAGGCTGGATTCCAAATAATATTCCTTTACGTTATAAGTGGTATACAGAGAGTGGGATACGTTTAATAAATACCCTTATGCTAACGTGTACACTAACCCTAACCCCTACCCTAACACTAACACGTCCACTAATCTTAACCCGTATGCTAAACCGAGCCCTAACCCTAAAACTAACGTAACCCTAACCCATACTCTACGCCATACCGGAACCCATAACCGAATCCTTAACCTAAGCCGTACCCTAACACTAACCCTAACACTAACCCTAACCCGAAGCTACCCTTGAGCCCTTCTGCCTCCAATAGATTTCCTAAGCACTAGTGTTTTAAGGAACATGTTAAAAAGAGAAACCTAATGTGATTTCTTTATAATGGGTGTGTTCCATATCTTATCCTAGTGTCTAAACTCTTCTCCATGGGGGAATCACAAATAATATTCCTTTACATGCTAAGTGGTATCTAGAGGGTGGGACAGGTTTAATAAATACCCTAACCTTAACTCGTACACAACCCTATCCCTTACCGTTACCCTAACACGTACCCTAATCCTAACCTGTACCCTAAACCGAGCCCTAACCCTAAAACTAACCCTAAACCTAACCCTAAACCATACCCTACGACGTACCCGAACCCATAACCGAACCCGAACCATAAGCCGTACCCTGACCCTAACCCTAACACTAAGGTACTCTTGACTGCATCTGCCTCCAATAGATTTCCTAAGCACTAGAGTTTTAAGGAACAGGGTAAAAAGAGAATCCTAATGTGATTCCTTTATAACGGGTGTCTTCCTTATCTTATCCTAGTGTCTAAACCCTTCTCCATGGCTGCACCCAAATAATATTCCTTTACATGCTAAGTGGTATCTAGAGAGAGGGATACGGTTAATATATAACCAAACCCTAATGTGTACCCTAATCCTATCCCCTACCCTAACTCTAACACGTACCCTAATCTTAACCCGTACCCTAAACCGAGCCCTAACCCTAAAACTATCCCTAACCCTAACCCTAAACCATACCCTTTGACGTACCCGAACCCTTACCCTAAGCCGTACCCTAACACTAACCGTAAGACTAAGCTAGCCTTGACAGCTTCTACCTCCAATAGATTTCCTAAACACTAGTGTTTTAAGGAACAGATTAAAAGGAGAATCCTAATATGATTTCTTTATAATGGGTGTGTTCCTTATCTTATCCTAGTGTCTAAACTCTTCTCCATGGCTGGACGCAAATTAATATTCCTTTATGTGCTAAGTGGTATCTAGAGGGTGGGATAGGTTTAATAAATAAACTAACCTTAACGTGTACCCTATCCCTAACTCTAACCCGTACTCTACGCCGTACCCGAACCCGTACCCTAAGCCGTACCCTAACCCTAACCCTATCCCTAAGCTACCCTTGACTGCTTCTGCCTCCAATAGATTTCCTAAGCACTAGTGTTTTAAGGAACAGGTTAAAAAGAGAATCGTAATATCATTTCTTTATAATGGGTGTGTTCCTTATCTTATCCTAATGTCTAAACACTTCTACATGGCTGTACCCCAAATAATATTCTTTACGTGCTAAATGGTATCTAGAGAGTGGGATAGGTTTAATAAATATCCTAACCCTAACGCGTAACCTAACGCTATCCCTTACCATTACCCTAACACGTACCCTAATCCTAACCTGTACCCTAAACAGGTCCCTAACCCTAAAACTAACCCTAACCCTAACCCTAACCCATACCCTACGCCATACCCGAACCCGTACCCAAAACTTTACCATAAGCAGTACCCTAACCCTAACCCTAAGCTACCCTTGACTGCTTCTGCTTCCAATAGATTTCCTAAGCACTAGTGCTTTAAGAAACAGGTTAAAAAGAGCATCCTAATGTGATTTCTTTATAATGGGTTTGTTCCTGATATTATCCTAGTGCCTAAACTCTTCTCCAAGGCTGGATTCCAAATCATATTCCTTTACGTTATAAGTGGTATACAGAGAGTGGGATACGTTTAATAAATAACCTTATCCTAACGTGTACACTAACCCTAACCCGTACCCTAACACTAACACGTACACTAATCTTAACCCGTACCCTAAACCGAGCCCTAACCCTAAAACTAACGTAACCCTAAACCATACCATACGCCATAACCGAACCCATACCCGAATCCGTACCCTAAGCCGTACCCTAACACTAACCCTAACCCGTAGCTACCCTTGAGTCCTTCTGCCTCCAATAGATTTCCCAAGCACTAGTGTTTTAAGGAACATGTTAAAAAGAGAATACTAATGTGCTTTCTTTATAATGGGTGTGTTCCATATCTTATCCTAGTGTCTAAACTCTTCTCCATGTGGGAACCACAAATAATATTCCTTTACATGCTAAGTGGTATCTAGAGAGTGGGATAGGTTTAATAAATACCCTAACCCTAACTCGTACCCAAACCTATCCCTTACCGTTACTCTAACACGTACCCTAATCCTAACCTGTACCCTAAACCGAGACCTAACCCTAAAACTAACCCTAAACCTGACCCTAAACCATACCCTATGACGTACCCGAACCCATAACTGAACCCGAACCATAAGCCGTACCCTGACCCTAACCCTAATCCGAAGCTACCCTTGAGTCCTTCTGCCTCCAGTAGATTTCCTAAGCACTAGTGTTTTAAGGAACAGGTTAAAAAGAGAATCCTAATGTGATTTCTTTATAATGGGTGTGTTCCATATGTTATCCTAGTGTCTAAACTCCTCTCCATGTGGGAACCACAAATAATATTCCTTTACATGCTAAGTGGAATCTAGAGAGAGGGATAGGGTTAATAAATAACCTAACTCTAACGTGTACCCTAATCCTATCCCCTACCCTAACTCTAACACGTACCCTAATCTTAACCCGTACCCTAAACCGAGCCCTAACCCTAAAACTAACTCTAACCCTAAGACTAAACCATACCCTACGCCGTACCCCAACCCGTACCCTAAGCCATACCCTAACACTAACCCTAACCCTAACCCTAACCCTAAGCTATCCTTGACTGCTTCTGCCACCAATACATTTCCTAAACACTAGTGTTTTAAGGAACAGATTAAAAAGAGAATCCCAATATGATTTCTTTATAATGGGTGTGTTCCTTATTTTATCCTAGCGTCTAAACTCTTCTCCATGGCTGGACCCAAAATAATATTCCTTTATGTGCTAAGTGTTATCTAGAGAGTGGGATAGGTTTAATAAATAACCTAACCTTAACGCATACCCTATCCCTAACCATAACCCTAACCCATAATCTACGCCGTATCCGAACCTGTACCCTAAGCCATACCCTAACCCTAACCCGATCCCTAAGCTACCCTTGACTGCTTCTCCCTCCAATAGATTTCCTAAGCACTAGTGTTTTAAGGAACAGGTTAAAAAGAGAATCCTAATGTGATTTGTTTTTAATGGGTGTTTTCCTTATCTTATCCTAATGTCTAAACTCTTCTACATGGCTGGACCCCAAATAATATTCTTTACGTGCTAAGTGGTATCTATAGAGTGGGATAGGTTTAATAAATAACATAACCCTAATGCGTACCCTAACCCTATCCTTTACCATTACCCTAACACGTACCCTAATCCTAACCTGTACCCTAAACCGATCCCAAACCCTAAAATTAACCCTAAACCTAACCCTAAACCATACCTTATGACGTACCCAAACCCGTAACCGAACCCAAACCATAAGCCGTACCCTAACCCTACCCCTAACCCTAAGGTACCCTTGACTGCTTCTCCCTCCAATAGATTTCCTAAGCACTAGTGTTTTAAGGAACAGGTTAAAAAGAGAATCCTAATGTGATTTCTTTATAATTGGTGTGTTCCTTATCTTATCCTAGTGTCTAAACTCTTCTCCATGGCTGGACCCCAAATAATATTCCTTTACATGCTAAGTGGTATCTAGAGAGTCGGATATGTTTAATAAATACCCTAACCCTAACGTGTACCGTAATCCTATCCCCTACCCTTACCCTAACACGTACACTAATCATAACCCGTACCCTAAACTGAGCCCTAACCCTAAAACTAACCCTAAACCTAACCCTAAACCATACCCTATGCCGTACCCGAACCCGTACCCTAAGCCGTACCCTAACACTAACCCTAACCCTAACCCTAACCCTAAGCTACCCTTGACTGTTTCTGCCTCCAATAGATTTCCTAAACACTAGTGTTTTAAGAAACAGATTAAAAAGAGAATCCCAATGTGATTTCTTTATTATGGGTGTGTTCCTTATCTTATCCTAGTGTCTAAACTCTTCTCCATGGCTGGACACAAAATAATATTCCTTTATGTGCTAAGTGGTATCTAGAGAGTGGGATAAGTTTAATAACTAACCTAACCTAAACGCATACCCTAACCCTATCCCCTACCCTAACCCTAACACATAACCTAATCCTAACCTGTACCCTAAACCGAGCCCTAACACTAAAACTAACCCTAATCCTAACCCTAACACAAAACCTAAGCCATACCCGAACCCGTAACCTAAGCCGTACCCTAAGCCGTACCCTAACCCTAACAATAACCCTAATCTACCCTTGACTGCTTCTACCTCCATTAGATTTCATAAGCACTAGTGGTTTAAGGAACAGGTTAAAAAGAGAATCCTAATGTCATTTCTTTATAATAGGTGTGTTCCTTATGTTATCCTAGTCTGTAAACTATTCTCCATGGCTGGACCACAAATAATATTCCTTTACGTGCTAAGTGGTATATAGATATTGGGATAGGTTTAATAAATACCCTAACCCTAATGCATACCCTAACCCTAACCCCTACCGTAACCCTAACTCTACCCCAATACTAACCCGTACCCTAAACCGATCCCTAACCCTAAAACTAACCCTAACCCTAACCCATACCCTACGCCGTACCCGAACCCGTACCCGAAACTTTACCATAAGCAGTACCCTAACCCTATCCCTTACCCTAAGGGACCTTTCACTGCTTCTGCCTCCAATAGATTTCCTAAGCACTAGTGTTTTAAGGAACAGTTTAAAAAGAGAATCCTAATGCGATTTCCTTATAATGGCTGTGTTCCTTATCCTATCCTAGTATCTAAACTCTTTTCCAAGGCTGGATTCCAAATAATACTTGGTACGTTCTAAGTGGTATCTAGAGAGTGGGATAGGTTTAATAAATACACTAAACGTAACGCGTACCCTAAACCTAACCCCTACCCTAACCCTAAAACCTACACTAATCCTAATCCGTACCCTAAACCGAGCCCTAACCCTAAAACTAACCCTAACCCTAACCCATACTCGAACCCGTACCCGAATCCGAACCCTAAGCCGTACCCTAACACTAACCCTAACCCTAACACTAACCCGAAGCTACCCTTCACTGCTTATGCCTCAAATAGATTTCCTAAGCACTAGTGTTTTAAGGAACAGGTTAAAAAGAATCCTAATGTGATTACTTTATAATGGGTGTGTTCCTTATCTTTTCCTACTGTCTAAACTCTTCTCCATGGCTGGACCCCAAATAATATTCCTTTACGTGCTAAGTGTTATCTAGAGTGTGGGATAGGTTTAATAAATAAACTAAATCTAATGTGTACCCTATCCATAGCCACTACACTAACCCTAACAGGTACCCTAATACTAAGCCGTACCCTAAACCGAGCCCTAACAATAAAACTAACTCTAACCCATACCCTATGCCGTACCCGAATCCGTACCCTAAGCCATACCCTAACACTAACCCTAACCCTAACCCTAAGCTATCCTTGACTGCTTCTGCCTCCAATAGATTTCCTAAACACTAGTGTTTTAAGGAACAGATTAAAAAGAGAATCCCAATGTGATTTCTTTATTACGGGTCTGTACATTATCTTCTCCTAGTGTCTAAACTCTTCTCCATGGCTGGACCCAAAATAATATTCCTTTATGTGCTAAGTGGTATCTAGACAGTGGGATAGGTTTAATAAATAACCTAACCTTAATGCGTACCCTAACCCTATCCACTACCCTAAGCCTAACACGTACCCTAATCCTAACCTGTACCCTAAACCGAGCCCTAACCCTAAAAGTAACCCTAATCCTAACCCTAAAACAAAACCTAAGCCATACCCGAAACCGTACCCTAAGACGTACCCTAACCCTAACGCTAACCCTAAGCTACCCTTGACTGCTTCTACCTCCATTAGATTTCCTAAGCACTAGTGTTTTAAGGAACAGGTTAAAAAGAGAATCCTAATGTCACTTCCTTATTATAAGTGTGTTCCTTATGTTATCCTAGTGTGTAAACTATTCTCCATGGCTGGATCCCAAATAATATTGCTTTACGTGCTAAGTGGTATCTAGAGATTGGGATAGGTTTAATAAATACCCTAACCCTAACGCGAACCCTAACCCTAACCCCTACACTAACCCGAACACGTACACCTATCCTAACCCGTACCCTAACCGATCCCTAACCCTAAAACTAACCCTAACCCAAACCCTAAACCATACCCTATGCCGTACCCGAAACCGTACCCGAAACCTTACCATAAGCAGTACCCTAACCTTAATCCTAACCCTAACCCTAAGCTACCCTTGACTGTTTCTGTATCCAAAAGATTTCCTAAGCATTAGTGTTTTAAGGAAGAGGTTTAAAAGAGAATCCTAATGTGATTTCTTTATAATGGGTGTGTTCCTTATCTTTTCCTACTGTCTAAACTCTTCTCCATGGCTGGACCCCAAATAATATTCCTTTACGTCCTAAGTGTTATCTAGGGTGTGGGATAGGTTTAATAAATACCCTAAACCTAATGCGTACCCTAAGCCTAACCCCTACCCTAACCGTAACACGTACCCTAATCCTAACCCGTACCCTAAACTGACCCCTAACCCTAAAACTAACCCTAACCCTAAACCTAACCCTTACCCTACGCCGTACCCGAACCCGTACCCGATCCCGTACCATAAGCAGTACCCTAACCCTAACCCTAACCCTAAGCTACCCTTGACTGCTTCTGCTTCCCATAGATATCCTAAGCACTAGTGTTTTAAGGAACAGGTTAAAAAGAGAATCCGAATGTGATTTCTGTATAATGGGTGTGTTCCTGATATTATCCTAGTGCCTAAACTCTTCTCCAAGGCTGGATTCCAAATAATATTCCTTTACGTTATAACTGGTATCTAGAGAGTTGGATACGTTTAATAAATACCCTAATTCTACAGCGTACCCTAACCCTAACCCCTACCCTAACACTATCACGTACACTAACCTTAAGCCGTACCCTAAACCAAGCCCTAACCCTAAAACTAACCCTAACCCTAACCCATACCCTACGCCGTACCCGAACCCATACCCGAATCTGTACCCTAACACTAACCCTAACACTAACCCTAACCCGAAGCTACCCTTGACTCCTTCTGCCTCCAATAGTTTTCCTAAGCACTAGTATATTAAGGAACAGGTTAAAAAGAGAATCCTAATGTGATTTCGTTATAATGGGTGTGTTCCTTATCTTATCCTAGTGTCTAAACTCTTCTCCATAAGGGAACCACAAATAATATTCCTTTACATGCTAAGTGTTATCTAGAGAGTGGGATAGTTTTAATAAATACTCTAACCCTACTGCGTACCTTAACCCTAACCCCTACCCTAAACCTAACACGTAACCTAATCCTAACCTGTACCCTAAACCGAGCTCCAACCCTAAAACAAACCCTAACCCTAACCCTAAACCATACCCTACGACGTACCCGAACCAGTACCCGAACCCTTACCATAAGCAGTACCCTAACCCTAACCCTAACCCTAAGGTACCCTTGACTGCTTCTGCCTCCAATAGATTTCCTAAACACTAGAGTTTTAAGAACAGGTTAAAAAGATAATCGTAATGTGATTCCTTTATAACGGGTGTGTTCCTTATCTTATCCTAGTGTCTAAACACTTCTCCATGGCTGGAACCCAAATAATATTCCTTTACGTGCTAAGTGGTATCTAGAGAGTGGGATAGGTTTAATAAGTACCCTAACCCTAACGCGTACCCTAACCCTAACGCGTACCCTAACCCTAAAACGTAACCTATCCTAACCTGTTCCGAAAACCGAGCCCTAACTCTAAAACTAACCCTAAACCTAACCCTAACCCATACTCTACGCCGAAGCCGAACCCGTAACCTAAGCTGTACCCTAACCCTAACTTTAACCTAAGCTACCCTTGACTGCTTCTGCCTCCAATAGATTTCCTAAACACTAGTGTTTTAAGGAACAGATTAAAAAGAGAATCCCAAAGTGATTTCTTTATTATGGGTGTGTTCCTTATCTTATCCTAGTGTCTAAACTCTTCTCCATGGCTGGACCCCAAATAATATTCCTTTAAGTGCTAAGTGGTATCTAGAGAGAGGGATAGGGTTAATAAATAACCTAACCCTAACGTGTACCATAATCCTATCCCCTACCCTAACCCTAACACGTACCCTAATCTTAACTGGTACCCTAAACCGAGCCCTAACCGCAAAACTAACCCTAACACTAAACCTAAACCATACCCTACGCCGTACGCGAACCCATACCCTAAGCCATACCCTAACACTAATCCTAACCCTAACTCTAACCCTAAGCTATCCTTGACTGCTTCTGACTCCAATAGATTTCCTAAACACTAGTGTTTTAAGGAACAGATTAAAAAGAGAATCCCAATGTGATTTCTTTATTATGGGTGTGTTCCTTATCTTATCCTAGTGACTAAACTAATCTCCATGGCCTGACCGAAAATAATATTCCTTTATGTGCTAAGTGGTATCTAGAGAGTGGGATAGGTTTAATAAATTCCCTAACCCTAACGTGTACCCTAACCCTATCCCCTACCATTACCCTAAAACGTACCCTCATCCTAACCTTTACCCTAAACCGAGCCCTAAACCTAAAACTAACCCGAAAACTAACCCTAACCCATACTCGAACCCGTACCCGAATCCGTACCCTAAGCCGTACCCTAACACTAACCCTAACCCTAACACTAACCCGAAGTTACCCTTGACTGCTTATGCCTCACATAGATTTCCTAAGCCCTAGTGTTTTAAGGAACAGGTTTAAAAGAGAATCCTAATGTGATTTCTTTATAATGGGTGTGTTCCTTATCTTTTCCTACTGTCTAAACACTTCTCCATGGCTGGACCCCAAATAATATTCCTTTATGTGCTAAGTGTTATCTAGAGTGTGGGATAGGTTTAATAAATTCACTAAACCTAATGCGTACCCTAACCATAACCCGTACCCTAAACCGTGCCCTAACCATAAAACTAACTCTAACACTAACTCTAACACATACCCTATGCCGTACCCGAATCCGTACACTAAGCCGTACCCTAACCATAACCCTAACCCTAACCCTAAGCTAGCCTTGACTGCTTCTGCCTCCAATAGATTTCCTAAGCACAAGTGTTTTAAGAAACAGGTTAAAAAGAGAATCCTAATGTGATTCCTTTAAAATGGGTGTGTTCCTTATCTTATCCTAGTGTCTAAACTCTTCTCCATGGCTGGACCCCAAATAATATTCCTTTACATGGTAAGTGGTATCTAGAGAGTGGGATAGGTTTAATAAATACCCTAACCCTAACGCGTACCCTAACCCTAACGCGTACCCTAACCCTAAAACGTAACCTAATCCTAACCTGTTCCGAAAACCGAGCCCTAACTCTAAAACTAACCCTAACCCTAACCATAACACATACTCTACGCCGTAGCCGAACCCGTACCCTAAGCCGTACCCGAACCCTAACCCTAACCTTAAACCTAAGCTACCCTTGACTGCTTCTGCCTCCAATAGATTTCCTAAACACTTGTGTTTTAAGGAACAGATTAAAAAGAGAATCCCAAAGTGATTTCTTTATTATGGGTGTGTTCCTTATCTTATCCTAGTGTCTAAACTCTTCTCCATGGCTGGACCCCAAATAATATTCCTTTAAGTGCTAAGTGGTATCTAGAGAGAGGAATAGGGTTAATAAATAACCTAACCCTAACGTGTACCATAATCCTATCCCCTACCCTAACCCTAACACGTACCCTAATCTTAACCCGTACCCTAAACCGAGCCCTAACCCCAAAACCAACCGTAACACTAAGCCTAAACCACACCCTATGCCGTACGCGAACCCATACTCTAAGCCGTACCCTAATACTAACCTTTACCCTAACTCTAACCCTAAGCTAACCTTGACTGCTTCTGCCTCCAATAGATTTCCTAAACACTAGTGTTTTAAGGAACAGATTAAAAAGAGAATCCCAATGTGATTTCTTTATAATGGGTATGTTCCTTATCTTATCCTAGTGACTAAACTGATCTCCATGGCCTGACCGAAAATAATATTCCTTTATGTGCTAAGTGGAATCTAGAGAGTGGGACAGGTTTAATAAATACCCTAACCCTAACGCGTACCCTAACCCTATCCCCTACCATTACCGTAAAACGTACCCTAATCCTAACCTTTACACTAAACCGAGCCCTAACCTTAAAACTAACCCGAAAACTAACCCTAACCCATACTCAAACCCGTACCCGAATCCGTACCCTAAGCCGTACCCTAACCCTAACCCTAACCCTAACCCTAAGCTACCCTTTACTTCTTCTGCATCCAATAGATTTCCTAAGCATTAGTGTTTTAAGGAACAGGTTAAAAAGAGAATCGTAATGTGATTTCTTTATAATGGGTGTGTTCCTTATCTTTTCCTACTGTCTAAACTCTTCTCCATGGCTGGACCCCAAATAATATTCCTTTACGTCCTAAGTGTTATCTAGAGTGTGGGATAGGTTTAATAAATACCCTAAACCTAATGCGTACCCTAACCCTAAACCCTACCCTAACCCTAACACGTACCCTAATCCTAATCCGTAACCTAAACTGAGCCCTAACCCTACAACTAACTCTAACCCTAACCCTATCACATGCCCTATGCCGTACCCAAATCCGTACCCTAAGCCGTACCCTAACCCTAACCCTAACCCCAACCCTAAGCTAGCCTTGACTGCTTCTGCCTCCAATAGATTTCCTAAGCACTAGTGTTTTAAGGAACAGGTTAAAAGGAGAATCCTAATGTGATTTCTTTATAATAGGTGTGTTCCTTATGTTATCCTAGTGTGTAAACTATTCTCCATGGGTGGACCCCAAATAATATTCCTTTACGTGCTAAGTGGTATCTAGAGAGTGGGATAGATTTAATAAATACCCTAACCCTAACGCGTACCCTAACCCTAACACCTACACTAACCCTAACACGTACCCCAATACTAACCTGTACCCTAAACCGATCCCTAACCCTAAAACTAACCCTAACGCTAATCCTAACCCATACCCTAGGCCGTATCCGAACCTGTACCCGAAACCTAACCATAAGCAGTACCCTATCCCTAACCCTAAACATAACCCTAACCTACCCTTGACTGCTTCTGCATCCAATCGATTTCCTAAGCACTAGTGTTTTAAGGAACAGGTTAAAAAGAGAATCCCAATGTGATTTCTTTATTATGGGTGTGTTCCTTATCTTATACTAGTGTCTAAACTCTTCTCCATTGCTGGACCCAAAATAATATTCCTTTATGTGCTAAGTGGTTTCTAGAGAGTGGGATAGGTGTAATAAATAACCTAACCTTAACACGTACCCTAACCCTAACACCTACCCTTACACTAACACGTACACTAATCTTAAACCGTACCCTAAACCGAACCCTAACACTAAAACTAATGTAACCCTAACCCATACCTTACGCTGTACCCGAACCCATACCCGAATCCGTACCCTGAGTCGTACCCTAACACTAACGCTAACCCAAATCTACCCTTGACTCCTTCTGACTCCAATAGATTTCCTAAGCACTAGTGTTTTAAGGAACAGGTTAAAAAGAGAATCCTAATGTGATTTCTTTATAATGGGTGTGTTCCTTATCTTATCCTAGTGTGTAAACTCTTCTCCATGGGGGAACCACAAATAATATTCCTTTACATACTAAGTGGTATCTAGAGAGTGGGACAGGTTTAATAAGTACCCTAACCCTAACGCATACATTAACCCTAACCCCTACCCTAACCCTAACACTTAACGTAATCCTAACCTGTACCCTAAACCTAGACCTAACCCTAAAACTAAAGCTAACCCTAACCCTAAACCATACCTACGACGTATCCGAACCTGTACCATATTCGTACCCTAACCCTAACCCTAAGGTACCCTTGACTGCTTCTGCCTCCAATTGATTTCCTAAACACTAGTGATTTAAGGAACAGGTTAAAAAGATAATCGTAATGTGATTCCTATATAACGGGTGTGTTACGTAACTTATCCTAGTGTCTAAACTCTTCTCCATGGCTGGACCCCAAATAATATTCCTTTACGTGCTAAGTGCTATGTAGAGAGTGGGATAGGTTTAATAAACACCCTAACCCTAACACGTACACTAATCCCAACTCCTACCCTAACCCTAGCAGGTAACCTAATCCTAACCCGTTCCCAAAACCGAGCCCTAACTCTAAAATAACCCTAACACTAACCCTAACCCATACTCTACGCCGTAACCGAACACGTACCCTAAGCCGTACCCTAACCCTAACCCTAACCCTAAGCTACCCTTGACTGCTTCTGCCTCCAATAGATTTCCTAAGAACTAGTGTTTTAAGGAACAGGTTAAAAAGAGAATCCTAATGTGATTTCTTTATAATGGGTGTGTACCTTATCTTATCCTAATGTTTAAACACTCCTACATGGCTGGATCCCAAATAATATTCTTTACGTGCTAAGTGGTATCTAGAGAGTGGGATAGGTTTAATAAATACCCTAACCCTAACGCGTACCCTAACCCTATCCATTACCGTTACCCTAACCCGTACCCTAATCCTAACCTGTACCCTAAACCGAGCCCTAACCCTAAAACTAACCCTAAACCTAACCCTAAACCATACCCTACGACGTACCCAAACCCGTAACCGAACCCGAACCATAAGCCGTACCCTAACCCTAACCCTAACCCTAAGGTACCCTTGACTGCTTCTGCCTCCAATAGATTTCCTAAGCACTAGTGTTTTAAGGAACAGGTTAAAAATAGAATCCTAATGTGATTTCTTTATAATGGGTGTGTTCCTATCTAATCCTAGTGTCTAAACTCTTCTCCATGGCTGGACCCAAATAATATTCCTTTACATGCTAAGTGGTATCTAGAGAGTGGGATAGGTTTAATAAATACCCTAAATCTAACACGTACCTTAACCCTAACGCCTACCCTAACCGTAACACGTACCCCAATCCTAACCCGTACCCTAAACCGATCCCTAACCCTAAAACTAATCTTAATCCTAACCCTAACCCATACCCTACGCCGTATCTGAACCCATACCCAAACCCGTACCATAAGCAGTACCCTAACCCTAACTCTAACCGTAAGCTACCCTTGACTGCTTCTGCTTCCAGTAGATTTCCTAAGCACTAGTGTTTTAAGGAACAGGTTAAAAAGAGAATCCTAATGTGATTTCTTTATAATGGGTGTGTTCCTTATCTTATCCTAGTGTCTAAACTCTTTTCCATGGCTGGATTCCAAATAATATTCTTTTACGTTCTAAGTGGTATCTAGAGAGTGGGATAGGTTTAATAAATACCCTAACCCTAACGCGTACCCAAATCCTAACCCCTACCCTAACCCTAACACCTACACTAATCGTAACCTGTACCCTAAACCGAGCCCTAACCCTAAAACTAAACGTAACCCTAACCCATACCCGAACCCGTACCCGAAACCGTACCATAAGCCGTACCCTAACCCTAACCCTAACCCTAAGGTACCCTTGACTGCTTCTGCCTCCAATAGATTTCCTAAACACTAGAGTTTTAAGAACAGGTTAAAGAGATAATCGTAATGTGATTCCTTTATAACGGGTGTGTTCCTTATCTTATCCTAGTGTCTAAACTCTTCTCCATGGCTGGACCCCAAATAATATTCCTTTACGTGCTAAGTGGTATCTAGAGAGTGGGATAGGTTTAATAAATACCCTAACCCTAACGCGTACCCTAACCCTAAAACGTAACCTAATCCTAACCCGTTCCAAAAACCGAGCCCTAAATCTAAAACTAACCCTAACCCTAACCCTAACCCATACTCTATGCGGTAGCCGAACCCGTACCCTAACCCTAACCCTAACTCTAACCTTAAACCTAAGCTACCCTTGACTGCTTCTGCCTCCAAAAGATTTCCTAAGCACTAGTGTTTTAAGGAACAGGTTAAAAAGAGAATCCTAATGTGATTTCTTTGTAATGGGTGTGTTCCTTATCTTATCCTAATGTCTAAACTCTTCTACATGGCTAGACCCCAAATAATATTCTTTATGTGCTAAGTGGTATCTAGAGAGTGGGATAGGTTTAATAAATACCCTAACCCTAACACGTACCCTAACCCTATCCCCTACCATTACCCTAACACGTACCCTAATCCTAACCTGTAACCTAAACCGAGCCCTAACCCTATAACTAACCCTAAACCATACCCTACGCCGTACCCGAACCTGTAACCGAACCCGTACCATAAGCCGTACACTAACCCTAACCCTAACCCTAAGGTACCCTTGAATGCTTCGGCCTCCAATAAATTTCCTAAGCACTAATGTTTTAAGGAACAGACTAAACAGAGAATCCTAATGTGATTTCTTTATAATGGATGTGTTCCTTATCCTATCCTAGTGTCTAAACTCTTTTCCATGGCTGGATTCCAAATAATACTCTTTTACCTTCTAAGTGGTATCTAGACAGTGGGATACGTTTAATAAATACCCTAAACCTAACACGTACCCTAACCCTAACCCGTACCCTAACCCTAACAAGTAAACTAATCTTAACCCGTACCTTAAACCGAGCCCTAACCCTAACCCTAACCCATACCCTACGCCGTACCCGAACCCGTACCTGAATCCGTACCCTAAGCCGTACCCTAACACTAACCCTAACACTAACCCTAACCCGAAGCTCCCCTTGACTCTTTCTGCCTCCAATAGATTTCCTAAGCACTAGTGTTTTAAGTAACAGGTTAAAAAGTGAATCCTAATGTGATTTCTTTATAATGGGTGTGTTCCTTATCTTATCCTAGTGTCTAAACTCTTCTCCATGGCTGGACCCCAAATAATATTCCTTTACGTCCTAAGTGTTATCTAGGGTGTGGGATAGGTTTAATAAATACCCTAAACCTAATGCACACCCTAAGACTAACCCCTACCCTAACCCTAACACGTACCCTAATCCTAACCTGTACCCTAAACTGAGCCCTAAACCTACAACTAACTCTAACCCAACCCTAACCCATGCCCTATGCCGTACCCGAATCCATACCTTAAGCCGTACCCTAACACTAACCCTAACACTAACCCTAACCCGAAGCTACCCTTGACTCCTTCTGCCTCCAATAGATTTCCTAAGCACTAGTGTTTTAAGGAACAGGTTAAAAAGAGAATCATAATGTGATTTCTTTATAATGGGTGTGTTCCTTATCTTATCCTAGTGTCTAAACTCTTCTCCATGGGGGAACCAGAAATAATATTCCTTTACATGCTAAGTGGTATCTAGAGAGTGGGATAGGTTTAATAAATAGCCTAACCCTAACGCGTACCCTAACCCTATCTCCTACCGTTACCCTAACACGTAGCCTAATCCTAACCTGTACCCTAAAACCGAGCCCTAACGGTAAAACTAACCCTAAACCTAACCCTAAACCATAACCTACGACATACCCACACCCGACCCGAACCCGTACCATGAGCCGTACCCTATACCTAACCCTAACCCTAAGGTACCCTTGACTGCTTCTGCCTCCAATACATTTCCTAAGCACTAGTGTTGTAAGGAACAGGTTAAAAAGTTAATCGTAATGTGATTTCTTTATAACGGGTGTGTTCCTTATCTTAACCTAGAGTCTAAACTCTTCTCCATGGCTGGACCCCAAATAATATTCCTTTACGTGCTAAGTGGTATCTAGAGAGTGGGATAGTTTTAATAAATAACCTAACCCTAACGCGTACCCAAATCCTAACCCCTACCTTAACCCTAACACCTACACTAATCCTAACCTGTACCCTAAACCGAGCCCTAACCCTAAAACTAAACATAACCCTAAACCATGTCCGAACCCGTACCCGAATCCGTACCCTAAGCCGTACCCTAACACTAACCCTAACCCTAACTGTAACCCGAAGCTACCCTGGACTGATTATTCCTCAAAAAGATTTCGTAACCACTATTGTTTTAAGGAACACGTTAAAAAGATAATCGTAATGTGATTTCTTTATATCGGGTGTGTTCCTTATCTTATCCTAGTGTCTAAACTCTTCTCCATGGCTGGACACCAAATAATATTCCTTTACGTGCTAAGTGATATCTACAGTGTGGTATAGGTTTAATAAATACCCTAACCCTAACGTGTACCCTAATCCTATCCCCTACCTTAACCCTAACACGTACCCCAATCCTAACCCGTACACTAAACCAAGCCCTAACCCTAAAACTAACCCTAACCCTAACCCTAAACCATACCCTATGCCATACTCTAACCCGTGCCCGAACCCGTACCCTAAGCCATACCCTAACACTAACCCTAACCCTAACCCTAAGCTATCCTTGACTGCTTCTGCCTCCAATAGATTTCCTAAACACTAGTGTTTTAAGGAACAGATTAAAAAGAGAATCCCAATGTGATTTCTTTATTACGGGTGTGTACATTATCTTATCCTAGTGTCTAAACTCTTCTCCATGGCTGGACCCAAAATAATATTCCTTTATGTGCTAAGTGGTATCTAGACAGTGGCATAGGTTTAATAAATAACCTAACCTTAAAGTGTACCCTAACCCTATCCACTACCCTAAGCCTAACACGTAGCCTAATCCTAACCCGTACCCAAAACCGAGCCCTAACCCTAAAACTAACCCTAATCCTAACCCTAACACAAAACCTAAGCCATACCCGAACCCGTACCCTAACCCTAACGCTAACCCTAAGCTACCCTTGGCTGCTTCTACCTCCATTAGATTTCCTAAGCACTAGTGTTTTAAGGAACAGGTTAAAAAGAGAATCCTAATGTCACTTCCTTATTATAAGTGTGTTCCTTATGTTATCCTAGTGTGTAAACTATTCTCCATGGCTGGACCCCAATTAATATTCCTTTACGTGCTAAGTGGTATCTAGAGATTGGGATAGGTTTAATAAATACCCTAACCCTAATGCGTACCCTAACCCTAACCCCTACCCTAACCCTAACACGTACACCTATCCTAACCCGTACCCTAAACTGATCCCTAACCCTAACCCTAACCCTAAACCATACCCTATGCCGTACCCGAACCCGTACCGGAAACCTTACCATAAGCAGTACCCTAACCCTAATCCTAACCCTAACCCTAAGCTACCCTTGACTGCTTCTGCATCCAATAGATTTCCTAAGCATTAGTGTTTTAAGGAAGAGGTTTAAAAGAGAATCCTATTGTGATTTCTTTATAATGGGTGTGTTCCTTATCTTTTCCTACTGTCTAAACTCTTCTCCATGGCTGGACCCCAAATAATATTCCTTTACGTCCTAAGTGTTATCTAGGGTGTGGGATAGGTTTAAAAAATACCCTAAACCTAATGCGCACCCTAAGACTAACCCCTACCCTAACCCTAACACGTACCCTAATCCTAACCCGTACCCTAAACTGAGCCCTAAACCTACAACTAACTCTAACCCAACCCTAACCCATGCCCTATGCCGTACCCGAATCCATACCCTAAGCCGTACCCTAACCCTAACCCTAACCCTAACCCTAAGCTACCCTTGACTGCTTCTGCCTCCAATAGATTTCCTAAACACTAGTGTTTTAAGGAACAGATTAAAAAGCGAATCCCAATGTGATTTCTTTATTATGGGTGTGTTCCTTATCTTATACTAGTGTCTCAACTCTTCTCCATGGCTGGACCCAAAATAATATTCCTTTATGTGCTAAGTGGTATCTAGAGAGTGGGATAAGTTTAATAACTAACCTAACCTAAACGCGTACCCTAACCCTATCCCCTACCCTAACCCTAACACGTAACCTAATCCTAACCTGTACCCTAAACCGAGCCCTAACCCTAAAACTAACCCTAATCCTAACCCTAACACAAAACCTAAGCCATACCCGAACCCGTACCCTAAGCCGTACCCTAACCCTAACAATAACCCTAATCTACCCTTGACTGCTTCTACCTCCATTAGATTTCGTAAGCACTAGTGTTTTAAGGAACAGGTTAAAAAGATAATCCTAATGTCATTTCTTTATAATAGGTGTGTTCCTTATGTTATCCTAGTCTGTAAACTATTCTCCATGGCTGGACCCCAAATAATATTCCTTTACATGCTAAGTGGTATATAGAGATTGGGATAGGTTTAATAAATACCCTAACCCTAATGCATACCCTAACCCTAACCCCTACCGTAACCCTAACACGTACCCCAGTACTTACCCGTACCCTAAACCGATCCCTAACCCTAAAACTAAACCTAACCCTAACCCATACCCTACGCCGTACCCGAACCCGTACCCGAAACTTTACCATAAGCAGTACCCTAACCCTATCCCTTACCCTAAGGTACCCTTGACTGCTTCTGCCTCCAATAGATTTCCTAAGCACTAGTGTTTTAAGGAACAGGTTAAAAAGAATTCTAATGTGATTACTTTATAATGGGTGTGTTCCTTATCTTTTCCTACTGTCTAAACACTTCTCCATTGCTGGACCCAAAATAATATTCCTTTATGTGCTAAGTGGTATCTAGAGAGTGGGACAGGTTTAATAAATAACCTAACCTTAACGCGTACCCTAACCCTAACCCTAACCCATACTCTACGCCGTACCCGAACCCGTACCCGAAACTTTACCATAAGCAGTACCCTAACCCTATCCCTAACCCTAAGGTACCCTTCACTGCTTCTGCCTCCAATAGATTTCCTAAGCACTAGTGTTTTATGGAACAGGTTAAAAAGATAATCGTAATGTGATTCCTTTATAACGGGTGTGTTCCTTATCTTATACTAGTGTCTAAACTCCTCTCCATGGCTGGACCCGAAATAATATTCCTTTACCTGCTAAGTGGTATCTAGAGAGTGGGATAGGTTTAATAAATACCCTAACCCTAACACGTACCTTAATCCTAACCCCTACCCTAACCCTAACACGTAACCTAATCCTAACCCGTACCAAAAAACCGAGCTCTAACTCTAAAACTAACCGTAAACCTAACACTAACCTATACTGCACGACGTACCCAAAACCGTACCCTAAATAGTACCCTAGCCCTAACCCTAACCCTAAGCTACCCTTGACTGCTTCTGACTCCAATAGATTTCCTAAGCACTAGTGTTTTAAGGAACAGGTTAAAAAGAGAATCCAAATGTGATTTCTTTATAATGGGTGTGTTCCTTCTGTTATCCTAATGTCTAAAGTCTTATACATGGCTGGACCCCAAATAATATTCCTTTACGTGCTAAGTGGTATCTAGAGAGTGGGATAGGTTTAATAAATAGCCTAACCCTAACGCGTACCCTAACCCTATCTCCTACCGTTACCCTAACACGTAGCCTAATCCTAACCTGTACCCTAAAACCGAGCCCTAACGGTAAAACTAACCCTAAACCTAACCCTAAACCATAACCTACGACATACCCACACCCGACCCGAACCCGTACCATGAGCCGTACCCTATACCTAACCCTAACCCTAAGGTACCCTTGACTGCTTCTGCCTCCAATACATTTCCTAAGCACTAGTGTTGTAAGGAACAGGTTAAAAAGTTAATCGTAATGTGATTTCTTTATAACGGGTGTGTTCCTTATCTTAACCTAGAGTCTAAACTCTTCTCCATGGCTGGACCCCAAATAATATTCCTTTACGTGCTAAGTGGTATCTAGAGAGTGGGATAGGTTTAATAAATACCCTAACCCTAACGCGTACCTTAACCCTAACCCCTACCCTAATCCTAACACGTAACCTAATCCTAACCCGTACCCAAAACCGAGCCCTAACTGTAAAACTAACCCTAACCCTAACCCTAACCCATACTCTGCACCGTACCAGAACCCATACCCTAAGCCGTACACTATCCCTAACCCTAAACCTAAGCTACCCTTGATTGCTTCTGCCTCCAATAGATTTCCTAAGCACTAGTGTTTTTTTTTTGTTTTTTTTTTTTTACATATTTACTTTTTATTGAATTTGTTAATGTTACAGAGTTTTTGCACTGCCAAACCATGCCTGAGAATTCAAAGAAAGAAATGGTACAATGGACAGCCTCATCCACCCATCATACAGCATATTAAAACTTGATTCATGTGCATTTTGATAATTTCACAATCTTTTAAAAAGTTATAACAAGGGTTGGAATTTTTAAATCTCCTGCAGGTCTTCAGATTTCTATGCCATTAAGTAACATTTCCACATATTCATCTCATTCCTCAATAACATAACCCCCAACAAAGTTTTGCTGGAAAAAAATGCATACTTTTTAGGGGAAATATGTGGCTCAAGGTCCAAGAGGTTACTTGTTAAAAGATTTCTGGTTCTCAAATGAAGTCTTCAGATTAACCAAGAATCCTTTCTCACTCATCCAACCTCTCCTTGGCTGGCTCAGCTACTCACCCAAGTACACCAGAACGTAGGCATCCTGCCTGCCACTTCAAATAATGCCAACATTATTGCCCAGATATGGTTTGCATCTGACAGCAGATGACTCTGTAACACTCCTAGGAGTGCGATTCCTGCACTGACACTTATCAAGACTGAACTCCTAGAGGAAAATGCTCCCACATCAGGAGTTTTACTCACCCATTTGCTTCACTCTTGCCAGTAGCAAGTCTGCAACTCCTACATTTGGCAAAGGGATTTTATTATAGAGAAACCCAGACTCTGCATCAAGTGGTCACAAGCCACTTTGAAATATTTCTATTGAACCGAAGATACAAAACTAGGAAATTACCAGACTATCTCATTAGATGGAAAGACTTTTCAGTAATCCTGGGTAGCGTCCTGATGTCCTTTTCCAGGACTAAAAATTACTGGATAGTTTAAGCTGTAATCATTAAAAACAGAAGTGCTACATCACCTGTCTTTCGCCCCCGACTCTCCAAATGAACACCATAAAAAGACACACCAGGAGGTTGATGACAGAGCTAGGCTGGGACAATCACTGCGTCTAATACCTTAAACGTTTGGGCACAAGTGCATCTGGAATTCTTGTCAGAGATCATGCAAGATCCATGAAACTTCAGTGGGTTTTAGGTTGAGGTTCTGCTCTCACTGCTTTGAATTTATAAGGACACATCTGTGACTCCCTTGGCCTGAGCAGAAAATATACTCTTTCCACCAGTTTACTATACAACTTAGACCTGATTAGAGGAAGCTTTAGCAGCACCTGAAGTAGAGCCCCCTGCATCTACTGCCCTTTACATCAAAGGCCATCTGGTTCTGCTCTAGGGATTGGCAAATTCACGAGACGTTTCACAATTCCAATGCATATTTCAGGTTACTTAGCCAAGCAATATGCTCTGTCAAAGAACTATTCCAAGTCAAAGCAAAAAAAAGAAAGAAAAAAAAGAAAGAAAAAAAAAAGCTTTAATATGGAACACAGAAAAAGCACTACCCAAATAAAAAATTACTAAAAAAAATAAGATTATTCCCTCCCCACCCCTTTTCCCACTTGGTGACCCGAGTTTGGTTGAATTTAATTTGTGGTTACCTCAGAATACAACTCAAAGTTTAAATTATAAATCACAGCCCTACACAGATTATCTGAACACATCAGTTCTTTTGAGAGCGGCATGTTCCGGGAAGTCTAATACCCACTACAGAGTGTTCCTTATGAATGGGGCACAGGACAGGTTAATTAAGGTCACTTAAATCTTCATCTTTTACAGCAGATCAGAACCCAGATGGCTGACTTTCTGCAGAATTTCTGATAGGAATCCAGTAGAGCTGGTTTCAAGTTTCACATCGACACTTAAAAGCTGTAACCTTCTTATCCAGAAGTTGTGATCCACATGAAGTCCACAATGAATGCAGCAAATCTGAGGTAGTCAACCCTTACGAAGGCTCAGTATTTCCGGCTTTCTACATGCTTGGCAGTGGACTGCAGGGATGGGAACTGTGTATCACTGTAGATTTCTGGTGGTCCTTGGGGGACTTTCCTTGTTGTGGTCAACCTGGCCCCAGGAGGCCTATACACGCCACTAGTCATTGTCGGTTCTGGGGTTTCTGTAACAACTACTGGAGCAGGAGGTGCTTGTACCGAAGCTGTTTTATTCCAGGGACCTGAAGATTTTTCTACACCACCACCACCTCCTCCGCCTTCTTCCCAGTTATCACCTGGATCTTCTCTTTTTTCATTTTCATCTTCTTCCTTTTCACTTATTTGCATTGCTTGAACTCTTAGGCCGCTGTAATCAACCTCTTTTTGCTCAAATTCTTTCCACTCATCTTCATCCTTTGTCACAACCTTGGTGGCGGCCCCAGGGCCCGTGGCCCCCGCGCCCGCGGTCCCGCTGTCGCCCGGCCGGGTCCCCGCGCCCGCCCCACCGCCCGCCGCGCCCGCGGCTCCGCTGCTCCCGCCGGCGCCGCCCGCCGAGCCCGTGGCGCTCGCCGCCCGGTTGCTCCGCTCCTTCTTCTTCTTCTTGTCTCTCTTGGCGAAGAAGTTGTCCAGGCTCCGCTCCTCCATCTCAGCCATGGTCGCGGCCTCCTCGGCCCGGATGGGTGGGGCCGGCGGCGGGCGCTGCCCGCGGGGCTCCGAGCTCGGGGTCGAGGCCGGCTCGGCGCTCAAGCTCCCGGGCGCGGCGACGCCTCAGCCCCGCGGGGTCGCCGAGGCGTTTGCGTTGGGGCGAGCGGCTCCCCCCGCGTGCTGGCGAACGGTGGTACGGCCCTCCTTGGGGCTCGCGTGCCGCTGCCGCCGCCCCGCCCGCCCGGGCTGCAGCGACAGCGGTGCAGGATCCCGCCCGCTCCGCAGCCGGAGGGCAAAGGGAACGTGCGGGCCAGAGGTTCCAGTCAGCACTCGTGTTTTAAGGAACAGGTTAAAAAGAGAATCCTAATGTGATTTCTTTGTAATGGGTGTGTTCCTTGTCTTATCCTAATGTCTAAACTCTTCTACATGGCTAGACCCCAAATAATATTCTTTATGTGCTAAGTGGTATCTAGAGAGTGGGATAGGTTTAATAAATACCCTAAACCTAATGCGTACACTAACCCTAACCCCTACCCTAACCCTAACACCTACACTAATCCTAATTCGTACCCTAAACCGAGCCCTAACCCTAAAACTAACCCTAACCCTAACCCTAACCCTAACCCATACTCGAACCCGTTCCCGAATCCGTACCCTAAGCCGTACCCTAACACTAACCCTATCCCTAACACTAACCCAAAGCTACCCTTGACTGCTTATGCCTCAAATAGATTTCCTAAGCCCTAGTGTTTTAGGGAACAGGTAAAAAAGAGAATCCTAATGTGATTTCTTTATAATGGGTTTGTTCCTTATCTTTTGCTACTGTCTAAACACTTCTCCATGGCTGGAACCCAAATAATATTCCTTTACGTGCTAAGTGTTATCTAGAGTGTGGGATAGGTTTAATAAATACACTAAACCTAATGCGTACCCTAACCATAACCCCTACCCTAACCCTAACACATACCCTAATACTAAGCCGTACCCTAAACTGAGCCCTAACCCTAAAACTAACGCTAACCCTAACTCTAACCAATACCCTATGCCGTACCCGAATCCGTACCCTAAGCCGTACCCTAACCATATGCCTAACCCTAACCGTAAGCTAGCCTTGACTGCTGCTGCCTCCAATAGATTTCCTAAGCCCTAGTGTTTTAAGAAACAGGTTAAAAAGAGAATCCTAATGTGATTTCTTTATAATGGGTGTGTTCCTTATCTTATCCTAGTGTCTAAACTCTTCTCCATGGGGGAACCACAAATAATATTCCTTTACATGCTAAGTGGTATCGAGAGAGTGGGATACGTTTAATAAATACCCTAATCCTAAAGTGTACCCTAACCCTAAACCGTACCCTAACCCTAACAAGTACACTAATCTTAAACCGTATCCGAAACTGAGCCCTAACCCTAAAACTAACCCTAACACTAACCCATACCCTACGCCGTACCCGAACCAGTACCCGAATCCGTACCCTAAGCCGTAACCTAACACTAACCCTAACACTAACCCTAACCCGAAGCTACCCTTGACTCCTTCTGCCTCCAATAGGTTTCCTAAGCACTAGTGTTTTATGGAACAGGTTAAAAAGATAATCGTAATGTGATTCCTTTATAACGGGTGTGTTCCTTATCTTATACTAGTGTCTAAACTCCTCTCCATGGCTGGACCCGAAATAATATTCCTTTACGTGCTAAGTGGTATCTAGAGAGTGGGATAGGTTTAATAAATACCCTAACCCTAACGCGTACTTTAACCCTAACCCCTACCCTAACCCTAACACGTAACCTAATCCTAACCCGTACCAAAAAACCGAGCTCTAACTCTAAAACTAACCCTAAACCTAACACTAACCCATACGGCACGACGTACCCAAACCCGTACCCTAAATAGTACCCTAGCCCTAACCCTAACCCTAAGCTACCCTTGACTGCTTCTGACTCCAATAGATTTCCTAAGCACTAGTGTTTTAAGGAACAGGTTAAAAAGAGAATCCTAATGTGATTTCTTTATAATGGGTGTGTTCCTTCTGTTATCCTAATGTCTAAAGTCTTATACATGGCTGGACCCCAAATAATATTCCTTTACGTGCTAAGTGGTATCTAGAGAGTGGGATAGGTTTAATAAATAGCCTAACCCTAACGCGTACCCTAACCCTATCTCCTACCGTTACCCTAACACGTAGCCTAATCCTAACCTGTACCCTAAAACCGAGCCCTAACGGTAAAACTAACCCTAAACCTAACCCTAAACCATAACCTACGACATACCCACACCCGACCCGAACCCGTACCATGAGCCGTACCATATACCTAACCCTAACCCTAAGGTACCCTTGACTGCTTCTGCCTCCAATACATTTCCTAAGCACTAGTGTTGTAAGGAACAGGTTAAAAAGTTAATCGTAATGTGATTTCTTTATAACGGGTGTGTTCCTTATCTTAACCTAGAGTCTAAACTCTTCTCCATGGCTGGACCCCAAATAATATTCCTTTACGTGCTAAGTGGTATCTAGAGAGTGGGATAGGTTTAATAAATACCCTAACCCTAACGCGTACCTTAACCCTAACCCCTACCCTAATCCTAACACGTAACCTAATCCTAACCCGTACCCAAAACCGAGCCCTAACTGTAAAACTAACCCTAACCCTAACCCTAACCCATACTCTGCACCGTACCAGAACCCATACCCTAAGCCGTACACTATCCCTAACCCTAAACCTAAGCTACCCTTGATTGCTTCTGCCTCCAATAGATTTCCTAAGCACTAGTGTTTTAAGGAACAGGTTAAAAAGAGAATCCTAATGTGATTTCTTTGTAATGGGTGTGTTCCTTATCTTATCCTAATGTCTAAACTCTTCTACATGGCTAGACCCCAAATAATATTCTTTATGTGCTAAGTGGTATCTAGAGAGTGGGATAGGTTTAATAAATACCCTAAACCTAATGCGTACACTAACCCTAACCCCTACCCTAACCCTAACACCTACACTAATCCTAATTCGTACCCTAAACCGAGCCCTAACCCTAAAACTAACCCTAACCCTAACCCTAATGCTAACCCATACTCGAACCCGTTCCCGAATCCGTACCCTAAGCCGTACCCTAACACTAACCCTATCCCTAACACTAATCCAAAGCTACCCTTGACTGCTTATGCCTCAAATAGATTTCCTAAGCCCTAGTGTTTTAAGGAACAGGTAAAAAAGAGAATCCTAATGTGATTTCTTTATAATGGGTTTGTTCCTTATCTTTTGCTACTGTCTAAACACTTCTCCATGGCTGGAACCCAAATAATATTCCTTTACGTGCTAAGTGTTATCTAGAGTGTGGGATAGGTTTAATAAATACCCTAACCCTAACGCGTACCCAAATCCTAACCCCTACCTTAACCCTAACACCTACACTAATCCTAACCTGTACCCTAAACCGAGCCCTAACCCTAAAACTAAACATAACCCTAACCCATACCCGAACCCGTACCCGAATCCGTACCCTAAGCCGTACCCTAACACTAACCCTAACCCTAACTGTAACCCGAAGCTACCCTGGACTGATTATTCCTCAAAAAGATTTCGTAAGCACTATTGTTTTAAGGAACACGTTAAAAAGATAATCGTAATGTGATTTCCTTATATTGGGTGTGTTCCTTATCTTATCCTAGTGTCTAAACTCTTCTCCATGGCTGGACACCAAATAATATTCCTTTACGTGCTAAGTGATATCTACAGTGTGGGACAGGTTTAATAAATACCCTAACCCTAACGTGTACCCTAATCCTATCCCCTACCTTAACCCTAACACATACCCCAATCCTAACCCGTACTCTAAACCAAGCCCTAACCCTAAAACTAACCCTAGCCCTAACCCTAAACCATACCCTATGCCGTATTCTAACCCGTGCCCGAACCCGTACCCTAAGCCATACCCTAACACTAACCCTAACCCTAACCCTAAGCTATCCTTGACTGCTTCTGCTTCCAATAGATTTCCTAAACACTAGTGTTTTAAGGAACAGATTAAAAAGAGAATCCCAATGTGATTTCTTTATTACGGGTGTGTACATTATCTTATCCTAGTGTCTAAACTCTTCTCCATGGCTGGACCCAAATTAATATTCCTTTATGTGCTAAGTGGTATCTAGACAGTGGCATAGGTTTAATAAATAACCTAACCTTAAAGTGTACCCTAACCCTATCCACTACCCTAAGCCTAACACGTAGCCTAATCCTAACCCGTACCCTAAACCGAGCCCTAACCCTAAAACTAACCCTAATCCTAACCCTAAGACAAAACCTACGCCATACCCAAACCCGTACCCTAAGACGTACCCTAACCCTAATGCTAACCCTAAGCTACCCTTGACTGCTTCTACCTCCATTAGATTTCCTAAGCACTAGTGTTTTAAGGAACAGGTTAAAAAGAGAATCCTAATGTCACTTCCTTATTATAAGTGTGTTCCTTATGTTATCCTAGTGTGTAAACTATTCTCAATGGCTGGATCCCAATTAATATTCCTTTACTTGCTAAGTGGTATCTAGAGATTGGGATAGGTTTAATAAATACCCTAATCCTAACGCGTACCCTAACACTAACCCCTACCCTAACCCTAACAGGTACACCTATCCTAACCCGTACCCTAAACTGATCCCTAACCCTAAAACTAACCCTAACCCTAACCCTAAACCATACCCTATGCCGTACCCGAACCCGTACCCGAAACCTTACCATAAGCAGTACCCTAACCCTAATCCTAACCCTAACCCTAAGCTACCCTTGACTGCTTCTGCATCCAATAGATTTCCTAAGCCTTAGTGTTTTAAGGAAGAGGTTTAAAAGAGAATCCTATTGTGATTTCTTTATAATGGGTGTGTTCCTTATCTTTTCCTACTGTCTAAACTCTTCTCCATGGCTGGACCCCAAATAATATTCCTTTACGTCCTAAGTGTTATCTAGGGTGTGGGATAGGTTTAATAAATACCCTAAACCTAATGCGCACCCTAAGACTAACCCCTACCCTAACCCTAACACATACCCTAATCCTAACCCGTACCCTAAACTGAGCCCTAAACCTACAACTAACTCTAACCCAACCCTAACCCATGCCCTATGCCATACCCGAATCCATACCCTAAGCCGTACCCTAACCCTAACCCTAACCCTAACCCTAAGCTACCCTTGACTGCTTCTGCCTCCAATAGATTTCCTAAACACTAGTGTTTTAAGGAACAGATTAAAAAGAGAATCCCAATGTGATTTCTTTATTATGGGTGTGTTCCTTATCTTATACTAGTGTCTCAACTCTTCTCCATGGCTGGACCCAAAATAATATTCCTTTATGTGCTAAGTGGTATCAAGAGAGTGGGATAAGTTTAATAACTAACCTAACCTAAACGCGTACCCTAACCCTATCCCCTACCCTAACCCTAACACGTAACCTAATCCTAACCTGTACCCTAAACCGAGCCCTAACCCTAAAACTAACCCTAATCCTAACCCTAACACAAAACCTAAACCATACCCGAACCCGTACCCTAACCCTAACAATAACCCTAATCTACCCTTGACTGCTTCTACCTCCATTAGATTTCGTAAGCACTAGTGTTTTAAGGAACAGGTTAAAAAGATAATCCTAATGTCATTTCTTTATAATAGGTGTGTTCCTTATGTTATCCTAGTCTGTAAACTATTCTCTGTGGCTAGACCCCAAATAATATTCCTTTACATGCTAAGTGGTATATAGAGATTGGGATAGGTTTAATAAATACCCTAACCCTAATGCATACCCTAACCCTAACCCCTACCGTAACACTAACACGTACCCGAGTACTAACCCGTACCCTAAACCGATCCCTAACCCTAAAACTAAACCTAACCCTAACCTATACCCTACGCCGTACCCGAACCCGTACCCGAAACTTTACCATAAGCAGTACCCTAACCCTATCCCTTACCCTAAGGTATCCTTGACTGCTTCTGCCTCCAATAGATTTCCTAAGCACTAGTGTTTTAAGGAACAGGTTAAAAAGAATTCTAATGTGATTACTTTATAATGGGTGTGTTCCTTATCTTTTCCTACTGTCTAAACACTTCTCCATTGCTGGACCCAAAATAATATTCCTTTATGTGCTAAGTGGTATCTAGAGAGTGGGATAGGTTTAATAAATAACCTAACCTTAACGCGTACCCTAACCCTAACCCTAACCCATACTCTACGCCGTTATCGAACCCGTACCCGAAACTTTACCATAAGCAGTACCCTAACCCTATCCCTAACCCTAAGGTACCCTTCACTGCTTCTGCCTCCAATAGATTTCCTAAGCACTAGTGTTTTATGGAATAGGTTAAAAAGATAATCGTAATGTGATTTCTTTATAATGGGTGTGTTCCTTCTGTTATCCTAATGTCTAAAGTCTTATACATGGCTGGACCCCAAATAATATTCCTTTACGTGCTAAGTGGTATCTAGAGAGTGGGATAGGTTTAATAAATAGCCTAACCCTAACGCGTACCCTAACCCTATCTCCTACCGTTACCCTAACACGTAGCCTAATCCTAACCTGTACCCTAAAACCGAGCCCTAACGGTAAAACTAACCCTAAACCTAACCCTAAACCATAACCTACGACATACCCACACCCGACCTGAACCCGTACCATGAGCCGTACCCTATACCTAACCCTAACCCTAAGGTACCCTTGACTGCTTCTGCCTCCAATACATTTCCTAAGCACTAGTGTTGTAAGGAACAGGTTAAAAAGTTAATCGTAATGTGATTTCTTTATAACGGGTGTGTTCCTTATCTTAACCTAGAGTCTAAACTCTTCTCCATGGCTGGACCCCAAATAATATTCCTTTACGTGCTAAGTGGTATCTAGAGAGTGGGATAGGTTTAATAAATACCCTAACCCTAACGCGTACCTTAACCCTAACCCCTACCCTAATCCTAACACGTAACCTAATCCTAACCCGTACCCAAAACCGAGCCCTAACTGTAAAACTAACCCTAACCCTAACCCTAACCCATACTCTGCACCGTACCAGAACCCATACCCTAAGCCGTACACTATCCCTAACCCTAAACCTAAGCTACCCTTGATTGCTTCTGCCTCCAGTAGATTTCCTAAGCACTAGTGTTTTAAGGAACAGGTTAAAAAGAGAATCCTAATGTGATTTCTTTGTAATGGGTGTGTTCCTTATCTTATCCTAATGTCTAAACTCTTCTACATGGCTAGACCCCAAATAATATTCTTTATGTGCTAAGTGGTATCTAGAGAGTGGGATAGGTTTAATAAATACCCTAAACCTAATGCGTACACTAACCCTAACCCTAACACCTACACTAATCCTAATTCGTACCCTAAACCGAGCCCTAACCCTAAAACTAACCCTAACCCTAACCCTAACCCATACTCGAACTCGTTCCCGAATCCGTACCCTAAGCCGTACCCTAACACTAACCCTATCCCTAACACTAACCCGAAGCTACCCTTGACTGCTTATGCCTCAAATAGATTTCCTAAGCCCTAGTGTTTTAAGGAACAGGTAAAAAAGAGAATCCTAATGTGATTTCTTTATAATGGGTTTGTTCCTTATCTTTTGCTACTGTCTAAACACTTCTCCATGGCTGGAACCCAAATAATATTCCTTTACGTGCTAAGTGTTATGTAGAATGTGGGATAGGTTTAATAAATACACTAATCCTAATGCGTACCCTAACCATAACCCCTACCCTAACCCTAACACGTACCCTAATACTAAGCCGTACCCTAAACCGAGCCCTAACCCTAAAACTAACGCTAACCCTAACTCTAACCCGTACCCTATGCCGTACCCGAATCCGTACCCTAAGCCGTACCCTAACCATATGCCTAACCCTAACCGTAAGGTAGCCTTGACTGCTGCTGCCTCCAATAAATTTCCTAAGCACTAGTGTTTTAAGAAACAGGTTAAAAAGAGAATCCTAATGTGATTTCTTTATAATGGGTGTGTTCCTTATCTTATCCTAGTGTCTAAACTCTTCTCCATGGGGGAACCACAAATAATATTCCTTTACATGCTAAGTGGTATCGAGAGAGTGGTATACGTTTAATAAATACCCTAATCCTAAAGTGTACCCTAACCCTAAACCGTACCCTAACGCTAACAAGTACACTAATCTTAAACCGTATCCTAAACTGAGCCCTAACCCTAAAACTAACCCTAACACTAACCCATACCCTACGCCGTACCCGAACCATTACCCGAATCCGTACCCTAAGCCGTAACCTAACACTAACCCTAACACTAACCCTAACCCGAAGCTACCCTTGACTCCTTCTGCCTCCAATAGGTTTCCTAAGCACTAGTGTTTTATGGAACAGGTTAAAAAGATAATCGTAATGTGATTCCTTTATAATGGGTGTGTTCCTTATCTTATCCTAGTGTCTAAACTCTTTTCCATGGCTGGATTCCAAATAATATTCTTTTACGTTCTAAGTGGTATCTAGAGTGTGGGATAGGTTTAATAAATACCCTAACCCTAACGTGTACCCAAATCCTAACCCCTACCTTAAACCTAACACCTACACTAATCCTAACCTGTACCCTAAACCGAGCCCTAACCCTAAAACTAAACATAACCCTAACCCATACCCGAACCCGTACCCGAATCCGTAGCCTAAGCCGTACCCTAACACTAACACTAACCCTAACTGTAACCCGAAGCTACCCTGGACTGATTATTCCTCAAAAAGATTTCGTAAGCACTATTGTTTTAAGGAACACGTTAAAAAGATAATCGTAATGTGATTTCTTTATATCGGGTGTGTTCCTTATCTTATCCTAGTGTCTAAACTCTTCTCCATGGCTGGACACCAAATAATATTCCTTTACGTGCTAAGTGATATCTACAGTGTGGGATAGGTTTAATAAATACCCTAACCCTAACGTGTACCCTAATCCTATCCCCTACCTTAACCCTAACACGTACCCCAATCCTAACCCGTACTCTAAACCAAGCCCTAACCCTAAAACTAACCCTAACCCTAACCCTAAACCATACCCTATGCCGTACTCTAACCCGTGCCCGAACCCGTACCCTAAGCCATACCCTAACACTAACCCTAACCCTAACCCTAAGCTATCCTTGACTGCTTCTGCCTCCAATAGATTTCCTAAACACTAGTGTTTTAAGGAACAGATTAAAAAGAGAATCCCAATGTGATTTCTTTATTACGGGTGTGTACATTATCTTATCCTAGTGTCTAAACTCTTCTCCATGGCTGGACCCAAAATAATATTCCTTTATGTGCTAAGTGGTATCTAGACAGTGGCATAGGTTTAATAAATAACCTAACCTTAAAGTGTACCCTAACCCTATCCACTACCCTAAGCCTAACACGTAGCCTAATCCTAACCCGTACTCTAAACCGAGCCCTAACCCTAAAATTAACCCTAATCCTAACCCTAACACAAAACCTAAGCCATACCCGAACCCGTACCCTAAGACGTACCCTAACCCTAACGCTAACCCTAAGCTACCCTTCACTGCTTCTACCTCCATTAGATTTCCTAAGCACTAGTGTTTTAAGGAACAGGTTAAAAAGAGAATCCTAATGTCACTTCCTTATAATAAGTGTGTTCCTTATGTTATCCTAGTTTGTAAACTATTCTCCATGGCTGGATCCCAATTAATATTCCTTTACGTGCTAAGTGGTATCTAGAGATTGGGATAGGTTTAATAAATACCCTAACCCTAACGCGTACCCTAACCCTAACCCCTACCCTAACCCTAACACGTACACCGATCCTAACCCGTACCCTAAACTGATCCCTAACCCTAAAACTAACCCTAACCCTAACCCTAAACCATACCCTATGCCGTACCCGAACCCGTACCCGAAACCTTACCATAAGCAGTACCCTAACCCTAATCCTAACCCTAACCCTAAGCTACCCTTGACTGCTTCTGCATCCAATAGATTTCCTAAGCATTAGTGTTTTAAGGAAGAGGTTTAAAAGAGAATCCTATTGTGATTTCTTTATAATGGGTGTGTTCCTTATCTTTTCCTACTGTCTAAACTCTTCTCCATGGCTGGACCCAAATAATATTCCTTTACGTCCTAAGTGTTATCTAGGGTGTGGGATAGGTTTAATAAATACCCTAAACCTAATGCGCACCCTAAGACTAACCCCTACCCTAACCCTAACACGTACCCTAATCCTAACCCGTACCCTAAACTGAGCCCTAAACCTACAACTAACTCTAACCCAACCCTAAACCATGCCCTATGCCGTACCCGAATCCATACCCTAAGCCGTACCCTAACCCTAACCCTAACCCTAACCCTAAGCTACCCTTGACTGCTTCTGCCTCCAATAGATTTCCTAAACACTAGTGTTTTAAGGAACAGATTAAAAAGAGAATCCCAATGTGATTTCTTTATTATGGGTGTGTTCCTTATCTTATACTAGTGTCTCAACTCTTCTCCATGGCTGGACCCAAAATAATATTCCTTTATGTGCTAAGTGGTATCTAGAGAGTGGGATAAGTTTAATAACTAACCTAACCTAAACGCGTACCCTAACCCTATCCCCTACCCTAACCCTAACACGTAACCTAATCCTAACCTGTACCCTAAACCGAGCCCTAACCCTAAAACTAACCCTAATCCTAACCCTAACACAAAACCTAAGCCATACCCGAACCCGTACCCTAAGCCGTACCCTAACCCTAACAATAACCCTAATCTACCCTTGACTGCTTCTACCTCCATTAGATTTCGTAAGCACTAGTGTTTTAAGGAACAGGTTAAAAAGATAATCCTAATGTCATTTCTTTATAATAGGTGTGTTCCTTATGTTATCCTAGTCTGTAAACTATTCTCCATGGCTGGACCCCAAATAATATTCCTTTACATGCTAAGTGGTATATAGAGATTGGGAAAGGTTTAATAAATACCCTAACCCTAATGCATACCCTAACCCTAACCCCTACCGTAAACCTAACACGTACCCCAGTACTAACCCGTACCCTAAACCGATCCCTAACCCTAAAACTAAACCTAACCCTAACCCATACCCTACGCCGTACCCGAACCCGTACCCGAAACTTTACCATAAGCAGTACCCTAACCCTATCCCTTACCCTAAGGTACCCTTGACTGCTTCTGCCTCCAATAGATTTCCTAAGCACTAGTGTTTTAAGGAACAGGTTAAAAAGAATTCTAATGTGATTACTTTATAATGGGTGTGTTCCTTATCTTTTCCTACTGTCTAAACACTTCTCCATTGCTGGACCCAAAATAATATTCCTTTATGTGCTAAGTGGTATCTAGAGAGTGGGACAGGTTTAATAAATAACCTAACCTTAACGCGTACCCTAACCCTAACCCTAACCCATACTCTACGCCGTACCTGAACCCGTACCCGAAACTTTACCATAAGCAGTACCCTAACCCTATCCCTAACCCTAAGGTACCCTTCACTGCTTCTGCCTCCAATAGATTTCCTAAGCACTAGTGTTTTATGGAACAGGTTAAAAAGATAATCGTATTGTGATTCCTTTATAACGGGTGTGTTCCTTATCTTATACTAGTGTCTAAACTCCTCTCCATGGCTGGACCCGAAATAATATTCCTTTACGTGCTAAGTGGTATCTAGAGAGTGGGATAGGTTTAATAAATACCCTAACCCTAACGCGTACCTTAACCCTAACCCCTACCCTAACCCTAACACGTAACCTAGTCCTAACCCGTACCAAAAAACCGAGCTCTAACTCTAAAACTAACCCTAAACCTAACACTAACCCATACGGCACGATGTACCCAAACCCGTACCCTAAATAGTACCCTAGCCCTAACCCTAACCCTAAGCTACCCTTGACTGCTTCTGCCTCCAATACATTTCCTAAGCACTAGTGTTGTAAGGAACAGGTTAAAAAGTTAATCGTAATGTGATTTCTTTATAACGGGTGTGTTCCTTATCTTAACCTAGAGTCTAAACTCTTCTCCATGGCTGGACCCCAAATAATATTCCTTTACGTGCTAAGTGGTATCTAGAGAGTGGGATAGGTTTAATAAATACCCTAACCCTAACGCGTACCTTAACCCTAACCCCTACCCTAATCCTAACACGTAACCTAATCCTAACCCGTACCCAAAACCGAGCCCTAACTGTAAAACTAACCCTAACCCTAACCCTAACCCATACTCTGCACCGTACCAGAACCCATACCCTAAGCCGTACACTATCCCTAACCCTAAACCTAAGCTACCCTTGATTGCTTCTGCCTCCAATAGATTTCCTAAGCACTAGTGTTTTAAGGAACAGGTTAAAAAGAGAATCCTAATGTGATTTCTTTGTAATGGGTGTGTTCCTTATCTTATCCTAATGTCTAAACTCTTCTACATGGCTAGACCCCAAATAATATTCTTTATGTGCTAAGTGGTATCTAGAGAGTGGGATAGGTTTAATAAATACCCTAAACCTAATGCGTACACTAACCCTAACCCCTACCCTAACCCTAACACCTACACTAATCCTAATTCGTACCCTAAACCGAGCCCTAACCCTAAAACTAACCCTAACCCTAACCCTAACCCATACTCGAACTCGTTCCCGAATCCGTACCCTAAGCCGTACCCTAACACTAACCCTATCCCTAACACTAACCCGAAGCTACCCTTGACTGCTTATGCCTCAAATAGATTTCCTAAGCCCTAGTGTTTTAAGGAACAGGTAAAAAAGAGAATCCTAATGTGATTTCTTTATAATGGGTTTGTTCCTTATCTTTTGCTACTGTCTAAACACTTCTCCATGGCTGGAACCCAAATAATATTCCTTTACGTGCTAAGTGTTATGTAGAGTGTGGGATAGGTTTAATAAATACCCTAACCCTAACGCGTACCCAAATCCTAACCCCTACCTTAACCCTAACACCTACACTAATCCTAACCTGTAACCTAAACCGAGCCCTAACCCTAAAACTAAACATAACCCTAACGCATACCCGAACCCGTACCCGAATCCGTACCCTAAGCCGTACCCTAACACTAACCCTAACCCTAACTGTAACCCGAAGCTACCCTGGACTGATTATTCCTCAAAAAGATTTCGTAAGCACTATTGTTTTAAGGAACACGTTAAAAAGATAATCGTAATGTGATTTCCTTATATCGGGTGTGTTCCTTATCTTATCCTAGTGTCTAAACTCTTCTCCATGGCTGGACACCAAATAATATTCCTTTACGTGCTAAGTGATATCTACAGTGTGGGACAGGTTTAATAAATACCCTAACCCTAACGTGTACCCTAATCCTATCCCCTACCTTAACCCTAACACGTACCCCAATCCTAACCCGTACTCTAAACCAAGCCCTAACCCTAAAACTAACCCTAACCCTAACCCTAAACCATACCCTATGCCATACTCTAACCCGTGCCTGAACCCGTACCCTAAGCCATACCCTAACACTAACCCTAACCCTAACCCTAAGCTATCCTTAACTGCTTCTGCCTCCAATAGATTTCCTAAACACTAGTGTTTTAAGGAACAGATTAAAAAGAGAATCCCAATGTGATTTCTTTATTACGGGTGTGTACATTATCTTATCCTAGTGTCTAAACTCTTCTCCATGGCTGGACCCAAAATAATATTCCTTTATGTGCTAAGTGGTATCTAGACAGTGGCATAGGTTTAATAAATAACCTAACCTTAAAGTGTACCCTAACCCTATCCACTACCCTAAGCCTAACACGTAGCCTAATCCTAACCCGTACCCTAAACCGAGCCCTAACCCTAAAACTAAACCTAATCCTAACCCTAACACAAAACCTAAGCCATACCCGAACCCGTACCCTAAGACGTACCCTAACCCTCACGCTAACCCTAAGCTACCCTTGACTGCTTCTACCTCCATTAGATTTCCTAAGCACTAGTGTTTTAAGGAACAGGTTAAAAAGAGAATCCTAATGTCACTTCCTCATTATAAGTGTGTTCCTTATGTTATCCTAGTGTGTAAACTATTCTCCATGGCTGGATCCCAATTAATATTCCTTTACGTGCTAAGTGGTATCTAGAGATTGGGATAGGTTTAATAAATACCCTAACCCTAATGCGTACCCTAACCCTAACCCCTACCCTAACCCTAACACGTACACCTATCCTAACCCGTACCCTAAACTGATCCCTAACCCTAAAACTAACCCTAACCCTAACCCTAAACCATACCCTATGCCGTACCCGAACCCGTACCCGAAACCTTACCATAAGCAGTACCCTAACCCTAATCCTAACCCTAACCCTAAGCTACCCTTGACTGCTTCTGCATCCAATAGATTTCCTAAGCATTAGTGTTTTAAGGAAGAGGTTTAAAAGAGAATCCTATTGTGATTTCTTTATAATGGGTGTGTTCCTTATCTTTTCCTACTGTCTAAACTCTTCTCCATGGCTGGACCCCAAATAATATTCCTTTACGTCCTAAGTGTTATCTAGGGTGTGGGATAGGTTTAATAAATACCCTAAACCTAATGCGTACACTAACCCTAACCCCTACCCTAACCCTAACACATACAGTAATCCTAATTCTTACCCTAAACCGAGCCCTAAGCCTAAAACTAACCCTAACCCTAACCCTAAACCATACCTGAACCCGTACTCGAATCCGTACCCTAAGCCGTACCCTAACACTAACCCTAACCCTAACACTAACCCGAAGCTACCCTTGACTGCTTATGCCTCAAATAGATTTTCTAAGCCCTAGTGTTTTAAGGAACAGGTAAAAAAGAGAATCCTAATGTGATTTCTTTATAATGGGTTTGTTCCTTATCTTTTGCTACTGTCTAAACACTTCTCCATGGCTGGAACCCAAATAATATTCCTTTACGTGCTAAGTGTTATCTAGAGTGTGGGATAGGTTTAATAAATACCCTAACCCTAACGCGTACCCAAATCCTAACCCCTACCTTAACCCTAACACCTACACTAATCCTAACCTGTACCCTAAACCGAGCCCTAACCCTAAAACTAAACATAACCCTAACGCATACCCGAACCCGTACCCGAATCCGTACCCTAAGCCGTACCCTAACACTAACCCTAACCCTAACTGTAACCCGAAGCTACCCTGGACTGATTATTCCTCAAAAAGATTTCGTAAGCACTATTGTTTTAAGGAACACGTTAAAAAGATAATCGTAATGTGATTTCCTTATATCGGGTGTGTTCTTTATCTTATCCTAGTGTCTAAACTCTTCTCCATGGCTGGACACCAAATAATATTCTTTTACATGCTAAGTGGTATCTAGAGATTGGGATAGGTTTAATAAATACCCTAACCCTAACGTGTACCCTAATCCTATCCCCTACCCTAAATCTAACACGTACTCTAATCTTAACCCGTACCCTAAACCGATCCCCAACCTTAAAACTAACCCTAACCCTAAACCATACCCTACGCCGTACCCGAACCCGTACCCGAACCCATACCCTATGACATACCCTAACACTAACCCTAACCTTAACCCTAGCCCTAAGCTATCCTTGACTGCTTCTGCCTCCAATAGATTTCCTGAACACTAGTGTTTTAAGGAACAGATTAAAAAGAGAATCTCAATGTGATTTTTTTATTATGGGTGTGTTCCTTATCTTATCCTAGTGTCTAAACTCTTCTCCATGGCTGGACACCAAATAATATTCCTTTACGTGCTAAGTGATATCTACAGTGTGGGATAGGTTTAAAAATTACCCTAACCCTAACGTGTACCCTAATCCTATCCCCTACCTTAAACCTAACACGTACCCCAATCCTAACCCGTACCCTAAACCAAGCCCTAACCCTAAAACTAACCCTAACCCTAACCCTAAACCATACCCTATGCCGTACTCTAACCCGTGCCCGAACCCGTACCCTAAGCCATACCCTAACACTAACCCTAACACTAACCCTAAGCTATCCTTGACTGCTTCTGCCTCCAATAGATTTCCTAAACACTAGTGTTTTAAGGAACAGATTAAAAAGAGAATCCCAATGTGATTTCTTTATTACGGGTGTGTACATTATCTTATCCTAGTGTCTAAACTCTTCTCCATGGCTGGACCCAAAATAATATTCCTTTATGTGCTAAGTGGTATCTAGACAGTGGGATAGGTTTAATAAATAACCTAACCTTAACGCGTACCCTAACCCTATCCACTACCCTAAGCCTAACACGTACCCTAATCCTAACCCGTACCCTAAACCGAGCCCTAACCCTAAAACTAACCCTAATCCTAACCCTAAACTATACCCTATGCCGTACACGAACCCGTACCCGAAACCTTACCATAAGCAGTACCCTAACCCTAATCCTAACCCTAACCCTAAGCTACCCTTGACTGCTTCTGCCTCCAATAGATTTCCTAAGCACTAGTGTTTTAAGGAACAGGTTAAAAAGAGAATCCTAATGTGATTTCTTTATAATGGGTGTGTTCCTGATATTATCCTAGGGCCTAAACAGTTCTCTAAGGCTGGATTACAAATAATATTCCTTTACGTTCTCAGTGGTATCTAGAGAGTGCAATACGGTTAACAAATACCCTAATCCTAACGCGTACCCTAACCCTAACCCCTACCCTAACCGTAACACGTACACTAATCTTAATCCGTAGCCTAAACCGAGCCCTAACGATACAACTAACCCTATACCTAACCCATATCCTACGCCGTACCCAAAACCGTACCCGAATCCGTACCCTAAGCCGTATCCTAACAGTAACCATAACACTAACCCTAACCCGAAGCTACCCTTGACTCCTTCTGACTCCAATAGATTTCCTAAGCACTAGTGTCTTAAGAAACAGGTTAAAAAGAGAATCCTAATGTGATTTCTTTATAATGGGGGTGTTCCTTATCTTATCCTAGTGTCTAAACTCTTCTCCATGGGGGAACCACAAATAAAATTCCTTTACATGCTAAGTGTTATCTAGAGAGTGGGATAGGTTTAATAAATACCCTAACAGTAACGCGTAACTTAACCCTAACCCCTACCCTAACCCTAACACGTAACCTAATCCTAACGTGTACCCTAAACTGAGCCCTGACCCTAAAACTAACCCTAACCCTAACCCTAAACCATACCCTACGACGTACCCGAACCCGTACCCGAACCCGTACCATAAGCCGTACCCTAACCCTAACCCTAACCCTAAGGTACCCTTGACTGCTTCTGCCTCCAATAGATTTCCTAAACACTAGAGTTTTAAGAACACGTTAAAAAGATAATCGTAATGTGATTCCTTTATAACGGGTGTGTTCCTTATCTTATTCTAATGTTTAAACAATTCTACATGGCTGGGTCCCAAATAATATTCTTTACGTGCTAAGTGGTATCTAGAGAGTGGGATAGGTTTAATAAATACCCTAATCCTAACGCGTACCCTTACCCTATCCCCTACCGTTACCCTAACACGTACCCTAATCCTAACCTGTACCCTAAACCGAGCCCTAACCCTATAACTAACCCTAACACTAACCCTAAACCATACACTACGACGTACCCGAACCCGTACCATAAGCCGTACCCTAACCCTAATCATAACCCTAAGGTACCCTTGACTGCTTCTGCCTCCAATAGATTTCCTAAGCACTAGTGCTTGAAGGAACAGGTTAAAAAGAGAATCCTAATGTGATTCCTTTATAACGGGTGTCTTCCTTATCTTATCCTAGTGTCTAAACACTTCTCCATGGCTAGACCCAAATAATATTTCTTTACATGCTATGTGGTATCTAGAGAGTGGGATAGGTTTAATAAATACCCTAAACCTAACTCGTACGTTAAGCCTAACCCCTACCCTAACCCTAAATCGTAACCTAATCCTAACCCGTACCAAAAAACCGAGCCCTAACTCTAAAACTAACCCTAAACCTAACCGTAACCCATACTCCATGACGTAATCGAACCCGTACCCTAAATCGTACCCTAATCCTAACCCTAAGCTACCCTTGACTGCTTCTGCCTCCAATAGATTTCCTAAGCACTAGTGTTTTAAGGAACAGGTTAAAAAGAGAATCCTAATGTGATTTGTTTATAATGGGTGTGTTCCTTATCTTATCCTTATGTCTAAATTCTTCTACATGGCTGGACCCCAAATAATATTCCTTTACGTGTTAAGTGGTATCTAGAGAGTGGGATAGGTTTAATAAATACCCTAACCCTAACACGTACGCTTACCCTATCCCCTACCATTACCCTAACACGTACCCTAATCCTAACCTGTACCCTAAACCGAGCCCTAACCGTAAAACTAACCCTAACTTAACCCTAAACCATAACTATGACGTACCCGAAACTGTACCCGAACCCGTACCATAAGCCGAACCATATACCTATCCCTAACCCTAAGGTACCCTTGACTGCTTCTGCCTCCAATAGATTTCCTAAGCCCTAGTGTTTTAAGGAATAGTTTAAAAAGGTAATCGTAATGTGATTTCTTTATAACGGGTGTGTTCCTTATCTTTACCTAGTGTCTAAACTCTTCTCCATGGCTAGACCCCAAATAATATTCCTTTATGTGCTCAGTGCTATCTAGAGAGTGGGATAGTTTTAATAAATACCCTAACCCTATCGCGTACCCTAACCCTAACCACTACCTTAACCCTAACACGTAACCCAATCCTAACCCGTAACCTAAACTGATCCCTAACCCTAAAACTAAACCTAACACTAACCCTAACCCATACCCTACGCCGTACCTGAACCCTTACCCGAACCCGTACCATAAGCAGTACCCTAACCCTAACCCTAACCCTAAGCTACCCTTGACTGCTTCTGCTTCCAGTAGATTTCCTAAGCACTAGTGTTTTAAGGAACAGGTTAAAAAGAGAATCCTAATGTGATTTCTTTATAATGGGTGTGTTCCTTATCTTATCCTAGTGTCTAAACTCTTTTACATGGCTGGATTCCAAATAATATTCTTTTACGTTCTAAGTGGTATCTAGAGCTTGGGATAGGTTTAATAAATACCCTAACCCTAACGCGTACCCAAATCCTAACCCCTACCCTAAACCTAACACCTACACTAATCCTAACCTGTACCCTAAACCGAGCCCTAACCCTAAAACTAAACGTAACCCTAACCCATACCCGAACGCGTACCCGAATCCGTACCCTAAGCCGTACTCAAACACTAACCCTAACCCTAACTGTAACCCGAAGCTACCCTTGACTGATTATGCCTCAAATAGATTTCCTAAGCACTAGTGTTTTAAGAAACAGGTAAAAAAGATAATCGTAATGTGATTTCTTTATAACGGGTGTGTTCCTTATCTTATCCTAGTGTCTAAACTCTTCTCCATGGCTGGACCCCAAATAATATTCATTTTCGTGCTAAGTGTTATCTAGAGTGTGGGATAGGTTTAATAAATACCCTAACCCTAAGGCGTACCCTAACCCTAACACATACCCTAACCCTAACACGTACCTTAATCCTAACCCGTACACTAAACCGAGACCTAACCCTAAAACTAAACCTAAACCTAACCCTACCCCATACCCTGCACCTTATCTGAACCCGTACCCGAACCCGTACCATAAGCAGTACCCTAACGCTAACTCTAATCCTAAGCTACCCTTGACTGCTTCTGCTTCCAATAGATTTCCTAAGCACTAGTGTTTTAAGGAACAGGTTAAAAAGAGAATACTAATGTGATTTCTTTATAATGGGTGTGTTCCTTATCTTATCCTAGTCTCTAAACTCTTTTCCATGGATGGATTCGAAATAATATTCTTTTAAGTTCTAAGTGGTATCTGGAGAGTGGGATAGGTTTAATAAATACCCTAACCCTAACGCGTACCCAAATCCTAACCCCTACCCTAAACCTAACACCTACACAAATCCTACCCTGTACCCTAAACCGAGCCCTAACCCTAAAACTAAACCTAACCCTAACCCATACCCAAACCCGTACCCGAATCCGTACACTAAGCCATACCCTAACACTAACCCTAACCCTAACTGTAACCCGAAGCTACCCTGGACTGATTATGCCTCAAATAGATTTCCTAAGCACTAGTGATTTATGGAACAGGTTAAAAAGATAATCGTAATGTGATTTCTTTATATCGGGTGTGTTCCTGATCTTATCCTAGTGTCTAAACTCTTCTCCATGCCTGGACACCAAATAATATTCCTTTACGTGCTAAGTGTTATCTAGAGTTTGGGATAGGTTTAATAAATACCCTAAACCTAAGGAGTACCTTAACACTAACCCCTACCCTAAACCTAACTAGTACCCTAATCCTAACCCACACCCTAAACTGAGCCCTAACCCTAAAACTAACTCTAACCCTAACCCTAACACATATCCTATGCCGTACCCGAATCCGTACCCTAAGCCATACCCTAACCCTAACCCTAAGCCTAACACTAAGCTAGCCGTGACTTCTTCTGCCTCCAATAGATTTCCTAAGCATTAGTGTTTTAAGGAACAGATTAAAAAGAGATTCCCAAAGTGATTTCTTTAATATGGGTGTGTTCTTTATCTTATCCTAGTGTCTAAACTCTTCTCCATGGCTGGACCCCAAATAATATTCCTTTACGTGCTAAGTGGTATCTAGACAGTGGGATAGGTTTAATAAATACCCTAACCATAACGCGTACCTTAACCTTAACCCCTACCCTAATCCTAACACGTAACGTAATCCTAACCCGTACCCAAAACCGAGCCCTAACTGTAAAACTAACCCTAACCCTAACCCTAACCCATTCTCTGCACCATACCCGAACCCATACCCTAAGCTGTACACTATCCCTAACCCTAAAGCTAAGCTACCCTTGATTGCTTCTGCCTCCAATAGATTTCCTAAGCACTAGTGCTTTAAGGAACAGGTTAAAAAGAGAATCCTAATGTGATTTCTTTGTAATGGGTGTGTTCCTTATCTTATCCTAATGTCTAAACTCTTCTACATGGCTAGACGCCAAATAATATTCTTTATGTGCTAAGTGGTATCTAGAGAGTGGGATAGGTTTAATAAATACCCTAAGCCTAACGCGTACCCTAACCCTATCCCCTACCATTACCCTAACACGTACCCTAATCCTAACCTGTACCCTAAACCGAGCCCTAACCCTAAAACTAACCCTAAAACTAACCCTAAACCATACCCTACGCCGTACCCGAACCCGTAACCGAACCCGTACCATAAGCCGTACACTAACCCTAACCCTAACCCTAAGGTACCCTTGAATGCTTCTGCCTCCAATAGATTTCGTAAGCACTATTGTTTTAAGGAACAGGTTAAAAAGTTAATCGTAATGTGATTTCTTTATATCGGGTGTGTTCCTTATCTTATCCTAGTGTCTAAACTCTTCTCCATGACTGGACACCAAATAATATTCCTTTACGTGCTAAGTGTTATCTACAGTGTGGGATAGGTTTAATAAATACCCTAAAGCTAAGGCGTACCCTAACCCTAACCCCTACCCTAACCCTAACACGTACCCTAATCCTAACCCATACCCTAAACCGAGCCCTAATCCTACAACTAACTCTAACCCAACCCGAACACATACCCTATGCCGTACCCGAATCCGTACCCTAAGCCATACCCTAACCCTAACCCTAAGCCTAACTCAAGCTATCCTTGACTGCTTCTGCCTCCAATAGATGTCCTAAGCACTAGTGTTTTATGGAACAGGTTAAAAAGAGAATCCTAATGTGATTTCTTTATAATACGTGTGTTCCTTATCTTATCCTAGTGTCTAAACTCTTCTCCATGGCTGGACCCAAAATAATATTCCTTTATGTGATAAGTGGTATCTAGAGAGTGGGATAGGTTTAATAACTAACCTAACCTTAACGCGTACCCTAACCCTATCCACTACCCTAACACTAACACGTACCCAAATCCTAAAACGTACCCTAAATCGAGCCCTAACCCTAAAACTAACCCTAATCCTAACCCAAACACAAAACCTAAGCCATACCCGAACCCGTACCCTAAGCCGTACCCTAACCCTAACGCTAACCCTAAGCTACCCTTGACTGCTTCTACCTCCATTAGATTTCCTAAGCACTAGTGTTTTAAGGAACAGGTTAAAAAGAGAATCGTAATGTCATTTCTTTATAATAGGTGTGTTCCTTATGTTATCATAGTGTGTAAACTCTTCTCCATGGCTGGACCCCAAATAATATTCCTTTACGTGCTAAGTGGTATCTAGAGATTGGGATAGGTTTAATAAATACCCTAACCCTAACGCATAACCTAACCCTAACCCCTTCCCTAACCCTAACACGTACCCCAATCCTAACCCGTACTTTAAAGCGATCCCTAACCCTAAAACTAACCATAACCCTAACCCTAAACCACACCCTACGCCGTACCCGAACCCGTACCAGAAATCTTACCATAAGCAGTTCCCTAACCCTAACCCTAACACTAACCCTAAGCTACCTTTGACTGCTTCTGCTTCCAATAGATTTCCTAAGCACTAGTGTTTTAAGGAACAGGTTAAAAAGAGAATCCTAATGTGATTTCTGTATAATGGCTGTGTTCCTGATATTATCCTAGTGCCTAAACTCTTCTCCAAGGCTGGATTCCAAATAATAATCCTTTACGTTCTAAGTCGTATCTAGAGAGTGGGATATGTTTAATAAATACCCTAATCCTAACGCGTACCCTAACACTAACCCATACCCTAACCCTAACACGTAAACTAATCTTAACCCGTACCCTAAACCGAAACCTAACCCTAAAACTAACCCTAACCCTAACCCATACCCTACGCCGTACCCGAACCCGTACCCGAATCCATACCCTAAGCCGTACCCTAACACTAACCCTAACACTAACCCTAACCCGAAGCTACCCTTGACTCCTTCTGCCTCCAATAGATTTCCTAAGCACTAGTGTTTTAAGGAACAGGTTAAAAAGAGAATCCTAATGTGATTCCTTTATAATGGGTGTGTTCCTTATCTTTTCCTACTGTCTAAACTCTTCTCCAAGGCTGGACCCCAAATAATATTCCTTTACGTGTTAAGTGTTATCTAGAGTGTGGGATAGGTTTAACAAATACACTAAACCTAATGCGTACCCTAACCATAACCCCTACCCTAACCCTAACACGTACCCTAATACTAAGCCATACCCTAAACCGAGCCCTAACCCTAAAACTAACTCTAACCCATACCCTATACCGTACCCGAATCCGTACCCTAAGCCGTACACTAACACTAACCCTAACACTAACCATAACCCGAAGCTACCCTTGACTCCTTCTGCTTCCAATAGATTTCCTAAGCACTAGTGTTTTAAGGAACAGGTTAAAAAGAGCATCCTAATGTGATTTCTTTATAATGGGTGTGTTCCTATCTTATCCTAGTGTCTAAACTCTTCTCCATGGCTGGACCCAAATAATATTCCTTTACATGCTAAGTGGTATCTAGAGAGTGGGATAGGTTTAATAAATACCCTAAACCTAACACGTACCTTAACCCTAACGCCTACCCTAACCCTAACACGTAACCTAATCCTAACCTGTACCCTAAACCGAGCCCTAACCCTATAACTAACCCTAACCCTAACCCTAAACCATACACTATGACATACCCGAACAAGTTTCATAAGCCTTACCCTAACCCTAATCATAACCCTAAGGTACCCTTGACTGCTTCTGCCTCCAATAGATTTCCTAAGCACTAGTATTTTAAGGAACAGGTTAAAAAGGTAATCGTAATGTGATTCCTTTATAACGGGTGTCTTCCTTATCTTATCCTAGTGTCTAAATTCTTCTCCATGGCTGGACTCAAATAATATTCCTTTACATGCTAAGTGGTATCTCGAGAGTGGGATAGGTTTAATAAATACCCTAAACCTCACACGTACCTTAACCCTTACCCCTACCCTAACCCTAACACGTAACCTAATCCTAACCCGTACCAAAAAACCGAGCCCTAACTCTAAAACTAACCCTAAACCTAACCATAACCCATACTCCACGACGTAACCGAACCCGTACCCTAAATCGTACCCTAACCCTAACCCTAACCCTAAGCTACCCTTGACTGCTTCTGCCTCCAATAGATTTCCTAAGCACTAGTGTTTTAAGGAACAGGTTAAAAAGAGAATCCTAATGTGATTTGTTTTTAATGGGTGTGTTCCTTATCTTATCCTTAAGTCTAAATTCTTCTACATGGCTGGACCCCAAATAATATTTCTTTATGTGCTAAGTGGTATCTAGAGAGTGGGATAGGTTTAATAACTAACCTAACCTTAACGCGTACCCTAACCCTATCAACTACCCTAACCCTAACACGTACCCTAATCCTAACACGTACCCTACACCGAGCCCTAACCCTAAAACTAACCCTAATCCTAACCCTAAACCATACCCTACGCCGTACCCGAATCCGTACCCGAAACCTTAGCATAAGCAGTACCCTAACCCTAACCCTAACCCTAAGCTACCCTTGACTGCTTCTGCTTCCAATACATTTCCTAAGCACTAGTGTTGTAAGGAACAGGTTAAAAGGACAATCCTAATGTGATTTCTTTATAATGGGTATGTTCCTGATATTATCCTAGTGCCTAAACTCTTCTCCAAGGCTGGATTCCAAATAATATTCCTTTACGTTTTAGTCGTATCTAGAGAGTGGGATATGTTTAATAATTACCCTAATCCTAACACGTACCCTAACCCTAACCCATACCCTAACCGTAACAAGTAAACTAATCTTAACCCGAACCCTAAACCGAGCCCTAACCATAAAACTAACCCTAACCCTAACCCATACCCTACGCCGTACCCGAACCCGTACCCGAATCCGTACCCTAAGCCGTACGCTAACACTAACCCTAACACTAACCCTAACCCGAAGCTACCCATGACTCCTTCTGCCTCCAATAGATTTCCTAAGCACTAGTGTTTTAAGTAACAGGTTAAAAAGACAATCCTAATGTGATTTCTTTATAATGGGTGTGTTCCTTATCTTATCCTAGTGTCTAAACTCTTCTCCATGGGGAACCACAAATAATATTCCTTCACATGCTAAGTGGTATCTAGAGAGTGGGATAGGTTTAATAAATGCCCTAGCTCTAACGCGTACCTTAACCCTAACCCCTACCCTAATCCTAACACGTAACCTAATCCTATCCCGTACCCAAAACTGAGCCCTAACTGTAAAACTAACCCTAACCCTAACGCTAACCCATTCTCTGCACCGTACCCGAACCCATACCCTAAGCCTAACACTATCCCTAACCCTAAACCTAAGCTACCCTTGATTGCTCCTGCCTCCAATAGATTCCCTAAGCACTAGTGTTTTAAGGAACAGGTTAAAAAGAGAATCCTAATGTGATTTCTTTGTAATGGTTGTGTTCCTTATCTTATCCTAATGTCTAAACTCTTCTACATGGCTAGACCCCAAATAATATTCTTTATGTGCTAAGTGGTATGTAGAGAGTGGGATAGGTTTAATAAATACCCTAACCCTAACGCATATCCTAACCCTATCCCCTACCATTACCCTAACACGTACCCTAATCCTAACCTGTACCCTAAACCGAGCCCTAACCCTAAAATTAACCCTAAAACTAACCCTAAACTATACCATACGCCATACCCGAACCCGTAACCGAACCCGTACCATAAGCCGTACACTAACCCTAACCCTAAACCTAAGGTACCCTTGAATGCTTCTGCCTCCAATAGATTTCCTAAGCACTAGTGTTTTAAAGAACAGATTAAAAAGAGAATCCTAATGTGATTTCTTTACAATGGGTGTGTTCCTTATCCTATCCTAGTGTCTAAACTCTTTTCCATCCCTGGAATCCAAATAATTCTCTTTTACGTTCTAAGTGGTATCTAGAGAGTGGGATAGGTTTAATAAATACCCTAAAGCTAACGCGTACACTAAACCTAACCCCTACCCTAACCCTAACACCTACACTAATCCTAATTCCTACCCTAAACCGAGCCCTAACCCTAAAACTAACCCTAACCCTAACCCATACTCGAACCCGTACCCGAATCTGTACCCTAAGCCGTACCCTAACACTAACCCTAACCCTAACACTAACCCGAAGCCACCCTTGACTGCTTATGCCTCAAATAGATTTCCTAAGCCCTAGTGTTTTAAGAAACAGGTTAAAAAGAGAATCCTAATGTGATTCCTTTATAATGGGTGTGTTCCTTATCTTATCCTAGTGTCTAAACTCTTCTCCATGGCTGGACCCCAAATAATATTCCTTTACATGGTAAGTGGTATCTAGAGACTGGGATAGCTTTAATAAATACCCTAACCCTAAAGTTTACCCTAAACCTATCCCCTACCCTAACTCTAACATGTACCCTAATCTTAACCCGTACCCTAAACCGATCCCCAACCCTAAAACTAACCCTAACCCTAACCCTAAACCATACCCTACGCCGTACCCGAACCCGTACCCGAACCCGTACCCTATGCCGTACCCTAACACTAACCCTAACCCTCACCCTAACCCTAAGCTATCCTTGACTGCTTCTGCCTCCAATAGATTTCTTAAACACTAGTGTTTTAAGGAACAGATTAAAAAGAGAATCCCAATGTGATTTCTTTATTATGGGTGTGTTCCTTATCTTATCCTAGTGTCTAAACTCTTCTGCATGGCTGGACAGAAAATAATATTCCTTTATGTGCTAAGTGGTATCTAGAGAGTGGGATAGATTTAATAAATAACCTAACCTTAAAGCGTACCCTAACCCTAACCCCTACCCTAACCCTAACACGTACCCTAATCCTAATCCGTAACCTAAACTAAGCCCTAACACTACAACTAACTCTAACCCAACCCTAAAACATGCCCTATGCCGTACCCGAATCCTTACCCTAAGCCGTACCCTAAACCTAATCCTAAGCTAGCCTTGACTGCTTCTGCCTCCAATGGATTTCCTAAGCACTAGTGTTTTAATGAACAGGTTAAAAAGAGAATCCTAATGTGATTTCTTTATAATAGGTGTGTTCCTTATGTTATCCTAGTGTGTAAACTATTCTCCATGGCTGGACCCCAAATAATATTCCTTTACGTGCTAAGTGGTATCTAGAGAGTGGGATAGGTTTAATAAATACCCTAACCCTAATGCGTACCCTAACCGTAACCCCTACCCTAATCCTAACACGTACCCGAATACTAGCCTGTACCCTAAACCGATCCCTAACCCTAAAACTAACCCTAACGCTAACCCTAACCCATAACCTACACCGTATCCGAACCTGTACCCGAAACCTAACCATAAGCAGTACCCTAACCCTAACCCTAACCATAACCCTAACCTACCCTTGACTGCTTCTGCATCCAATAGATTTCCTAAGCACTATTGTTTTAAGGAACAGGTTAAAAAGAGAATCCTAATGTGATTCCTTTATAATGGGTGTGTTCCTTATCTTTTCCTACTGTATAAACTCTTCTCCATGGTTGGACCCCAAATAATATTCCTTTACGTGCAAAGTTTTATCTAGAATGTGGGATAGGTTTAATAAATACCCTTAACCTAATGCGTACCCTTACCCTAACCCCTACCCTAACCCTAACACGTACCCTAATCCTAACCCGTACCCTAAACTGAGCCCTAACTCTAAAACTAACTCTGACCCTAACCCTAACCCATACCCTATGCCGTACCCGAATCCGTACCCTAAGCCGTACCCTAACCCTAACACTAACCCTAACCCTAAGCTAGCCTTGACTGCTTCTGCCTCCAATAGATTTCCTAAGCACTAGTGTTTTAAGGAACAGGTTAAAAAGGGAATCCTAATGTGATTTCTTTATAATAGGTGTGTTCCTTATGTTATCTTAGTGTGTAAACTATTCGCCATGGCTGGACCCCAAATACTATTCCTTTACGTGCTAAGTGGTATCTAGAGAGTGGGATAGGTTTAATAAATATCCTAACCCTAACGCGTACCCTAACGCTAAACCCTACGCTAACCCTAACACGTACCCCAATCCTAACCCGTACCCTAAACCGAGCCGTAACCCTAAAACTTAACTGAATCCTAACCGTAACCCATACACTATGCCGTACCTGAACCCGTACCCGAACCCGTACCATAAGCAGTACCCTAACCCTAACCCAAACCCTAAGCTACCCTTGACTGCTTCTGTTTCCAATAGATTTCCTAAGCACTAGTGTTTTAAGGAACAGGTTAAAAAGAGAATCCTAATGTGTTTTCTTTATAATGAGTGTGTTCCGTATCTTATCCTAGTGTCTAAACTCTTTTCCATGGCTGGATTCCAAATAATATTCTTTTACGTTCTAAGTGGTATGTAGAGAGTGGGAAAGGTTTAATAAATACCCTAACCCTAACGCATACCCAAATCCTAACCCCTACCCTAACCCTAACACTTACACTAATCCTAACCTGTACCCTAAACCGAGCCCTAACCCTAAAACTAAACGTAACCCTAACACATACCCGAACCCGTACTAGAACCCGTACCCGAACCCGTACCCTAAGCCGTACCCTAACACTAACCCTAACCCTAACTGTAACCCGAAGCTACCCTTGACTGATTATGCCTCAAATAGATTTCCTAAGCACTAGTGTTTTAAGGAACAGGTTAAAAAGATAATCATAATGTGATTTCTTTTTAACGGGTGTGTTCCTTATCTTATCCTAGTGTCTAAACTCTTCCCCATGGCTGGACCCCAAATAATATTCATTTACGTGCTAAGTGTTTTCTAGAGGGTGGGATAGGTTTAATAAATACACTAAACCTAAGGTGTACCCTAACCCTAATCCTACCATAACCCTAACACGTAACCTAATCTTAACCCGTACCCTAAAGCGAGCCATAACCCTAAAACTAACCCTAACACTAACCCATACGCTACGCCGTACCCAACCCGTACCCGAATCCGTACCCTAAGCCGTAACCTAACACTAACCCTAACCCGAAGCTACCCTTGACTCCTTCTGCCTCCAATAGATTTGCTAAGCACTAGTGTTTTAAGGAACAGGTTAAAAAGAGAATCCTAATGTGATTTCTTTATAATGGGTGTGTTCCTTATCTTATCCTAGTGTCTAAACTCTTCTCCATGGGGGAACCACAAATAATATTCCTTTACATGCTAAGTGGTATCTAGAGAGTGGGATAGGTTTAATAAATACCCTAAACCTAACACGTACCTTAACCCTAACGCCTACCCTAATCCTAACACGTAAACTAATCCTAACCTGTACCCTAAACCGAGCCCTAACCCTAAAAGTAACCCTAACCCTAACCCTAAACCGTACCCTACGACGTACCCGAACCCGTACCCGAACCCGTACCATAAGCCGTACCCTAACCCTAATCATAACCCTAAGGTACCCTTGACTCCTTCTGCCTCCAATAGGTTTCCTAAGCACTAGTGTTTTAAGGAACAGGTTAAAAAGAGAATCCTAATGTGATTTCTTTATAATGGGTGTGGTTTTTATCTTATCCTAGTGTCTAAACTCTTCTCCATGGGGGAACCAGAAATAATATTCCTTTACATGCTAAGTGGTATCTAGAGAGTGGGATAGGTTTAATAAATACCCTAACCCTAACGCATACCCCAACCCTATCTCCTACCATTACCCTAACACGTAGCCTAATCCTAACCTGTACCCTAAAACCGAGCCCTAACCGTAAAACTAACCCTAAACCTAACCCTAAACCATAACCTACGACATACCCACACCCGACCCGAACCCGTACCATAAGCCGTACCCTATACCTAACCCTAACCCTAAGGTACCCTTGACTGCTTCTGCCTCCAATATATTTCGTAAGCACTAGTGTTTTAAGGAACAGGTTAAAAAGTTAATCGTAATGTGATTTCTTTATAACGGGTGTGTTCCTTATCTTAACCTAGTGTCTAAACTCTTTTCCATGGCTGGACCCCAAAAAATATCCCTTTACGTGCTAAGTGGTATCTAGAGTGTGGGATAGTTTTAATAACTAACCTAACCCTAACGCGTACACTAAACCTAACTCCTCCCTTAATCCTAACACGTACCCCAATCCTAACCCGTACCATAAACTGATCCCTAACCCTAAAACTAAACCTAACCCTAACCCATACACTACGCCGTACCTGAACCCGTACCCGAACCCGTACTATAAGCAGTAGCCTAACCCTAACCCTAACTCTAACCCTAAGCTACCCTTGACTGCTTCTGCTACCAATAGATTTCCTAAGCACTAGTGTTTTAAGGAACAGATTAAAAAGAGAATCCTAATGTGATTTCTTTATAATGGGTGTGTTCCTTATCTTATCCTAGTGTCTAAACTCTTTTCCATGGCTGGATTCCAAATAATATTCTTTTACGTTCTAAGTGGTATCTAGAGAGTGGGATAGGTTTAATAAATACCCTAACCCTAACGCGTACCCAAATCCTAACCCCTACCCTAACCCTAACACCTACACTAATCCTAACCTGTACCCTAAACCGAGCCCTAACCCTAAAACTAAACATAACCCTAACCCATACCCGAACCCGTACCCGAATCTGTACCCTAAGCCGTACCCTAACACTAACCCTAACCCTAAATGTAACCCGAAGCTACCCTGGACTGATTATGCCTCAAATAGATTTCCTAAGCACTAGTGTTTTAAGGAACACGTTGAAAAGACAATCGTAATGTGATTTCTTTATATCGGGTGTGTTCCTTATCTTATCCTAGTGTCTAAACTCTTCTCCATGACTGGACACCAAATAATACTCCTTTACGTGCTAAGTGTTATCTACAGTGTGGGATAGGTTTAATAAATACCCTAAAACTAAGGCGTACCCTAACCCTAACCCCTACCCTAACCCTAACACGTACCCTAATCCTAACCCATACCCTAAACCGAGCCCTAATCCTACAACTAACTCTAACCCAACCCTAACACATACCCTATGCCGTACCCGAATCCGTACCCTAAGCCATACCCTAACCCTAACCCTAAGCCTAACTCAAGCTATCCTTGACTGCTTCTGCCTCCAATAGATGTCCTAAGCACTAGTGTTTTATGGAACAGGTTAAAAAGAGAATCCTAATGTGATTCCTTTATAATGGGTGTGTTCCTTATCTTTTCCTACTGTCTAAACTCTTCTCCAAGGCTGGACCCCAAATAATATTCCTTTACGTGTTAAGTGTTATCTAGAGTGTGGGATAGGTTTAACAAATACACTAAACCTAATGCGTACCCTAACCATAACCCCTACCCTAACCCTAACACGTACCCTAATACTAAGCCATACCCTAAACCGAGCCCTAACCCTAAAACTAACTCTAACCCATACCCTATACCGTACCCGAATCCGTACCCTAAGCCGTACACTAACACTAACCCTAACACTAACCATAACCCGAAGCTACCCTTGACTCCTTCTGCTTCCAATAGATTTCCTAAGCACTAGTGTTTTAAGGAACAGGTTAAAAAGAGCATCCTAATGTGATTTCTTTATAATGGGTGTGTTCCTATCTTATCCTAGTGTCTAAACTCTTCTCCATGGCTGGACCCAAATAATATTCCTTTACATGCTAAGTGGTATCTAGAGAGTGGGATAGGTTTAATAAATACCCTAAACCTAACACGTACCTTAACCCTAACGCCTACCCTAACCCTAACACGTAACCTAATCCTAACCTGTACCCTAAACCGAGCCCTAACCCTATAACTAACCCTAACCCTAACCCTAAACCATACACTATGACATACCCGAACAAGTTTCATAAGCCTTACCCTAACCCTAATCATAACCCTAAGGTACCCTTGACTGCTTCTGCCTCCAATAGATTTCCTAAGCACTAGTATTTTAAGGAACAGGTTAAAAAGGTAATCGTAATGTGATTCCTTTATAACGGGTGTCTTCCTTATCTTATCCTAGTGTCTAAATTCTTCTCCATGGCTGGACTCAAATAATATTCCTTTACATGCTAAGTGGTATCTCGAGAGTGGGATAGGTTTAATAAATACCCTAAACCTCACACGTACCTTAACCCTTACCCCTACCCTAACCCTAACACGTAACCTAATCCTAACCCGTACCAAAAAACCGAGCCCTAACTCTAAAACTAACCCTAAACCTAACCATAACCCATACTCCACGACGTAACCGAACCCGTACCCTAAATCGTACCCTAACCCTAACCCTAACCCTAAGCTACCCTTGACTGCTTCTGCCTCCAATAGATTTCCTAAGCACTAGTGTTTTAAGGAACAGGTTAAAAAGAGAATCCTAATGTGATTTGTTTTTAATGGGTGTGTTCCTTATCTTATCCTTAAGTCTAAATTCTTCTACATGGCTGGACCCCAAATAATATTTCTTTATGTGCTAAGTGGTATCTAGAGAGTGGGATAGGTTTAATAACTAACCTAACCTTAACACGTACCCTAACCCTATCAACTACCCTAACCCTAACACGTACCCTAATCCTAACACGTACCCTACACCGAGCCCTAACCCTAAAACTAACCCTAATCCTAACCCTAAACCATACCCTACGCCGTACCCGAATCCGTACCCGAAACCTTAGCATAAGCAGTACCCTAACCCTAACCCTAACCCTAAGCTACCCTTGACTGCTTCTGCTTCCAATACATTTCCTAAGCACTAGTGTTGTAAGGAACAGGTTAAAAGGACAATCCTAATGTGATTTCTTTATAATGGGTATGTTCCTGATATTATCCTAGTGCCTAAACTCTTCTCCAAGGCTGGATTCCAAATAATATTCCTTTACGTTTTAGTCGTATCTAGAGAGTGGGATATGTTTAATAATTACCCTAATCCTAACACGTACCCTAACCCTAACCCATACCCTAACCGTAACAAGTAAACTAATCTTAACCCGAACCCTAAACCGAGCCCTAACCATAAAACTAACCCTAACCCTAACCCATACCCTACGCCGTACCCGAACCCGTACCCGAATCCGTACCCTAAGCCGTACGCTAACACTAACCCTAACACTAACCCTAACCCGAAGCTACCCATGACTCCTTCTGCCTCCAATAGATTTCCTAAGCACTAGTGTTTTAAGTAACAGGTTAAAAAGACAATCCTAATGTGATTTCTTTATAATGGGTGTGTTCCTTATCTTATCCTAGTGTCTAAACTCTTCTCCATGGGGAACCACAAATAATATTCCTTCACATGCTAAGTGGTATCTAGAGAGTGGGATAGGTTTAATAAATGCCCTAGCTCTAACGCGTACCTTAACCCTAACCCCTACCCTAATCCTAACACGTAACCTAATCCTATCCCGTACCCAAAACTGAGCCCTAACTGTAAAACTAACCCTAACCCTAACGCTAACCCATTCTCTGCACCGTACCCGAACCCATACCCTAAGCCTAACACTATCCCTAACCCTAAACCTAAGCTACCCTTGATTGCTCCTGCCTCCAATAGATTCCCTAAGCACTAGTGTTTTAAGGAACAGGTTAAAAAGAGAATCCTAATGTGATTTCTTTGTAATGGTTGTGTTCCTTATCTTATCCTAATGTCTAAACTCTTCTACATGGCTAGACCCCAAATAATATTCTTTATGTGCTAAGTGGTATGTAGAGAGTGGGATAGGTTTAATAAATACCCTAACCCTAACGCATATCCTAACCCTATCCCCTACCATTACCCTAACACGTACCCTAATCCTAACCTGTACCCTAAACCGAGCCCTAACCCTAAAATTAACCCTAAAACTAACCCTAAACTATACCATACGCCATACCCGAACCCGTAACCGAACCCGTACCATAAGCCGTACACTAACCCTAACCCTAAACCTAAGGTACCCTTGAATGCTTCTGCCTCCAATAGATTTCCTAAGCACTAGTGTTTTAAAGAACAGATTAAAAAGAGAATCCTAATGTGATTTCTTTACAATGGGTGTGTTCCTTATCCTATCCTAGTGTCTAAACTCTTTTCCATCCCTGGAATCCAAATAATTCTCTTTTACGTTCTAAGTGGTATCTAGAGAGTGGGATAGGTTTAATAAATACCCTAAAGCTAACGCGTACACTAAACCTAACCCCTACCCTAACCCTAACACCTACACTAATCCTAATTCCTACCCTAAACCGAGCCCTAACCCTAAAACTAACCCTAACCCTAACCCATACTCGAACCCGTACCCGAATCTGTACCCTAAGCCGTACCCTAACACTAACCCTAACCCTAACACTAACCCGAAGCCACCCTTGACTGCTTATGCCTCAAATAGATTTCCTAAGCCCTAGTGTTTTAAGAAACAGGTTAAAAAGAGAATCCTAATGTGATTCCTTTATAATGGGTGTGTTCCTTATCTTATCCTAGTGTCTAAACTCTTCTCCATGGCTGGACCCCAAATAATATTCCTTTACATGGTAAGTGGTATCTAGAGACTGGGATAGCTTTAATAAATACCCTAACCCTAAAGTTTACCCTAAACCTATCCCCTACCCTAACTCTAACATGTACCCTAATCTTAACCCGTACCCTAAACCGATCCCCAACCCTAAAACTAACCCTAACCCTAACCCTAAACCATACCCTACGCCGTACCCGAACCCGTACCCGAACCCGTACCCTATGCCGTACCCTAACACTAACCCTAACCCTCACCCTAACCCTAAGCTATCCTTGACTGCTTCTGCCTCCAATAGATTTCTTAAACACTAGTGTTTTAAGGAACAGATTAAAAAGAGAATCCCAATGTGATTTCTTTATTATGGGTGTGTTCCTTATCTTATCCTAGTGTCTAAACTCTTCTGCATGGCTGGACAGAAAATAATATTCCTTTATGTGCTAAGTGGTATCTAGAGAGTGGGATAGATTTAATAAATAACCTAACCTTAAAGCGTACCCTAACCCTAACCCCTACCCTAACCCTAACACGTACCCTAATCCTAATCCGTAACCTAAACTAAGCCCTAACACTACAACTAACTCTAACCCAACCCTAAAACATGCCCTATGCCGTACCCGAATCCTTACCCTAAGCCGTACCCTAAACCTAATCCTAAGCTAGCCTTGACTGCTTCTGCCTCCAATGGATTTCCTAAGCACTAGTGTTTTAATGAACAGGTTAAAAAGAGAATCCTAATGTGATTTCTTTATAATAGGTGTGTTCCTTATGTTATCCTAGTGTGTAAACTATTCTCCATGGCTGGACCCCAAATAATATTCCTTTACGTGCTAAGTGGTATCTAGAGAGTGGGATAGGTTTAATAAATACCCTAACCCTAATGCGTACCCTAACCGTAACCCCTACCCTAATCCTAACAGGTACCCGAATACTAGCCTGTACCCTAAACCGATCCCTAACCCTAAAACTAACCCTAACGCTAACCCTAACCCATAACCTACACCGTATCCGAACCTGTACCCGAAACCTAACCATAAGCAGTACCCTAACCCTAACCCTAACCATAACCCTAACCTACCCTTGACTGCTTCTGCATCCAATAGATTTCCTAAGCACTATTGTTTTAAGGAACAGGTTAAAAAGAGAATCCTAATGTGATTCCTTTATAATGGGTGTGTTCCTTATCTTTTCCTACTGTATAAACTCTTCTCCATGGTTGGACCCCAAATAATATTCCTTTACGTGCAAAGTTTTATCTAGAATGTGGGATAGGTTTAATAAATACCCTTAACCTAATGCGTACCCTTACCCTAACCCCTACCCTAACCCTAACACGTACCCTAATCCTAACCCGTACCCTAAACTGAGCCCTAACTCTAAAACTAACTCTGACCCTAACCCTAACCCATACCCTATGCCGTACCCGAATCCGTACCCTAAGCCGTACCCTAACCCTAACACTAACCCTAACCCTAAGCTAGCCTTGACTGCTTCTGCCTCCAATAGATTTCCTAAGCACTAGTGTTTTAAGGAACAGGTTAAAAAGGGAATCCTAATGTGATTTCTTTATAATAGGTGTGTTCCTTATGTTATCTTAGTGTGTAAACTATTCGCCATGGCTGGACCCCAAATACTATTCCTTTACGTGCTAAGTGGTATCTAGAGAGTGGGATAGGTTTAATAAATATCCTAACCCTAACGCGTACCCTAACGCTAAACCCTACGCTAACCCTAACACGTACCCCAATCCTAACCCGTACCCTAAACCGAGCCGTAACCCTAAAACTAAACTTAATCCTAACCGTAACCCATACACTATGCCGTACCTGAACCCGTACCCGAACCCGTACCATAAGCAGTACCCTAACCCTAACCCAAACCCTAAGCTACCCTTGACTGCTTCTGTTTCCAATAGATTTCCTAAGCACTAGTGTTTTAAGGAACAGGTTAAAAAGAGAATCCTAATGTGTTTTCTTTATAATGAGTGTGTTCCGTATCTTATCCTAGTGTCTAAACTCTTTTCCATGGCTGGATTCCAAATAATATTCTTTTACGTTCTAAGTGGTATGTAGAGAGTGGGAAAGGTTTAATAAATACCCTAACCCTAACGCATACCCAAATCCTAACCCCTACCCTAACCCTAACACTTACACTAATCCTAACCTGTACCCTAAACCGAGCCCTAACCCTAAAACTAAACGTAACCCTAACACATACCCGAACCCGTACTAGAACCCGTACCCGAACCCGTACCCTAAGCCGTACCTAACACTAACCCTAACCCTAACTGTAACCCGAAGCTACCCTTGACTGATTATGCCTCAAATAGATTTCCTAAGCACTAGTGTTTTAAGGAACAGGTTAAAAAGATAATCATAATGTGATTTCTTTTTAACGGGTGTGTTCCTTATCTTATCCTAGTGTCTAAACTCTTCCCCATGGCTGGACCCCAAATAATATTCATTTACGTGCTAAGTGTTTTCTAGAGGGTGGGATAGGTTTAATAAATACACTAAACCTAAGGTGTACCCTAACCCTAATCCTACCATAACCCTAACACGTAACCTAATCTTAACCCGTACCCTAAAGCGAGCCATAACCCTAAAACTAACCCTAACACTAACCCATACGCTACGCCGTACCCAACCCGTACCCGAATCCGTACCCTAAGCCGTAACCTAACACTAACCCTAACCCGAAGCTACCCTTGACTCCTTCTGCCTCCAATAGATTTGCTAAGCACTAGTGTTTTAAGGAACAGGTTAAAAAGAGAATCCTAATGTGATTTCTTTATAATGGGTGTGTTCCTTATCTTATCCTAGTGTCTAAACTCTTCTCCATGGGGGAACCACAAATAATATTCCTTTACATGCTAAGTGGTATCTAGAGAGTGGGATAGGTTTAATAAATACCCTAAACCTAACACGTACCTTAACCCTAACGCCTACCCTAATCCTAACACGTAAACTAATCCTAACCTGTACCCTAAACCGAGCCCTAACCCTAAAAGTAACCCTAACCCTAACCCTAAACCGTACCCTACGACGTACCCGAACCCGTACCCGAACCCGTACCATAAGCCGTACCCTAACCCTAATCATAACCCTAAGGTACCCTTGACTCCTTCTGCCTCCAATAGGTTTCCTAAGCACTAGTGTTTTAAGGAACAGGTTAAAAAGAGAATCCTAATGTGATTTCTTTATAATGGGTGTGGTTTTTATCTTATCCTAGTGTCTAAACTCTTCTCCATGGGGGAACCAGAAATAATATTCCTTTACATGCTAAGTGGTATCTAGAGAGTGGGATAGGTTTAATAAATACCCTAACCCTAACGCATACCCCAACCCTATCTCCTACCATTACCCTAACACGTAGCCTAATCCTAACCTGTACCCTAAAACCGAGCCCTAACCGTAAAACTAACCCTAAACCTAACCCTAAACCATAACCTACGACATACCCACACCCGACCCGAACCCGTACCATAAGCCGTACCCTATACCTAACCCTAACCCTAAGGTACCCTTGACTGCTTCTGCCTCCAATATATTTCGTAAGCACTAGTGTTTTAAGGAACAGGTTAAAAAGTTAATCGTAATGTGATTTCTTTATAACGGGTGTGTTCCTTATCTTAACCTAGTGTCTAAACTCTTTTCCATGGCTGGACCCCAAAAAATATCCCTTTACGTGCTAAGTGGTATCTAGAGTGTGGGATAGTTTTAATAACTAACGTAACCCTAACGCGTACACTAAACCTAACTCCTCCCTTAATCCTAACACGTACCCCAATCCTAACCCGTACCATAAACTGATCCCTAACCCTAAAACTAAACCTAACCCTAACCCATACACTACGCCGTACCTGAACCCGTACCCGAACCCGTACTATAAGCAGTAGCCTAACCCTAACCCTAACTCTAACCCTAAGCTACCCTTGACTGCTTCTGCTACCAATAGATTTCCTAAGCACTAGTGTTTTAAGGAACAGATTAAAAAGAGAATCCTAATGTGATTTCTTTATAATGGGTGTGTTCCTTATCTTATCCTAGTGTCTAAACTCTTTTCCATGGCTGGATTCCAAATAATATTCTTTTACGTTCTAAGTGGTATCTAGAGAGTGGGATAGGTTTAATAAATACCCTAACCCTAACGCGTACCCAAATCCTAACCCCTACCCTAACCCTAACACCTACACTAATCCTAACCTGTACCCTAAACCGAGCCCTAACCCTAAAACTAAACATAACCCTAACCCATACCCGAACCCGTACCCGAATCTGTACCCTAAGCCGTACCCTAACACTAACCCTAACCCTAAATGTAACCCGAAGCTACCCTGGACTGATTATGCCTCAAATAGATTTCCTAAGCACTAGTGTTTTAAGGAACACGTTGAAAAGACAATCGTAATGTGATTTCTTTATATCGGGTGTGTTCCTTATCTTATCCTAGTGTCTAAACTCTTCTCCATGACTGGACACCAAATAATACTCCTTTACGTGCTAAGTGTTATCTACAGTGTGGGATAGGTTTAATAAATACCCTAAAACTAAGGCGTACCCTAACCCTAACCCCTACCCTAACCCTAACACGTACCCTAATCCTAACCCATACCCTAAACCGAGCCCTAATCCTACAACTAACTCTAACCCAACCCTAACACATACCCTATGCCGTACCCGAATCCGTACCCTAAGCCATACCCTAACCCTAACCCTAAGCCTAACTCAAGCTATCCTTGACTGCTTCTGCCTCCAATAGATGTCCTAAGCACTAGTGTTTTATGGAACAGGTTAAAAAGAGAATCCTAATGTGATTTCTTTATAATACGTGTGTTCCTTATCTTATCCTAGTGTCTAAACTCTTCTCCATGGCTGGACCCAAAATAATATTCCTTTATGTGATAAGTGGTATCTAGAGAGTGGGATAGGTTTAATAACTAACCTAACCTTAACGCGTAACCTAACCCTATCCACTACCCTAACACTAACACGTACCCAAATCCTAAAACGTACCCTAAATCGAGCCCTAACCCTAAAACTAACCCTAATCCTAACCCAAACACAAAACCTAAGCCATACACGAACTCGTACCCTAAGCCGTACCATAACCCTAACGCTAACCCTAAGCTCCCCTTGACTGCTTCTAACTCCATTAGATTTCCTAAGCACTAGTGTTTTAAGGAACAGGCTAAAAAGAGAATCGTAATGTCATTTCTTTATAATAGGTGTGTTCCTTATGTTATCATAGTGTGTAAACTCTTCTCCATGGCTGGACCCCAAATAATATTCCTTTACGTGCTAAGTGGTATCTAGAGATTGGGATAGGTTTAATAAATACCCTAACCCTAACGCATAACCTAATCCTAACCCCTTCCCTAACCCTAACACGTACCCCAATCCTAACCCGTACTTTAAAGCGATCCCTAACCCTAAAACTAACCATAACCCTAACCCTAAACCACACCCTACGCCGTACCCGAACCCGTACCAGAAATCTTACCATAAGCAGTTCCCTAACCCTAACCCTAACACTAACCCTAAGCTACCTTTGACTGCTTCTGCTTCCAATAGATTTCCTAAGCACTAGTGTTTTAAGGAACAGGTTAAAAAGAGAATCCTAATGTGATTTCTGTATAATGGCTGTGTTCCTGATATTATCCTAGTGCCTAAACTCTTCTCCAAGGCTGGATTCCAAATAATAATCCTTTACGTTCTAAGTCGTATCTAGAGAGTGGGATATGTTTAATAAATACCCTAATCCTAACGCGTACCCTAACCCTAACCCATACCCTAACCCTAACACGTAAACTAATCTTAACCCGTATCCTAAACCGAGCCCTAACCCTAAAACTAACCCTAGCCCTAACCCATAACCTACGCCGTACCCGAACCCGTAACCGAATCCGTGCCCTAAACCGTACCCTAACACTAACTCTAACACTAACCCTAACCCGAAGCTACCCTTGACTCCTTCTGCCTGCAATAGATTTCCTAAGAACTAGTGTTTTAAGGAACAGGTTAAAAAGAGAATCTTAATGTGATTTCTTTATAATGGGTGTGTTCCTTATCTTATCCTAGTGTCTAAACTCTTCTCCATGGGTGAACCACAAATAATATTCCTTTACAGGCTAAGTGGTATCTAGAGAGTGGGATAGGTTTAATAAATACCCTAACCCTAACGCGTACCCTAACCCTAACACGTAACCTAATCCTAACCCGTACCCAAATCTGAGCCTTAACTGTAAAACTAACACTAACCCTAACCCATACTCTGCACCGTACCCGAACCCGTACCCGAATCCGTACCCTAAGCCGTACCCTAACACTAACCCTAACCCTAACACTAACCCGAAGCTACCCTTGACTGCTTATGCCTCAAATAGATTTCCTAAGCCCTAGTGTTTTAAGGAACAGGTAAAAAAGAGAATCATAATGTGATTTCCTTATAATGGGTTTGTTCCTTATCTTTTGCTACTGTCTAAACACTTCTCCATGGCTGGAACCCAAATAATATTCCTTTACGTGTTAAGTGTTTTCTAGAGTGTGGGATAGGTTTAATAAATACACTAAACCTAATGCGTACCCTAACCATAACCCCTACCCTAACCCTAACACGTACCCTAATACTAAGCCATACCCTAAACCGAGCCCTAACCCTAAAACTAACTCTAACCCTAACTCTAACCCATACCCTATACCGTACCCGAATCCGTACCCTAAGCCGTACACTAACACTAACCCTAACACTAACCATAACCCGAAGCTACCCTTGACTCCTTCTGCTTCCAATAGATTTCCTAAGCACTAGTGTTTTAAGGAACAGGTTAAAAAGAGCATCCTAATGTGATTTCTTTATAATGGGTGTGTTCCTATCTTATCCTAGTGTCTAAACTCTTCTCCATGGCTGGACCCAAATAATATTCCTTTACATGCTAAGTGGTATCTAGAGAGTGGGATAGGTTTAATAAATACCCTAAACCTAACACGTACCTTAACCCTAACGCCTACCCTAACCCTAACACATAACCTAATCCTAACCTGTACCCTAAACCGAGCCCTAACCCTATAACTAACCCTAACCCTAACCCTAAACCATACACTATGACATACCCGAACAAGTTTCATAAGCCTTACCCTAACCCTAATCATAACCCTAAGGTACCCTTGACTGCTTCTGCCTCCAATAGATTTCCTAAGCACTAGTATTTTAAGGAACAGGTTAAAAAGGTAATCGTAATGTGATTCCTTTATAACGGGTGTCTTCCTTATCTTATCCTAGTGTCTAAATTCTTCTCCATGGCTGGACTCAAATAATATTCCTTTACAGGCTAAGTGGTATCTAGAGAGTGGGATAGGTTTAATAAATACCCTAAACCTAACACGTACCTTAACCCTAACCCCTACCCTAACCCTAACACGTAACCTAATCCTAACCCGTACCAAAAAACCGAGCCCTAACTCTAAAACTAACCCTAAACCTAACCATAACCCATACTCCACGACGTAACCGAACCCGTACCCTAAATCGTACCCTAACCCTAACCCTAACCCTAAGCTACCCTTGACTGCTTCTGCCTCCAATAGATTTCCTAAGCACTAGTGTTTTAAGGAACAGGTTAAAAAGAGAATCCTAATGTGATTTGTTTTTAATGGGTGTGTTCCTTATCTTATCCTTAAGTCTAAATTCTTCTACATGGCTGGACCCCAAATAATATTTCTTTATGTGCTAAGTGGTATCTAGAGAGTGGGATAGGTTTAATAACTAACCTAACCTTAACGCATACCCTAACCCTATCAACTACCCTAACCCTAACACGTACCCTAATCCTAACACGTACCCTACACCGAGCCCTAACCCTAAAACTAACCCTAATCCTAACCCTAAACCATACCCTACGCCGTACCCGAATCCGTACCCGAAACCTTAGCATAAGCAGTACCCTAACCCTAACCCTAACCCTAAGCTACCCTTGACTGCTTCTGCTTCCAATACATTTCCTAAGCACTAGTGTTGTAAGGAACAGGTTAAAAGGACAATCCTAATGTGATTTCTTTATAATGGGTATGTTCCTGATATTATCCTAGTGCCTAAACTCTTCTCCAAGGCTGGATTCCAAATAATATTCCTTTACGTTTTAGTCGTATCTAGAGAGTGGGATATGTTTAATAATTACCCTAATCCTAACACGTACCCTAACCCTAACCCATACCCTAACCGTAACAAGTAAACTAATCTTAACCCGAACCCTAAACCGAGCCCTAACCATAAAACTAACCCTAACCCTAACCCATACCCTACGCCGTACCCGAACCCGTACCCGAATCCGTACCCTAAGCCGTACCCTAACACTAACCCTAACACTAACCCTAACCCGAAGCTACCCATGACTCCTTCTGCCTCCAATAGATTTCCTAAGCACTAGTGTTTTAAGTAACAGGTTAAAAAGACAATCCTAATGTGATTTCTTTATAATGGGTGTGTTCCTTATCTTATCCTAGTGTCTAAACTCTTCTCCATGGGGAACCACAAATAATATTCCTTCACATGCTAAGTGGTATCTAGAGAGTGGGATAGGTTTAATAAATGCCCTAGCTCTAACGCGTACCTTAACCCTAACCCCTACCCTAATCCTAACACGTAACCTAATCCTATCCCGTACCCAAAACTGAGCCCTAACTGTAAAACTAACCCTAACCCTAACGCTAACCCATTCTCTGCACCGCACCCGAACCCATACCCTAAGCCTAACACTATCCCTAACCCTAAACCTAAGCTACCCTTGATTGCTCCTGCCTCCAATAGATTCCCTAAGCACTAGTGTTTTAAGGAACAGGTTAAAAAGAGAATCCTAATGTGATTTCTTTGTAATGGTTGTGTTCCTTATCTTATCCTAATGTCTAAACTCTTCTACATGGCTAGACCCCAAATAATATTCTTTATGTGCTAAGTGGTATGTAGAGAGTGGGATAGGTTTAATAAATACCCTAACCCTAACGCGTATCCTAACCCTATCCCCTACCATTACCCTAACACGTACCCTAATCCTAACCTGTACCCTAAACCGAGCCCTAACCCTAAAATTAACCCTAAAACTAACCCTAAACTATACCATACGCCATACCCGAACCCGTAACCGAACCCGTACCATAAGCCGTACACTAACCCTAACCCTAAACCTAAGGTACCCTTGAATGCTTCTGCCTCCAATAGATTTCCTAAGCACTAGTGTTTTAAAGAACAGATTAAAAAGAGAATCCTAATGTGATTTCTTTACAATGGGTGTGTTCCTTATCCTATCCTAGTGTCTAAACTCTTTTCCATCCCTGGATTCCAAATAATTCTCTTTTACGTTCTAAGTGGTATCTAGAGAGTGGGATAGGTTTAATAAATACCCTAAAGCTAACGCGTACACTAACCCTAACCCCTACCCTAACCCTAACACCTACACTAATCCTAATTCCTACCCTAAACCGAGCCCTAACCCTAAAACTAACCCTAACCCTAACCCGTACTCGAACCCGTACCCGAATCTGTACCCTAAGCCGTACCCTAACACTAACCCTAACCCTAACACTAACCCGAAGCCACCCTTGACTGCTTATGCCTCAAATAGATTTCCTAAGCCCTAGTGTTTTAAGAAACAGGTTAAAAAGAGAATCCTAATGTGATTCCTTTATAATGGGTGTGTTCCTTATCTTATCCTAGTGTCTAAACTCTTCTCCATGGCTGGACCCCAAATAATATTCCTTTACATGGTAAGTGGTATCTAGAGACTGGGATAGCTTTAATAAATACCCTAACCCTAACGTTTACCCTAAACCTATCCCCTACCCTAACTCTAACATGTACCCTAATCTTAACCCGTACCCTAAACCGATCCCCAACCCTAAAACTAACCCTAACCCTAACCCTAAACCATACCCTACGCCGTACCCGAACCCGTACCCGAACCCGTACCCTATGCCGTACCCTAACACTAACCCTAACCCTCACCCTAACCCTAAGCTATCCTTGACTGCTTCTGCCTCCAATAGATTTCTTAAACACTAGTGTTTTAAGGAACAGATTAAAAAGAGAATCCCAATGTGATTTCTTTATTATGGGTGTGTTCCTTATCTTATCCTAGTGTCTAAACTCTTCTGCATGGCTGGACAGAAAATAATATTCCTTTATGTGCTAAGTGGTATCTAGAGAGTGGGATAGATTTAATAAATAACCTAACCTTAAAGCGTACCCTAACCCTAACCCCTACCCTAACCCTAACACGTACCCTAATCCTAATCCGTAACCTAAACTAAGCCCTAACACTACAACTAACTCTAACCCTAACCCTAAAACATGCCCTATGCCGTACCCGAATCCTTACCCTAAGCCGTACCCTAAACCTAATCCTAAGCTAGCCTTGACTGCTTCTGCCTCCAATGGATTTCCTAAGCACTAGTGTTTTAATGAACAGGTTAAAAAGGGAATCCTAATGTGATTTCTTTATAATAGGTGTGTTCCTTATGTTATCCTAGTGTGTAAACTATTCTCCATGGCTGGACCCCAAATAATATTCCTTTACGTGCTAAGTGGTATCTAGAGAGTGGGATAGGTTTAATAAATACCCTAACCCTAATGCGTACCCTAACCGTAACCCCTACCCTAATCCTAACACGTACCCCAATACTAGCCTGTACCCTAAACCGATCCCTAACCCTAAAACTAACCCTAACGCTAACCCTAACCCATAACCTACACCGTATCCGAACCTGTACCCGAAACCTAACCATAAGCAGTACCCTAACCCTAACCCTAACCATAACCCTAACCTACCCTTGACTGCTTCTGCATCCAATAGATTTCCTAAGCACTATTGTTTTAAGGAACAGGTTAAAAAGAGAATCCTAATGTGATTCCTTTATAATGGGTGTGTTCCTTATCTTTTCCTACTGTATAAACTCTTCTCCATGGTTGGACCCCAAATAATATTCCTTTACGTGCAAAGTTTTATCTAGAATGTGGGATAGGTTTAATAAATACCCTTAACCTAATGCGTACCCTTACCCTAACCCCTACCCTAACCCTAACACGTAACCTAATCCTAACCCGTACCAAAAAACCGAGCCCTAACTCTAAAACTAACCCTAAACCTAACCATAACCCATACTCCACGACGTAACCGAACCCGTACCCTAAATCGTAGCCTAACCCTAACCCTAACCCTAAGCTACCCTTGACTGCTTCTGCCTACAATAGATTTCCTAAGCACTAGTGTTTTAAGGAACAGGTTAAAAAGAGAATCCTAATGTGATTTGTTTTTAATGGGTGTGTTCCTTATCTTATCCTTAAGTCTAAATTCTTCTACATGGCTGGACCCCAAATAATATTTCTTTATGTGCTAAGTGGTATCTAGAGAGTGGGATAGGTTTAATAACTAACCTAACCTTAACGCATACCCTAACCCTATCAACTACCCTAACCCTAACACGTACCCTAATCCTAACACGTACCCTACACCGAGCCCTAACCCTAAAACTAACCCTAATCCTAACCCTAAACCATACCCTACGCCGTACCCGAATCCGTACCCGAAACCTTAGCATAAGCAGTACCCTAACCCTAACCCTAACCCTAAGCTACCCTTGACTGCTTCTGCTTCCAATACATTTCCTAAGCACTAGTGTTGTAAGGAACAGGTTAAAAGGACAATCCTAATGTGATTTCTTTATAATGGGTATGTTCCTGATATTATCCTAGTGCCTAAACTCTTCTCCAAGGCTGGATTCCAAATAATATTCCTTTACGTTTTAGTCGTATCTAGAGAGTGGGATATGTTTAATAATTACCCTAATCCTAACACGTACCCTAACCCTAACCCATACCCTAACCGTAACAAGTAAACTAATCTTAACCCGAACCCTAAACCGAGCCCTAACCATAAAACTAACCCTAACCCTAACCCATACCCTACGCCGTACCCGAACCCGTACCCGAATCCGTACCCTAAGCCGTACCCTAACACTAACCCTAACACTAACCCTAACCCGAAGCTACCCATGACTCCTTCTGCCTCCAATAGATTTCCTAAGCACTAGTGTTTTAAGTAACAGGTTAAAAAGACAATCCTAATGTGATTTCTTTATAATGGGTGTGTTCCTTATCTTATCCTAGTGTCTAAACTCTTCTCCATGGGGAACCACAAATAATATTCCTTCACATGCTAAGTGGTATCTAGAGAGTGGGATAGGTTTAATAAATGCCCTAGCTCTAACGCGTACCTTAACCCTAACCCCTACCCTAATCCTAACACGTAACCTAATCCTATCCCGTACCCAAAACTGAGCCCTAACTGTAAAACTAACCCTAACCCTAACGCTAACCCATTCTCTGCACCGCACCCGAACCCATACCCTAAGCCTAACACTATCCCTAACCCTAAACCTAAGCTACCCTTGATTGCTCCTGCCTCCAATAGATTCCCTAAGCACTAGTGTTTTAAGGAACAGGTTAAAAAGAGAATCCTAATGTGATTTCTTTGTAATGGTTGTGTTCCTTATCTTATCCTAATGTCTAAACTCTTCTACATGGCTAGACCCCAAATAATATTCTTTATGTGCTAAGTGGTATGTAGAGAGTGGGATAGGTTTAATAAATACCCTAACCCTAACGCGTATCCTAACCCTATCCCCTACCATTACCCTAACACGTACCCTAATCCTAACCTGTACCCTAAACCGAGCCCTAACCCTAAAATTAACCCTAAAACTAACCCTAAACTATACCATACGCCATACCCGAACCCGTAACCGAACCCGTACCATAAGCCGTACACTAACCCTAACCCTAAACCTAAGGTACCCTTGAATGCTTCTGCCTCCAATAGATTTCCTAAGCACTAGTGTTTTAAAGAACAGATTAAAAAGAGAATCCTAATGTGATTTCTTTACAATGGGTGTGTTCCTTATCCTATCCTAGTGTCTAAACTCTTTTCCATCCCTGGATTCCAAATAATTCTCTTTTACGTTCTAAGTGGTATCTAGAGAGTGGGATAGGTTTAATAAATACCCTAAAGCTAACGCGTACACTAACCCTAACCCCTACCCTAACCCTAACACCTACACTAATCCTAATTCCTACCCTAAACCGAGCCCTAACCCTAAAACTAACCCTAACCCTAACCCGTACTCGAACCCGTACCCGAATCTGTACCCTAAGCCGTACCCTAACACTAACCCTAACCCTAACACTAACCCGAAGCCACCCTTGACTGCTTATGCCTCAAATAGATTTCCTAAGCCCTAGTGTTTTAAGAAACAGGTTAAAAAGAGAATCCTAATGTGATTCCTTTATAATGGGTGTGTTCCTTATCTTATCCTAGTGTCTAAACTCTTCTCCATGGCTGGACCCCAAATAATATTCCTTTACATGGTAAGTGGTATCTAGAGACTGGGATAGCTTTAATAAATACCCTAACCCTAACGTTTACCCTAAACCTATCCCCTACCCTAACTCTAACATGTACCCTAATCTTAACCCGTACCCTAAACCGATCCCCAACCCTAAAACTAACCCTAACCCTAACCCTAAACCATACCCTACGCCGTACCCGAACCCGTACCCGAACCCGTACCCTATGCCGTACCCTAACACTAACCCTAACCCTCACCCTAACCCTAAGCTATCCTTGACTGCTTCTGCCTCCAATAGATTTCTTAAACACTAGTGTTTTAAGGAACAGATTAAAAAGAGAATCCCAATGTGATTTCTTTATTATGGGTGTGTTCCTTATCTTATCCTAGTGTCTAAACTCTTCTGCATGGCTGGACAGAAAATAATATTCCTTTATGTGCTAAGTGGTATCTAGAGAGTGGGATAGATTTAATAAATAACCTAACCTTAAAGCGTACCCTAACCCTAACCCCTACCCTAACCCTAACACGTACCCTAATCCTAATCCGTAACCTAAACTAAGCCCTAACACTACAACTAACTCTAACCCTAACCCTAAAACATGCCCTATGCCGTACCCGAATCCTTACCCTAAGCCGTACCCTAAACCTAATCCTAAGCTAGCCTTGACTGCTTCTGCCTCCAATGGATTTCCTAAGCACTAGTGTTTTAATGAACAGGTTAAAAAGGGAATCCTAATGTGATTTCTTTATAATAGGTGTGTTCCTTATGTTATCCTAGTGTGTAAACTATTCTCCATGGCTGGACCCCAAATAATATTCCTTTACGTGCTAAGTGGTATCTAGAGAGTGGGATAGGTTTAATAAATACCCTAACCCTAATGCGTACCCTAACCGTAACCCCTACCCTAATCCTAACACGTACCCCAATACTAGCCTGTACCCTAAACCGATCCCTAACCCTAAAACTAACCCTAACGCTAACCCTAACCCATAACCTACACCGTATCCGAACCTGTACCCGAAACCTAACCATAAGCAGTACCCTAACCCTAACCCTAACCATAACCCTAACCTACCCTTGACTGCTTCTGCATCCAATAGATTTCCTAAGCACTATTGTTTTAAGGAACAGGTTAAAAAGAGAATCCTAATGTGATTCCTTTATAATGGGTGTGTTCCTTATCTTTTCCTACTGTATAAACTCTTCTCCATGGTTGGACCCCAAATAATATTCCTTTACGTGCAAAGTTTTATCTAGAATGTGGGATAGGTTTAATAAATACCCTTAACCTAATGCGTACCCTTACCCTAACCCCTACCCTAACCCTAACACGTACCCTAATCCTAACCCGTACCCTAAACTGAGCACTAACTCTAAAACTAACTCTGACCCTAACCCTAACCCATACCCTATGCCGTACCCGAATCCGTACCCTAAGCCGTACCCTAACCCTAACACTAACCCTAACCCTAAGCTAGCCTTGACTGCTTCTGCCTCCAATAGATTTCCTAAGCACTAGTGTTTTAAGGAACAGGTTAAAAAGGGAATCCTAATGTGATTTCTTTATAATAGGTGTGTTCCTTATGTTATCTTAGTGTGTAAACTATTCGCCATGGCTGGACCCCAAATACTATTCCTTTACGTGCTAAGTGGTATCTAGAGAGTGGGATAGGTTTAATAAATATCCTAACCCTAACGCGTACCCTAACGCTAAACCCTACGCTAACCCTAACACGTACCCCAATCCTAACCCGTACCCTAAACCGAGCCGTAACCCTAAAACTAAACTTAATCCTAACCGTAACCCATACACTATGCCGTACCTGAACCCGTACCCGAACCCGTACCATAAGCAGTACCCTAACCCTAACCCAAACCCTAAGCTACCCTTGACTGCTTCTGTTTCCAATAGATTTCCTAAGCACTAGTGTTTTAAGGAACAGGTTAAAAAGAGAATCCTAATGTGTTTTCTTTATAATGAGTGTGTTCCGTATCTTATCCTAGTGTCTAAACTCTTTTCCATGGCTGGATTCCAAATAATATTCTTTTACGTTCTAAGTGGTATCTAGAGAGTGGGAAAGGTTTAATAAATACCCTAACCCTAACGCATACCCAAATCCTAACCCCTACCCTAACCCTAACACTTACACTAATCCTAACCTGTACCCTAAACCGAGCCCTAACCCTAAAACTAAACGTAACCCTAACACATACCCGAACCCGTACTAGAACCCGTACCCGAACCCGTACCCTAAGCCATACCCTAACACTAACCCTAACCCTAACTGTAACCCGAAGCTACCCTTGACTGATTATGCCTCAAATAGATTTCCTAAGCACTAGTGTTTTAAGGAACAGGTTAAAAAGATAATCATAATGTGATTTCTTTTTAACGGGTGTGTTCCTTATCTTATCCTAGTGTCTAAACTCTTCCCCATGGCTGGACCCCAAATAATATTCATTTACGTGCTAAGTGTTTTCTAGAGGGTGGGATAGGTTTAATAAATACACTAAACCTAAGGTGTACCCTAACCCTAATCCTACCATAACCCTAACACGTAACCTAATCTTAACCCGTACCCTAAAGCGAGCCATAACCCTAAAACTAACCCTAACACTAACCCATACGCTACGCCGTACCCAACCCGTACCCGAATCCGTACCCTAAGCCGTAACCTAACACTAACCCTAACCCGAAGCTACCCTTGACTCCTTCTGCCTCCAATAGATTTCCTAAGCACTAGTGTTTTAAGGAACAGGTTAAAAAGAGAATCCTAATGTGATTTCTTTATAATGGGTGTGTTCCTTATCTTGTCCTAGTGTCTAAACTCTTCTCCATGGGGGAACCACAAATAATATTCCTTTACATGCTAAGTGGTATCTAGAGAGTGGGATAGGTTTAATAAATACCCTAAACCTAACACGTACCTTAACCCTAATGCCTACCCTAATCCTAACACGTAAACTAATCCTAACCTGTACCCTAAACCGAGCCCTAACCCTAAAAGTAACCCTAACCCTAACCCTAAACCGTACCCTACGACGTACCCGAACCCGTACCCGAACCCGTACCATAAGCCGTACCCTAACCCTAATCATAACCCTAAGGTACCCTTGACTCCTTCTGCCTCCAATAGGTTTCCTAAGCACTAGTGTTTTAAGGAACAGGTTAAAAAGAGAATCCTAATGTGATTTCTTTATAATGGGTGTGTTTTTTATCTTATCCTAGTGTCTAAACTCTTCTCCATGGGGGAACCAGAAATAATATTCCTTTACATGCTAAGTGGTATCTAGAGAGTGGGATAGGTTTAATAAATACCCTAACCCTAACGCATACCCCAACCCTATCTCCTACCATTACCCTAACACGTAGCCTAATCCTAACCTGTACCCTAAAACCGAGCCCTAACCGTAAAACTAACCCTAAACCTAACCCTAAACCATAACCTACGACATACCCACACCCGACCCGAACCCGTACCATAAGCCGTACCCTATACCTAACCCTAACCCTAAGGTACCCTTGATTGCTTCTGCCTCCAATATATTTCGTAAGCACTAGTGTTTTAAGGAACAGGTTAAAAGTTAATCGTAATGTGATTTCTTTATAACGGGTGTGTTCCTTATCTTAACCTAGTGTCTAAACTCTTTTCCATGGCTGGACCCCAAAAAATATCCCTTTACGTGCTAAGTGGTATCTAGAGTGTGGGATAGTTTTAATAACTAACCTAACCCTAACGCGTACACTAAACCTAACTCCTCCCTTAATCCTAACACGTACCCCAATCCTAACCCGTACCATAAACTGATCCCTAACCCTAAAACTAAACCTAACCCTAACCCTAACCCATACACTACGCCGTACCTGAACCCGTACCCGAACCCGTACTATAAGCAGTAGCCTAACCCTAACCCTAACTCTAACCCTAAGCTACCCTTGACTGCTTCTGCTACCAATAGATTTCCTAAGCACTAGTGTTTTAAGGAACAGATTAAAAAGAGAATCCTAATGTGATTTCTTTATAATGGGTGTGTTCCTTATCTTATCCTAGTGTCTAAACTCTTTTCCATGGCTGGATTCCAAATAATATTCTTTTACGTTCTAAGTGGTATCTAGAGAGTGGGATAGGTTTAATAAATACCCTAACCCTAACGCGTACCCAAATCCTAACCCCTACCCTAACCCTAACACCTACACTAATCCTAACCTGTACCCTAAACCGAGCCCTAACCCTAAAACTAAACATAACCCTAACCCATACCCGAACCCGTACCCGAATCTGTACCCTAAGCCGTACCCTAACACTAACCCTAACCCTAAATGTAACCCGAAGCTACCCTGGACTGATTATGCCTCAAATAGATTTCCTAAGCACTAGTGTTTTAAGGAACACGTTGAAAAGACAATCGTAATGTGATTTCTTTATATCGGGTGTGTTCCTTATCTTATCCTAGTGTCTAAACTCTTCTCCATGACTGGACACCAAATAATACTCCTTTACGTGCTAAGTGTTATCTACAGTGTGGGATAGGTTTAATAAATACCCTAAAACTAAGGCGTACCCTAACCCTAACCCCTACCCTAACCCTAACACGTACCCTAATCCTAACCCATACCCTAAACCGAGCCCTAATCCTACAACTAACTCTAACCCAACCCTAACACATACCCTATGCCGTACCCGAATCCGAACCCTAAGCCATACCCTAACCCTAACCCTAAGCCTAACTCAAGCTATCCTTGACTGCTTCTGCCTCCAATAGATGTCCTAAGCACTAGTGTTTTATGGAACAGGTTAAAAAGAGAATCCTAATGTGATTTCTTTATAATACGTGTGTTCCTTATCTTATCCTAGTGTCTAAACTCTTCTCCATGGCTGGACCCAAAATAATATTCCTTTATGTGATAAGTGGTATCTAGAGAGTGGGATAGGTTTAATAACTAACCTAACCTTAACGCGTACCCTAACCCTATCCACTACCCTAACACTAACACGTACCCAAATCCTAAAACGTACCCTAAATCGAGCCCTAACCCTAAAACTAACCCTAATCCTAACCCAAACACAAAACCTAAGCCATACACGAACTCGTACCCTAAGCCGTACCATAACCCTAACGCTAACCCTAAGCTCCCCTTGACTGCTTCTACCTCCATTAGATTTCCTAAGCACTAGTGTTTTAAGGAACAGGTTAAAAAGAGAATCGTAATGTCATTTCTTTATAATAGGTGTGTTCCTTATGTTATCATAGTGTGTAAACTCTTCTCCATGGCTGGACCCCAAATAATATTCCTTTACGTGCTAAGTGGTATCTAGAGATTGGGATAGGTTTAATAAATACCCTAACCCTAACGCATAACCTAATCCTAACCCCTTCCCTAACCCTAACACGTACCCCAATCCTAACCCGTACTTTAAAGCGATCCCTAACCCTAAAACTAACCATAACCCTAACCCTAAACCACACCCTACGCCGTACCCGAACCCGTACCAGAAATCTTACCTTAAGCAGTTCCCTAACCCTAACCCTAACACTAACCCTAAGCTACCCTTGACTGCTTCTGCTTCCAGTAGATTTCCTAAGCACTAGTGTTTTAAGGAACAGGTTAAAAAGAGAATCCTAATGTGATTTCTGTATAATGGCTGTGTTCCTGATATTATCCTTGTACCTAAACTCTTCTCCAAGGCTGGATTCCAAATAATAATCCTTTACGTTCTAAGTCGTATCTAGAGAGTGGGATATGTTTAATAAATACCCTAATCCTAACGCGTACCCTAACACTAACCCATACCCTAACCCTAACACGTAAACTAATCTTAACCCGTACCCTAAACCGAAACCTAACCCTAAAACTAACCCTAACCCATACCCTACGCCGTACCCGAACCCGTACCCGAATCCATACCCTAAGCCGTACCCTAACACTAACCCTAACACTAACCCTAACCCGAAGCTACCCTTGACTCCTTCTGCCTCCAATAGATTTCCTAAGCACTAGTGTTTTAAGGAACAGGTTAACAAGAGAATCATAATGTGATTTCTTTATAATGGGTGTGTTCCTTATCTTATCCTAGTGTCTAAACTCTTCTCCATGGGGGAACCACAAATAATATTCCTTTACAGGCTAAGTGGTATCTAGAGAGTGGGATAGGTTTAATAAATACCCTAACCCTAACGCGTACCCTAAACCTAACACATAACCTAATCCTAACCCGTACCCAAATCCGAGCCCTAACTGTAAAACTAACACTAACCCTAACCCATACTCTGCACCGTACCCGAACCCGTACCCGAATCCGTACCCTAAGCCGTACCCTAACACTAACCCTAACCCTAACACTAACCCAAAGCTACCCTTGACTGCTTATGCCTCAAATAGATTTCCTAAGCCCTAGTGTTTTAAGAAACAGGTTAAAAAGAGAATCCTAATGTGATTTCTTTTTAATGGGTTTGTTCCTTATCTTTACCTACTGTCTAAACACTTCTCCATGGCTTGACCCCAAATAATATTGCTTTACGTGTTAAGTGTTATCTAGAGTGTGGGATAGGTTTAATAAATACACTAAACCTAATGCGTACCCTAACCATAACCCATACCCTAACCCTAACACGTACCCTAATACTAAGCCGTACCCTAAACCGAGCCCTAACCCTAAAACTAACTCTAACCCTAACTCTAACCCATACCCTATACCGTACCCGAATCCGTACCCTAAGCCGTACCCTAACCATAACCCTAACCCTAACCGTAAGCTAGCCTTGACTGCTTCTGCTTCCAATAGATTTCTTAAGCACTAGTGTTTTAAGGAACAGGTTAAAAAGAGCATCCTAATGTGATTTCTTTATAATGGGTGTGTTCCTATCTTATCCTAGTGTCTAAACTCTTCTCCATGGCTGGACCCAAATAATATTACTTTACATGCTAAGTGGTATCTAGAGAGTAGGATAAGTTTAATAAATACCCTAAACCTAACACGTACCTTAACCCTAACGCCTACCCTAACCCTAACACGTAACCTAATCCTAACCTGTACCCTAAACCGAGCCCTAACCCTATAACTAACCCTAACCCTACCCTAAACCATACACTATGACGTACCCGAACCCGTACCATAAGCCGTACCCTAACCCTAATCATAACCCTAAGGTACCCTTGACTGCTTCTGCCTCCAATAGATTTCCTAAGCACTAGTGTTTTAAGGAACAGGTTAAAAAGGTAATCGTAATGTGATTCCTTTATAACGTGTGTCTTCCTTATCTTATCCTAGTGTCTAAACTCTTCTCCATGGCTGGACCCAAATAATATTCCTTTACATGCTAAGTGGTATCTAGAGAGTGGGATAGGTTTAATAAACACCCTAAACCTAACACGTACCTTAACCCTAACCCCTACCCTAACCCTAACACGTAACCTAATCCCAACCCGTACCAAAAAACCGAGCCCTAACTCTAAAACTAACCCTAAACCTAACCATAACCCATACTCCACGACGTGACCGAACCCGTACCCTAAATCGTACCCTAACCCTAAGCTACCCTTGACTGCTTCTGCCTCCAATAGATTTCCTAAGCACTAGTGTTTTAAGGAATAGGTTAAAAAGAGAATCCTAATGTGCTTTGTTTTTAATGGGTGTGTTCCTTATCTTATCCTTATGTCTAAATTCTTCTACATGGCTGGACCCCAAATAATATTTCTTTACGTGCTAAGTGGTATCTAGAGAGTGGGATAGGTTTAATAACTAACTTAACCTTAACGCGTACCCTAACCCTATCAACTACCCTAACCCTAACACGTACCCTAATCCTAACACGTACCCTACACCGAGCCCTAACCCTAAAACTAACCCTAATCCTAACCCTAAACCATACCCTACGCCGTACCCGAATCCGTACCCGAAACCTTAGCATAAGCAGTACCCTAACCCTAACCCTAACCCTAAGCTACCCTTGACTGCTTCTGCTTCCAATACATTTCCTAAGCACTAGTGTTGTAAGGAACAGGTTAAAAGGACAATCCTAATGTGATTTCTTTATAATGGGTATGTTCCTGATATTATCCTAGTGCCTAAACTCTTCTCCAAGGCTGGATTCCAAATAATATTCCTTTACGTTTTAGTCGTATCTAGAGAGTGGGATATGTTTAATAATTACCCTAATCCTAACACGTACCCTAACCCTAACCCATACCCTAACCGTAACAAGTAAACTAATCTTAACCCGTACCTAAACCGAGCCCTAACCATAAAACTAACCCTAACCCTAACCCATACCCTACGCCGTACCCGAACCCGTACCCGAATCCGTACCCTAAGCCGTACCCTAACACTAACCCTAACACTAACCCTAACCCGAAGCTACCCATGACTCCTTCAGCCTCCAATAGATTTCCTAAGCACTAGTGTTTTAAGTAACAGGTTAAAAAGACAATCCTAATGTGATTTCTTTATAATGGGTGTGTTCCTTATCTTATCCTAGTGTCTAAACTCTTCTCCATGGGGAACCACAAATAATATTCCTTCACATGCTAAGTGGTATCTAGAGAGTGGGATAGGTTTAATAAATGCCCTAGCTCTAACGCGTACCTTAACCCTAACCCCTACCCTAATCCTAACACGTAACCTAATCCTATCCCGTACCCAAAACTGAGCCCTAACTGTAAAACTAACCCTAACCCTAACGCTAACCCATTCTCTGCACCGTACCCGAACCCATACCCTAAGCCTAACACTATCCCTAACCCTAAACCTAAGCTACCCTTGATTGCTCCTGCCTCCAATAGATTCCCTAAGCACTAGTGTTTTAAGGAACAGGTTAAAAAGAGAATCCTAATGTGATTTCTTTGTAATGGGTGTGTTCCTTATCTTATCCTAATGTCTAAACTCTTCTACATGGCTAGACCCCAAATAATATTCTTTATGTGCTAAGTGGTATGTAGAGAGTGGGATAGGTTTAATAAATACCCTAACCCTAACGCGTATCCTAACCCTATCCCCTACCATTACCCTAACACGTACCCTAATCCTAACCTGTACCCTAAACCGAGCCCTAACCCTAAAATTAACCCTAAAACTAACCCTAAACTATACCATACGCCATACCCGAACCCGTAACCGAACCCGTACCATAAGCCGTACACTAACCCTAACCCTAAACCTAAGGTACCCTTGAATGCTTCTGCCTCCAATAGATTTCCTAAGCACTAGTGTTTTAAAGAACAGATTAAAAAGAGAATCCTAATGTGATTTCTTTACAATGGGTGTGTTCCTTATCCTATCCTAGTGTCTAAACTCTTTTCCATCCCTGGATTCCAAATAATTCTCTTTTACGTTCTAAGTGGTATCTAGAGAGTGGGATAGGTTTAATAAATACCCTAAAGCTAACGCGTACACTAACCCTAACCCCTACCCTAACCCTAACACCTACACTAATCCTAATTCCTACCCTAAACCGAGCCCTAACCCTAAAACTAACCCTAACCCTAACCCATACTCGAACCCGTACCCGAATCTGTACCCTAAGCCGTACCCTAACACTAACCCTAACCCTAACACTAACCCGAAGCCACCCTTGACTGCTTATGCCTCAAATAGATTTCCTAAGCCCTAGTGTTTTAAGAAACAGGTTAAAAAGAGAATCCTAATGTGATTCCTTTATAATGGGTGTGTTCCTTATCTTATCCTAGTGTCTAAACTCTTCTCCATGGCTGGACCCCAAATAATATTCCTTTACATGGTAAGTGGTATCTAGAGACTGGGATAGCTTTAATAAATACCCTAACCCTAACGTTTACCCTAAACCTATCCCCTACCCTAACTCTAACATGTACCCTAATCTTAACCCGTACCCTAAACCGATCCCCAACCCTAAAACTAACCCTAACCCTAACCCTAAACCATACCCTACGCCGTACCCGAACCCGTACCCGAACCCGTACCCTATGCCGTACCCTAACACTAACCCTAACCCTCACCCTAACCCTAAGCTATCCTTGACTGCTTCTGCCTCCAATAGATTTCTTAAACACTAGTGTTTTAAGGAACAGATTAAAAAGAGAATCCCAATGTGATTTCTTTATTATGGGTGTGTTCCTTATCTTATCCTAGTGTCTAAACTCTTCTGCATGGCTGGACAGAAAATAATATTCCTTTATGTGCTAAGTGGTATCTAGAGAGTGGGATAGATTTAATAAATAACCTAACCTTAAAGCGTACCCTAACCCTAACCCCTACCCTAACCCTAACACGTACCCTAATCCTAATCCGTAACCTAAACTAAGCCCTAACACTACAACTAACTCTAACCCTAACCCTAAAACATGCCCTATGCCGTACCCGAATCCTTACCCTAAGCCGTACCCTAAACCTAATCCTAAGCTAGCCTTGACTGCTTCTGCCTCCAATGGATTTCCTAAGCACTAGTGTTTTAATGAACAGGTTAAAAAGGGAATCCTAATGTGATTTCTTTATAATAGGTGTGTTCCTTATGTTATCCTAGTGTGTAAACTATTCTCCATGGCTGGACCCCAAATAATATTCCTTTACGTGCTAAGTGGTATCTAGAGAGTGGGATAGGTTTAATAAATACCCTAACCCTAATGCGTACCCTAACCGTAACCCCTACCCTAATCCTAACACGTACCCCAATACTAGCCTGTACCCTAAACCGATCCCTAACCCTAAAACTAACCCTAACGCTAACCCTAACCCATAACCTACACCATATCCGAACCTGTACCCGAAACCTAACCATAAGCAGTACCCTAACCCTAACCCTAACCATAACCCTAACCTACCCTTGACTGCTTCTGCATCCAATAGATTTCCTAAGCACTATTGTTTTAAGGAACAGGTTAAAAAGAGAATCCTAATGTGATTCCTTTATAATGGGTGTGTTCCTTATCTTTTCCTACTGTATAAACTCTTCTCCATGGTTGGACCCCAAATAATATTCCTTTACGTGCAAAGTTTTATCTAGAATGTGGGATAGGTTTAATAAATACCCTTAACCTAATGCGTACCCTTACCCTAACCCCTACCCTAACCCTAACACGTACCCTAATCCTAACCCGTACCCTAAACTGAGCCCTAACTCTAAAACTAACTCTGACCCTAACCCTAACCCATACCCTATGCCGTACCCGAATCCGTACCCTAAGCCGTACCCTAACCCTAACACTAACCCTAACCCTAAGCTAGCCTTGACTGCTTCTGCCTCCAATAGATTTCCTAAGCACTAGTGTTTTAAGGAACAGGTTAAAAAGGGAATCCTAATGTGATTTCTTTATAATAGGTGTGTTCCTTATGTTATCTTAGTGTGTAAACTATTCGCCATGGCTGGACCCCAAATACTATTCCTTTACGTGCTAAGTGGTATCTAGAGAGTGGGATAGGTTTAATAAATATCCTAACCCTAACGCGTACCCTAACGCTAAACCCTACGCTAACCCTAACACGTACCCCAATCCTAACCCGTACCCTAAACCGAGCCGTAACCCTAAAACTAAACTTAATCCTAACCGTAACCCATACACTATGCCGTACCTGAACCCGTACCCGAACCCGTACCATAAGCAGTACCCTAACCCTAACCCAAACCCTAAGCTACCCTTGACTGCTTCTGTTTCCAATAGATTTCCTAAGCACTAGTGTTTTAAGGAACAGGTTAAAAAGAGAATCCTAATGTGTTTTCTTTATAATGAGTGTGTTCCGTATCTTATCCTAGTGTCTAAACTCTTTTCCATGGCTGGATTCCAAATAACATTCTTTTACGTTCTAAGTGGTATCTAGAGAGTGGGAAAGGTTTAATAAATACCCTAACCCTAACGCATACCCAAATCCTAACCCCTACCCTAACCCTAACACTTACACTAATCCTAACCTGTACCCTAAACCGAGCCCTAACCCTAAAACTAAACGTAACCCTAACACATACCCGAACCCGTACTAGAACCCGTACCCGAACCCGTACCCTAAGCCGTACCCTAACACTAACCCTAACCCTAACTGTAACCCGAAGCTACCCTTGACTGATTATGCCTCAAATAGATTTCCTAAGCACTAGTGTTTTAAGGAACAGGTTAAAAAGATAATCATAATGTGATTTCTTTTTAACGGGTGTGTTCCTTATCTTATCCTAGTGTCTAAACTCTTCCCCATGGCTGGACCCCAAATAATATTCATTCACGTGCTAAGTGTTTTCTAGAGGGTGGGATAGGTTTAATAAATACACTAAACCTAAGGTGTACCCTAACCCTAATCCTACCATAACCCTAACACGTAACCTAATCTTAACCCGTACCCTAAAGCGAGCCATAACCCTAAAACTAACCCTAACACTAACCCATACGCTACGCCGTACCCAACCCGTACCCGAATCCGTACCCTAAGCCGTAACCTAACACTAACCCTAACCCGAAGCTACCCTTGACTCCTTCTGCCTCCAATAGATTTGCTAAGCACTAGTGTTTTAAGGAACAGGTTAAAAAGAGAATCCTAATGTGATTTCTTTATAATGGGTGTGTTCCTTATCTTATCCTAGTGTCTAAACTCTTCTCCATGGGGGAACCACAAATAATATTCCTTTACATGCTAAGTGGTATCTAGAGAGTGGGATAGGTTTAATAAATACCCTAAACCTAACACGTACCTTAACCCTAACGCCTACCCTAATCCTAACACGTAAACTAATCCTAACCTGTACCCTAAACCGAGCCCTAACCCTAAAAGTAACCCTAACCCTAACCCTAAACCGTACCCTACGACGTACCCGAACCCGTACCCGAACCCGTACCATAAGCCGTACCCTAACCCTAATCATAACCCTAAGGTACCCTTGACTCCTTCTGCCTCCAATAGGTTTCCTAAGCACTAGTGTTTTAAGGAACAGGTTAAAAAGAGAATCCTAATGTGATTTCTTTATAATGGGTGTGTTTTTTATCTTATCCTAGTGTCTAAACTCTTCTCCATGGGGGAACCAGAAATAATATTCCTTTACATGCTAAGTGGTATCTAGAGAGTGGGATAGGTTTAATAAATACCCTAACCCTAACGCATACCCCAACCCTATCTCCTACCATTACCCTAACACGTAGCCTAATCCTAACCTGTACCCTAAAACCGAGCCCTAACCGTAAAACTAACCCTAAACCTAACCCTAAACCATAACCTACGACATACCCACACCCGACCCGAACCCGTACCATAAGCCGTACCCTATACCTAACCCTAACCCTAAGGTACCCTTGACTGCTTCTGCCTCCAATATATTTCGTAAGCACTAGTGTTTTAAGGAACAGGTTAAAAAGTTAATCGTAATGTGATTTCTTTATAACGGGTGTGTTCCTTATCTTAACCTAGTGTCTAAACTCTTTTCCATGGCTGGACCCCAAAAAATATCCCTTTACGTGCTAAGTGGTATCTAGAGTGTGGGATAGTTTTAATAACTAACCTAACCCTAACGCGTACACTAAACCTAACTCCTCCCTTAATGCTAACACGTACCCCAATCCTAACCCGTACCATAAACTGATCCCTAACCCTAAAACTAAACCTAACCCTAACCCTAACCCATACACTACGCCGTACCTGAACCCGTACCCGAACCCGTACTATAAGCAGTAGCCTAACCCTAACCCTAACTCTAACCCTAAGCTACCCTTGACTGCTTCTGCTACCAATAGATTTCCTAAGCACTAGTGTTTTAAGGAACAGATTAAAAAGAGAATCCTAATGTGATTTCTTTATAATGGGTGTGTTCCTTATCTTATCCTAGTGTCTAAACTCTTTTCCATGGCTGGATTCCAAATAATATTCTTTTACGTTCTAAGTGGTATCTAGAGAGTGGGATAGGTTTAATAAATACCCTAACCCTAACGCGTACCCAAATCCTAACCCCTACCCTAACCCTAACACCTACACTAATCCTAACCTGTACCCTAAACCGAGCCCTAACCCTAAAACTAAACATAACCCTAACCCATACCCGAACCCGTACCCGAATCTGTACCCTAAGCCGTACCCTAACACTAACCCTAACCCTAAATGTAACCCGAAGCTACCCTGGACTGATTATGCCTCAAATAGATTTCCTAAGCACTAGTGTTTTAAGGAACACGTTGAAAAGACAATCGTAATGTGATTTCTTTATATCGGGTGTGTTCCTTATCTTATCCTAGTGTCTAAACTCTTCTCCATGACTGGACACCAAATAATACTCCTTTACGTGCTAAGTGTTATCTACAGTGTGGGATAGGTTTAATAAATACCCTAAAACTAAGGCGTACCCTAACCCTAACCCCTACCCTAACCCTAACACGTACCCTAATCCTAACCCATACCCTAAACCGAGCCCTAATCCTACAACTAACTCTAACCCAACCCTAACACATACCCTATGCCGTACCCGAATCCGAACCCTAAGCCATACCCTAACCCTAACCCTAAGCCTAACTCAAGCTATCCTTGACTGCTTCTGCCTCCAATAGATGTCCTAAGCACTAGTGTTTTATGGAACAGGTTAAAAAGAGAATCCTAATGTGATTTCTTTATAATACGTGTGTTCCTTATCTTATCCTAGTGTCTAAACTCTTCTCCATGGCTGGACCCAAAATAATATTCCTTTATGTGATAAGTGGTATCTAGAGAGTGGGATAGGTTTAATAACTAACCTAACCTTAACGCGTACCCTAACCCTATCCACTACCCTAACACTAACACGTACCCAAATCCTAAAACGTACCCTAAATCGAGCCCTAACCCTAAAACTAACCCTAATCCTAACCCAAACACAAAACCTAAGCCATACACGAACTCGTACCCTAAGCCGTACCATAACCCTAACGCTAACCCTAAGCTCCCCTTGACTGCTTCTACCTCCATTAGATTTCCTAAGCACTAGTGTTTTAAGGAACAGGTTAAAAAGAGAATCGTAATGTCATTTCTTTATAATAGGTGTGTTCCTTATGTTATCATAGTGTGCAAACTCTTCTCCATGGCTGGACCCCAAATAATATTCCTTTACGTGCTAAGTGGTATCTAGAGATTGGGATAGGTTTAATAAATACCCTAACCCTAACGCATAACCTAATCCTAACCCCTTCCCTAACCCTAACACGTACCCCAATCCTAACCCGTACTTTAAAGCGATCCCTAACCCTAAAACTAACCATAACCCTAACCCTAAACCACACCCTACGCCGTACCCGAACCCGTACCAGAAATCTTACCTTAAGCAGTTCCCTAACCCTAACCCTAACACTAACCCTAAGCTACCCTTGACTGCTTCTGCTTCCAATAGATTTCCTAAGCACTAGTGTTTTAAGGAACAGGTTAAAAAGAGAATCCTAATGTGATTTCTGTATAATGGCTGTGTTCCTGATATTATCCTTGTACCTAAACTCTTCTCCAAGGCTGGATTCCAAATAATAATCCTTTACGTTCTAAGTCGTATCTAGAGAGTGGGATATGTTTAATAAATACCCTAATCCTAACGCGTACCCTAACACTAACCCATACCCTAACCCTAACACGTAAACTAATCTTAACCCGTACCCTAAACCGAAACCTAACCCTAAAACTAACCCTAACCCTAACCCATACCCTACGCCGTACCCGAACCCGTACCCGAATCCATACCCTAAGCCGTACCCTAACACTAACCCTAACACTAACCCTAACCCGAAGCTACCCTTGACTCCTTCTGCCTCCAATAGATTTCCTAAGCACTAGTGTTTTAAGGAACAGGTTAACAAGAGAATCATAATGTGATTTCTTTATAATGGGTGTGTTCCTTATCTTATCCTAGTGTCTAAACTCTTCTCCATGGGGGAACCACAAATAATATTCCTTTACAGGCTAAGTGGTATCTAGAGAGTGGGATAGGTTTAATAAATACCCTAACCCTAACGCGTACCCTAAACCTAACACATAACCTAATCCTAACCCGTACCCAAATCCGAGCCCTAACTGTAAAACTAACACTAACCCTAACCCATACTCTGCACCGTACCCGAACCCGTACCCGAATCCGTACCCTAAGCCGTACCCTAACACTAACCCTAACCCTAACACTAACCCAAAGCTACCCTTGACTGCTTATTCCTCAAATAGATTTCCTAAGCCCTAGTGTTTTAAGAAACAGGTTAAAAAGAGAATCCTAATGTGATTTCTTTTTAATGGGTTTGTTCCTTATCTTTACCTACTGTCTAAACACTTCTCCATGGCTTGACCCCAAATAATATTGCTTTACGTGTTAAGTGTTATCTAGAGTGTGGGATAGGTTTAATAAATACACTAAACCTAATGCGTACCCTAACCATAACCCATACCCTAACCCTAACACGTACCATAATACTAAGCCGTACCCTAAACCGAGCCCTAACCCTAAAACTAACTCTAACCCTAACTCTAACCCATACCCTATACCGTACCCGAATCCGTACCCTAAGCCGTACCCTAACCATAACCCTAACCCTAACCGTAAGCTAGCCTTGACTGCTTCTGCTTCCAATAGATTTCTTAAGCACTAGTGTTTTAAGGAACAGGTTAAAAAGAGCATCCTAATGTGATTTCTTTATAATGGGTGTGTTCCTATCTTATCCTAGTGTCTAAACTCTTCTCCATGGCTGGACCCAAATAATATTACTTTACATGCTAAGTGGTATCTAGAGAGTAGGATAAGTTTAATAAATACCCTAAACCTAACACGTACCTTAACCCTAACGCCTACCCTAACCCTAACACGTAACCTAATCCTAACCTGTACCCTAAACCGAGCCCTAACCCTATAACTAACCCTAACCCTACCCTAAACCATACACTATGACGTACCCGAACCCGTACCATAAGCCGTACCCTAACCCTAATCATAACCCTAAGGTACCCTTGACTGCTTCTGCCTCCAATAGATTTCCTAAGCACTAGTGTTTTAAGGAACAGGTTAAAAAGGTAATCGTAATGTGATTCCTTTATAACGTGTGTCTTCCTTATCTTATCCTAGTGTCTAAACTCTTCTCCATGGCTGGACCCAAATAATATTCCTTTACATGCTAAGTGGTATCTAGAGAGTGGGATAGGTTTAATAAACACCCTAAACCTAACACGTACCTTAACCCTAACCCCTACCCTAACCCTAACACGTAACCTAATCCCAACCCGTACCAAAAAACCGAGCCCTAACTCTAAAACTAACCCTAAACCTAACCATAACCCATACTCCACGACGTGACCGAACCCGTACCCTAAATCGTACCCTAACCCTAAGCTACCCTTGACTGCTTCTGCCTCCAATAGATTTCCTAAGCACTAGTGTTTTAAGGAATAGGTTAAAAAGAGAATCCTAATGTGCTTTGTTTTTAATGGGTGTGTTCCTTATCTTATCCTTATGTCTAAATTCTTCTACATGGCTGGACCCCAAATAATATTTCTTTACGTGCTAAGTGGTATCTAGAGAGTGGGATAGGTTTAATAACTAACTTAACCTTAACGCGTACCCTAACCCTATCAACTACCCTAACCCTAACACGTACCCTAATCCTAACACGTACCCTACACCGAGCCCTAACCCTAAAACTAACCCTAATCCTAACCCTAAACCATACCCTACGCCGTACCCGAATCCGTACCCGAAACCTTAGCATAAGCAGTACCCTAACCCTAACCCTAACCCTAAGCTACCCTTGACTGCTTCTGCTTCCAATACATTTCCTAAGCACTAGTGTTGTAAGGAACAGGTTAAAAGGACAATCCTAATGTGATTTCTTTATAATGGGTATGTTCCTGATATTATCCTAGTGCCTAAACTCTTCTCCAAGGCTGGATTCCAAATAATATTCCTTTACGTTTTAGTCGTATCTAGAGAGTGGGATATGTTTAATAATTACCCTAATCCTAACACGTACCCTAACCCTAACCCATACCCTAACCGTAACAAGTAAACTAATCTTAACCCGTACCCTAAACCGAGCCCTAACCATAAAACTAACCCTAACCCTAACCCATACCCTACGCCGTACCCGAACCCGTACCCGAATCCGTACCCTAAGCCGTACCCTAACACTAACCCTAACACTAACCCTAACCCGAAGCTACCCATGACTCCTTCAGCCTCCAATAGATTTCCTAAGCACTAGTGTTTTAAGTAACAGGTTAAAAAGACAATCCTAATGTGATTTCTTTATAATGGGTGTGTTCCTTATCTTATCCTAGTGTCTAAACTCTTCTCCATGGGGAACCACAAATAATATTCCTTCACATGCTAAGTGGTATCTAGAGAGTGGGATAGGTTTAATAAATGCCCTAGCTCTAACGCGTACCTTAACCCTAACCCCTACCCTAATCCTAACACGTAACCTAATCCTATCCCGTACCCAAAACTGAGCCCTAACTGTAAAACTAACCCTAACCCTAACGCTAACCCATTCTCTGCACCGTACCCGAACCCATACCCTAAGCCTAACACTATCCCTAACCCTAAACCTAAGCTACCCTTGATTGCTCCTGCCTCCAATAGATTCCCTAAGCACTAGTGTTTTAAGGAACAGGTTAAAAAGAGAATCCTAATGTGATTTCTTTGTAATGGTTGTGTTCCTTATCTTATCCTAATGTCTAAACTCTTCTACATGGCTAGACCCCAAATAATATTCTTTATGTGCTAAGTGGTATGTAGAGAGTGGGATAGGTTTAATAAATACCCTAACCCTAACGCGTATCCTAACCCTATCCCCTACCATTACCCTAACACGTACCCTAATCCTAACCTGTACCCTAAACCGAGCCCTAACCCTAAAATTAACCCTAAAACTAACCCTAAACTATACCATACGCCATACCCGAACCCGTAACCAAACCCGTACCATAAGCCGTACACTAACCCTAACCCTAAACCTAAGGTACCCTTGAATGCTTCTGCCTCCAATAGATTTCCTAAGCACTAGTGTTTTAAAGAACAGATTAAAAAGAGAATCCTAATGTGATTTCTTTACAATGGGTGTGTTCCTTATCCTATCCTAGTGTCTAAACTCTTTTCCATCCCTGGATTCCAAATAATTCTCTTTTACGTTCTAAGTGGTATCTAGAGAGTGGGATAGGTTTAATAAATACCCTAAAGCTAACGTGTACACTAACCCTAACCCCTACCCTAACCCTAACACCTACACTAATCCTAATTCCTACCCTAAACCGAGCCCTAACCCTAAAACTAACCCTAACCCTAACCCATACTCGAACCCGTACCCGAATCTGTACCCTAAGCCGTACCCTAACACTAACCCTAACCCTAACACTAACCCGAAGCCACCCTTGACTGCTTATGCCTCAAATAGATTTCCTAAGCCCTAGTGTTTTAAGAAACAGGTTAAAAAGAGAATCCTAATGTGATTCCTTTATAATGGGTGTGTTCCTTATCTTATCCTAGTGTCTAAACTCTTCTCCATGGCTGGACCCAAATAATATTCCTTTACATGCTAAGTGGTATCTAGAGAGTGGGATAGGTTTAATAAACACCCTATACCTAACACGTACCTTAACCCTAACCCCTACCCTAACCCTAACACGTAACCTAATCCCAACCCGTACCAAAAAACCGAGCCCTAACTCTAAAACTAACCCTAAACCTAACCATAACCCATACTCCACGACGTGACCGAACCCGTACCCTAAATCGTACCCTAACCCTAAGCTACCCTTGACTGCTTCTGCCTCCAATAGATTTCCTAAGCACTAGTGTTTTAAGGAATAGGTTAAAAAGAGAATCCTAATGTGCTTTGTTTTTAATGGGTGTGTTCCTTATCTTATCCTTATGTCTAAATTCTTCTACATGGCTGGACCCCAAATAATATTTCTTTACGTGCTAAGTGGTATCTAGAGAGTGGGATAGGTTTAATAACTAACTTAACCTTAACGCGTACCCTAACCCTATCAACTACCCTAACCCTAACACGTACCCTAATCCTAACACGTACCCTACACCGAGCCCTAACCCTAAAACTAACCCTAATCCTAACCCTAAACCATACCCTACGCCGTACCCGAATCCGTACCCGAAACCTTAGCATAAGCAGTACCCTAACCCTAACCCTAACCCTAAGCTACCCTTGACTGCTTCTGCTTCCAATACATTTCCTAAGCACTAGTGTTGTAAGGAACAGGTTAAAAGGACAATCCTAATGTGATTTCTTTATAATGGGTATGTTCCTGATATTATCCTAGTGCCTAAACTCTTCTCCAAGGCTGGATTCCAAATAATATTCCTTTACGTTTTAGTCGTATCTAGAGAGTGGGATATGTTTAATAATTACCCTAATCCTAACACGTACCCTAACCCTAACCCATACCCTAACCGTAACAAGTAAACTAATCTTAACCCGTACCTAAACCGAGCCCTAACCATAAAACTAACCCTAACCCTAACCCATACCCTACACCGTACCCGAACCCGTACCCGAATCCGTACCCTAAGCCGTACCCTAACACTAACCCTAACACTAACCCTAACCCGAAGCTACCCATGACTCCTTCAGCCTCCAATAGATTTCCTAAGCACTAGTGTTTTAAGTAACAGGTTAAAAAGACAATCCTAATGTGATTTCTTTATAATGGGTGTGTTCCTTATCTTATCCTAGTGTCTAAACTCTTCTCCATGGGGAACCACAAATAATATTCCTTCACATGCTAAGTGGTATCTAGAGAGTGGGATAGGTTTAATAAATGCCCTAGCTCTAACGCGTACCTTAACCCTAACCCCTACCCTAATCCTAACACGTAACCTAATCCTATCCCGTACCCAAAACTGAGCCCTAACTGTAAAACTAACCCTAACCCTAACGCTAACCCATTCTCTGCACCGTACCCGAACCCATACCCTAAGCCTAACACTATCCCTAACCCTAAACCTAAGCTACCCTTGATTGCTCCTGCCTCCAATAGATTCCCTAAGCACTAGTGTTTTAAGGAACAGGTTAAAAAGAGAATCCTAATGTGATTTCTTTGTAATGGGTGTGTTCCTTATCTTATCCTAATGTCTAAACTCTTCTACATGGCTAGACCCCAAATAATATTCTTTATGTGCTAAGTGGTATGTAGAGAGTGGGATAGGTTTAATAAATACCCTAACCCTAACGCGTATCCTAACCCTATCCCCTACCATTACCCTAACACGTACCCTAATCCTAACCTGTACCCTAAACCGAGCCCTAACCCTAAAATTAACCCTAAAACTAACCCTAAACTATACCATACGCCATACCCGAACCCGTAACCGAACCCGTACCATAAGCCGTACACTAACCCTAACCCTAAACCTAAGGTACCCTTGAATGCTTCTGCCTCCAATAGATTTCCTAAGCACTAGTGTTTTAAAGAACAGATTAAAAAGAGAATCCTAATGTGATTTCTTTACAATGGGTGTGTTCCTTATCCTATCCTAGTGTCTAAACTCTTTTCCATCCCTGGATTCCAAATAATTCTCTTTTACGTTCTAAGTGGTATCTAGAGAGTGGGATAGGTTTAATAAATACCCTAAAGCTAACGCGTACACTAACCCTAACCCCTACCCTAACCCTAACACCTACACTAATCCTAATTCCTACCCTAAACCGAGCCCTAACCCTAAAACTAACCCTAACCCTAACCCATACTCGAACCCGTACCCGAATCTGTACCCTAAGCCGTACCCTAACACTAACCCTAACCCTAACACTAACCCGAAGCCACCCTTGACTGCTTATGCCTCAAATAGATTTCCTAAGCCCTAGTGTTTTAAGAAACAGGTTAAAAAGAGAATCCTAATGTGATTCCTTTATAATGGGTGTGTTCCTTATCTTATCCTAGTGTCTAAACTCTTCTCCATGGCTGGACCCCAAATAATATTCCTTTACATGGTAAGTGGTATCTAGAGACTGGGATAGCTTTAATAAATACCCTAACCCTAACGTTTACCCTAAACCTATCCCCTACCCTAACTCTAACATGTACCCTAATCTTAACCCGTACCCTAAACCGATCCCCAACCCTAAAACTAACCCTAACCCTAACCCTAAACCATACCCTACGCCGTACCCGAACCCGTACCCGAACCCGTACCCTATGCCGTACCCTAACACTAACCCTAACCCTCACCCTAACCCTAAGCTATCCTTGACTGCTTCTGCCTCCAATAGATTTCTTAAACACTAGTGTTTTAAGGAACAGATTAAAAAGAGAATCCCAATGTGATTTCTTTATTATGGGTGTGTTCCTTATCTTATCCTAGTGTCTAAACTCTTCTGCATGGCTGGACAGAAAATAATATTCCTTTATGTGCTAAGTGGTATCTAGAGAGTGGGATAGATTTAATAAATAACCTAACCTTAAAGCGTACCCTAACCCTAACCCCTACCCTAACCCTAACACGTACCCTAATCCTAATCCGTAACCTAAACTAAGCCCTAACACTACAACTAACTCTAACCCTAACCCTAAAACATGCCCTATGCCGTACCCGAATCCTTACCCTAAGCCGTACCCTAAACCTAATCCTAAGCTAGCCTTGACTGCTTCTGCCTCCAATGGATTTCCTAAGCACTAGTGTTTTAATGAACAGGTTAAAAAGGGAATCCTAATGTGATTTCTTTATAATAGGTGTGTTCCTTATGTTATCCTAGTGTGTAAACTATTCTCCATGGCTGGACCCCAAATAATATTCCTTTACGTGCTAAGTGGTATCTAGAGAGTGGGATAGGTTTAATAAATACCCTAACCCTAATGCGTACCCTAACCGTAACCCCTACCCTAATCCTAACACGTACCCCAATACTAGCCTGTACCCTAAACCGATCCCTAACCCTAAAACTAACCCTAACGCTAACCCTAACCCATAACCTACACCGTATCCGAACCTGTACCCGAAACCTAACCATAAGCAGTACCCTAACCCTAACCCTAACCATAACCCTAACCTACCCTTGACTGCTTCTGCATCCAATAGATTTCCTAAGCACTATTGTTTTAAGGAACAGGTTAAAAAGAGAATCCTAATGTGATTCCTTTATAATGGGTGTGTTCCTTATCTTTTCCTACTGTATAAACTCTTCTCCATGGTTGGACCCCAAATAATATTCCTTTACGTGCAAAGTTTTATCTAGAATGTGGGATAGGTTTAATAAATACCCTTAACCTAATGCGTACCCTTACCCTAACCCCTACCCTAACCCTAACACGTACCCTAATCCTAACCCGTTCCCTAAACTGAGCCCTAACTCTAAAACTAACTCTGACCCTAACCCTAACCCATACCCTATGCCGTACCCGAATCCGTACCCTAAGCCGTACCCTAACCCTAACACTAACCCTAACCCTAAGCTAGCCTTGACTGCTTCTGCCTCCAATAGATTTCCTAAGCACTAGTGTTTTAAGGAACAGGTTAAAAAGGGAATCCTAATGTGATTTCTTTATAATAGGTGTGTTCCTTATGTTATCTTAGTGTGTAAACTATTCGCCATGGCTGGACCCCAAATACTATTCCTTTACGTGCTAAGTGGTATCTAGAGAGTGGGATAGGTTTAATAAATATCCTAACCCTAACGCGTACCCTAACGCTAAACCCTACGCTAACCCTAACACGTACCCCAATCCTAACCCGTACCCTAAACCGAGCCGTAACCCTAAAACTAAACTTAATCCTAACCGTAACCCATACACTATGCCGTACCTGAACCCGTACCCGAACCCGTACCATAAGCAGTACCCTAACCCTAACCCAAACCCTAAGCTACCCTTGACTGCTTCTGTTTCCAATAGATTTCCTAAGCACTAGTGTTTTAAGGAACAGGTTAAAAAGAGAATCCTAATGTGTTTTCTTTATAATGAGTGTGTTCCGTATCTTATCCTAGTGTCTAAACTCTTTTCCATGGCTGGATTCCAAATAATATTCTTTTACGTTCTAAGTGGTATCTAGAGAGTGGGAAAGGTTTAATAAATACCCTAACCCTAACGCATACCCAAATCCTAACCCCTACCCTAACCCTAACACTTACACTAATCCTAACCTGTACCCTAAACCGAGCCCTAACCCTAAAACTAAACGTAACCCTAACACATACCCGAACCCGTACTAGAACCCGTACCCGAACCCGTACCCTAAGCCGTACCCTAACACTAACCCTAACCCTAACTGTAACCCGAAGCTACCCTTGACTGATTATGCCTCAAATAGATTTCCTAAGCACTAGTGTTTTAAGGAACAGGTTAAAAAGATAATCATAATGTGATTTCTTTTTAACGGGTGTGTTCCTTATCTTATCCTAGTGTCTAAACTCTTCCCCATGGCTGGACCCCAAATAATATTCATTTACGTGCTAAGTGTTTTCTAGAGGGTGGGATAGGTTTAATAAATACACTAAACCTAAGGTGTACCCTAACCCTAATCCTACCATAACCCTAACACGTAACCTAATCTTAACCCGTACCCTAAAGCGAGCCATAACCCTAAAACTAACCCTAACACTAACCCATACGCTACGCCGTACCCAACCCGTACCCGAATCCGTACCCTAAGCCGTAACCTAACACTAACCCTAACCCGAAGCTACCCTTGACTCCTTCTGCCTCCAATAGATTTGCTAAGCACTAGTGTTTTAAGGAACAGGTTAAAAAGAGAATCCTAATGTGATTTCTTTATAATGGGTGTGTTCCTTATCTTATCCTAGTGTCTAAACTCTTCTCCATGGGGGAACCACAAATAATATTCCTTTACATGCTAAGTGGTGTCTAGAGAGTGGGATAGGTTTAATAAATACCCTAAACCTAACACGTACCTTAACCCTAACGCCTACCCTAATCCTAACACGTAAACTAATCCTAACCTGTACCCTAAACCGAGCCCTAACCCTAAAAGTAACCCTAACCCTAACCCTAAACCGTACCCTACGACGTACCCGAACCCGTACCCGAACCCGTACCATAAGCCGTACCCTAACCCTAATCATAACCCTAAGGTACCCTTGACTCCTTCTGCCTCCAATAGGTTTCCTAAGCACTAGTGTTTTAAGGAACAGGTTAAAAAGAGAATCCTAATGTGATTTCTTTATAATGGGTGTGTTTTTTATCTTATCCTAGTGTCTAAACTCTTCTCCATGGGGGAACCAGAAATAATATTCCTTTACATGCTAAGTGGTATCTAGAGAGTGGGATAGGTTTAATAAATATCCTAACCCTAACGCATACCCCAACCCTATCTCCTACCATTACCCTAACACGTAGCCTAATCCTAACCTGTACCCTAAAACCGAGCCCTAACCGTAAAACTAACCCTAAACCTAACCCTAAACCATAACCTACGACATACCCACACCCGACCCGAACCCGTACCATAAGCCGTACCCTATACCTAACCCTAACCCTAAGGTACCCTTGACTGCTTCTGCCTCCAATATATTTCGTAAGCACTAGTGTTTTAAGGAACAGGTTAAAAAGTTAATCGTAATGTGATTTCTTTATAACGGGTGTGTTCCTTATCTTAACCTAGTGTCTAAACTCTTTTCCATGGCTGGACCCCAAAAAATATCCCTTTACGTGCTAAGTGGTATCTAGAGTGTGGGATAGTTTTAATAACTAACCTAACCCTAACGCGTACACTAAACCTAACTCCTCCCTTAATGCTAACACGTACCCCAATCCTAACCCGTACCATAAACTGATCCCTAACCCTAAAACTAAACCTAACCCTAACCCTAACCCATACACTACGCCGTACCTGAACCCGTACCCGAACCCGTACTATAAGCAGTAGCCTAACCCTAACCCTAACTCTAACCCTAAGCTACCCTTGACTGCTTCTGCTACCAATAGATTTCCTAAGCACTAGTGTTTTAAGGAACAGATTAAAAAGAGAATCCTAATGTGATTTCTTTATAATGGGTGTGTTCCTTATCTTATCCTAGTGTCTAAACTCTTTTCCATGGCTGGATTCCAAATAATATTCTTTTACGTTCTAAGTGGTATCTAGAGAGTGGGATAGGTTTAATAAATACCCTAACCCTAACGCGTACCCAAATCCTAACCCCTACCCTAACCCTAACACCTACACTAATCCTAACCTGTACCCTAAACCGAGCCCTAACCCTAAAACTAAACATAACCCTAACCCATACCCGAACCCGTACCCGAATCTGTACCCTAAGCCGTACCCTAACACTAACCCTAACCCTAAATGTAACCCGAAGCTACCCTGGACTGATTATGCCTCAAATAGATTTCCTAAGCACTAGTGTTTTAAGGAACACGTTGAAAAGACAATCGTAATGTGATTTCTTTATATCGGGTGTGTTCCTTATCTTATCCTAGTGTCTAAACTCTTCTCCATGACTGGACACCAAATAATACTCCTTTACGTGCTAAGTGTTATCTACAGTGTGGGATAGGTTTAATAAATACCCTAAAACTAAGGCGTACCCTAATCCTAACCCCTACCCTAACCCTAACACGTACCCTAATCCTAACCCATACCCTAAACCGAGCCCTAATCCTACAACTAACTCTAACCCAACCCTAACACATACCCTATGCCGTACCCGAATCCGAACCCTAAGCCATACCCTAACCCTAACCCTAAGCCTAACTCAAGCTATCCTTGACTGCTTCTGCCTCCAATAGATGTCCTAAGCACTAGTGTTTTATGGAACAGGTTAAAAAGAGAATCCTAATGTGATTTCATTATAATACGTGTGTTCCTTATCTTATCCTAGTGTCTAAACTCTTCTCCATGGCTGGACCCAAAATAATATTCCTTTATGTGATAAGTGGTATCTAGAGAGTGGGATAGGTTTAATAACTAACCTAACCTTAACGCGTACCCTAACCCTATCCACTACCCTAACACTAACACGTACCCAAATCCTAAAACGTACCCTAAATCGAGCCCTAACCCTAAAACTAACCCTAATCCTAACCCAAACACAAAACCTAAGCCATACACGAACTCGTACCCTAAGCCGTACCATAACCCTAACGCTAACCCTAAGCTCCCCTTGACTGCTTCTACCTCCATTAGATTTCCTAAGCACTAGTGTTTTAAGGAACAGGTTAAAAAGAGAATCGTAATGTCATTTCTTTATAATAGGTGTGTTCCTTATGTTATCATAGTGTGTAAACTCTTCTCCATGGCTGGACCCCAAATAATATTCCTTTACGTGCTAAGTGGTATCTAGAGATTGGGATAGGTTTAATAAATACCCTAACCCTAACGCATAACCTAATCCTAACCCTAACACGTACCCCAATCCTAACCCGTACTTTAAAGCGATCCCTAACCCTAAAACTAACCATAACCCTAACCCTAAACCACACCCTACGCCGTACCCGAACCCGTACCAGAAATCTTACCTTAAGCAGTTCCCTAACCCTAACCCTAACACTAACCCTAAGCTACCCTTGACTGCTTCTGCTTCCAATAGATTTCCTAAGCACTAGTGTTTTAAGGAACAGGTTAAAAAGAGAATCCTAATGTGATTTCTGTATAATGGCTGTGTTCCTGATATTATCCTTGTACCTAAACTCTTCTCCAAGGCTGGATTCCAAATAATAATCCTTTACGTTCTAAGTCGTATCTAGAGAGTGGGATATGTTTAATAAATACCCTAATCCTAACGCGTACCCTAACACTAACCCATACCCTAACCCTAACACGTAAACTAATCTTAACCCGTACCCTAAACCGAAACCTAACCCTAAAACTAACCCTAACCCTAACCCATACCCTACGCCGTACCCGAACCCGTACCCGAATCCATACCCTAAGCCGTACCCTAACACTAACCCTAACACTAACCCTAACCCGAAGCTACCCTTGACTCCTTCTGCCTCCAATAGATTTCCTAAGCACTAGTGTTTTAAGGAACAGGTTAACAAGAGAATCATAATGTGATTTCTTTATAATGGGTGTGTTCCTTATCTTATCCTAGTGTCTAAACTCTTCTCCATGGGGGAACCACAAATAATATTCCTTTACAGGCTAAGTGGTATCTAGAGAGTGGGATAGGTTTAATAAATACCCTAACCCTAACGCGTACCCTAAACCTAACACATAACCTAATCCTAACCCGTACCCAAATCCGAGCCCTAACTGTAAAACTAACACTAACCCTAACCCATACTCTGCACCGTACCCGAACCCGTACCCGAATCCGTACCCTAAGCCGTACCCTAACACTAACCCTAACCCTAACACTAACCCAAAGCTACCCTTGACTGCTTATGCCTCAAATAGATTTCCTAAGCCCTAGTGTTTTAAGAAACAGGTTAAAAAGAGAATCCTAATGTGATTTCTTTTTAATGGGTTTGTTCCTTATCTTTACCTACTGTCTAAACACTTCTCCATGGCTTGACCCCAAATAATATTGCTTTACGTGTTAAGTGTTATCTAGAGTGTGGGATAGGTTTAATAAATACACTAAACCTAATGCGTACCCTAACCGTAACCCATACCCTAACCCTAACACGTACCCTAATACTAAGCCGTACCCTAAACTGAGCCCTAACCCTAAAACTAACTCTAACCCTAACTCTAACCCATACCCTATACCGTACCCGAATCCGTACCCTAAGCCGTACCCTAACCATAACCCTAACCCTAACCGTAAGCTAGCCTTGACTGCTTCTGCTTCCAATAGATTTCTTAAGCACTAGTGTTTTAAGGAACAGGTTAAAAAGAGCATCCTAATGTGATTTCTTTATAATGGGTGTGTTCCTATCTTATCCTAGTGTCTAAACTCTTCTCCATGGCTGGACCCAAATAATATTACTTTACATGCTAAGTGGTATCTAGAGAGTAGGATAAGTTTAATAAATACCCTAAACCTAACACGTACCTTAACCCTAACGCCTACCCTAACCCTAACACGTAACCTAATCCTAACCTGTACCCTAAACCGAGCCCTAACCCTATAACTAACCCTAACCCTACCCTAAACCATACACTATGACGTACCCGAACCCGTACCATAAGCCGTACCCTAACCCTAATCATAACCCTAAGGTACCCTTGACTGCTTCTGCCTCCAATAGATTTCCTAAGCACTAGTGTTTTAAGGAACAGGTTAAAAAGGTAATCGTAATGTGATTCCTTTATAACGGGTGTCTTCCTTATCTTATCCTAGTGTCTAAACTCTTCTCCATGGCTGGACCCAAATAATATTCCTTTACATGCTAAGTGGTATCTAGAGAGTGGGATAGGTTTAATAAATACCCTAAACCTAACACGTACCTTAACCCTAACCCCTACCCTAACCCTAACACGTAACCTAATCCCAACCCGTACCAAAAAACCGAGCCCTAACTCTAAAACTAACCCTAAACCTAACCATAACCCATACTCCACGACGTGACCGAACCCGTACCCTAAATCGTACCCTAACCCTAAGCTACCCTTGACTGCTTCTGCCTCCAATAGATTTCCTAAGCACTAGTGTTTTAAGGAATAGGTTAAAAAGAGAATCCTAATGTGCTTTGTTTTTAATGGGTGTGTTCCTTATCTTATCCTTATGTCTAAATTCTTCTACATGGCTGGACCCCAAATAATATTTCTTTACGTGCTAAGTGGTATCTAGAGAGTGGGATAGGTTTAATAACTAACTTAACCTTAACGCGTACCCTAACCCTATCAACTACCCTAACCCTAACACGTACCCTAATCCTAACACGTACCCTACACCGAGCCCTAACCCTAAAACTAACCCTAATCCTAACCCTAAACCATACCCTACACCGTACCCGAATCCGTACCCGAAACCTTAGCATAAGCAGTACCCTAACCCTAACCCTAACCCTAAGCTACCCTTGACTGCTTCTGCTTCCAATACATTTCCTAAGCACTAGTGTTGTAAGGAACAGGTTAAAAGGACAATCCTAATGTGATTTCTTTATAATGGGTATGTTCCTGATATTATCCTAGTGCCTAAACTCTTCTCCAAGGCTGGATTCCAAATAATATTCCTTTACGTTTTAGTCGTATCTAGAGAGTGGGATATGTTTAATAATTACCCTAATCCTAACACGTACCCTAACCCTAACCCATACCCTAACCGTAACAAGTAAACTAATCTTAACCCGTACCCTAAACCGAGCCCTAACCATAAAACTAACCCTAACCCTAACCCATACCCTACGCCGTACCCGAACCCGTACCCGAATCCGTACCCTAAGCCGTACCCTAACACTAACCCTAACACTAACCCTAACCCGAAGCTACCCATGACTCCTTCAGCCTCCAATAGATTTCCTAAGCACTAGTGTTTTAAGTAACAGGTTAAAAAGACAATCCTAATGTGATTTCTTTATAATGGGTGTGTTCCTTATCTTATCCTAGTGTCTAAACTCTTCTCCATGGGGAACCACAAATAATATTCCTTCACATGCTAAGTGGTATCTAGAGAGTGGGATAGGTTTAATAAATGCCCTAGCTCTAACGCGTACCTTAACCCTAACCCCTACCCTAATCCTAACACGTAACCTAATCCTATCCCGTACCCAAAACTGAGCCCTAACTGTAAAACTAACCCTAACCCTAACGCTAACCCATTCTCTGCACCGTACCCGAACCCATACCCTAAGCCTAACACTATCCCTAACCCTAAACCTAAGCTACCCTTGATTGCTCCTGCCTCCAATAGATTCCCTAAGCACTAGTGTTTTAAGGAACAGGTTAAAAAGAGAATCCTAATGTGATTTCTTTGTAATGGGTGTGTTCCTTATCTTATCCTAATGTCTAAACTCTTCTACATGGCTAGACCCCAAATAATATTCTTTATGTGCTAAGTGGTATGTAGAGAGTGGGATAGGTTTAATAAATACCCTAACCCTAACGCGTATCCTAACCCTATCCCCTACCATTACCCTAACACGTACCCTAATCCTAACCTGTACCCTAAACCGAGCCCTAACCCTAAAATTAACCCTAAAACTAACCCTAAACTATACCATACGCCATACCCGAACCCGTAACCGAACCCGTACCATAAGCCGTACACTAACCCTAACCCTAAACCTAAGGTACCCTTGAATGCTTCTGCCTCCAATAGATTTCCTAAGCACTAGTGTTTTAAAGAACAGATTAAAAAGAGAATCCTAATGTGATTTCTTTACAATGGGTGTGTTCCTTATCCTATCCTAGTGTCTAAACTCTTTTCCATCCCTGGATTCCAAATAATTCTCTTTTACGTTCTAAGTGGTATCTAGAGAGTGGGATAGGTTTAATAAATACCCTAAAGCTAACGTGTACACTAACCCTAACCCCTACCCTAACCCTAACACCTACACTAATCCTAATTCCTACCCTAAACCGAGCCCTAACCCTAAAACTAACCCTAACCCTAACCCATACTCGAACCCGTACCCGAATCTGTACCCTAAGCCGTACCCTAACACTAACCCTAACCCTAACACTAACCCGAAGCCACCCTTGACTGCTTATGCCTCAAATAGATTTCCTAAGCCCTAGTGTTTTAAGAAACAGGTTAAAAAGAGAATCCTAATGTGATTCCTTTATAATGGGTGTGTTCCTTATCTTATCCTAGTGTCTAAACTCTTCTCCATGGCTGGACCCAAATAATATTCCTTTACATGCTAAGTGGTATCTAGAGAGTGGGATAGGTTTAATAAACACCCTAAACCTAACACGTACCTTAACCCTAACCCCTACCCTAACCCTAACACGTAACCTAATCCCAACCCGTACCAAAAAACCGAGCCCTAACTCTAAAACTAACCCTAAACCTAACCATAACCCATACTCCACGACCTGACCGAACCCGTACCCTAAATCGTACCCTAACCCTAAGCTACCCTTGACTGCTTCTGCCTCCAATAGATTTCCTAAGCACTAGTGTTTTAAGGAATAGGTTAAAAAGAGAATCCTAATGTGCTTTGTTTTTAATGGGTGTGTTCCTTATCTTATCCTTATGTCTAAATTCTTCTACATGGCTGGACCCCAAATAATATTTCTTTACGTGCTAAGTGGTATCTAGAGAGTGGGATAGGTTTAATAACTAACTTAACCTTAACGCGTACCCTAACCCTATCAACTACCCTAACCCTAACACGTACCCTAATCCTAACACGTACCCTACACCGAGCCCTAACCCTAAAACTAACCCTAATCCTAACCCTAAACCATACCCTACGCCGTACCCGAATCCGTACCCGAAACCTTAGCATAAGCAGTACCCTAACCTTAACCCTAACCCTAAGCTACCCTTGACTGCTTCTGCTTCCAATACATTTCCTAAGCACTAGTGTTGTAAGGAACAGGTTAAAAGGACAATCCTAATGTGATTTCTTTATAATGGGTATGTTCCTGATATTATCCTAGTGCCTAAACTCTTCTCCAAGGCTGGATTCCAAATAATATTCCTTTACGTTTTAGTCGTATCTAGAGAGTGGGATATGTTTAATAATTACCCTAATCCTAACACGTACCCTAACCCTAACCCATACCCTAACCGTAACAAGTAAACTAATCTTAACCCGTACCTAAACCGAGCCCTAACCATAAAACTAACCCTAACCCTAACCCATACCCTACGCCGTACCCGAACCCGTACCCGAATCCGTACCCTAAGCCGTACCCTAACACTAACCCTAACACTAACCCTAACCCGAAGCTACCCATGACTCCTTCAGCCTCCAATAGATTTCCTAAGCACTAGTGTTTTAAGTAACAGGTTAAAAAGACAATCCTAATGTGATTTCTTTATAATGGGTGTGTTCCTTATCTTATCCTAGTGTCTAAACTCTTCTCCATGGGGAACCACAAATAATATTCCTTCACATGCTAAGTGGTATCTAGAGAGTGGGATAGGTTTAATAAATGCCCTAGCTCTAACGCGTACCTTAACCCTAACCCCTACCCTAATCCTAACACGTAACCTAATCCTATCCCGTACCCAAAACTGAGCCCTAACTGTAAAACTAACCCTAACCCTAACGCTAACCCATTCTCTGCACCGTACCCGAACCCATACCCTAAGCCTAACACTATCCCTAACCCTAAACCTAAGCTACCCTTGATTGCTCCTGCCTCCAATAGATTCCCTAAGCACTAGTGTTTTAAGGAACAGGTTAAAAAGAGAATCCTAATGTGATTTCTTTGTAATGGGTGTGTTCCTTATCTTATCCTAATGTCTAAACTCTTCTACATGGCTAGACCCCAAATAATATTCTTTATGTGCTAAGTGGTATGTAGAGAGTGGGATAGGTTTAATAAATACCCTAACCCTAACGCGTATCCTAACCCTATCCCCTACCACTACCCTAACACGTACCCTAATCCTAACCTGTACCCTAAACCGAGCCCTAACCCTAAAATTAACCCTAAAACTAACCCTAAACTATACCATACGCCATACCCGAACCCGTAACCGAACCCGTACCATAAGCCGTACACTAACCCTAACCCTAAACCTAAGGTACCCTTGAATGCTTCTGCCTCCAATAGATTTCCTAAGCACTAGTGTTTTAAAGAACAGATTAAAAAGAGAATCCTAATGTGATTTCTTTACAATGGGTGTGTTCCTTATCCTATCCTAGTGTCTAAACTCTTTTCCATCCCTGGATTCCAAATAATTCTCTTTTACGTTCTAAGTGGTATCTAGAGAGTGGGATAGGTTTAATAAATACCCTAAAGCTAACGCGTACACTAACCCTAACCCCTACCCTAACCCTAACACCTACACTAATCCTAATTCCTACCCTAAACCGAGCCCTAACCCTAAAACTAACCCTAACCCTAACCCATACTCGAACCCGTACCCGAATCTGTACCCTAAGCCGTACCCTAACATTAACCCTAACCCTAACACTAACCCGAAGCCACCCTTGACTGCTTATGCCTCAAATAGATTTCCTAAGCCCTAGTGTTTTAAGAAACAGGTTAAAAAGAGAATCCTAATGTGATTCCTTTATAATGGGTGTGTTCCTTATCTTATCCTAGTGTCTAAACTCTTCTCCATGGCTGGACCCCAAATAATATTCCTTTACATGGTAAGTGGTATCTAGAGACTGGGATAGCTTTAATAAATACCCTAACCCTAACGTTTACCCTAAACCTATCCCCTACCCTAACTCTAACATGTACCCTAATCTTAACCCGTACCCTAAACCGATCCCCAACCCTAAAACTAACCCTAACCCTAACCCTAAACCATACCCTACGCCGTACCCGAACCCGTACCCGAACCCGTACCCTATGCCGTACCCTAACACTAACCCTAACCCTCACCCTAACCCTAAGCTATCCTTGACTGCTTCTGCCTCCAATAGATTTCTTAAACACTAGTGTTTTAAGGAACAGATTAAAAAGAGAATCCCAATGTGATTTCTTTATTATGGGTGTGTTCCTTATCTTATCCTAGTGTCTAAACTCTTCTGCATGGCTGGACAGAAAATAATATTCCTTTATGTGCTAAGTGGTATCTAGAGAGTGGGATAGATTTAATAAATAACCTAACCTTAAAGCGTACCCTAACCCTAACCCCTACCCTAACCCTAACACGTACCCTAATCCTAATCCGTAACCTAAACTAAGCCCTAACACTACAACTAACTCTAACCCTAACCCTAAAACATGCCCTATGCCGTACCCGAATCCTTACCCTAAGCCGTACCCTAAACCTAATCCTAAGCTAGCCTTGACTGCTTCTGCCTCCAATGGATTTCCTAAGCACTAGTGTTTTAATGAACAGGTTAAAAAGGGAATCCTAATGTGATTTCTTTATAATAGGTGTGTTCCTTATGTTATCCTAGTGTGTAAACTATTCTCCATGGCTGGACCCCAAATAATATTCCTTTACGTGCTAAGTGGTATCTAGAGAGTGGGATAGGTTTAATAAATACCCTAACCCTAATGCGTACCCTAACCGTAACCCCTACCCTAATCCTAACACGTACCCCAATACTAGCCTGTACCCTAAACCGATCCCTAACCCTAAAACTAACCCGAACGCTAACCCTAACCCATAACCTACACCATATCCGAACCTGTACCCGAAACCTAACCATAAGCAGTACCCTAACCCTAACCCTAACCATAACCCTAACCTACCCTTGACTGCTTCTGCATCCAATAGATTTCCTAAGCACTATTGTTTTAAGGAACAGGTTAAAAAGAGAATCCTAATGTGATTCCTTTATAATGGGTGTGTTCCTTATCTTTTCCTACTGTATAAACTCTTCTCCATGGTTGGACCCCAAATAATATTCCTTTACGTGCAAAGTTTTATCTAGAATGTGGGATAGGTTTAATAAATACCCTTAACCTAATGCGTACCCTTACCCTAACCCCTACCCTAACCCTAACACGTACCCTAATCCTAACCCGTTCCCTAAACTGAGCCCTAACTCTAAAACTAACTCTGACCCTAACCCTAACCCATACCCTATGCCGTACCCGAATCCGTACCCTAAGCCGTACCCTAACCCTAACACTAACCCTAACCCTAAGCTAGCCTTGACTGCTTCTGCCTCCAATAGATTTCCTAAGCACTAGTGTTTTAAGGAACAGGTTAAAAAGGGAATCCTAATGTGATTTCTTTATAATAGGTGTGTTCCTTATGTTATCTTAGTGTGTAAACTATTCGCCATGGCTGGACCCCAAATACTATTCCTTTACGTGCTAAGTGGTATCTAGAGAGTGGGATAGGTTTAATAAATATCCTAACCCTAACGCGTACCCTAACGCTAAACCCTACGCTAACCCTAACACGTACCCCAATCCTAACCCGTACCCTAAACCGAGGCGTAACCCTAAAACTAAACTTAATCCTAACCGTAACCCATACACTATGCCGTACCTGAAACCGTACCCGAACCCGTACCCGAACCCGTACCATAAGCAGTACCCTAACCCTAACCCAAACCCTAAGCTACCCTTGACTGCTTCTGTTTCCAATAGATTTCCTAAGCACTAGTGTTTTAAGGAACAGGTTAAAAAGAGAATCCTAATGTGTTTTCTTTATAATGAGTGTGTTCCGTATCTTATCCTAGTGTCTAAACTCTTTTCCATGGCTGGATTCCAAATAATATTCTTTTACGTTCTAAGTGGTATCTAGAGAGTGGGAAAGGTTTAATAAATACCCTAACCCTAACGCATACCCAAATCCTAACCCCTACCCTAACCCTAACACTTACACTAATCCTAACCTGTACCCTAAACCGAGCCCTAACCCTAAAACTAAACGTAACCCTAACACATACCCGAACCCGTACTAGAACCCGTACCCGAACCCGTACCCTAAGCCGTACCCTAACACTAACCCTAACCCTAACTGTAACCCGAAGCTACCCTTGACTGATTATGCCTCAAATAGATTTCCTAAGCACTAGTGTTTTAAGGAACAGGTTAAAAAGATAATCATAATGTGATTTCTTTTTAACGGGTGTGTTCCTTATCTTATCCTAGTGTCTAAACTCTTCCCCATGGCTGGACCCCAAATAATATTCATTTACGTGCTAAGTGTTTTCTAGAGGGTGGGATAGGTTTAATAAATACACTAAACCTAAGGTGTACCCTAACCCTAATCCTACCATAACCCTAACACGTAACCTAATCTTAACCCGTACCCTAAAGCGAGCCATAACCCTAAAACTAACCCTAACACTAACCCATACGCTACGCCGTACCCAACCCGTACCCGAATCCGTACCCTAAGCCGTAACCTAACACTAACCCTAACCCGAAGCTACCCTTGACTCCTTCTGCCTCCAATAGATTTGCTAAGCACTAGTGTTTTAAGGAACAGGTTAAAAAGAGAATCCTAATGTGATTTCTTTATAATGGGTGTGTTCCTTATCTTATCCTAGTGTCTAAACTCTTCTCCATGGGGGAACCACAAATAATATTCCTTTACATGCTAAGTGGTGTCTAGAGAGTGGGATAGGTTTAATAAATACCCTAAACCTAACACGTACCTTAACCCTAACGCCTACCCTAATCCTAACACGTAAACTAATCCTAACCTGTACCCTAAACCGAGCCCTAACCCTAAAAGTAACCCTAACCCTAACCCTAAACCGTACCCTACGACGTACCCGAACCCGTACCCGAACCCGTACCATAAGCCGTACCCTAACCCTAATCATAACCCTAAGGTACCCTTGACTCCTTCTGCCTCCAATAGGTTTCCTAAGCACTAGTGTTTTAAGGAACAGGTTAAAAAGAGAATCCTAATGTGATTTCTTTATAATGGGTGTGTTCCTTATCTTATCCTAGTGTCTAAACTCTTCTCCATGGCTGGACCCAAATAATATTACTTTACATGCTAAGTGGTATCTAGAGAGTAGGATAAGTTTAATAAATACCCTAAACCTAACACGTAACTTAACCCTAACGCCTACCCTAACCCTAACACGTAACCTAATCCTAACCTGTACCCTAAACCGAGCCCTAACCCTATAACTAACCCTAACCCTACCCTAAACCATACACTATGACGTACCCGAACCCGTACCATAAGCCGTACCCTAACCCTAATCATAACCCTAAGGTACCCTTGACTTCTTCTGCCTCCAATAGATTTCCTAAGCACTAGTGTTTTAAGGAACAGGTTAAAAATGTAATCGTAATGTGATTCCTTTATAACGGGTGTCTTCCTTATCTTATCCTAGTGTCTAAACTCTTCTCCATGGCTGGACCCAAATAATATTCCTTTACATGCTAAGTGGTATCTAGAGAGTGGGATAGGTTTAATAAATACCCTAAACCTAACACGTACCTTAACCCTAACCCCTACCCTAACCCTAACACGTAACCTAATCCCAACCCGTACCAAAAAACCGAGCCCTAACTCTAAAACTAACCCTAAACCTAACCATAACCCATACTCCACGACGTGACCGAACCAGTACCCTAAATCGTACCCTAACCCTAAGCTACCCTTGACTGCTTCTGCCTCCAATAGATTTCCTAAGCACTAGTGTTTTAAGGAATAGGTTAAAAAGAGAATCCTAATGTGCTTTGTTTTTAATGGGTGTGTTCCTTATCTTATCCTTATGTCTAAATTCTTCTACATGGCTGGACCCCAAATAATATTTCTTTACGTGCTAAGTGGTATCTAGAGAGTGGGATAGGTTTAATAACTAACTTAACCTTAACGCGTACCCTAACCCTATCAACTACCCTAACCCTAACACGTACCCTAATCCTAACACGTACCCTACACCGAGCCCTAACCCTAAAACTAACCCTAATCCTAACCCTAAACCATACCCTACACCGTACCCGAATCCGTACCCGAAACCTTAGCATAAGCAGTACCCTAACCCTAACCCTAACCCTAAGCTACCCTTGACTGCTTCTGCTTCCAATACATTTCCTAAGCACTAGTGTTGTAAGGAACAGGTTAAAAGGACAATCCTAATGTGATTTCTTTATAATGGGTATGTTCCTGATATTATCCTAGTGCCTAAACTCTTCTCCAAGGCTGGATTCCAAATAATATTCCTTTACGTTTTAGTCGTATCTAGAGAGTGGGATATGTTTAATAATTACCCTAATCCTAACACGTACCCTAACCCTAACCCATACCCTAACCGTAACAAGTAAACTAATCTTAACCCGTACCCTAAACCGAGCCCTAACCATAAAACTAACCCTAACCCTAACCCATACCCTACGCCGTACCCGAACCCGTACCCGAATCCGTACCCTAAGCCGTACCCTAACACTAACCCTAACACTAACCCTAACCCGAAGCTACCCATGACTCCTTCAGCCTCCAATAGATTTCCTAAGCACTAGTGTTTTAAGTAACAGGTTAAAAAGACAATCCTAATGTGATTTCTTTATAATGGGTGTGTTCCTTATCTTATCCTAGTGTCTAAACTCTTCTCCATGGGGAACCACAAATAATATTCCTTCACATGCTAAGTGGTATCTAGAGAGTGGGATAGGTTTAATAAATGCCCTAGCTCTAACGCGTACCTTAACCCTAACCCCTACCCTAATCCTAACACGTAACCTAATCCTATCCCGTACCCAAAACTGAGCCCTAACTGTAAAACTAACCCTAACCCTAACGCTAACCCATTCTCTGCACCGTACCCGAACCCATACCCTAAGCCTAACACTATCCCTAACCCTAAACCTAAGCTACCCTTGATTGCTCCTGCCTCCAATAGATTCCCTAAGCACTAGTGTTTTAAGGAACAGGTTAAAAAGAGAATCCTAATGTGATTTCTTTGTAATGGGTGTGTTCCTTATCTTATCCTAATGTCTAAACTCTTCTACATGGCTAGACCCCAAATAATATTCTTTATGTGCTAAGTGGTATGTAGAGAGTGGGATAGGTTTAATAAATACCCTAACCCTAACGCGTATCCTAACCCTATCCCCTACCATTACCCTAACACGTACCCTAATCCTAACCTGTACCCTAAACCGAGCCCTAACCCTAAAATTAACCCTAAAACTAACCCTAAACTATACCATACGCCATACCCGAACCCGTAACCGAACCCGTACCATAAGCCGTACACTAACCCTAACCCTAAACCTAAGGTACCCTTAAATGCTTCTGCCTCCAATAGATTTCCTAAGCACTAGTGTTTTAAAGAACAGATTAAAAAGAGAATCCTAATGTGATTTCTTTACAATGGGTGTGTTCCTTATCCTATCCTAGTGTCTAAACTCTTTTCCATCCCTGGATTCCAAATAATTCTCTTTTACGTTCTAAGTGGTATCTAGAGAGTGGGATAGGTTTAATAAATACCCTAAAGCTAACGTGTACACTAACCCTAACCCCTACCCTAACCCTAACACCTACACTAATCCTAATTCCTACCCTAAACCGAGCCCTAACCCTAAAACTAACCCTAACCCTAACCCATACTCGAACCCGTACCCGAATCTGTACCCTAAGCCGTACCCTAACACTAACCCTAACCCTAACACTAACCCGAAGCCACCCTTGACTGCTTATGCCTCAAATAGATTTCCTAAGCCCTAGTGTTTTAAGAAACAGGTTAAAAAGAGAATCCTAATGTGATTCCTTTATAATGGGTGTGTTCCTTATCTTATCCTAGTGTCTAAACTCTTCTCCATGGCTGGACCCAAATAATATTCCTTTACATGCTAAGTGGTATCTAGAGAGTGGGATAGGTTTAATAAACACCCTAAACCTAACACGTACCTTAACCCTAACCCCTACCCTAACCCTAACACGTAACCTAATCCCAACCCGTACCAAAAAACCGAGCCCTAACTCTAAAACTAACCCTAAACCTAACCATAACCCATACTCCACGACGTGACCGAACCCGTACCCTAAATCGTACCCTAACCCTAAGCTACCCTTGACTGCTTCTGCCTCCAATAGATTTCCTAAGCACTAGTGTTTTAAGGAATAGGTTAAAAAGAGAATCCTAATGTGCTTTGTTTTTAATGGGTGTGTTCCTTATCTTATCCTTATGTCTAAATTCTTCTACATGGCTGGACCCCAAATAATATTTCTTTACGTGCTAAGTGGTATCTAGAGAGTGGGATAGGTTTAATAACTAACTTAACCTTAACGCGTACCCTAACCCTATCAACTACCCTAACCCTAACACGTACCCTAATCCTAACACGTACCCTACACCGAGCCCTAACCCTAAAACTAACCCTAATCCTAACCCTAAACCATACCCTACGCCGTACCCGAATCCGTACCCGAAACCTTAGCATAAGCAGTACCCTAACCCTAACCCTAACCCTAAGCTACCCTTGACTGCTTCTGCTTCCAATACATTTCCTAAGCACTAGTGTTGTAAGGAACAGGTTAAAAGGACAATCCTAATGTGATTACTTTATAATGGGTATGTTCCTGATATTATCCTAGTGCCTAAACTCTTCTCCAAGGCTGGATTCCAAATAATATTCCTTTACGTTTTAGTCGTATCTAGAGAGTGGGATATGTTTAATAATTACCCTAATCCTAACACGTACCCTAACCCTAACCCATACCCTAACCGTAACAAGTAAACTAATCTTAACCCGTACCTAAACCGAGCCCTAACCATAAAACTAACCCTAACCCTAACCCATACCCTACGCCGTACCCGAACCCGTACCCGAATCCGTACCCTAAGCCGTACCCTAACACTAACCCTAACACTAACCCTAACCCGAAGCTACCCATGACTCCTTCAGCCTCCAATAGATTTCCTAAGCACTAGTGTTTTAAGTAACAGGTTAAAAAGACAATCCTAATGTGATTTCTTTATAATGGGTGTGTTCCTTATCTTATCCTAGTGTCTAAACTCTTCTCCATGGGGAACCACAAATAATATTCCTTCACATGCTAAGTGGTATCTAGAGAGTGGGATAGGTTTAATAAATGCCCTAGCTCTAACGCGTACCTTAACCCTAACCCCTACCCTAATCCTAACACGTAACCTAATCCTATCCCGTACCCAAAACTGAGCCCTAACTGTAAAACTAACCCTAACCCTAACGCTAACCCATTCTCTGCACCGTACCCGAACCCATACCCTAAGCCTAACACTATCCCTAACCCTAAACCTAAGCTACCCTTGATTGCTCCTGCCTCCAATAGATTCCCTAAGCACTAGTGTTTTAAGGAACAGGTTAAAAAGAGAATCCTAATGTGATTTCTTTGTAATGGGTGTGTTCCTTATCTTATCCTAATGTCTAAACTCTTCTACATGGCTAGACCCCAAATAATATTCTTTATGTGCTAAGTGGTATGTAGAGAGTGGGATAGGTTTAATAAATACCCTAACCCTAACGCGTATCCTAACCCTATCCCCTACCACTACCCTAACACGTACCCTAATCCTAACCTGTACCCTAAACCGAGCCCTAACCCTAAAATTAACCCTAAAACTAACCCTAAACTATACCATACGCCATACCCGAACCCGTAACCGAACCCGTACCATAAGCCGTACACTAACCCTAACCCTAAACCTAAGGTACCCTTGAATGCTTCTGCCTCCAATAGATTTCCTAAGCACTAGTGTTTTAAAGAACAGATTAAAAAGAGAATCCTAATGTGATTTCTTTACAATGGGTGTGTTCCTTATCCTATCCTAGTGTCTAAACTCTTTTCCATCCCTGGATTCCAAATAATTCTCTTTTACGTTCTAAGTGGTATCTAGAGAGTGGGATAGGTTTAATAAATACCCTAAAGCTAACGCGTACACTAACCCTAACCCCTACCCTAACCCTAACACCTACACTAATCCTAATTCCTACCCTAAACCGAGCCCTAACCCTAAAACTAACCCTAACCCTAACCCATACTCGAACCCGTACCCGAATCTGTACCCTAAGCCGTACCCTAACACTAACCCTAACCCTAACACTAACCCGAAGCCACCCTTGACTGCTTATGCCTCAAATAGATTTCCTAAGCCCTAGTGTTTTAAGAAACAGGTTAAAAAGAGAATCCTAATGTGATTCCTTTATAATGGGTGTGTTCCTTATCTTATCCTAGTGTCTAAACTCTTCTCCATGGCTGGACCCCAAATAATATTCCTTTACATGGTAAGTGGTATCTAGAGACTGGGATAGCTTTAATAAATACCCTAACCCTAACGTTTACCCTAAACCTATCCCCTACCCTAACTCTAACATGTACCCTAATCTTAACCCGTACCCTAAACCGATCCCCAACCCTAAAACTAACCCTAACCCTAACCCTAAACCATACCCTATGCCGTACCCGAACCCGTACCCGAACCCGTACCCTATGCCGTACCCTAACACTAACCCTAACCCTCACCCTAACCCTAAGCTATCCTTGACTGCTTCTGCCTCCAATAGATTTCTTAAACACTAGTGTTTTAAGGAACAGATTAAAAAGAGAATCCCAATGTGATTTCTTTATTATGGGTGTGTTCCTTATCTTATCCTAGTGTCTAAACTCTTCTGCATGGCTGGACAGAAAATAATATTCCTTTATGTGCTAAGTGGTATCTAGAGAGTGGGATAGATTTAATAAATAACCTAACCTTAAAGCGTACCCTAACCCTAACCCCTACCCTAACCCTAACACGTACCCTAATCCTAATCCGTAACCTAAACTAAGCCCTAACACTACAACTAACTCTAACCCTAACCCTAAAACATGCCCTATGCCGTACCCGAATCCTTACCCTAAGCCGTACCCTAAACCTAATCCTAAGCTAGCCTTGACTGCTTCTGCCTCCAATGGATTTCCTAAGCACTAGTGTTTTAATGAACAGGTTAAAAAGGGAATCCTAATGTGATTTCTTTATAATAGGTGTGTTCCTTATGTTATCCTAGTGTGTAAACTATTCTCCATGGCTGGACCCCAAATAATATTCCTTTACGTGCTAAGTGGTATCTAGAGAGTGGGATAGGTTTAATAAATACCCTAACCCTAATGCGTACCCTAACCGTAACCCCTACCCTAATCCTAACACGTACCCCAATACTAGCCTGTACCCTAAACCGATCCCTAACCCTAAAACTAACCCTAACGCTAACCCTAACCCATAACCTACACCATATCCGAACCTGTACCCGAAACCTAACCATAAGCAGTACCCTAACCCTAACCCTAACCATAACCCTAACCTACCCTTGACTGCTTCTGCATCCAATAGATTTCCTAAGCACTATTGTTTTAAGGAACAGGTTAAAAAGAGAATCCTAATGTGATTCCTTTATAATGGGTGTGTTCCTTATCTTTTCCTACTGTATAAACTCTTCTCCATGGTTGGACCCCAAATAATATTCCTTTACGTGCAAAGTTTTATCTAGAATGTGGGATAGGTTTAATAAATACCCTTAACCTAATGCGTACCCTTACCCTAACCCCTACCCTAACCCTAACACGTACCCTAATCCTAACCCGTTCCCTAAACTGAACCCTAACTCTAAAACTAACTCTGACCCTAACCCTAACCCATACCCTATGCCGTACCCGAATCCGTACCCTAAGCCGTACCCTAACCCTAACACTAACCCTAACCCTAAGCTAGCCTTGACTGCTTCTGCCTCCAATAGATTTCCTAAGCACTAGTGTTTTAAGGAACAGGTTAAAAAGGGAATCCTAATGTGATTTCTTTATAATAGGTGTGTTCCTTATGTTATCTTAGTGTGTAAACTATTCGCCATGGCTGGACCCCAAATACTATTCCTTTACGTGCTAAGTGGTATCTAGAGAGTGGGATAGGTTTAATAAATATCCTAACCCTAACGCGTACCCTAACGCTAAACCCTACGCTAACCCTAACACGTACCCCAATCCTAACCCGTACCCTAAACCGAGCCGTAACCCTAAAACTAAACTTAATCCTAACCGTAACCCATACACTATGCCGTACCTGAACCCGTACCCGAACCCGTACCATAAGCAGTACCCTAACCCTAACCCAAACCCTAAGCTACCCTTGACTGCTTCTGTTTCCAATAGATTTCCTAAGCACTAGTGTTTTAAGGAACAGGTTAAAAAGAGAATCCTAATGTGTTTTCTTTATAATGAGTGTGTTCCGTATCTTATCCTAGTGTCTAAACTCTTTTCCATGGCTGGATTCCAAATAATATTCTTTTACGTTCTAAGTGGTATCTAGAGAGTGGGAAAGGTTTAATAAATACCCTAACCCTAACGCATACCCAAATCCTAACCCCTACCCTAACCCTAACACTTACACTAATCCTAACCTGTACCCTAAACCGAGCCCTAACCCTAAAACTAAACGTAACCCTAACACATACCCGAACCCGTACTAGAACCCGTACCCGAACCCGTACCCTAAGCCGTACCCTAACACTAACCCTAACCCTAACTGTAACCCGAAGCTACCCTTGACTGATTATGCCTCAAATAGATTTCCTAAGCACTAGTGTTTTAAGGAACAGGTTAAAAAGATAATCATAATGTGATTTCTTTTTAACGGGTGTGTTCCTTATCTTATCCTAGTGTCTAAACTCTTCCCCATGGCTGGACCCCAAATAATATTCATTTACGTGCTAAGTGTTTTCTAGAGGGTGGGATAGGTTTAATAAATACACTAAACCTAAGGTGTACCCTAACCCTAATCCTACCATAACCCTAACACGTAACCTAATCTTAACCCGTACCCTAAAGCGAGCCATAACCCTAAAACTAACCCTAACACTAACCCATACGCTACGCCGTACCCAACCCGTACCCGAATCCGTACCCTAAGCCGTAACCTAACACTAACCCTAACCCGAAGCTACCCTTGACTCCTTCTGCCTCCAATAGATTTGCTAAGCACTAGTGTTTTAAGGAACAGGTTAAAAAGAGAATCCTAATGTGATTTCTTTATAATGGGTGTGTTCCTTATCTTATCCTAGTGTCTAAACTCTTCTCCATGGGGGAACCACAAATAATATTCCTTTACATGCTAAGTGGTGTCTAGAGAGTGGGATAGGTTTAATAAATACCCTAAACCTAACACGTACCTTAACCCTAACGCCTACCCTAATCCTAACACGTAAACTAATCCTAACCTGTACCCTAAACCGAGCCCTAACCCTAAAAGTAACCCTAACCCTAACCCTAAACCGTACCCTACGACGTACCCGAACCCGTACCCGAACCCGTACCATAAGCCGTACCCTAACCCTAATCATAACCCTAAGGTACCCTTGACTCCTTCTGCCTCCAATAGGTTTCCTAAGCACTAGTGTTTTAAGGAACAGGTTAAAAAGAGAATCCTAATGTGATTTCTTTATAATGGGTGTGTTTTTTATCTTATCCTAGTGTCTAAACTCTTCTCCATGGGGGAACCAGAAATAATATTCCTTTACATGCTAAGTGGTATCTAGAGAGTGGGATAGGTTTAATAAATACCCTAACCCTAACGCATACCCCAACCCTATCTCCTACCATTACCCTAACACGTAGCCTAATCCTAACCTGTACCCTAAAACCGAGCCCTAACCGTAAAACTAACCCTAAACCTAACCCTAAACCATAACCTACGACATACCCACACCCGACCCGAACCCGTACCATAAGCCGTACCCTATACCTAACCCTAACCCTAAGGTACCCTTGACTGCTTCTGCCTCCAATATATTTCGTAAGCACTAGTGTTTTAAGGAACAGGTTAAAAAGTTAATCGTAATGTGATTTCTTTATAACGGGTGTGTTCCTTATCTTAACCTAGTGTCTAAACTCTTTTCCATGGCTGGACCCCAAAAAATATCCCTTTACGTGCTAAGTGGTATCTAGAGTGTGGGATAGTTTTAATAACTAACCTAACCCTAACGCGTACACTAAACCTAACTCCTCCCTTAATGCTAACACGTACCCCAATCCTAACCCGTACCATAAACTGATCCCTAACCCTAAAACTAAACCTAACCCTAACCCTAACCCATACACTACGCCGTACCTGAACCCGTACCCGAACCCGTACTATAAGCAGTAGCCTAACCCTAACCCTAACTCTAACCCTAAGCTACCCTTGACTGCTTCTGCTACCAATAGATTTCCTAAGCACTAGTGTTTTAAGGAACAGATTAAAAAGAGAATCCTAATGTGATTTCTTTATAATGGGTGTGTTCCTTATCTTATCCTAGTGTCTAAACTCTTTTCCATGGCTGGATTCCAAATAATATTCTTTTACGTTCTAAGTGGTATCTAGAGAGTGGGATAGGTTTAATAAATACCCTAACCCTAACGCGTACCCAAATCCTAACCCCTACCCTAACCCTAACACCTACACTAATCCTAACCTGTACCCTAAACCGAGCCCTAACCCTAAAACTAAACATAACCCTAACCCATACCCGAACCCGTACCCGAATCTGTACCCTAAGCCGTACCCTAACACTAACCCTAACCCTAAATGTAACCCGAAGCTACCCTGGACTGATTATGCCTCAAATAGATTTCCTAAGCACTAGTGTTTTAAGGAACACGTTGAAAAGACAATCGTAATGTGATTTCTTTATATCGGGTGTGTTCCTTATCTTATCCTAGTGTCTAAACTCTTCTCCATGACTGGACACCAAATAATACTCCTTTACGTGCTAAGTGTTATCTACAGTGTGGGATAGGTTTAATAAATACCCTAAAACTAAGGCGTACCCTAATCCTAACCCCTACCCTAACCCTAACACGTACCCTAATCCTAACCCATACCCTAAACCGAGCCCTAATCCTACAACTAACTCTAACCCAACCCTAACACATACCCTATGCCGTACCCGAATCCGAACCCTAAGCCATACCCTAACCCTAACCCTAAGCCTAACTCAAGCTATCCTTGACTGCTTCTGCCTCCAATAGATGTCCTAAGCACTAGTGTTTTATGGAACAGGTTAAAAAGAGAATCCTAATGTGATTTCATTATAATACGTGTGTTCCTTATCTTATCCTAGTGTCTAAACTCTTCTCCATGGCTGGACCCAAAATAATATTCCTTTATGTGATAAGTGGTATCTAGAGAGTGGGATAGGTTTAATAACTAACCTAACCTTAACGCGTACCCTAACCCTATCCACTACCCTAACACTAACACGTACCCAAATCCTAAAACGTACCCTAAATCGAGCCCTAACCCTAAAACTAACCCTAATCCTAACCCAAACACAAAACCTAAGCCATACACGAACTCGTACCCTAAGCCGTACCATAACCCTAACGCTAACCCTAAGCTCCCCTTGACTGCTTCTACCTCCATTAGATTTCCTAAGCACTAGTGTTTTAAGGAACAGGTTAAAAAGAGAATCGTAATGTCATTTCTTTATAATAGGTGTGTTCCTTATGTTATCATAGTGTGTAAACTCTTCTCCATGGCTGGACCCCAAATAATATTCCTTTACGTGCTAAGTGGTATCTAGAGATTGGGATAGGTTTAATAAATACCCTAACCCTAACGCATAACCTAATCCTAACCCTAACACGTACCCCAATCCTAACCCGTACTTTAAAGCGATCCCTAACCCTAAAACTAACCATAACCCTAACCCTAAACCACACCCTACGCCGTACCCGAACCCGTACCAGAAATCTTACCTTAAGCAGTTCCCTAACCCTAACCCTAACACTAACCCTAAGCTACCCTTGACTGCTTCTGCTTCCAATAGATTTCCTAAGCACTAGTGTTTTAAGGAACAGGTTAAAAAGAGAATCCTAATGTGATTTCTGTATAATGGCTGTGTTCCTGATATTATCCTTGTACCTAAACTCTTCTCCAAGGCTGGATTCCAAATAATAATCCTTTACGTTCTAAGTCGTATCTAGAGAGTGGGATATGTTTAATAAATACCCTAATCCTAACGCGTACCCTAACACTAACCCATACCCTAACCCTAACACGTAAACTAATCTTAACCCGTACCCTAAACCGAAACCTAACCCTAAAACTAACCCTAACCCTAACCCATACCCTACGCCGTACCCGAACCCGTACCCGAATCCATACCCTAAGCCGTACCCTAACACTAACCCTAACACTAACCCTAACCCGAAGCTACCCTTGACTCCTTCTGCCTCCAATAGATTTCCTAAGCACTAGTGTTTTAAGGAACAGGTTAACAAGAGAATCATAATGTGATTTCTTTATAATGGGTGTGTTCCTTATCTTATCCTAGTGTCTAAACTCTTCTCCATGGGGGAACCACAAATAATATTCCTTTACAGGCTAAGTGGTATCTAGAGAGTGGGATAGGTTTAATAAATACCCTAACCCTAACGCGTACCCTAAACCTAACACATAACCTAATCCTAACCCGTACCCAAATCCGAGCCCTAACTGTAAAACTAACACTAACCCTAACCCATACTCTGCACCGTACCCGAACCCGTACCCGAATCCGTACCCTAAGCCGTACCCTAACACTAACCCTAACCCTAACACTAACCCAAAGCTACCCTTGACTGCTTATGCCTCAAATAGATTTCCTAAGCCCTAGTGTTTTAAGAAACAGGTTAAAAAGAGAATCCTAATGTGATTTCTTTTTAATGGGTTTGTTCCTTATCTTTACCTACTGTCTAAACACTTCTCCATGGCTTGACCCCAAATAATATTGCTTTACGTGTTAAGTGTTATCTAGAGTGTGGGATAGGTTTAATAAATACACTAAACCTAATGCGTACCCTAACCGTAACCCATACCCTAACCCTAACACGTACCCTAATACTAAGCCGTACCCTAAACTGAGCCCTAACCCTAAAACTAACTCTAACCCTAACTCTAACCCATACCCTATACCGTACCCGAATCCGTACCCTAAGCCGTACCCTAACCATAACCCTAACCCTAACCGTAAGCTAGCCTTGACTGCTTCTGCTTCCAATAGATTTCTTAAGCACTAGTGTTTTAAGGAACAGGTTAAAAAGAGCATCCTAATGTGATTTCTTTATAATGGGTGTGTTCCTATCTTATCCTAGTGTCTAAACTCTTCTCCATGGCTGGACCCAAATAATATTACTTTACATGCTAAGTGGTATCTAGAGAGTAGGATAAGTTTAATAAATACCCTAAACCTAACACGTACCTTAACCCTAACGCCTACCCTAACCCTAACACGTAACCTAATCCTAACCTGTACCCTAAACCGAGCCCTAACCCTATAACTAACCCTAACCCTACCCTAAACCATACACTATGACGTACCCGAACCCGTACCATAAGCCGTACCCTAACCCTAATCATAACCCTAAGGTACCCTTGACTGCTTCTGCCTCCAATAGATTTCCTAAGCACTAGTGTTTTAAGGAACAGGTTAAAAAGGTAATCGTAATGTGATTCCTTTATAACGTGTGTCTTCCTTATCTTATCCTAGTGTCTAAACTCTTCTCCATGGCTGGACCCAAATAATATTCCTTTACATGCTAAGTGGTATCTAGAGAGTGGGATAGGTTTAATAAATACCCTAAACCTAACACGTACCTTAACCCTAACCCCTACCCTAACCCTAACACGTAACCTAATCCCAACCCGTACCAAAAAACCGAGCCCTAACTCTAAAACTAACCCTAAACCTAACCATAACCCATACTCCACGACGTGACCGAACCCGTACCCTAAATCGTACCCTAACCCTAACCCTAACCCTAAGCTACCCTTGACTGCTTCTGCCTCCAATAGATTTCCTAAGCACTAGTGTTTTAAGGAATAGGTTAAAAAGAGAATCCTAATGTGCTTTGATTTTAATGGGTGTGTTCCTTATCTTATCCTTATGTCTAAATTCTTCTACATGGCTGGACCCCAAATAATATTTCTTTACGTGCTAAGTGGTATCTAGAGAGTGGGATAGGTTTAATAACTAACTTAACCTTAACGCGTACCCTAACCCTATCAACTACCCTAACCCTAACACGTACCCTAATCCTAACACGTACCCTAAACCGAGCCCTAACCCTAAAACTAACCCTAATCCTAACCCTAAACCATACCCTACGCCGTACCCGAATCTGTACCCGAAACCTTAGCATAAGCAGTACCCTAACCCTA